>NC_137820.1:24352435-25022435 GCF_963921795.1 Nannobrachium achirus
TAGCTAATTCTGTAAATGTTTGGATATTTGCGTACCCCCCCCCCCACACACACACACACACTCTGGACACACACACTCTGGACACACACACACACACACACACACACACTGGACACACACACACACGCGCGCGCGCGCGCGATTCCTTTTCAATACATCATTTCCCACAATTACATGGCACATGTTAAATGCTTTCATCCTATATAAACAAGCACATCAGCAAAACAAATTAGGCCCGCATGTGAGAGCAATTGGCACGAGCGCATGTTCAGCGCGGCACGAGCGCATAAACACGTATTCATGAAGAAAGCTGACCCCTCGCCGGAGAGTTCACCTCGGAAGTGCCGCATGTGACTGGCTAACATGGTTATGTATTAAGACACTGGCAGTGTGTGTGAGGACTGGAGCTTCTGCACAGGAAGGAAAGTAGCTGCCGCTAGCGAGGCTTGTTTATCTCTAAAGCACTATTTCCCAAACACAAATGTCCCTGAATTTTGTTTCCCACATTTCTTTTTATTATTATTAGTATTATTATTATTTCAAACCATTTTCAAAAAACATTCCCCAAAAAAAGCAAACAATTTCATTCAATTTAAATGAACATGCCACGATGTGACACGTGAGCTTGTGGCAGCTATTTTGGTCATTTGTTCTATACTCAGAGTGAAATTAAGACTTTCTACTATGTGGTTGTCGCATAATGGTAGGTCTATACAATATAGGTCTATATAGGCCTATATATATTGTTTTTTTCCCCCCCACCAATTAGCACAGGCCTTCAGGCACTTTTTAGTACATTCAGTATTATAATGAGTCTAGACACAAGATGATATTCACACCATTCGTCTTGTTAATTGTCATGTGCTTCGTCATAATTTAGTTTTTCTTCAAATACAACCGGCAATTTCAGCTACAATCAGGTTCAAGTAACAAACACAATGAACTGCATCAAAAAACCTTTTGGTGCGACAATTAATCTCATTCACAGCGCCTGATCCCAGAAGCCCTGAACTCAAGACCCGTCTAAATATTGACATCTTCTTCAAGTTCTCTCTTCCCCTCTCGGACTGGCGTACGGCAGCACCGTGGCACAGGCGGTGTGCCCCCCCCCCCCCAGTCTGATGGCATTTCTCCACAGGGTACACAGACCTCCCACACTCACCCCGGGCCAAGACAGACAGACAAACAACATGTGCTGATCCATCATCACCATGGCTACCAAAAAACATGATACTCCTCTACAGACACCTGACTGACTGATGGTGGGAGGCAGGAAGAGGGAGAGAGGCAGGACGGGAGTGAGGAGAGAGGAGAGGGGCAAACCTGTCAGCGGAGACTGAACCTCTTGAACCCTAGCATCACTTTTAAGTGCGATTCATACAGTGCCGCTTTTCGAAGATTAGCCAGCTTATACAAGCTCACAACGCGTCGCGGATGCAACACATTAGGCTTTATGAGGGAACATTCCCCCAAAAAGCTGAACTACATGCTCACAACGCAATGCGCTTTGAGCTCATAGATTGGCTATTTTTGGTGATGAGATATGGTGCAGAGGGGAAAAAGAGTGGACCTCGTTCAAGTTTATTGAATATAGAGGTTTGTGGTTAAGCTAATTAACAATGTAAACAATGTTGTTCTGTTGGTATCCTACACTACAAAGTAGCGAGTGTTTATTTAACCAAGTAAAACCGGGAAAGCATCTGTGTAATTTGTGAGTGTCACAATGGAACCAAACGGACGTGTAATTAATTTGACTGTGTATCAGATACAATTAGGTACCGTATATAATTATTGAAATGTAGGCATTTAGCAGACGCTCTTAATCCAGAGCGACTTATAATAAGGAAGGTAATAAATACATCAATACAATAAGCAAGGTAAAATACATCAACGTCATCAATACATCAAGAATAGAAATATCAATCTAGAAAAAATAACGTAGGTAGACCAAGCACCTTATCAGTAAAAATAACTTTATATATAAACAACAAGAGCTATTTAGTTTTCATGTGTGGTCATTGAGGGTAGGCGAGTGCTACGGTAAGTGCTATGGGCTTAGGTGGGGTCTGAAGAGGTGAGTCTTCAGGCCACAGCGAAAGCTAGGGAGTGAGTCTGTTGTTCTAAGTACGACAAAGCAAGTGGTGTGTCGGCAGAGGCCAGTCAGGAGTGGAGTGAAATACGCATCCGTGAGTCCATCCATACAGTGTCTACACTACTCCAATCACACCAACACAGAGACAGGAGAGACCCAGTGGAGTGAACTCACAGAGCAAAACGTGTGTGTGTGTGTGTGTGTGTGTGTGTGTGTGTGTGTGTGTGTGTGTGTGTGTGTGTGTGTGTGTGTGTGTGTGTGTGTGTGTGTGTGTGTGTGTTGTCTACGTGAATACCCGTGATGAGCTTAGCAATGAGTGGGCGGTAATCTGTAAATCTGCTTTGCCTTGGGCCAGTGATGCCAAACTTGTCAAGAGAAAAATAGAGAGACAGACAGACAGAAAAATAGCTGTCTGCAATCGCATGTAAACGACAGGGAAGAGTGTGCGAGAGAGAGAGAAAAGAAAGAGTGATAGATTGACATTTATTACATAACAGGCTTTTTCAGTCCTTTGTGAACAATCACATATATTTATTTTGTACACATGCATTCTGTGCACGCATACACCGCAAGGTAAAATTGGTAATGTATTTAAAGGAGAACTTCACCCATGTTCAACCAATATCTTCTCATGCTCACAATAAGACGGTACAATTTCCGTCTAACTCAGCATCTCATTGGTAAGCTCTGGACAGTTCAGAAACCTGCCTGGCAATGACATCATCAGTGGGGATTCCAAGCCATTAAAAACTACAAGTCCTTCTCTTCCTGGATAGTTAACGTGCTGAAACAGAAGCCATTGTTCTTGTATTAATAAAATAAACATATATATATTTATTTAAGCTTGTTTACCAAACCTAATGATGATTCATTAGTAGGCAGGTTTCTGAACTGTCCACAGCCCTCCTCTGAGACACAGACTGAACAGATAGAAATCATCTTACAATGAGCAATTAAGTCAGGACCAAAATGAAAACGGGAGAAGTGATCCTTTAACACCAGGACTTCTTCAGCTTCTTGTACCTGAAAATATTAGTGCGGCCCTTCTCCTTTGATATATTTCCTACTTAACCACTTAAACCAAATATACTTGACCAGGTACCCTCCCTGGGCTTTACACTGTGTCTGCTACTTTTTCCACTCTACCAAATCTCTTCATGGAAAATAGCCGATATAGACGTTCACAAGACATTGCGATGCGACATGTTGTAAGATTGAAGATCAGCTGAAGATTCATCCCAAAATAAGGACGCTATGGTTCATGTGGGTCTATGGGGTAAAGCATGCACTTGAATTAAATTTAAAAAACAACAAACAAACAGACAAAACATAAATAAATAATGTCATTAAAACTTAATGTCCAGCAGTGATTCAGAAGACAGTGCCCCAAGCTTTTTCCTGAAAGACTTCCCCAGTCCCAGACGTGGTGTTTGAGTGTGTGTGTGTGTGTGTGTGTGGGGGGGGGGGGACCCAAACAATTATAAAGCCTTCTTTAATCTCACAACCAAAGTGCAGCACTGTGGGGCCAACAAAACATCAACAACTTTCCTCTCACTGCTGCAGACAGCCTAGCGCTCTCTCCCCCATCAGTGCCCCTGGCACGACCCAGAGAGAGAGAGAGAGAGAGAGAGGGAGAGGGGGAGAGAGAGAGAGAGAGGGAGAGAGAGAGAGAGAGAGAGAGAGAGAGAGAGAGGAGAGAGAGAGAGAGAAAATAACTTAGGCAGGCAGACAAGATGCGATGGAGTGAGACAAAGCATGAAGGGGGAGCAGTCAGGAGAGACGAGAGAGAGAGAGAGAGAGAGAGAGAGAGAGAGGGAGGGAGGGAGGGAGGGAGGGAGTGGGACAGAACGTGATGGTCCGCGTGACGCTGGCTCAGCCACTGCAGGCTGTTACGTAAACGCACCCCCTGCCCTGTCTCCTCATGGAGCGAGCAGACGCCGCTCCTCTCCAATCCCTCGCCCAGCAGCCGCTGCCCGGGGTTTTTTTCCCTCAGCTCACATGGCTCCTCACATGGCTGCCTCCCCTCCCTCCCTCCCTCCCTCCCTCTGTCCATCCCTCCCCCTCCCTCCATCTCTCTCTCTCTCTCTCTCTCCACTCTCCTCCCACTCACTGCGCCCCAGGGTAGCCACCAGCCCCTGCTGTCGCTCTCTCTCTCTCTCTCTCTCTCTCTCGTTCTGTTTTTCTCCCTCCTTCCCTCGCTCTCCCTCCCTCTCTCTCTCTCCTTATACATCTCCCTGAATCACGCTCTCTCCCTCTCCTCCTGTGCAGTGAGACTGTAGCTCCACGCTCTGGGCTACAGGGATATGACAAAACAGAGCACAAGCACATGCACCATGCACACCTCGCTCACACACCTACACAAGCTGACATTTCACACACCAGTATAACTGAGGGTGCTGTTGAAAAAAAGAAAATGCCACTGTTCATTGAATTTTAACCGTGTCTCAAACCTTTGTTGATGCTTGGATGTAGTAAACCACTTTCAACTTGACCGTGCGTCCCTATTTTGGATATGTCATTATAGGCAACAATTGTACAACTAATAATAATTTAAATCTTGTGATGAAACGTGCTTTGAGTTTGTACTAGTGGCTATCTCTATCTATCGCTAAGACAAAGTATTTGACTGATAGACACAAGAGGTTGCAAACATGATTAAGACAACAAATAAATAAAACAAAAATTATTAGCATCTTCAAGTGTCTGTACATTTAGAAATGGGCAGTACAGAAAATACACAATACAATAAAGATAATCTTAGTCAATATTAGTAATAACAGTTCTACTAAAAGTCAAAGTGAAAGTCGACCGACACCATCTCTGTTGCATGAACTCTCAGCATGGCTGCTTGGCTGCAACAACCTCCCTCACCTTTCTAAAAAAGGTCATTAAAAATCGGACACTTTTCTCATGGCCCCCTGCACTCCCCCATGAGGGCACTGTAACCTAAAAAACCCTGTCTACTCCAAAACTCCACACACTTTAGAGGCCTCTGGCAGAGAGGTGGTGAGATAGAAAACAGGCTTCTGCATCCCCCCTCGCCCCCGATTCACTGCAGTATTGATTTGTTTGTTCAGTATGTGCCCCCCCCACTCTCTCTCTCTCTCTTTCTCCTGCTCTGTGAGTGTCCTCAAGTGCCTCCCCGCGTTATGTAACATGGAGAGGCTCACAGCATACTGATGAGGGAGCGACTGGGCTGTGGGCCCACAGACCTGGGAGAGAGCAGCGACTATAGAGCACAGCAGATCTCAGCACATCAACACAGGAATAAATGCACCAAACCACAAGAGGCAGCAGGCTTTCTCGAGATGATTTCATCGAACTATTTAAATGCGGCGCCGAGATTTAATGGTGATAAAATCTAAAGTATCACTACTTCGAAAACAACCTGATATTGAGACTGAGAGCAATGTAAATTGGCTGCTTTTCACAGGGCTTCAAACCCAGTTTTAGAGATCCTCCACATTGAGTACTCACAGATTCCTCAAAGATTTCCTCGTTGTCCAGCATCTCTGTGAGAGTCTGTAGGATCTTGATACAAAGCTCGTCTTCTTTGCCCATCAGCTTCTTGGTGTGTTTGATTAATCTGTGAATATGACATATCGGAATATCAATAAACCATCTCTCAAGACAGAATCTGTCAGCACCACTGCCCTAAAGATGTAGTGTTATTGTTAACACCGAAGCACCCGGGAGGAAGTGGACTAAGAAAGGGGAGGAGCCAAGTTCTTGTATTTTACCGAATGGATCAGTCATCAATATTTATTAGCCAATTATGCTAGTTGTCAGCATACTTTCAGCAACAGAAACATTCAGTTGTATGTGTGTGTGTGTGTGTGTTAATCAGACATATGCTTTAATTGAATGGTGTGTCTCTCTTGTGCGTCTGCACAAGTACACGTCACAGGTGTGTGGTCTCTGTGTGTGTGTCTCTCTCTCTGTCAGTGTCTAGTGCGCATGCACACATGAGCACATCATAGGGATTGTGTGGTCAGTGGCAGTTGAATAATATATGTAAACTTGCCACCACAGGAACAGTCGTTATACAGTTCCAAAACGAGCCACAGTGCATGCACATGTGCATGCATCAAAGGTGCACAGGGAATGTTGTCATGTTTATGTCGCCATATGTCGGTGTTATTCAGACATGTTCAAGGGCTGTAACTCTGTGAACCTGGTCTAGAAAGGTGCTATATAAATAAATAAAAATAAATAAAGTGTGTGTAGTTCTCTCCCTCTCTCGTGTCAGTAGGAACTGTGTGGTCGCATACGTAGCAATCTTTATAAACTTCACCAATGAAAGCAACACCACACTTTGACTAAAGATGATTCACTGGGAAATATATTAAGCAATGTAAGTAGATCCTATAGACTGGATGGACAGCTTGCAGGGAGCAAGCTGTCTCCCAGCAAGAAAAAAACAAAACAAACATATTTGTCTGTAAAATATATCAGTGAAGTTTATCAGATTAGTTGTGGATAGACAGACACACAGACATACACACACATATGCACATACGCTCATGTGTGAATGTGGGTGAATGTAATGAACAGCCAGATTACAATGCCATTAAGCTACTCTCATTCATCTCAATGTTCATCAATTACTGTACTTGTTTTAAAAGTTTAGATGCATTGTGCTTCTATATATGCCCCGCTCCACGCATGCACACGCACACACAACATATGTCACAGTTAGTTTGAGATTCAGTTAGATTGAGAACAGGAGCGCTCGTTGTGTGGCACGGGGCGGAGCAAGCGGTCGCTTTGATCCACACACACTTTGATGTGCCCACCTGGGTGACAATGGAGCGTCGGCAGGATAGCGTCTCACCCCACGGAGGTTAGGTTTAGGGTTAGGGTTAGGCATAGTTTTATTGAGGTTAAGGTTAGGGTTAGGGTTAGAGTTAGGCATAGTAATAATGGCTAAACACAGCTGAGCTAGGCTAGTAGATAAACAAAGAGGGGACGCAGATGAGTGACGTCACCGACAACACAGTGAATGGCTGTGTTGTCGCCATCTTGTGGCATCATCTGGGAATTACACAGGTGTGTTGATAAGTGATTAGTCTTGCGTGGCCAGACTGTTGCCTCCGCGATTTGGTCAAATGCTCCCGGCATACAGTCTGGTAAAGGGAAATAGAAACTTCCGTTTCAGTCTCATATCGCACACATTTATCATTATATAAATAAAAATCATATAAGCATGTTTAGCTTGCTGCTTAGCAGAAATTACATTTTAAAATATATTTTCTTGAACGGTAATGCCCGTTTCCATTACTCGCCGTTAGGGAGCTGCTGTTCCAGACTCTATATAGCATTCAGAGATTGTGGAATAGTTGTCTGGCTACGTGAGACTAATACGTGATTTTCAAAGTGAATTGATCAAGGTGGTGG
Source organism: Nannobrachium achirus (assembly GCF_963921795.1). NCBI lineage: Eukaryota > Metazoa > Chordata > Actinopteri > Myctophiformes > Myctophidae > Nannobrachium > Nannobrachium achirus. The sequence goes on from NC_137820.1 coordinate 24,359,925, forward strand.
TAGGGGTGTGTGGTGAAATACAAAACGAGCGCTCTTACCCCAATCTAACTGAGTTACCCAAACTAACTGTAACATATACATGGTTTTGAACAGAAACTTACTTAGACATGAAGTCCTGTCTGTCACAGTACTGGCGAGCAGCCTCTGGAAACAGCAGCTCAGGGCTGTGAAGAACGTCCACTAGCACAGAGAACTCTGCATGGACCTTAGGGCTGAACTGCTTCTCTAGACCGGCAACAACCGTCTATAGATATACAGCACACACACACGATACACAAAGACAAACTATTTATTGCAGGAAGCAATGTATTTTTTTAGCGGAAAGAGGGAGTTAGAGTCTTACTGTTTCCCTCAACAATTATTTGATTATTACCATTAACAAATTAACTTGACTTTTATTATTTTTCGCCAGTAGTAAAAAGTGAATGATTTGTTTATGGCCAGCCGGCGGCCGCCCATAAAGGCATATATAAAGACCCGGTTGTCCAGAGCCACAGATCAGTAAATTCCCATTCTGTACATTGGCATGCCCATATATGGATCGGCGGTTCTCGACAACTGGATATCCATTGAGGGTGCAACAATACATGTATTCGTATTGAACCGTTCAATATGAGGGTGTACCGAACCGAATGACCCTGTACCTAACAATACAATACAATACCACTCAACATCCACATTCCCCTGGAACCTCCTCAAGGACCCCTAGGGGTCCGCAGAGCCACTTAGAGAACCACAACCCTAGAGGTTGCGTACCGTATTGTTCAAAGTTAAAACAAAATAATACGTAGTTATAAAAATACATTTATAAATCAAGGACATTTCTCTTTATTTTTTGTATCGAAAAAGTATCGAACTGTGACACCAAAATATCTAACCGAACCGTGAATTTTGTAAACCGTTGCACCCTTAATATCCATATACGTATGCCTATATTAAAGTTATAACTATTTTTATAAAACAAATCTTAAAATTGTCCTAACTGTTAAATCGCTAAAGTTTTAGAACACCCACTCCGTTATTTTCAGCTTCTAAAGCCTTCTCTTTATATGTTTTCTGTGATCCTCGCCGGGGTCCGGTTTTCGCGGAAAAATTACGTCATCATACACTACCGGCCAATCACAGCGAGGGTTATACACTGCCGGCCAATCACAGCGCATCTTGCTGACTTCTCAGGAAGTAGCTTGCCTCAACAAAACAACAGCATATACTCGGGTGAAAGAGTCAGTTTCTCCGGAATGCCTGAACGCACAGGAACCAGGGACCCCTCTAAAGATAGATCTCGGCGAGGTGGAGGCAGACGCGGGGGTGTGAGGCCCGGTCCGCGGCGAAAAACGGCCGAAAGACGCGGACGCGACCGCGGTTTGCTATAGAGCTACTGACCACTAGTTGAGCAACTTACACAGTATAGCTTTAAGACAGAGATCTCCATAAATGGGCATAAAAGGGACACAGAAAACTTATTTCAAACCCATAGACTTTCAGGAGGAGGGAACCGGACGTGCTAAGATTCTAACTAATACAGCCTGAAACCCTCACAGGAATTAACTTATTACATTATATTAATAACTTGCCACCTGCAGCTTCTCTATCTTCTCTACGCCTTTGGCGTAAGTTGAGGAGCTCAGGGTGCGGGGTCGTGTGCCTCCACCTTTTCCTCCTTTTTTCATCCACTCCTTAGCGGTCTCCACAACCTCACAACGTAATGTGAAGTTGTGGATCAGAGACTTCAATTCCAGAGGAATGGTTATGCCTTGTGCCTTTCCTGGAGAAGAGGACAGGCATTTAGCGATCCACAAACATCACACATTTTAAACAAGGTGATCAGTATTCCAACTGGCAAAAATGAACTTTGCTATCTGGTATGGAATTGGACCACAGCAATCAGGCACTCGCTCCCCATCTACCATTTTTCTTTTTTTAAGATTTGTTTTTGGGCTTTTTATGCCTTTATTTGATAGGATAGTAGACTGACAGGAAATGGGGAGAGAGATGGGGAATGACGTGTGGCAAAGGTCACCCGGATCGGGAATTGAACCGGCGACGCCAGCAGGCATCATAGCCCAGTATGTGGTATGCACCTTGACCACTAGGCCAGCGGGCGCCCCGCCGATCTACCATTTGTGATATGCACTGTTAACATTGACTGCAAAATAATTCCAATCAGGGATTCCAACTTTTTACATGGACACTAAATAAAAGTAATCCTCATTAAATGCCTCAAAGCATTTAATCAGAATTTTCTTGATGTCCTCAGCTACTTGGGTTTCTGCTGTTCTAATTTAGCAAATGTCTGAATGACACACGTGATGGCCATTAAAAATGATACACGCTAATGGAGAGGTATATAGACCCAGAGCAGAGGACCAAGATGAAGATGTGAATGTTCACACTGATTGTAAGATTGTGCAAAAAAGGTAGGTAAACAAGACTGAGTCTAAATTCCCCACCAGGAGGCCCCAGAGGCCATGCTGCTCCCTTGGCCTGGTGGCACTAGAGAAAAGGTCAGAAAGACCAAAACTTTACAGTAATTATATTTTCTTTAGTGTCCTCGAGCTGTAGCTGAGATTCTCCGCCTACACATTATGCTCAAAACACCCCCAGGCCTGGAGCAATGCATCAACACTCACCTGTTTTGATACAGCTCTGGATACAGCTCTCGATGTTTTCCTTCTGAGCCGAGGTGATCCAGGTGCATTTATGGATACTGAAGGCAGACTGCAGGAGCTGGATGAAGATGGGCTGGTTTGCCTGGTAGGAGTGGGAGGAATAGGAGGATGTGAAATGGTGATAGGGAACACACCAGTACTGTTGTTTGAGGGTTGCAGTGTCGCTCTGACGGGAATGCTTCGGCATGCTACAGTATGTTTAATATATCAACCTTTGTGCCATGCACCTCAATTGGAGTCGGACCCTCCCATTGCAATTGCCCCTGCAACCTGCGCATGGCATCATAGATTGGCCCCTGAAGTTTCCCACAGGGATCAATAAAGGCCTATTTGTCTATTTTCCACATATAAGACTCCAACCGATTATTATTAACTTCTGTCTAACGCCAAAGCTCCACAGCAGCCATCGGGCGTCGCATCAGCGTCAACGCAGGGAATGTTCCCTTTATAATCAATGAAGGGAGCTCCATTGCTGACGTTGCGTTGCATTGCGCTGCGTTCGGTGGTGGTGTTCAACCTCAAAATTCGCCTTGGTTCATTTTTTGACGCCGTCCGACACCGTCGCGGCGCCCGATGGCGTTAATCACTTGCTGCTGAAATAAGATATTTGAAAATGAACATACAGCGAAGCAGGCCGTCTGCTGTCAAACGTTATAACTCTAAAGTAGTTCAGCACTTCAGCTGCCTTTTACATGTGTAGAAGAAGGGTACCTGGAGGCTGGTGTTACTGACAGAGCGCTGAGAGTCGAAGAAGCCTTTAACAATGGCCATCACTGTCTCTGTGACGTACCTCTCCAGAGCCAAGTCTGCGTGGTTACGGTCCGTGGTGCTGTTACACACCTGAACCAATAAAAAAGAAAGAAAAGATCCTCATTAAGGACACATTTCTGTTGTGCACGCTTCTTCATTTGCAATTTAATTCTAGCATCATCCACCCACTCATGCAGTAAGCGAGCGTGGTAACAAGGGAATGTATGCAGGTTATATGGTTAGTATGGCTGTATACATGGATCCATTTTAAGGGATATTTAAAGGGGGGGGGTTAAAATCTTACACTGGACATGTCCGTCAGGACATTTTCAAAAAGCTTCCAGATGTGGTTAGAGGAGTCGATCTCCTTATTTTCGACCTCTGTGCTCACGTAGCAGTGATTAACAAAAGTCACGTAGGCCGTTTTCACCTGCACGACAAGACAACAGCACTTGAGTGACCGGTAGTAAACCATGATGTTGCAGATTACAGATGTCACAGAGATTTGCCTTAATCAGTACCGTTCCACAACACATTATTATCCTATGAATCTGTGCATCCCGCACCTCTGGTATGCAGTCAACATGTGTGACAACGTTAACGATGTTGTCCAGGGGTAGTAGAGAGCTACAAGGCAGCTCAGTTAGGCAGTTCTCGCCCTCTGTGCAGGCGGCCAGCAGCTCCACCAGGTTGATGTGGTAGGCCAGGGCTCCGTCCTTGTTCGCCCGCTCCTCCTCGCTACGCATCATCTGCAGCAGCTCCTGGAAGGAGGAGCGGTCGTTGTAGAAAACCAGCACGTCCTCGACTCCAGCCTTCAGCTGGACACACGCACCCGCACCCGCACGCACACGCACACGCACGCACGCACGCACACACGCACACACGCACACACGCACACACACACACACACACACACACACACACACACACACACACACGTACAGTACACACATTAACTCATCCAGTGCTTATGACGAGCTTGACAAGCTATATTTATGGGTCCACTCTGCTTATGACGAATATGACGAGTTATCAATTAGCTTTAATAACTATAAAACAAAAAAGTATGATCGCCGATTCGCCGTCCATAGCGCTCTATGGAAGGCCGCTATTCACAAAAAACGGATCTGGATGTTCCAGACCGGAAATGGGGGGGCGGGACAACGACGCCTGTATCCTGTCTGCCGAAATGTCATCCGGTTCAATGTTATGCAACACCAGCGTGGCGCTTCGTCGGTTTCGCTTTGAGCAATGGAAGGCTGTAGTGTTTTGTTGCTTACCGTGCCTGGATCGTATTGTGAATGGAATCGGTGAACCATCGCGCAATGGATTCGCGCGCGCGCCCACGTTAAAGGTAGGCAAAATCCTGGCGGTGTGGACCATTAGAAGGGTCTTAAAAATAGTGGTGGGTGAGTTAAGGTAATTTTACATAGCAAATGTACGGTATGGACTACATTTGTGGTTTTCAGAGTGTGGTGGCCTTGAGAGGGTTGCCAAATAAATAGTTAACTATAATTCACTACCAGTAAGACGCCTAAGGGCGAAAAGAGACCCTAAAGGGCGAGGTCATGCAGGACGGAATTCACACAGGACGGAATTAATTTGCAAGTGTGATTCGAGTTGCGGACTGACGTCTGACATCATAGATGTCTTAGGTTATATAGACCACACAATATGTCCATATATGGGCATTCCGTTGGGCTTAATATTGATGACATCAGCGATCTCCATACATGGGGATACAAGGGACAAGGATGGAATGTGATGTCACAATGTGATGTCACAACAATGTGATGTCATAGGTCAGCTAGACACTGAGACGTTGAGGCGTTACCCTCTTAACGTTATTGACAAGATGTGACGGTTTTCATAGTTAACTGCGACCTACGGTCACAATAATTCAGTTAAACTGTTTCAATACAATATGTTTCAAGATCAGCACTATGAATCAGGGGAATTGAATCATAATGGGAATTTCTCTGTAATGATGTGGTGTCATTTTCTCCGATATGATTTTAGTTTTAAGTTAAAGGGATATTCCACTTTCAACAGGGAGCAGTGGAAGGGCCTCTCTCCACATACACACCCATTGTAACTTCAAACTCCATTTTAACCATGATAGATTCATTAAAAACACCCATTATTTTTTCTGGTGACTCATACTACCCTCCTAATACGTGGGCAGGCCGTGTTTTTTCAATAACTGTTTTCAATTATTTTTAATAATTATTTGGGAAAATAGAAAAAATGAAATACAAAAAAATAATTATTAAAAATAAATGAAAAAAGTTATCGAAAAGACCCGGCCTGCTCACATATTAGGAGGGTAGTATGAGTCACCAGAAAAAATAATGGGTGTTTTTTAATGAATCTATCATGGTTAAAATGAAGTTTGAAGTTACAATGGGTGTGTGTGGGGAGCCCTGGGCCTGGAGGGCCTGGTAACATTTACATCAAATATCTAAATATTCAATCAAGCTAATTAAAAACTGTTCAGGGTATTCATAAAAGCCTGATTAGATGATAAAATTACCCCAAAAAAAAAAATTGAAAGTGAAATATCCCTTAACACTTTGACCACTTTGTGCTGGAAGACAGCTCACATCACATTCTCTGCAGGGCAGGGCACTTGATTTTTCAATTTCATTGTGACAGACAGGACAGTGAAAACAACCAGAAAGTAATTATTCTCACCTCTGTCATGACTTTGTCCTGGCACTTCTTGTCACCAGCTTTCACAATGGTCTGCAAGAACTTAAGGTACTGAACATGTCTCCCGTGTGTCTCGATGCAGTGGACGAAATGGCGGACCACGCGGTCGCTGATCTCGTTGCATAGGCGGTGATTGTTCATGAACATATAACACATCGTCTCAGCTTCCAGCAACTGGATGAAAAGATTGATTGTTAAATATTAGGGATGTCTGATAGTAGCTTTTTTTTAACCGATATTCCAATATTGTCCAACTCTTAATTTCTAATACCGATACAGATATATTTCTCCAAGTCAACTAATTGTCAGGTGATAACATCAGATATCTAATAAAACTAAATAGCTATAATATCAATATAATATCTAATAAATATCTAATAAATCTAATATAATACAGTGATGTTGAGGTTTTGGGATTCAGTGGCGGTCAGTTGAATGAATCCCACTAATCTTAGAATTAAATGTGCCCTATTTGACAGTGCAGAAGCATAATTGCCTTAATGCATATAACATGACACACCTCTGCAGTGCTCTAAACTGAAAGTGATTGGAGTCTGTCTTATTTCTCTCCAAAAGCACTTGAATATGATTAAGGATTACTGTGATTGATTATGGTAAGCTCGCATTTCATATCGCCCACACTATACAGTAGAACTCCTGTAACTTTCAGTTCTACCCCCCCCCCCCCCCCAACAAAAAATAAATAAAAAATAAATCACACTCCCACAAAGCAAACATACGGACGGATGGACATACATACAAACACATCCACAAAGCCAGATGTAGTAGCTGTGCTAACCGCTCCTACAAAGCTTACCAATATTTTCAGATATTACACGTTTATGCTAATATTCTGTAAAATATATAATATTGGTAGTACACACATGCATTGTGTTTAGTCATTGGGATGAATATACTGTGTTACAAAACCTAGGCTATGCTTTCCTCTTTCTAAGTTGCTCTTGATAAATAATGTTAATGCAGCATTCAGCAGCAGGCAAGATTGTCCAAACCAGGACATTGTCCCATATTATCACCAATATTAAAGGCAGAAGAGCTGAGCGTACCCCTGGGGTCAGGAACAGGGAGAGGTGTTCATGAAGCAGGACTTGGTTCTGAGGGTTCCCTTTGCAGAAGATCTGAAGAAACGTATGGGCCAGACTCATGATCTCATTCATCTTCTCATCCTTCTGTGAATTGACAAACAGACAGACAGACAGACAGACAGACAGACAGACAGACAGACAGACAGACAGACAGACAGACAGACAGACAGACAGACAGACAGACACACACACAGACAGAAGCAGACAAGGAGAAATGGACAGATGAAACAAAGATGAGACAGTTCAGGTGGATTTCATACTAGGATCGTAGGGGAGGGGAACAAGCCGTACAGCTAACTGACCTTCTCAAAGGGGATCTGTAAAAGGTCCAGCACAACAGTGTGAGCCCCCATGTTTTTTAGCAGCCTTTGCTCGTGGTCACATCTCTTCTTAGCAGGATGACACAGCTTACTCAGCCGTTGTAGGATCTAATGACCAAGTGGACATACAGACAGACAGACAGACACGTGCAGGCACACATAGGAATTAGGATGACAAATGTTCATTCAAATGCCATTTTTCTTGCCATTTTGAACTCTAACCTTAATTCTACCCCACACGCTTACCCTAAGCCATAATGCTAATCCCAAAATGCAATAATAATGATAATAACTCTAACCTTGACCCCAACCGGAATATTTTTCTACAGTAATTGTAACCTCAGCACTATGTGGACCTCACTTGAGACAAAAGACCTCAATATTAAGGCCATTTATCTGGCTTTTTGACCTCAGAAGTATAGTAAATAGCTGTGTGCATGTGTATACTCACACACATGCACGCTCACACACAGTTAATGACAACAGACATGTCAAGCACTGTTTGCCAGGGTCGGCCACACCAGAGCATAATGAAATAACAGAACAGAGATTACCTCTTTGACAATGTTGTAGTTGTTTGCTTTATTGCTGTCAATCTGTGGTTTAGTATCCCCATTCTGTACTGGGCTCAGGATCACCTCCTGTCAAACATACATACTGATCACTGATAAAATATGTCAATTATTTAATCACTATCTCTACTATTCTTTAATGACATATGTCAAGTATGATATATGAATTTTGTCACAAGACGCTATGTACTGGTACTTCAGTTAACAACAACAACATGTTAATGTCTTCTTCAAGCCTTCAAAACAACAACGACAAATGCTAACAACCAGTAAGACGCCCTAATATGACCATGTCCAATATGACCATGTCCATATATGGGCATTCCAAGCTATGGGCTTAATATTGATGACATCAGGGATCTCCATATATGGGCATACAAGGGACAAGGACGGAATTCAGTTGCAAGTGTGACTAGTGTCGCAGCAGCCAAACTGGTTAGATTGACAGAGTTATGTACTATATTGCCATTCCCAGATATGGGCTTAATATTGATGACATCAGGAATCTCCATATATGGGCATAAAAGGGGATTGTGTGTCTATACACATTTAGAAATTTGTAAATGAATTCTGTCTTGTCCATATACAGTATGGAGTGTCCATATATGGGCATTACCAAATATGGGTCAACAATGTGATTTCACCTCAGGTCAGCTATAGAGATTGAGGCGTTAACTACTCACTAACTGACTCACTCACTGACGTACGTATCTGCCGTGTTTCATAGTAAACTTGCTCCCTACGGTCGCAATTATTATCGGAAAACATAATATTTTACTTGTTTGAAATATTAAAGGTATTTCCCTAAATGTCTGGCTGGGTTCTTCTAGTGTTAAATGCTGGGTCTCCTTAAACCATGGTACAACATTACCTTGTTTTGTTCCTTGCCCTGCCTGACTCCTGGTTCCTCAGGGTTTAAACCGCTGTTGTTCTCAACCCAGAGCTCAGACTTCTCCACTGTCAAACGCAACTGGTCTAGGTCAGTCTTGACCTGCTTATAGTTCTCCACATCCTGCTCTGACACCAGTAACTGGACCTGGTACGCACGCACATGTGCACAACGCGCGCGCACACACACACACACACACACACACACACACACACACACACACACACACACACACACACACACACACACACACACACACACACACACACACACACACACACACACACACACACACACACACACACACACACACACACACACACACTTTCATCTAAACAACCAAACATACATCATATAGAGCCAACATCTACATAGTTACTGTACCGGTATATATGTAACAGTGTACTGTATATAGCTGTGCTCTTTACCTGTTTCAAGGCCTGCAGGACCTCATCTCTCTGGCTGAAATGTTTGAATATAAGTTGGAGTGATCCAGACACTAGAGGAGGGTAGTCTTGCATGATGAGGTGGATCAGAACCCTCAGAAATTTGCGACCACCCTCATCATCCAGCTCCACTGCACTCAAATCGGAGCTGAGAGTACACACACACACACACAAATATATAAATGTGCTATACAGCGCAAACCATTTCCTATACATAACTGAGATATTAATGATTGAAGCTTGTGGAGTCTGATCATTCAGGCATGGTCGGAGTCTACTTTTTACTGATTCACTTCACCTACCTCGCTGCAAACATGGTGTCTGCTTTGGCTGCAATCTCGTCTATGTCTGGCTCGGACACTGGAGATGAAACAAACGTGAAAAGAAAGCTCGACAACTGCTGTGAATTATGGATGAGTGCAGGTGTTCACCTCAAACAGCAAATGAACACCACCACAGCAAATCAATAAACTTGTGTCGTGGAGGTTTACTGATAAGGGCAAAAGAAGGGGAATTCAACAGGGAAAGTACAGATTTTCATCAACAGTACAATACTCTGAGCAGAACTTTTAGGGGAATGTCATCATGGGAGACTGAACTGAAATTTCAAAAAGGTACTGTAATCAGGTACTATTATTACATAATGCAAACAGCTGTGGTCTTATTATAGGCTGATGCAATTGTTCTTAACATTAGTACCCAGGGGGCAAAGGAAGGTGTGCTGCATTTGCCCCGACATAAAAGGTTGTCCACCAGAAATATTATCTATGACCCAGTAGGATCACAACCTATATGGACAACCCGGTCAATTTGTACGGAAAAGTTCCAATATGGCCGCCTCAATATTAGCCCCTATTAGTTTTAATGGGGGGTGAATAGGGAAAATTTTTAAACTGAGGGATATTTCCACGAAACTTCACAGGTTGATCAATGGTATACATATGAACATTTTTTGTATTGCAAGTTTCCATGAAATCCAATATGGCCGCCACAATATGGCCGCCATAATGTAAGGACCCAGAAAATAGGTTTTGCCTCTAACTTCTGAACCAGATGAGCTAGAAACGCAAACTTGGTGTCTATTTCATGGTGTCTGACCATGGGAGACTCAATGGAATAGCTAATTTTATTATTGGGTGTGTCTGGACCTTTATTGTGCATATTTGCAAGATGGTGGACTCCCAAAATAGAGCTTTAACATAATTTCTACCATGATTGTTGACTGCTTTTGCAAATACAAGCAATATGAATCCATTTGCTAAGATTTATGGCACAGAAGGGATTTATACCTGTATTATTCTTGAGTTTGCATGTTGTCAAAATGGCTGTAAACGAGATATTATATTTCCTGTCCGATTCTACTGTATGTAGTTGTAGCAATGACTTCAGATAAAATCAGAGACCAAAACAATGTATCTTAGAAATTATTTTTTTATTTAAAAAATTAATAAAAAAGAGAGAGATTATCTCAATGAAATGAATGCAACTGCCTTTTTGGGTCTTTCACACATAGACATGCACATGCTTTCCAACAACTTCAGCTTCAGGGAAATTATAATGAACACATGATTAAAACAGGCTGCATTATAATGCAAATAATTGCTAGTCACTATCACTGTCATGTGTACCTATCCTGCTGCATCTTGTCTCCAGTCCTTGGCAACGACACCCCAAGTAGCATGCAATTCCCTTCTTCGCACATGAACAGTTTTTCTGGCAGCCTTTGATACAGCTACATGATATTGCCTCCATTGATATAGGCCAGGCTGGCTCTGTAGATGGACAGGGGACTGCCTTCCCATGGCGGCAGCATGATATAGGCATCTATATCATGCTGCCACCCACCTCCTAGACCTTCCAGAGCTGTGGGTGAGAACAGAGCAGGATGCATATCTTCCTATCCATCACATGGTCTCAGCCCTTGGACTCGCACAGTGTCGTGCCCTGCCCTTTATTCACAGCCTGAGTGGCAGAGATACCACCATGAAGGCATGGTTCAAGACCAGCATGGGTCTAGATCTCCCTGCACTTCAGGAGTTTGGTGAAAATTCCTCTTATTCCCTCTCAGAGGATGTCAAGAATCAGGCTAGAGACCTCACGATAGCTGTATATGCATCAAAAGCTGACCATTCGGAGGACTTTGACCTGGCAAAGCTGAGAGTGTACAAGTTCCTAAATAACCGATCAACCCTGTTGAAGCTGCTGCCACCTACAGAAAATGCCTTTGGCCTGCACCTGAAAAGAGCTGCTCTTGCAGCCATAATAGATAAAACTGCACACATCGCGAAGTCAGACATCCCTTGCTTCACTGAATATGGATGGTCTCTCAGTGATGGGAAGGCAGTCCCCTGTCCATCTACAGAGCCAGCCTGGCCTATATCAATGGACAAGGCAATATCATGTAGCTGTATCAAAGGCTGCCAGAAAAACTGTTCATGTGCCATCCAATCATCCATCCATCTTCAACCGCTTATCCGGAATCGGGTCGCGGGGGTAACGGTTCCAACTGAGACTTACAGATTTCCTTAACCTGCGTAACTTCCTCCACTCCCTCTGGGAGTATACCGAGGCGTTCCCAGGCCAGTCTGGAGATATAATCCTTCCATCTGGTCTTAGGTCTGCCACGGGGTCTCCTCCCAGTGGGACGTGCATCGAGGACCTTCCTAGGAAGGCGCTCGGGGGGCATCCGTACTAGATGCCCGAACCACCTAAGCTGACTCCTTTCCAAGTGAAGGAGCAGCGGTTCTACTCCAAGTCTCTCTCGGGTGATTGAACTTCATGTGCGAAGAAGGGAATTGCATGCTACTTGGGGTGTCGTTGCCAAGGACTGGAGACAAGATGCAGCAGGATAGGTACACATGACAGTGATAGTGACTAGCAATTATTTGCATTATAATGCAGCCTGTGTTCATTATAATTTCCCTGAAGCTGAAGTTGTTGGAAAGCATGTGCATGTCTATGTGTGAAAGACCCAAAAAGGCAGTTGCATTCATTTCATTGAGATAATCTCTCTCTTTTTTTATAAATTTTTTAAATAAAAAAATAATTTCTAAGATACATTGTTTTGGTCTCTGATTTTATCTGAAGTCATTGCTACAACTACATACAGTAGAATCGGACAGGAAATATAATATCTCGTTTACAGCCATTTTGACAACATGCAAACTCAAGAATAATACAGGTATAAGTCCCTTCTGTGCCATAAATCTTAGCAAATGGATTCATATTGCTTGTATTTGCAAAAGTAGTCAACAATCATGGTAGAAATTATGTTAAAGCTCTATTTTGGGAATCCACCATCTTGCAAATATGCACAATAAAGGTCCAGACACACCCAATAATAAAATTAGCTATTCCATTGAGTCTCCCATGGTCAGACACCATGAAATAGACACCAAGTTTGCGTTTCTAGCTCATCTGGTTCAGAAGTTAGAGGCAAAACCTATTTTCTGGGTCCTTACATTATGGCGGCCATATTGTGGCGGCCATATTGGATTTCATGGAAACTTGCAATACAAAAAATTTTCATATGTATACCATTGATCAACCTGTGAAGTTTCGTGGAAATATCCCTCAGTTTAAAATTTTTCCCTATTCACCCCCCATTAAAACTAATAGGGGCTAATATTGAGGCGGCCATATTGGAACTTTTCCGTACAAATTGACCGGGTTGTCCATATAGGTTGTGATCCTACTGGGTCATAGATAATATTTCTGGTGGACAACCTTTTATGTCGGGGCAAATGCAGGTTTCCTAAAAAAAGGCTGGTTTGCCCCCTGGGTATAGGGGCATCACATTTAAGAAAGCCACTATGATGATAATGATACAAAATATATTTCTCATAATGTACTTTTGTTCACCTTCTTAATATCCATGTCACATTATTACACGGATAGTAAGAAGATTCAATTATGATGATTCAATTATGCTTATAATGTATGTTATAAAATGAAAACATCAGCGGCAAACCGAAACAATAGAACTAGAAATCTATGGGCAAGTTGGGTGGATGTTTGTGTTTTCGATCTGGAAGAAAGAGGGTTTTTGTAACATACAGTATGTGTCCTCTTTATTAGAGGGGGTCGAGGGCTACACCTCTAGGTTAACAACAGGATCTGACATCTATACTGCAGAGGATGGAGAATTGCAGAATTACAGTATTGGTGAGACCTAAGTGGTCTCACTTACTTGTGCCCCCCTAATCCATAGTCACCGTTTTGTCCATAGTGCCAAGTGCCTCTGACAACGCTGAGGAAGACCGTTCAGGTCGAAACGCGTCCGTTGTCTCTGTCCACAGAGGTAAATGAATCACGTGAAAAAGATGTTCTTGTGTGCTGGCGACTTCATCTTTCCTCCCAGTCCATAGTGCCTACCAATATCTCTTTCTGTCTCTCCTTCATTTCTGTCTCTCTTCTCTCTCCCTTTCCCCCCTGACAAGGTCAGGGCACATGCATGGCCGGCCACCCAAGAGACTGGGTCTGCTTGAGGTTTCCTCCAGTGTTGTTTTTGACAGTACATTTTGATTTAGTTTTAGTCAGTCTTTTGAATAAAAAGTAATTTAGTTTTAGTCATAATTTAGTCACCTGAAAAGTTTTAGTTTTAGTCTAATTTTAGTCGACTAAATATCATAAGATTTTAGGCGACTAAATCTACAGTTGAGTCAACTCAAATATATGGCAGGCCTTGATGTTATCATAATGACTGATTTTACACTTGGTTGTGCTGCGACGCGTTGTGAGCTTGTAGATCTGCCATTTTCAGCACGCAAAACCTGAGAGCAACCGAAATGACTCTTCTCCGTTGCTATCATTGCAAAAATGCTTGCTCAGGGTGGGACAATGTATCTGCTCTATATGTAAAGTTCTTGAGACAACTTGTGATTTGGCCCTGTAAGAAAACTGATTTGAATAGAAATTGAACAGACTGGCCAGCCAGGCAATTTCTTTAGCCAATGAAGAGACATGGATGCAGCCTGTCACTGACCATTTTGTCATAATATGGCAGGATCTTTTGACCAGGCTGACCGTGATGGCATACAATCACTAATCCATTCATTTGTTTTGCTGTTGTTCTTTGGATTTGGTTATGGGTCAACATCTTGGTACTATAATATGGGCCGTGGCAGTGTCAGTTCATTGCCAACAGATGATGTACGAGGATGAGGAACATTCATAAGAGGGGCCAAGAGACAGAAAGTGTCTCCACATAATATTAAAGCTGAAATCAAAGGAGAACCAACGATGAACAGGAACCAATGCATAAGTGCATGGCTAGATGTAAAGTAAACCAAAGCTTGTACGATGCTATCGCGATTATGTGCGGTATATGCTGAATGCTAATAATTTAAGGCAGGGCAACAGATCATTTTAAATGTTGGCTATTCAAATAATTCAAATAAATTGAACGGCTAAAGTTTTGAGATGTAGTGGAATAAGTCCAACCTGGTAAACGCCCTATAAACAAGGACACTTAATTTACAACATTTAATGTAACCTTTTACAATATAGAGGCTTCCAGAGCATTATATCAATTTTAAATGCTGTTGTATACATTTACTATGTACTGTACATTTATAGGCCAACATTGTACCAAGTAGCCTACTGGTAATAGAGTGTATAGCAGCAGTATCTTCCTCCACTAGTGATGTCATCACTGTGCAGTTCCATTCTGTGAACAAAAGGTGACCCTACCTTCAAAACTTCAAATATTAAGTCATTTCCATATCATTTTATGAAAAATGAAACTGATATTGTTGTTTAGATATGGACCAGAATGTAAATATAAAAGTATACTATTTACCTAATCTGTTGCCCTACGGTACCTTTCATTATTTTTTAATGAATACGATATGTTTTGATACTTTGTATAGTTATGAATGTTCCTTTTTTTGCATAAACTCAGCTGAAACTCTGTCAATTTGAAGGGATAGTAATGTTCCCATTTCATTCCTTAATAGAGGAATAGAAATCACAGTCTGACTCTGGGGAGCTATCCAAGCCACCTGCTCTGAGGAACTGCTCACAGACAGTCAGGAGAAATGTCTGCATGAAGGAACAGTAGAATTGTTGTGAACTTGTGTATGAATACAAAGTAGAAAGGTTGTGAGAAATATACTGATAAGGGCAAAAGGAAGGGAATTGAACAGGGACGTTCCAGATGTTCAGTAACTATATCTAAAGGCACTTTTCCACCTTCCACTGCATGGTATGGTACCATCCTTTTTCGGGTTTCCAATTGGGCAAAAGTTCCTTATATCAAGTATCTGGCACTTTTCTGGTATCACCTCTATTGAGGTGCCAAGTCAGCTCAGGTGAGACCAAAGGTTACCTGAAAACACTGCAGACTGTTGATTGGTCAGAATCACCACTAGCGCCATTACGTTACAATTGAGTAGGCCTACCTGAGACGAAAAACAGTCCATATTTTTACGTTTTTTGAATATAGATATTTTTTCATTTACCAGATTGTAAACCACAAACTAGTAGTTTTTAATCTGTTAAAATTGTTAATGCAACCCCCCACTAATTTTGTTCAATTGCCTGTTTTAATGTTATCTGTTCCCTTTGTCTGCTGAATATTGCTTGTACGGACTTATACTGTGGTTCCACAAACTGTTGGAGATATACTGTTTTTCCACTTTCCCTAAGTATTATGTCTTATAATTCCTAATATATATGAGTTAAGCAAAGAATCTAATTGAACAAAATGAGGGGGCCAGGAGGGAGTGCATTAAGAAATTAACAGATTCAAAACTACTAGTTTGTGGTTTACAGTAAATAAAATAAAAAACATATATTTTTTTTCATCTCAGGTACTCAACGCCCCTATAACTGCATGGAAGCTCACGATTAGTAACAAACTTTTAAACTTGCCTTTGTAAATGTGAAATGATTGATATTCATATTCATTTATTGATCAACTGCACTGCCTATTTCTCACCTAAAATTGTTATCAGAAACAAGTTTTTAACAGGTGAAATAGAGTCTGTTTCCAGACATGTTCCCATTGTTCTTTAGCATTGTTCTTCTGTTACCTGGTACCAAAAGCATAATACTCACTAAGTTGAGCAGATACCATATACCATAAAAACATAATCAAAATTCATATTTCCCACGATGTTTGGATTATTATGAAACTCCCCATATAGGCCCATTTCTCCCTAACTAAATTTTCTGCCATTTTACGTTAGGTTGGCCTGGTGTAGATATTCGCTCCGTTGTGGGTTGCAACTAAGTAAGGGTGTTTTTTTCCAGGACACTCATCAGAAATGTATACTTTAAGAGAGCTATAAAGATCGAGTCTCACCTGATATGGCCCCAAATTCTTTCTTGAAGATGGACAATAAGTAGGTGATCCTGTAATCCAGCCTCACACTCAGGATGAACTAAATAGGGAAGAATTAAATAGACACAAAAATGACACAAAAATAGATCAATATTATTAATTCAGTTGTGACTGTGTTTAGGACTCAACGTGGTGCTTACTTGTAGAATCTCTATTATCTTGAGCTTGGTGTCCATCACAATGAGGTCCTCCTCATTGCCTGGCTGGGAATGGCCTTTCTCATGGTGTAGAGAAGGAGGTGAGTCCGGGAAGACAAGGTTGTGTGTGAGACTTCCACTCATCACCATCTTCCCAATGTCATGGATTGTGCGCAGCACTTTGCTGCCTGAAAGGCACAGATTCGGTTGTAAACATTTGACCTCATGCTCATGGGGAAGGAAGCAGCAACAGTAGTATAATTAAAGGACCACTTCACCTCTGGGATAACCAGATCTTATTTTATTGTTCTTTGGGACACGATCAACACAATCCTTTTATTGTTATTGTTATTTTTTGTGTTCAATCTGTGTTTTGAAATATTTTAGTATTTCAGTATGAATGATGATGCATTTTGCATCATGCTGCATCATATGATGCAAAATGCATCATCATTCATGCTGGTGAAGTGGACCTTTAAGTATCACAATAGCACTGGAAGTATAATTTCCACAATTCAACTGATGACAAACTTAAGAGGTTTCATCCTACACATTCTCACTCTCATATCATAATATGGTGATGAATCTGACCATGCATCAGCTTTTTGACATTTACGACATCTCCCCCATCTTGCTGCTTTTTGATGTTCACGTTAGTTTCACAGCACATGACTGACAATGAAATGCAAAGTGCATTCTCTCAACTTGTTTAAAATAATTTAGGCACGCCGCCAGAAGCAGACCTGAACCCTGTGAGGAACGCTTGTGAGACGCTACCCAATTAGTCTCGCATAGCCAGACTTTCAGCGATCTCTGCCCAAAGTCTGGTTACTTTCAAATTATTTGTGGGCTAAAACAGTGGATCTCCACCTTTTCAGGCCACGAGTGGCCCCCCAAATAATCATATTTGAACTGGGGACCCCCCCACCCGGACAAGCACTTGGAATTGCCTTACATTTAGTTTGTCTCGGTTACACAATAAATATTGTGAAAATAGCCGATGGTTCTGTAAAGTTGGTTGCAAATATTTGTAATTGATCGTTGGCTTCAGAATACTCATGGGGTACTCATGCAAGAACTGTATGGTGTCATTTTATGGTAATTTCTTTTAGTTTTCACCTTTGACTTGAGTTGTTTGGTTGAAGGCTGCCATGAAGTTGTTTAGGACACACATGTTATATGCACAAATGTGTTTCAACTGGTATGCAGATACTGTAATCACTGAATATTCATTTTAGGTGAACTACTCCTTCAACGTTCACAGAATAGCATCTATCAATGGTGCGTGAATCAAAACACTGTTCCGGTTCCGCGGGCAGATTGTTTGTTTTTGGAGGCACAACGCTTGACACGGCGACTTACTTGCCACCGCTCGCTCGGTGGTGTCTCACGTTGCTCAAGGTTGCCTGAGACGACTCGGCGCCGTCCGAGTTATGTCACGATATGGACAGAATAGTAAATCTTCGCCCCCCCCGACTTTCAGCACCTCAGCGCGGTCCAGGTGAACACAACAGAGTGCTCCCGACCTCCGGTTCAGCCAATCACAAGCTTCCGCGGGCGGGTCTTAACTGGAACCGGAACGGTGTTTTGATACACGCATCAATGTGAATTGAATAGTACTCAATTGCCAATTATGAATTTACTGACCAGCCTCTGGGCTCCTGTCAAGTTTGTTTGTGCAGGTAAGAGGATCTAGGATGGCCAGTAGAGTGCGTGTGAGATTCAGCAGCTCACTGAATTTATAGAAGCCAAAGTAGACCAGGTTACGAGCCAGATTCACCACCTGCAAGGGAAATGTGAAGGCAAGCATTTCAAGAATACAAATATAAACCATTTCAAAGGAAATCTGCATTAGAACATAATACAATAACTATTACTTGTAAGTAACTATATTTCAACAATGAATTGTGGATAAAGATGACTTAATCATGTTGGAGGAACAGTAGATGAGTTTAATGTACTTTACCTCTAGTGTAAGTTCATTTTTCTCATGGTTCCCAAATGGAACTAGCTGGCTGCTCACATCCATGACCACATCCTCAAGGTATTTCTCAACAAAATCTATGCTGGGGGCAAATTCTTTCTTCTTCTCCTCTCTTGAGGTGCCGTCGGACTCGTACTCGTACCTGCGGATCCATACAGCCATGAGGAGAAATCATCTAGTCACCAACAGTGAGCACATTACTATCCCATAAGCCAGTGGTTCTCAACACGTGGGTCCGGACCCCCAAGGGGGTCCCCAAATGATTTTGGGGGGTCCCCAGATGATTAGCTTAATGTGCAACATTGTTTTCTCTCTCAACAGTAAACAAACCAATATAAAGTTTAAGTGTATAGAGGGTATCTGCACATTTCTAAAGTGACAATTTAAGGACTTTTTAATACCTCTTAAATGACAAATTAAACATAGGCCAACATGTCAAATATTAGATGCAAAAATTGTGAAAATAGCCGATCTACATGCTCACAACGCCTCGCGTTGAGAGGCGTTGTTAGCATGTAGATCTACTATTTTCTGTGTTATACAAAATGTAATGCCTCAACTCTTAGTGCTCGTCAGGGTGGGGGGCCTCCAGTTATAATAGGATTATTTTGGGGGTCGCGTCCCGAAAAGGTTGAGAACCACTGCCATAAGCATACGCATGGCAATATAGAGGCTCACTCGTTGGTGGTGACCTTGGAGGGGACTTTCTCCCAGAGGCGCGCGTAGCGCACGGGCACCACGGCCTCCTGCGGGTCGCGGTCCACATGCATGTGCAGCATGAGGCGACAGAAGGACGCCCGCAGGTTGTAGGGCAGGCAGTCATCAGACATGCAGCGCAGGATCAGGTCTACGGGCAGCTGGGTGGACACCTGGTTGATGGCCAGGTACTGACGGTCCAGACACATCTTAGCAAACAGGTTCAACTGGTACCTACAGCACAGCAACACCAAGGGGGAGAGGAGCAAGGAACCTCTGATTGAAACAAATTATACGTCTGTCACAATCACAGACTTTGCCTGACCTGTCTAGTCTAGGTCTTGTATTTCTATGTGTAATATGGTGGTTTTCTTTGTTCTATGTTCCTGTTTGCCCCAGCGGTATGTGGTAATTGCGCCTGGACCAGTAGGCCAGTGGGCGCCCCCTGAGAACCAGTTCTGATGAGTTTTGCTTACCTGAGCATCCGTATTACCTTCAGGGGCTTCACAAGGGGGGGGGGGACTGAGTTACTAGGACCCAAGGTGGAGGGGGGCTTGAAAAGCCCCCTCACCCATGAAGAACATTCATTGGGGGCCCACAGTGAATCCTTTTCCCCAGGGCCCAGAATTTGGTGACACCATACCTTATTACTTACACTACAGTATGTAATTACACCAAGAAGCAGTTACAGTAGGAGTGTATGGACTGAATGTTATCCTTGGAGAATTAAATGTTTTCTTTGTGTGCAGAGGTTTTCGGCTGGGCTACACCAGAAAACGCACGTGCACGTGTGCGCTGTCTGTGCGTGTGCGAAAAGCCCCTGGCTACACCAAGGAGGGAGTACCCACAAAACGCACAAAATAGAACCGATCCTATTTTTACAGCATGCATATCCGGGGCTTGCGCCATCCGTGAGCCTGGTGTAGCCGATATCATTGATAAATATTGGATCTTTCCAAAATGCGCACACGCGCGCACACCCAGCGTACGCACTGACGCGCGTGAAAAGGCTTGGTGTAGCCCGGCCGTTAGTGGCAGAGAAAGCAGTGCAATCCTATTGTGAATTTGCCCCTGAGGATTTTGTGTATGTACAGTATGCAATGTTTAATAGTCGTAGATTTGAACGTGTACTGTTACACTGAAGACACAGGATATAACCTCCACACACCTGTAGTAGGTAATGTTCTCCTTGTCCAGGTTGTGGATGGATTTGCCATGGCGCACCTTGTTGCTGTCTATCCAGGAAAGCCAAACCTCCTCCTCACCCAACTCCTCCTCATCCAACTCCTCCTGCAGCACGGACGACTCCAGGGCGTTCTCCATATTGCAGTTTGCTCTGGAGAGGTGACAGAGAGAGCGTGTGAAAGAATGATGAGGAGGTAGAGAGAGAGATTTTGCATTAAAGGAGTAGTTCACCCCAAAAAAGCATTTGGGTCAGGGTACATTTAGTAAATTTACCCCCATTGATTCTCACACAAATGCATTTGGGTCCCCATCCAGGACCTTGTATTTGGGTCCCCATCCAGGGCCCATGCATTTGGGTCCCCATCCAGAATCAATGGGGGTACATTTACAATAATACATTTATTCTTAGGAATGCGACAATTACAAAAAATATTATTGAACTCAAGTCTCCATGATGTGACTAATCAATAGAAAAAAAGTCATTTTGGGGGTGAACTACTTCTTTAATTCCTAGAATCCTTACTTAAAAGAGAATAGATCGTCGTTGACAGACCGAAACCTTGTATATCCAAGTTTCAAATGTGTATGTTTTTTAGTAAAGTAAAGCCCTGCTTCATCATATAAGACTGTCGCACAAGACTAGTGAAAATAGCAGATCTACAAGCACACTCAAATCTCAACGCCTCGCGGTGCAAGGCGTTGAGATTTGTCCTAGTGCCTGAGATAATGAAAAACTACAATAGTTAGAATACATTACAGCATCACATTAAGTAAAAAAATCATCTTTAAGCCCCTTAGGTGCAAGAGTTTGTAGGTGGTGTATCCAGAACGCTTCACGTTGTTTCAATAGTACATGCAGGTTGCCACCCCTCTTGGACAGGCAAACCTGTTCGATGCCTATAAAGCGAAAGCTCAACATGTTTACAATCATTAAAGTGAACTGCGACGGGATAATCCCGATCATTCCTTCGAATAGAGCTTTTATGCTCACTCATTCTCTGTTTGAGTTGCCTGGACGTTTTGCCTACATAGGCCAGTCCACAAGGACAGCTTATCAGATACACCACACTAGTAGGAGCACAGGTAATAGTCCCTCTAATCTTAAACTGTTTACCAGTGTGAGGATGATTAAAATATTTGGTTTTCACTGTGTTGTTGCATTGCGCACAATGCCCACACGGGTAGTTTCCCTTTGGAAGGGGAGCCAGAAGAGTCTGCCCCTGTGCAGCAGAGCTGCGGGATTGGAAATCAGCATGAACCAAATGGTCCCTCAAGTTTTTGCCTCTTTTAAAAGAAAAGAGGGGAGGGTGTTCAAAAAGGGGTGCCAATTCAGGGTCAGACTTGAGGATATACCAATGCTTCTTAAAAATAGACTGAAACTTATTAGAATTGGCAGAATAAGTGGTGAGACAAGTAACAGAAAATGTCTTATCTTCTTTTCATGGCGTGCAGCTTTTGTCTATATTTATTGTTAGAGTCATTTATGACAGATTCAATGGCTGGAAACTCACTGCCACACATTTCTTTGAGTAACGTCTCTTGTGTCTGTATCTCAGACTTAAGTTGCTGTGCTTCGATGGATACTTGTTCAATAATAAAAAGCAGCATACCTGGGCTGCTTGAAAATAGCTGATCTACAAGCTCACAACGCGTTGCATCGCGACGCGTTGTGAGCTTGTAGATCTACTATTTGATGCGACTGTTATTTTCAAACATTTTGTACTTTTACTTTTGCTACTTGAAGTACGTTTTTATACCGATACTTTTGTACTTTTACTCAAGTACATTCTGAATTTTGGATGTTTACTTGGAACAGAGTATTTCTACATTGCAGTATTGATACTTTCCTTAAGTAAAACATTTGAGTACTTTTTCCACCACTGATATAAATGAAAATAACGTCACAGATTATATACACAAGCTTTTAACACGCTGGAACATTTACTAAAATACGACCAGCTTCCAATGGGAGACAAGAAAAAAAAAAATATCCTGTTTTAAAATGTGTAAATAATAATGTACAGTATGACTCGCCTGGTCTGTATGAGGATGTCTGCGTTGTTGGGATTGAGCATGATATTACAGATGAGCTCCTGGGTGACTTTGATGGCCGTATTGTTGGACACACAGAGATCAGAAAGGTAGACCAGGAATCTGAGAGGGTACATTTAAATGGATCCATCACCACATCTTCATTCAGTACCATCATTAGTGTTTGTCTATGTGTGGGTGCTTAGTATTTACCCTCCTGTGTTTATGTTCCGTATCCATATGCGCATGATCTATACAGTATGTCATTATTTGCTTTTTCCATTTCATTTTTTGACCTTACAAAATTACACAATCTAATCTAAAATGTGATATATATTTTATGCAAATACTTCACATTTGAAATAATTGTAAGAATCATGTGAATGTATATAAATCCATGATATGAATTTAGATGACAAATTCATACAAGATTAGATATATAGTAAAACAGTAAGACGCCTAAGGGCGAAAAGCGACCTCGCACCTAAAGGGAGAGGTTGCGCAGAGGGCGACGTCGCGCAGGACGGAATTCATTATAAGTTGGACCAGTTAGCCATAAATGGAGATCCCTGATACCCATATATGGAGATCCATGTATATGGAGATATGGGCAAAATTGGTTGGATCGGCGGTTCTACAAAAACAATTGTTTCATACAACTATTGTGCAAGTACAGTAACGGCAGGGGAAGCAGCTAAGAACATAGGCAAAATACTATCCAAAGTGTGCAAAGAAAAGTTGGAGTCTGTGGAACCAACCGTGTGCTGTGACCCCAGACATGCTAACTCGGTTACTCGTTATGTGAAAGTCCTATGATGTCTGACATCATACATAAATCCCTTTTATGCCAATATATGGAGATCCCTGTCTGTAGAACCAACCATGTGCTGTGAGACCCCAGACATGCGTCCGTGCGTGTCAGTATCTGTCTCTCAGTCCTTGTCCCCTTTTATGGGCATATTGGTTGGATCTGCGGTTCTACTGAAAAAAAAATGTTTTGTACAACTGTACATCAGGGATCTCCATATATGGGCATACAAGGGACAAGGACGGAATGTGATGTCACAGATATCCAGGGTTTGATCTTTGATGTGATGTCACAATATCAACAATGTGACAATAGCTATAGACTATAGACATTGAGCCGTTACTTGTCTACGGATCTATGGACAAGATGTGATGTGGTTTTCATTGTTAACTGGGACCTACGGTCGCAATAAACTTTTTTAAAGGTTAAAGCTCTATATTTTCATAGTAAATATTTTCTATGTCATGTTTGTTCTCTCCAGCACTATAATAAACAGAAAATAAGATTTCAGGGTGAATGTATGAGCTTTTATGATAGTCAGAGGATATTAATACATTCCTTAGTATTACCAAGAAATGTCTTCACCAATGTGTTTGTAAACATGTCTAGTAACACAATTCAAAATCTCTAGGGGAATTTTTGACAGCTGCTGAAAGGGTCCCATTAACTTTACTAGGCCTACAGGAAAAAAACAAACACAAAATAAATCTACTTTAAGTAGCATGTGAGGGGTCAAACTAGGGGTATTTCGTGATTCTGAATCCATTGCCAGCATTTGTATTGTATGAAAAACATTCCTTTGGCTAAAAACGGTTAATGGGACCCAAACTTTCAGCAGCTGTGAAACATTTCCCTAGAGATTTTGAATTTCAAACTTTGTTAGATGTGTTACTACTAGACAGTAGACACCTTTACAAACACATTGGTGAAGACATTTCTTGGTAAGGAATTTATTCCCAGATTTGACATTATTCTGTTAATATTCACTGACTATGAGGATTTTATAGTAGAATTAGAATAGAGTTCCAATTCCAATTTTGACCGCTCACTTCTTTGTGTCATCACTTCCATTTCTCTTGACAACCTGTATCTTGTATGAGTTCTCCTGGTTGGATAAAATTGGTATCCTGGCCTAAAAATGAATTTTCTGCTTACTAAAGTGCTAAAGAGATACTATATCAGTGATTGCTATCATAATATAGAGCTATTAAAAACGTATTCTAACAACAACAACAACAACAACAACAAAATCACTAATATCTTGCATTCAAATATCATAATATTTTCTGACCTGGGCTCTCTGTTTTGTCTGAGCAGGCTGACAAAGGTCTCTATCTCTTTGGCGGTGATGTGTTTCTCCAACAACTTGCGGTTGTTGTGCAGCAGGGCTGTGATGGTGTCCTCAGCAAGGATCCCATAGCCAATCTGTTTCTGCATGATGGAGAACTTTTGGGCTATGTACTCCTGTGAAGAACAATGATGACATGTGGTTATGCACAGTCCAGGTGGTAACTGCACAGGAATTTAATGGCGAAACCCTTAAATTCATTGACTTTCACCACCACTTATGTACATTATTGGTTACCAAATCAGAAACCATCAGAAACCCAGTTCTCTGGGCTAGACTGATGACCAGGTACACATGACCTGTTGACCAGGTCATGTGTATGGATAATAAGGATGGTTAAACTTGTACATGCCTGGTTCTTACGGTAGTCCTGTTGGGAATGCCGTAGCACCCTGTAGCAGAGCCCCAACATGTGCCTGAAGTGAGCATGGTCCTTCAGGTCCTCTAGCTTGAGCATAGGACGCTTCCCTGTGAACGGGGCCTCCAGGATGCCAAATATCTGCAACGACACAGCAGGCCCACAGAAGGAAATATAAACCGCATTACACTGTAAGGTACACTAGCCATAGCGGAGTGGGTACGGTCCATGGTACGGTCACTGGTAATCAGAAGCTCGATGGTTAGCCCCCACCAATCTGGGTACCCATCGTCAAAGAAAAGGGAAAAATGTGTTTTGTTCCTGTTTTGAGAGACAGCCTATGTGTTGAAGTGTCCCTGAGTGGTAATCCATAACTGCTCCCTGGGTGCTGTAGGCACTTCCCCCACCACTGCTCCTAATAGTTAGGATGGTTAACATCTCACATTTTTATTTAACCAGAAATTCCTAAAATAACTGTATACAATACCTGATACCGCCCTAAAGCCACTTGCACCTGTCCTTGCATGAGAAAGAACACACAGCTGATAGAAAACATTATGAGTATGTGTGCAGGCACAAACATGCATGTATACCACATGTGTACTGGCCTGGGTAAGGACGTCCTGCTCTCTCATGAGCTTCTGCCTATCTCTGTTGGGATTGGAGGTGACCACAGATAGAGCATTTTGGCCGTTGTTCGTTACTGCACACACAAAGAAGACCAGGTCCTCCAGGACCTTGATCAAGAACCTGACAAAATATGAAGGGGGCAAAGATTGTTATTTTTTTCCAATGCTTCTATTCATGTAAACATGTACTATATCTAGCTCTGGTCCATAGCATTAGAAGGAGATCTCCTTAAAGATATGTCAGTGATGATCCGGTGTGCAGACGAGAGGGTGCGCAGCCTTTCCTGCTGGTGCACCGGATCATCACTGACATAGCGTTAGGGAGAACTCCTTCGATCGCTATGGACCAGAGCTATACTATATCCACACACGGTACTGTACCTCCTCTCATTCTGAGCAAAGTTTCCATCTTGTATCTTTTGCACAGAATTCTCTAGAACTTTGCTGGTGTCAGTAGCAAAGTCCAAATCTCTGACCTCAGACAGGGGCACGAATAGGATAGCAAAGGCCTCTTTGTCCTCTTTTATGGGGCAGGTGCCAATCTGTGATGAATACCAAAAATAAACAACATACAAGCAGTCTAGTTTATTTCAACAGTCTTTGGCTGGTGTGTAACTGTGTGTGTGTGTGTGTGTGTGTGTGTGTGTGTGTGTGTGTGTGTGTGTGTGTGTGTGTGTGTGTGTGTGTGTGTGGTGTGTGTGTGTGTGTGTGTGTGTGTGTGTGTGTGTATACACAGTATGCATATATCCATTCACCTTGACCATGATAGGTCGCTCCTCCTCTATGTCAATGTGAACGACGTTGGTGCTGGTCACCCAAGTGCCTGTGGACTTGTGTTTCATCCTCACAAAGGAGTTTCTGAGGAAGCATGCCACATTGCCATTTATTACTTACAGCACTATATGGGAGCCCACAAGTAGGAGATGTCTGCGCGCTTCAGCCAGCAGTTATTGGTAGAAGGACTCGTTGGTGCTCAACAAGGACAAACTATATCAAAAAGACATATTACTTGGGACATATTACTTGGGCACTCGGAGTCTTCCTCAGGACTCTGAGGAAGACTAAACGTCGAAACGTCAGTCACCCTGTCGCTCTACAATAAATGAACGTGCAGTCCAGTTGAGTGCTCCATCATTTTTATTTGGGTAGTCATTTTTGAAGTGCCCAAGTAATATGTCTTTCTATATGGGAGCCCATCTGCAAAAAAAAAAAAAAAGAAAGAATACAGCGCCCTCTGCTCTTGTTTTCCTGTGGATTTCAATGTGACAATGAGTGTCAAACAGCCTTTTGATATACTGTTTGCCTATAATTGGCATCCAAAACTGGGAAGGGCCTTTTTTCCACGTTCAATACTGATCATACGATGCGCCACAAATGCGTCGTAGAAAGGCTACCTTTCTTAATTCTCATTTACACTAATCTGTCTGACAAGACAGGTTGTGGGGTGCACCGTGCAGAGCTCAACCACAGTCCCAGTTTGACTTACTGATCTGGGGATCTGGGGAAGCACCAATATAAGTGCTAGTGTGCACAATAGAACTCCATTCTTTTACAGGTCAATGCATGAAATGTCTGTGTCTGTCTGCAGATCCGTCTGTGTCCCATTTATGCTGATGCACGTCATCAACACGACGATATTTAGAAAATACAAAAAGTACACTGTACACTGGATAAATTTACCACCAAGGTGGAATTTCAAGCATAAAACTGTAGCTCTTCCTCAGTCTGGGGAAGAGTTCTGCATGCCTGACACAGACATGCAATTTGAACCTTAGGATCTTAGCATCTTTGCTAAATCCAGTATGTTTATGTTGCATACATGTGATGTCCATAATATGCATAGTCCTGTCTAAATAAACAAATAAAGTAAAAGTAAAGTAAAGGTTGCTGTGTTTTAGGGTAATTACCGTATATGTCTTTTTCATGACTGTACAGTATGTGTTATTATGTTGTTCGGGAGCCCCTGACGAAAGACACATTTCTATCACTAACATGATCGATTTCTTTAAATCTTGAATCATGAAACTAGAGCAGGGGTCTTCAACAGTGGGTCTGGGACCCCTAGGGGGTCCTCTGAGTCACTACAGGGGGGCTGCCAAATCCTTGTGTTTTTTCAATTAAAATTTTGAACCCTCGCATCCCTATACTGAGAACTTTAGCCAAAAATAGCCGATCTATAAGTTCTCAACGCCTCGCACTGAGCTTGTAGATCGGCTATTTTCAGCAAAGAGGTTTGGTGTAGAGGTCAAAAAGAGCAGACCAAG
Source organism: Nannobrachium achirus (assembly GCF_963921795.1). Classification (NCBI taxonomy): domain Eukaryota; kingdom Metazoa; phylum Chordata; class Actinopteri; order Myctophiformes; family Myctophidae; genus Nannobrachium; species Nannobrachium achirus. The sequence continues at coordinate 24,388,174 of NC_137820.1, forward strand.
TACAAAGTGAAAGGTCAAGTTTAGTACCTATCGACGATTGAAGTGGTTAAATGTCTGGGGAAAAAAAAACATTAACACGAATCAACATACAGTGATCACAGATAAAGTCGATGAAAAACTGAATCACACATTTATACAATATGTAGAGGGGGTCCCTGCTTCATCTCTGTCTCAGTTAAGGGGTCCTTGGCCTGAAAACATTGAAGACCCCTGAACTAGAGGTCAAAGTGTTAATGATGAGACTGACTGACCTGGGGACCAAGCAGTCATCTCTCTGCAGAGTGGTGGCATCCAGTTCAAACAGTGAGGAGTCATCTCCGAAAGGAACAGTCACCAGGGTGTTAACAATCTTCTGTGGTGCTTGACGGTTCATGTTGGAGTGGCCAGTGCCCTCATTCTGCAGCAACCACACATGCAAAGCAAATGTACACTTTCAGAAAAAAGTCCTAACAGTGTGTGTGTGTGTGTGTGTGTGTGTGTGTGTGTGTGTGTGTGTGTGTGTGTGTGTGTGTGTGTGTGTGTATAGAGGGACAGCGAATACACTTTCCTTAACCCTAACCCTAACCTCAGTAAAACTATACCTAAACCTAACCTTAACCCATCGCGGTAAACTTCCGGTCCGTGCGGTGGTGGCTGCCGCGGCAGTTACAGCGATGCCGGTCCGTGCGGCAGCCGCCGGTCCTACTGCCGGGACTGCCGGTCGAACTGCCGGTCCGTGTGGCGGCCGCTGGTCCTATCGCCGGCGATGCAGCGTGACTGCCGGTCGTGCGGCGGTGCCAGAGAATGTATTCGCTCTCTCTCTCTATATATCAGTGTTTCTCAAACTTTTAAATTCCAAGGTCTTCCTTAACTCTCTTCCTTAACTCACTTGAAAGAGTCAATTTAGAGTTAGGCCCTCCTAAAGGAACCCACAGAGTCCCTGGAATCCAGCTTGAGAACCACTGTCCTATATTAACGGCAGACCATGTCATAAAGCTCATGTCACTCTGACTCAGTCATAACCATATAAAAAGTTTCCAATGCAGCCACGGCCAAATATGGAGTGTGTTGTCCAACCTCAATTTGTCATCATGGCAAACAAATCAGTCAGCTCCCTATATGTACAGAATGGGCAAAATAAGGGGGCATGCCATATGGGCATATACAGATGACAGCAGCGATCTCCAAATATGGGCAAATTGGTCAGATCAGCGGTGCAAAGTAGTTGCTGTCACTGTTGGGCAGAAACCTTGTATCTCCAAGTTTCAAATTTGTATGTTTTTTGTAAAGTAAAGCCCTGCTTCATCATACAAGGCCGTCGCACAAAAGTAGTGAAAACAGCCGATCTACAAGCACACAACGACTCGATCGGCTGTTTTCACTAGTTTAAATCATTTTAAAAACGTTTTTGGACATACAAGGTTTCCACCCGACAACAACGATATATACCTAGACTCAGTCTGCAGTACGTATATTGTTTTAGCCTTTGCAGATGAGACAGATAATTGCCAAGCACACAGAGGGTTAATTCCTCCCACTGTTCTATGCATGTCAACAGGAGACTCCCCAGGCAGTCTCTCTCTCTCTCTCTGTGCCTCTCTCTCTCTCTCTCTCTCTCTCTGTGCCTCTCTCTCTCTCTGTGCCCCTCTCTCTCTCTCTCTCTCTCTGCATCTCTCTCTCGCTCCCTCTCTCTCTTCCCACTCCTCTCTTCTTCTTGTCTGGTGACTCACCCCACCAGCTTAGCACAGCCGAGCAGACAGCACGTCTGCCTCCCCTCCCTCCCCTCATGCCACACACACACACACACACACACACACACACACACACACACACACACACACACACACACACACACACACACACACACACACACACACACACACACACACACACACACACACACACACACACACACACACACACACACACACACTCACACAGACGTTATGTAAGGGGCCCCCTGTGTGTCTGTGATACAGAATTGTGCGCGCGCACTTTTTAGAAGAGTTTGTGTGTTGCAGAGGCAGAATACAAATGTGGAAGGTAGGAGCTGCGAGAAATGTCTGGATATACATAGACTCGGGAGTTGAAAGAGTTTGGTAGAACTGTGTGAGTGTGCTGGTGGTGTATGGTGTGTTACGCGTGCGTTCGTGTGTGTTCCTGCGTGTGTTTGTGTGCATGTGTGTGTGTGTGTGTGTGTGTGTGTGTGTGTGTGTGTGTGTGTGTGTGTGTGTGTGTGTGTGTGTGTGTGTGTGTGTGTGTGTGTGTGTGTGAAAGATGGGATTGCATAACCATAGCAGAGGGAGAGAAAAAGGGGCCCAGCTAGGCCAGAACTGAACTCAGACAAAAGTACAGAAACTCTTTCAACTGCACACTTTCATGTCCAACACCTTCTCCCCCTCAACCTAGAGAGATCATGATTAGTCAGTTAAGAAGCCTCCACTATTAGGCTGTATTGCATGGCTGTTATCGTTCGGTTTCATTCAGACCCCATGGGCACTACTTGTTCAATGCATTTTTGCATAGACAATACCCTTGTGGACTTTGGGTTAAAAGTTCTCCGCACAAGTATTGGTGCCTTAGCAAACTCATATGCGAATTTAGATCATGTAATGTAGCAAATTTGTTGAAGAAAACGCTTCAATGTAAGTGATTGTAAAAAGAATTATAATGACAAGTAAACTTGGTGTCTATTTCATGGTTTCACAGGAAGAGAAACTCAATGGAATACTTATCCTCATGATTGGGTGTGTCTGGATCTTTTACCGTTTTTTTGTTATTCACTTTAATATACAATTCTAGCTGGTGACACAAGTCGTGCAGGTTTTGTGCGGAGAACTTTTAAACCAAAGTCCACAAGGGTATTGTCTATGTAAAATGCATTGAACGAGTAGTGCCCAGGAGTGGGAACGAAATTCATTTTCTAAGCACTTTTTATAATGCAATATAACATAAACAGTCCCTAGACAGCAGACATTTAAAATGATAGACAACAGATACTGTACAGTATGATAAGTTCACAACATTCAACACCAAAATGTCTATAAACAGTTGCAACTGTTGTGTATGTATTATGTGTAAATTAAGATAAGATAAGATAGAATAAGATAAGATAAGATAAGATACAATAAGATAGACCTAGAAAATGAAATCAAAAAAGGGTAGACTAGATCAGTGTTTCTCAAATGGTTGTACATGTAACCCTAGGGGTACACAGGGTACAAGGGGGTACTGCAGGGGGTACGTTAGAAAAACTAGAAATGGGAATACCGGTATGTATTTTAATGTTATGGTTAATGAAAAAACATTGACAGAGTTTGTGTGAACCTGCTCATCTGTACATTTCTAAACCAAATTACATAAATTACTTGACTAGTAGTAACTGTTATTGAATAGCAAGCAATGTTTATTTGCCATTATGCTGTTTTATTTTGAGCTGTAGTCAGGGGAAATCAGTGTAAAGGAGTACTGCAGCCAAAAAAGATTGAGAACCACTGGACTAGATAATGAACCGTTGACTCTGGTAAATGTATACGTGCCCCCAGAAAGTGCTAAATCCTTTTTCAAGAACCTGTTTGACATTATAGCTATGGAAACAAAAGTCAGATTCATTATTGGAGGGGATAGAAATACGGTGCTGTGTGACAGAAAAGATATGACTATCTCTAAAGAGTCTAAAGAGAAGTAAAAAAAACACATAGCCAAATTCTTAAATACAACACTACAGGAAATGGGACTAATAGACATATGGAGGAATATGCATCCAACAGCAACTGATTACACACACTATTCAGTGGCACAGCAATTCCATTCTAGGATTGACCATTTTTTTGTAAATAGGGAAACACATGAAACAGGGGAAGGGCCTGGGTCGAATGCCATTATGTGAATCTGGAGTTGACATGTAAAACCTTTTGTTTTATTTTGTTTTTATTTTTATGTTTTGTATGCTATGTTTTGTCTTGTTTATTTTTCACTATATGTCTTTTGGTGTTTGTATGTGATTTGAAACTTCAATAAAACTTTAAGTGAAAAAGATAATATAAGATAAGATACGTTAGATAAGAGTCAAGAACCAAATTAAGAATAAAAAGAAAGGGGATTGTTTATTTGACTGACTCACCTCTCCTTTAGATTCCACACTGGAATCAGGGATAGCCTAGAGGAGAATGAAATGGTCATTAATTTGAAATACAGTTTAACCTACAGGAGGTTGAATTGCTGACCATTTTGAAATCAGGCTTTTAGCCCACAGGAGAATGAAGGGGTCAGTGAGCCAGTTTACACTTTGATTGCTACAAAAGATAAATGATGTCTAGAGCAGATATTTGGTCCTATCACGATGTCTGAGAAACTCTTCTAACAAAAAAGATGGATGATGATGTTCATATTTCATATCAGTGGGAATGCTGCCACCTACAGCATATCAAGTAAAACTCTCCTTCAAATAATTGCAATTCATGTTGTTTAGTTATTTACTGTAAAACCCTAGTCAACACTAAGGATTTTAAAGATTTGAGCACACTAAACTCAGTGTAGGGTCATTAACCCCACATTGAGATTGAGGTGAGTGTGCTCCAACCTTTAAAATCATATATCAACTAAAGAAAACTGGGTAGTTCACACATATGACCAGCCACCAATTATAAAGCTACAGTACAAACACGCAATATCCAGTGATCCTCTTGCACAAAATGAATCTCCATTCACCGACCAAATAATAAGAAGAAGCATGAGACGGAGTAATAAATACCTCGACAGCCAGATAGTTCCCTGTAGCCAGGTGTTTAAAGCGAAACGTACTGTTCCATTGTCCAGCACCTCCTCGAAAGGGATCATCATACACAACCTGGCGTATAAAAATAATAATAATTTGAATTGTTGTAGAATTTTGTCTGCATGTCCTGATTGATTGATTGATTGATTGAAGACTTTATTAGAAGTTTGCATAGGAAAAGGTACAGTTTCATGACAGTACAGTTCACTCACAGTTCTCACAAGGTCAACTAAAAGGATAAAACACCTCAAGAAAGCTTTTGGGCTTGTTTCAGTTGGTGTACTTTTTTTTAACTCATAACATTGAATGACAGCCAATGTGTTCGCAATTCAGCCTAATTGATGCTTTGTCGGTGACGCATTGCTCAACATAAGTAAGAAACAGTACGAAATAATATTAATAATAATAGAACTGCATAATAGAAGGCGCAAGTGCCAACTTGCGCCTTACGGACAAGTAGGCCACACATGCACACATGGCCAACTTGTGCGCAAGCAGAGCATGTCAATGAAGACATTACCAAGAACGCTCTTATCTATCTATAAATGCGACAAATCTCTGTCTGTTTGTTTGTAATCCGCGTATCTCGAGAACCGTTCGTCCCACCGGCTTCAGATTCGGCACGCGCGTTCCCCGCCGCCGCGCGGAGTGCAGTGCCGGGCCTCGACCCGACCCGACTCGCGGTTTTCCGAAACCGGCGCGAAACGTTCGGAATCTCCTTATGCGGAGCTGATTGTTGACATCAGGCTGTTCCGGAGGAAATCGGCGCAAGCGCTGAGTCATTGTGACATCACTTCATAAAAGACTCTGACATCACGTACGCCACATGAGTCAACACATTCTCTGTGAATGTGTATGTATGTATGTAATCCGCGTATCTCGAGAACCCTTCTTCCCACCGGCACGCGCGTTCTCCAGATATGGGCATAAAGTCTGACATCAGAGTTTTCCGCAACCGGTACTGTGTGTGCAGAGATCTTCATATATGGGCATAAGTGGACAAAGACAAACAGATGGTCAAAACGGGTCCTATGACAACAGGTATATTGGGGTTTGCATTAAAGGGTGGGGCATTCATGGGGTTTGCATTAAAGGGTGGGGCATTCATTCCCTATTTCAAATTCGGCACGTGCGTTCCCCACCGCAGCAGGTAGTGCAGTGCTCGGCCTCGACCCGACCCGATACACGATTTTCTGGAACCAGCACGAAAGGTTCGGATTCTGATGTCTGACATCAGGATTTTCCGGAACTGGCACTGTGTCTGCATAGATCTCCATTTATGGGCATAAAATGGATGCAGACAGACAAATACAGATATCTCCATATATGGGCATAAATGGACACAGGCAAACAAGAAATCTTGTGAAATAAAATGTTGTCAACCAATCATCAAGGATGATGATACACGAAAGAAGAAGAAGAAGAAGATGGTGAAAGATCTCCATATATGGGCATAAAGTGGACGCAGACAGACAGATACAGATATCTCCATATATGGGCATAAATGGACACAGGCAAACAGATGGTCAAAACGGGTCCTATGACAACAGGTATAATGGGGTTTGCATTAAGTTTGTCTCCTCCTCCATCTGTTTGTCTGTGTCCCTTTATTCCCATTATGGAGATCTCTTTATCTGTCTGTGCCTCCGACTGTGTTGCAGACACAGTGCCGGTTCCCCCTTTAATGCAAACCCCATTATACCTGTTGTCATAGGACCCGTTTTGACCATCTGTTTGAAAAAGCGACAGAAATCTCATATATGGGCATAAAATGGACGCAGATAAACAGATATCTCCATATATGGCATATATGGGCATACAATGGATGCAGAATCACAAAGATCTCCATATACGGGCATAAAAGGGACACAGACAGACAGATACAGAGATCTCCATATATGGGCATAAAATGGACGCAGATAGACAGATATCTCCATATATGGGCATATATGGGCATAAAATGGACCCAGAACTATAACTGCAGTGATCTCCATATATGGACATAAAATGGACACCGACAGACAGACAGATACAGATATCTCCATATATGGGCATAAATGGACACAGGCAGACAAATGGTCAAAACGGGTCCTATGAAAACAGGTATAATGGGGTTTGCATTAAAGGGCGGGGCATTCATTCCCTATTTACATTGTTCCGAGTTGGCCAGGTCGCCGACTAGACGCTGGGCCGCCCGAAGGGCGGCCCAGCTTCTAGTCTATCTATAAATGCGAGAAGTCTCTGCGTGCGTGTGTGTGTGTTTGTAATCCGCGTATCTCGAGAACCGTTCGTCCCACCGGCTTCAGATTCGGCACGCGCGTTCCCCGCCGCGGCACGGAGTGCAGTGCCGGGTCTCGACCCGACCCGACGCGCGGTTTTCCCGAACCGGCGCGAAACGTTCGGAATCTCCTTATGCGGGGTTGATTGTTGACATCAGGCTGTTTCTGAGGAAATCGGCGAAAGCTCTGACTCATTGTGACATCACTTCATAAAAGGCTCTGACATCACGTACGCCACATGAGTCAACAAAAAATATCTGTGAGTGTGTATGTATGTAGGTAATCCGCGTATCTCGAGAACCGTTCGTCCCACGGGCACGCGCGTTCTCCATAGACAGATATCTCCATATATGGGCATAAAATGGACCCAGAACTATAACTGCAGTGATCTCCATATATCCATATATGGGCATAAAATGGACGCAGATAGCCAGATATCTCCATATATGGACATAAATGGACAGAGGCAAACAGATGGTCAAAGATCTCCATATATGGGCATAAAATGGACGCAGACAGACAGATACAGATATCTCCATATATGGGCATAAATGGACACAGGCAAACAGATGTTCAAAACGGGTCCTATGACAACAGGTATAATGAGGTTTGCATTAAAGGGGGAACCGGCACTAGCTCTGACTCATTGTGACATCACTTCATAAAAGGCTCTGACATCACGTACGCCACATGAGTCAACAAAAAATATCTGTGAGTGTGTATGTATGTAGGTAATCCGCGTATCTCGAGAACCGTTCGTCCCACGGGCACGCGCGTTCTCCATAGACAGATATCTCCATATATGGGCATAAAATGGACCCAGAACTATAACTGCAGTGATCTCCATATATCCATATATGGGCATAAAATGGACGCAGATAGCCAGATATCTCCATATATGGACATAAATGGACAGAGGCAAACAGATGGTCAAAGATCTCCATATATGGGCATAAAATGGACGCAGACAGACAGATACAGATATCTCCATATATGGGCATAAATGGACACAGGCAAACAGATGTTCAAAACGGGTCCTATGACAACAGGTATAATGAGGTTTGCATTAAAGGGGGAACCGGCACTGTGTCTGCAACACAGTTGGAGGCACAGACAGATACTCCATATATGGGCATAAAATGGACGCAGATAGACAGATATCTCCATATATGGGCATAAAATGGACCCAGAACTATAACTGCAGTGATCTCCATATATGGACATAAAATGGACGCCGACAGACAGACAGACAGACAGATACAGATATCTCCATATATGGGCATAAATGGACACAGGCAAACAGATGTTCAAAACGGGTCCTATGACAACAGGTATAATGAGGTTTGCATTAAAGGGGGAACCGGCACTGTGTCTGCAACACAGTTGGAGGCACAGACAGATACTCCATATATGGGCATAAAATGGACGCAGATAGACAGATATCTCCATATATGGGCATAAAATGGACCCAGAACTATAACTGCAGTGATCTCCATATATGGACATAAAATGGACGCCGACAGACAGACAGACAGACAGACAGATACAGATATCTCCATATATGGGCATAAATGGACACAGGCAAACAGATGTTCAAAACGGGTCCTATGACAACAGGTATAATGAGGTTTGCATTAAAGGGGGAACCGGCACTGTGTCTGCAACACAGTTGGAGGCACAGACAGATACTCCATATATGGGCATAAAATGGACGCAGATAGACAGATATCTCCATATATGCATGGGCATAAAATGGACCCAGAACTATAACTGCAGTGATCTCCATATATGGACATAAAATGGACGCCGACAGACAGACAGACAGATACAAATATCTCCATATATGGGCATAAATGGACACAGGCAGACAGATGGTCAAAACGGGTCCTATGACCAGGTAAAAAACAGGTATAATGGGGTTTGCATTAAAGGGCGGGGCATTCATTCCCTATTTACATTGTTCCGAGTTGGCCAGGTCGCCGACTAGACGCTGGGCCGCCCGAAGGGCGGCCCAGCTTCTAGTATACCAAACTCTGCTGACATCACCAGTGGCATCACCAGGAATGCTGGTCCCTCATTGGCTGTAAGCAGACACCTACACATACAATACATACATACATTCCCAGAATTCCATCCATTTCAGGGCTACGGTCTTCAAAAAAGGACACCTACATACTGTACATACCCAGCCGATTACAGCACTTGCGCGCTCTGCTTGCGCAAGTAACAAGAAAGGTGCAATTCTGGGAAATTGCAAGTGTGGTTGCACTGATGCGAGTCGCGAGTAATCCTCTGGGAAAAAAATGTGTACCTGATGAGTTCCGTCTTACTATTTAATAAATAGTGGTGAAGCTTCATGTGACATCACAATATGTAATATAAATGGTATTTATATTACATATTGTGATGTCACATGAAGCTTGACCAATCCTGTCAGTACAGAAAACGTCCATTGCACTCAATGGACTTTTGCAGTTTCGGGGTTACAGAAAAGTGTACAGAAAAAAGGGTTACTCTAGTCTAGGTGAAATAAAAATGGACAAGAACAATACAGCAACCACACTCTCACCTGAAAGGCGAGAACACTATGTTATCTTCATTATTTATTTATCTATCAAGTTCTGCCCGACAGTACAAAGGCAGGGCCCTTAGCCAATGAGGTGCAATTGGAAATTGGCAGAAAAACATTGGTGGTGTTAGCTGGAGTATTGGTTGAGCTTCACATGACTGTTAGCACGCTGCAGAATATAGTCACGTTGGCAACCACACTTGCAAATGAGCCAAAGGGTCAAATTATTTCTTTACGAGCGAGCCCACACTGTTTCGTAGGAACAGTATTTCTAGTTAAAAAAAAATCTTTAGCAGTTCAGAGAGGCAATTTGTGTCCCCTTTGTTTTACACCATGTGTTGTACCTGGACCTCCCACAGTGCTTTGGGGCTGGTAGCATGCTTAGCACACTGCCGCAGGGTGGTCCTGAGGAACACATGCTGCTGCTTCTTGTTCTTGTTCTCATCGCAGGTCAGGTACTTCTCCTGCTCGGCGTGAAACAGCCTCACCACGTCTCCCTGGCAGAGGACACGCATTAAACTGCTATGCTACTGTAAATCTGCTGCTGCTTGGCCTACAAACATGCAGCAATACGCACCCAAAACACACAGAATTGTATGAGTAGTATTATAAGTAATAAAATAAAAAGAAACCCATTTTAACACTCAGCATGTTCACATACCTCTTTCAGTACATCTTCTCTGTAGTCACTATACTTCATGAATAAGATGACCTTCCAGCTGGTGTTGCAGTTGACAGCATTGACCTGCAGCGCCAACCACAGATGGTTGATACAATATGGTTATGACGACAAGCTAAAATCATGCAAAGTCCCAATGAATTCAGCATAAGATGAAAGGCTAGGGAGCCCCACCCACCTCCTTGCAGCCTGGCTGGTCGGAGAGCTCAGTGGTACTGGCGTGAAGAGGCTGCCCTGCATTGTCTGGCATCAGGACCACCTTGTCTCCAGTCACCACCTAGAAGCCAGAGAAATGCAAACAGTTACAGTATACTCTGGGAGGAGATGCAGGCTCAGTCATGGTGTGAGAGTAGCTGGAAAGGCAAGAGTCTTCAAAAACCGCAAGTTCAGCATACATAACCTGTATGCTGTATATATAATCTTCATAGAAAAAAAGAAAAAGTAATAACAACTACTACTGTACTTTATGTGCAAGAGCAGTAGCATGGGACACACTATGTATTGTATGTATGTATGTATTACATTTATTATACATTATTTACATCAGTGTTTGATGGGTTTAAAGCAAAGATAGTAAACTAGTGATAAATATAGCAGTCATTTACCATTTACCATTTACCCTGTGGTTTGTTGTTAGGGTTTCTCTGGGTAAAAGCTTTGCTAAATGCCTGAATTTACTGTGGATTGTATGTTATCTTACGTTATCTCCTTCACTGCGGAGCTTCCAGAAGGGCTGAATGTAGAACCAGGATCCCTCGTTCCCATCCTGGTCCAGAAACACCCGCATTGCATTCTTCTCCAGCAGGGCAGGAAGACGCTTGTTCACTGTCAGGTACTTGTTGCTCTTTATGTGCAGGAGCTGAAACAGAGCAGTTGGGTAATTTCGGTACTACAGTACCTGCGGTACTACTAACTGTGTCATTCATACCTATTCACCTGAAAAAGACTATCAAGGTTATGATTAATTACTGTCTCCAGATGTTTTTAGATGAATTCTAAGTTGATCTACAGTAAATTGATGAATAGACTAAATGTGTTACAATTGTATAATTGTAACACTATAATATATATAATATATAATACTTAACTCAAGTTCCTTGTGTACTAAAGTTGTTTGAGTGACTGATTTTAGCAGTGGCAAGCACAGTCCTTTAACATGACATATTCTCTAACATATCCAGGGCCAGCCTGGGTGCAATCTCTCTACCTTGTCTGTTACTTATTGATAATATTTCTGGATTCTCACAGTGCAGCATGAAAATGCCCTGAGTGGCGTCTACACAAGAATGCGACGAAGAGCACTTGATCAGAAAACATCAGAAACGCCTCTACAGGGGCCTTTGGCAGGTCACGGAAAAGGTCAGGGAGAGAAGGATGAAGCTGACTGGGCACTGTGTTGGGCACCCAACAGTGACTAACATTTTAAAGTGTTATACCTACAACTATTGTAGCACTTACTGTACATACACAGCCAATGAAACCACACATGAAAATGTGTCTGCACAATTATACTAAGAGTATAAGCAGTCATGAATATTCACAATGCTTTGTAACAATGATCATAACATAATGTACTGTAAATAAATGTATAATTACAAGTCTGAACACTTTGCAAGGATCATAATCATCATAAATCATAGATCATTATAATACCCAGAAGTAAAGGTTAGGTAGACACATTGTGCGCTGTTTTAATGAGATTTACTGCTATAAACTATACAGTAACACCCCCGGGTCATATCGCTAAGACACAATCGCTAAGTTGGAGGCTGTACGTATGGTCGGACGGCGCCAGGGTCATGCCCGGGACACACAGACATACGCTACATACTGTAGACAGCTACACACCCAGGTTTAGTGAATTAATAGCTAGATTATGACACTTGACCTTATATTTATATAATTATATATAAAGTCAATTATATTATAAATATATTATAAATTGCCTTATGTGTTATGATTACTGTTATAAAGTATTATAAGTACATAGCCTAACCTTGCCTCCCGACCTTTCTATTGTAAATACCATTTATTTTTGGATCGTGTTTTACTTATTTTTTCTGCATAGTACTGTGTTTTATTTGTCTGTCATTCAATACTGTATGAGTACTAACAGTGTTATAAGCCTTTTATAATGCATTATAGACATGGGGCCCTATTTTCGTCCATGCCTTACCCATTATCCCTAAACACTTTTGCCATTTTTTTACTATTTTGAAAAACATTTTTAAATATTTCAAATAGCTGATCTACAAGCTCACAACGTTTCAATGTAGATCGGCTATTTGAAGTATTTTAAAATGTTTTTTTTTTTTTTAATAGTAAAAAAAGGCAAAGAAGTTTAAGGATATAAGGGGTAAGGCATGGACTAAGGTATAGTTGATGGGCTTTATATGTGTGTTATTCATTCAGTCTGTAAAGCTGCACACCAACCTCAGACACTGAAGGACAGCAATGCAACCTTGGCATGAAAACACGAGCAATGCTCTGGGGGCAAGAAAAGCTAATAGCAATGGAGAACTGCGGTTGTACCTGGATGACTCGACTGTATTGAACAACTTCTCCCAGGAGCTTATTGTTCTCTGACTCGTTCTGCTTCTGCTCTAGCTCTGCTGCATGCTGGGTGATAGATACGTTAAAAACATTGGGAGACAATGGTATGAATTAAAAATGCATCACAGGTAAGTGGTGGTGTAAGGTCATCAGCTATGAGACAGATTCTACCTGTAACTTCTTGAACAGCTCTTCCTGTGTTCCTTGTTTGCCATGTTTTGCGTTCCAGAACTGCTTCTGTGCCGAGTACGTGTTCTTGGGACACACCTTGAAGAGGCAGTCTAAGGAGATAAGAGACAATTTAGATGTCTTTATTCACAAATAGCAAATACAGTATGTTTGTGAAGAAGCTGGTTAGACAATTCCAAACCCACACAGTCAACTCTGGTCAACCATGGGATTTCCTGTGGATTGTGGAACCAGATAACAGTATTGCCTACCATATACTTTGTAGAACTATGGAGTCGCTCGCCAAAAAGAACAGAGTTTCAAGCTACAGTAAAATTGTGTGCCATCTATCTATACCTTCACAGAATCTGAATGTATGTGTGAGGGTGTCTGTTTCTCCTGGTCAAAACTTGAATGACCACAAACTTGGTTCCGGATGACCAGTGCAGTGCAGAGTGTCAATTCAGTCGGACCAACTGTTTCAGAGAACTGAATAAACACGAATATCTGTGTCTGATCGTCAGTGGGTCTGTGGAGGACGCAGCAAATCTCTGTGTGTTTGGGGGGTTGGGCAATGACTTTTAGCTGACTGGCCAACCCAAACCATTGGCTCCACTGATGGGAACTGGCCTAGTTGCATGAATTATAGGCTCGATTATCACTCTTACCTCTGAACTTTTTGGGTGGGGTGGCCAGGTCTCCTTGGTCGGGGTGCACAACACACCTGTCATCAACAAGCCTATGGAGAGAAAAATATATTTTTTAATCTTTTTGGCATTTTTATGATTTATTGAGATAGGAGTATAGGGAGACAGGAAACCTCTGGCAGAGGGAGGGTAGACATGACGGGAGTTGTATTCAAACGTCTCACAACTCCTCACAACTCAAGGTGTTTACTGTATGGGCACAATGGTTGGTGCACTAACTAGCTGAGCTACTGTACCATGCACCCTGAGCAGAGTAACATTTAAATGAAAAATACTTCTACTTATCTGTACTTGGCTTGACCTACTGTTAGTAAGGGGATTTTAAAAGATATTTGACCAATCTGCGAAGTAAATCGTTACCAAGAAATTTCTTCACCAATGTGTTTCTAAAGGTGTGTAATAATATGTAGTAAAAGGTTGAAATTCAACTCCTGGGGGAAACTTCATAAAAAAACTGATTTGTGTTTGTGTCCCATTAATTTACTATACAGGGAAAAAATACAAAAAATAAATCTGCTTTAAGTAACATGTGAGGGGTCTAACTAGGGGGTTTTCATGATGCTGAACCCATTGCAAGCATGTGTTTTGCATGAAAAACATTCCTTGGGCTAAAATTGGACCACAAAACGATGGTTTAGTGATGAATCATCACTTTTCACCGTTTTGTGGGGGCCATTTGTAGCCCATGGAATGTTTTTCGTGCAAAACAAATGCTTGCAATGGATTCAGCATCATGAAAAACCCCTAGTTAGACCCCTCACATGCTACTTAAAGCAGATTTATTTTTTGTATTTTTTCCCTGTATATAGTAAATGAATGGGACATAAACACAAATCAGTTTTTTATGAGGTTTCCCCCGGGAGTTGAATTTCAACCTTTTAGTACATATTATTACACACCTTTAGAAACACATTGGTGAAGAAATTTCTTGGTAACGATTTACTTCGCAGATTTTCTTATGTTCCCCTTACTATGTATATGTGCATGTATTATGTTAACTGATGCGTTGATCTTGAAATGTACTAGTTTTTTACTCCCGCAGACCTTTAGGCACACTGGACATGGGCACAGTAGCAGCCTAATGTCATGCGGCTTCTGGGTGTGTTTGAATAAAACGTTGGATCGGCTGGATCATCAAGTAGAAAAACTGCTTCTTTTTCACACAAAGAGCAGGCCTATTGTCTTGGACCCTTATGGATCAATATTTACACTTTCAGAGTTACATTAACACTCAAGAGTTAAGGATAATTATACTGTAGGTGAATTCATGCCACTTTATCATCAGCTCCATTTGACAGTGTGCATTTATCTACAGAACAGTTTACACTATGCCATCTGGAACTATTCAAAAGCATTTCTGCAACATCTGTGAGCCTGAATGAATCTTGGTATAAGAAGTGACAATATCTGAGATAACTTATTGAGTTGACGAAGACCTTTATTATTGCCGTACAGTCATTACAGCCATTTTCGTACCATACAAATTACCATAACATTTTTGGACAATATTATTCTGAACAGTGGACTGGAGATTCAAAGGAAGCTCCATGACAGACAGGCATTGCTATGAAGATACGTGTGTAACTACATCTATAGGTTTAGCTGTGTATACTCTCTTTTCAGGCTGTGACCCCCCCAAATAATCATACTTGAACCCTGTCAAACACTTGGAATGTAGGAGTTAACTCGGTTCCCCGGGTAAATATTGTGAAAATAGCATATCTACAACCTCACAACTCCTCGCAAAACCTAGCTTATAGATAGGCTATTTTCAACACAAAAGACAATTTGGACAATATTTGTAGCCTGACACTCAGCCTGAATTGACATTTCGTTTCACTTCATTATTCAGTCTGAAGTCAGTTCCGCCCACAGCCTTTGCAGGGATGGGCGTTGCCGAAATGAGGCACTGTTCAGCGATTGGTTCACCGACCAACACATGACATAGTGTTGTTATGTGTGCCTGGCTGGCTAGTGGCTAACCTGTTGCTTGCTAGTGCTACTTGCTAACCAAAGAAACAGTCAGAATAGGAGCACTACGAACTAGTAATCAAACACAACATAACATGCCTGCTACTGGTGTTTCATAGCGAGATCGATACGATCGCATTTTACCGCAATTTACCGCATTTTACCGCGACACGATGTGCGGTACGGTACGGCGGCGGCGCTGGTGTACTTGGAAACACACATGAGTTCTGGGAAACCCCCACCCACGCTGATCACAAGACGCTGATTCACGACGCTGATTCGCCCGTTTGGATTTTCAACCGAGGCAGGCCTCCTCATTGAGAGCGATTCTAGACCTGAATCGCAGAAACAAAAAAATTAAAGGGGTGTGGCTAGCGATTCAGGGTCTGGAACTAGGCTACAATATTTGACCAGTTTTTATATTTTCAACACAAAAGACAATATGGCCAATATTTGACCAGTTTTTATAGTAAAGTTTGTTGATTACCCTTGATGGGTAATTCTCTGTATTTCTATGCGTCATTAGTTCGACTAAGGGGTCGGTTAGATTTTAGGGTTACGCTTAGGCATAGTTTTACTGAGGCTAGGGTTTGGGTTAGGTTTAGACATAGTGGCACCAGCGTCGGCAGGTTAGTGTTCACTTCTACTGTGCAGCAACAAAAAGGTTTTAGTGTTGTCACACTGTTGCCCAACAGCTCTGTCACCTCACTCAGTGCTGCACTCTGCTCTCCTCACTTCACTTGTCTTGTTTACTCCACTTGAAAATAGCTGTCACAGTGTTATAGTTTGCGGGCGTTAACTTGTTAAAGATGACAAGTGTGCAGAACCTCTGCTAATGCTTTTGAGTGACAGATACTGTATGAGGCGCTCTGGACAAAAGTAAAATGATTGCGCTTCCTCTTTCCATCTCTCCCCAACATGATATGGCACCCAGAAAACAGCAGAGTGTATGGAAATACAAATGAACAATTATAAAGCCTGCTAAGTTAACATAACAAATGTAGCACATTTGGTGTACCATTTTGAAACAGGAGTATGATCATGATGATGATGATATGATGATGATGATAGGCCTACTCAAAATATATATTGGGCAGTGAGGATGAATTGTGGTAGAAACAATATTGTTCACCTTTTGTGTTCTGACCATCTGAGTTATCTGTTGTTTAGGGCAGGGGTCTTCAACAGGGGGTCCCTAGGGCTACAATACAGGGGGGCTGCCAAATCTGTGTTATAGAACATTGTTATAACAATGTTATAGAACATTCTTTTTTACATTAACCACTTGAACCCCACCATCCCGATTCTGAGAAGAACTTTAGCCAAAAATAGCAGATCTACAAGCTCACACCGCCTCGCAGCACGAGGGGAATAAGGGAACAAAAACAGACCAAGTACAGAGTGAAAATCAACGTAATAGTATTGACGGTTTAAGTGTTTACATTTATGAAAATACACATTAACATCAGTCCAACACTGATGATAGTGCTGTCAAACAAGTCTAAGAAACCATCTATGAAATCTATGAAAAGGTTTAATATATGCTACACAATATTATACAGGTTCCTGCTTCATTGGCCTCTCAGCTAAAGGGACCTTGGCCTGAAAACCGTTGAAGACCCATGTTTTAGGGTACAGCTTGGTCCTGTGACACAAGCAGTTGGACTCTCTTATCTTTGTGTAGATAACTAGACTCACTCTCTTTCCCTGAGAACTACTGTACCATCACCACCCTGAATGGGGGGCCTGAAATATTTTAAGTATATCATCATCGCCATCGTCGTCGTTGTCATCATTATCATCATCCTCATAATCATCATCCTTCATCTGGTTCACATTAGTGTAACAAATGTGTGCCAACGTGCAATTTTCTTGTTGTTCTCAACAAACGTTAAGCCAAATCATGCTAGGGAGAGATGGAAAGAGGAAGCACAATCATTTCACTTCATATTTGTCACTTAAAGGCTTTGCTGAGGCTCTTCGCACTTGTCATCTTCAGCAAGCTACAGTAGCACCCGCAAACTATAATGCTCTGACAGCTATTTTCAAGTGGCGCAAAGAAGACAAATTATATGAGCAGAGCTGAGTACAACACTGTGAGTAGGGCTGCTACACAAGTGAGACTTGCGACTGCTACACAAATGAGAGGTGCGGCTGCTACACAAGGGCAACAGGGTGTGTATGTGTGTGTGTATGAGTGTGTTTGTGTGTGGTCTATGAGAAAATGCTGATTGTTTTCTTGCAGTTTACACTAGGCAGAAACAAGAAGAGAATGCCAGTACTGAAACGGTTTAAAATATTTAAATATTTTAACCCTAATCGGATTATGAGACCATGTGCCCCTGAACTCGCACCTGTGCGCACAATAATGCCAACATGTAGCAGCCCCGCCTCTCATTCACAGTGTTGCACACTTTGCTCACTTGAAAATAGATGTCACAGCGTTATAGTTTGCGGCTGTTACTGTAGCTTGCTAAAGATGACAAGTGCGAAGAGCCTCAGCAAATGCTTCCAAGTTTTTCTTGCAGAGCACATAAATTATGTGGCTAATTCAAAATGTGAACCAAAGCAACCAATAAAGGTACAATGCATAGCTGAACTGCCTGGATGAGACACAGCTGGTGAAACATTAGTGACAACAGTTTTGATCGTTTTTAATAATTCAAAGTAAAGGAAATAGAGTAGAGTAATCCACCATTATGTTGTTAAATTGATTATTAAATTGAATGAATTAAATATATGATTATATATTTGCAGTGTTCCTTGACCAATGTATGACCATGTACATACTCTGGGCTATGATGACGATCTTATTGTTTTACAATTGCTGCTACAAAGTTGAATTGAGGAACCAAAAACAATAGCTTTTTGAGGCTATTGTTTTATCTTCTTCAATTTAAATAAGCTGAGTAAGGAAAAACCCTCAACAGCAATTTAAAAACAGTTAACTACTGTATAATAAGTGTGCTAATGCATCAAAGAAATATTGAATATTATAATTTTGGGCAAGTAAACATGACAAGTAAAACATGATCAAAGGGCAAGTGCATTTAAGACCTTGACACCCGGCCGAGTCTTATCAAAGAAATAATTAAAAATAAATTGAACCCTGCTTGGCACTTGGCATCAAGTTGGATCGGGGCAAGTCCCTGTCACATATACTACAGGTACTGTGATATGTCCAGGGGGTGTACTTTTACATCAAGCTGCCTCACAACAGAAACAGGAGGTGGGCTGGGCCACTATGGCTCGGGAGACATTTGGTTCCCAAAGGCTACTTATAATCACACTACGGTATAATGCATTATAACAGTGTTTATAATGTATTAGGCTACATTATATTAAAACTATGGCCAAGGCCAAAGTCTGTGAATTATTAAGTATTACGACCAATCGACCATACAAGTCATTATACACTTCTTTATAATGTGGTATGCTTTGTTTTAAAGCATTGTGAATATTTATGAGTACTTAGAATTATAATGACTGTATACAGTGACACTGGCTCCCGGTTGCGGCCCGCACTGAATAAACACTGATGTTGACCTTCAAAGCAGCGAAAGGTACGGCTCCTCCATACCTCCAAAACCTGATCAACCCCTTCTCCCCCACACGTTCACTCAGATCAGCCAACACAGGGATGCTGACAGAACCCTCGCTAAAAACCCCAGGACAAAAATCCACTCTCCCCTCCTGGCCCCCAATTGTGGAATAAACTCCCTGTGGCACTTAGAACTACAGACTCACTCCCTAGCTTCCGCCGTGGACTGAAGACTCACCTCAGAATCCACCTAAACCCATAGCACTACTGTAACACTCCCCTTCCCTCTATGACACATGAAGCTAGATAGCATTTTTAGGTTTTAGAAAAGTCTTTTCTTTTTTTTACTGATTAGGTGCATGGTCTACCCATGTTATTTTTTTCTAGATTGATATTCCTATGCATTTGTTGTATTGTTGTTGATGTACTGACACATTATCTTGCTTATTATATTGATGTATTATCTGCTTATTGTAAGTCGCTTTGGATTAAAAGCGTCTGCTAAATGCCTAAACTGTAAACTGTACAGTAGTGTTATAATTAGATCATAATGCATTATAAGTATGTTTATAATGCATTATGGACATGCCTCAAAGAAGCATAATCGTATTGTTACGTGTGGACAGTGTGAGAAGTTAGTTCCTTTGTGCCAATTCACAATCAACACCAAACTACGCAAAGTAGTTCAACCTGTTGTTTAACAAAGGTAAGGATGGGGAACAATATGTAGGCATATGGACACTGGTTTCATGCACACTGGTTTCTGACTTTGTGAGATCCAATTTAAACTGTAATATACTTTGCAAAAATCTGATTAAGGCAGTGATCACATAAATTAATTTAATGAGGTTTAGATTTTGACAGCTTAAAACTTTGCCATCTTATATCTCCATGATACATTAAGTTTGTCAGCCTTTTGGAAATTATCTGCTGCATTCCTTCTGTGATCAGTGAAAGAGTTCATGATAATTATAGAACCATTCATAATAGCAGCTGCACATTATCCACCTCCTAAACGTTTGCCTCGTTTGGTAAGTCTGAATATTATATCAAATGTTATGCAGAAGTCAGCATAGCGCAGAAGTCATCAGAAACTTATTTTTTTCTTTTCTTTTTTTTTTACGTATTTTTCTGGGGTTAAGACTGTATGATGCAGTCCTGAGTAAGCGTGTATAGACTTGAGTGAGTGTGTAAGACTACGGCGTAATCTGTATTAACCATTTAAACCCCGGCATCTGTATCTGTATTCTGGAAAACTTTAGCAGGGACATAGCAGATTGACAAGCTCACAACGCGTCTCGAGTGAAAACAGAAAAGTCACCCTGAGGGACTCCGCTCAACATGGGGCTTACAGTGAGTGGTTAAGTTATGGTGTTAATGACAATGTATACAAAACCATTTAATCCAAATAAACTTCTCAGTTAGCACTTAAGACAGGACGAGGAACATACCCCAAAGTACTGATGAAGCCATTAACCGAGCCTTCGGCGTGAAGAGAAACAATGTCTCCAATGTGAAGGAAACTGGATCTGTGGTCTGACATTTCTGGTCTGACAAGTTCAGTAATCGTTTCCCATTTGAAAGGCTGATAGTTCTTTGATGAAGTAATCCACCACGTTACAGTGTATCCGTCTTGCAACTATCTTAAGATTCACTCTCCTTCCAACTGTGAAAAACTGTGTAAGCACACAGACAAGCGACATCCTTCTTTTATTGCAGATCAGTTAAGAAAAAAAGAAATGTAACAACAAAACTGATGGCGTTTCAAAAAAGAGATGTGTTTTACACTTAGTCAACTTCTTCCTGTGTCATAATGCTCCTCACATCTACTTTGCGGGAAGGGACTAGTGCTGTCAGTGTTCATTCCTTTCAATTACATTATGGGACGTACTGTCAATGTTGGTTATACATTATGAAATGTAACAGAAACACAATTTATATTCCTTTTAGGCTATTGATTTATAGATTATTGATTTATTAATTAACTTCTGTTATATTAATATATAACTGTATGCTTATGTGTCTGAATGTAATGTCTTGGCAAGGGAAGTAATGTGTATGATAATATGTCTTGAGTTTAGTACACCCACAGTGTACTGTGTTATCAAGCAGCAGGATCATTGTCTCCGCCAGGCCGAAAGGCATGAACAGCTAATCTCTGGCACCGTTGGCATGATGGCAGCGAAACTGTGCATGCACACTCCCTGGGTGCCAGAGCAGAACCTCTGCCCTAAATGTTTCACATGGCCTATAATGCCACCAGGAGGCCGATACATTTTTGGACAGTACTCCTACAGATTTTGTCCAAAAATCATGCGGATCGGTACACAGTATCTCTATAGTCTTTAAACGAAACGGGTCTTTCAGATTTTTCATATTGCACCCTGATTGGCTAAGTTTGGCTTCCAAAGTTTGCAGGAGTGCTCTGTTTTGAATGAAATGCCTCAAATCATGAACACAGAGTGCGGTTTCCGTGATATGTTGCACACACATTCCCACTAGGAAGTAATGCTGCTTGAAAATTTTCAAGATCAACCTCATGGTGGCACTATAACAGGCCTATTTGTGTTTTTACCTATAACTCCACCGATCAGTGACAGTGTAAAACATATGCGCACTCCTTAGAGGCCAAGGAAAAACCTTTGCCATGCCTTTTTATAGGCTATTACTCCTTCAGATTGTATCTAAATTGTAGATACAAAATTTAATTTTGTATCTAGAGGTACACATGATCTCTATAGTCATGTGATCAAGAAGGATAATTTTGCTTTTTCATATTCCATCATGATTGGGTAAGACTGACATCTAAAGTTTGCAGGAGTGGCCCATTTTGAACAAAATCCTGCAAATAATGAACGGAGTGTCCGATTGCGGTGAAACTGTGCAGTGTGCACGCACATTCCCACTAGGTCGAGGAACAAATGCCACACTTTTCACATTGGCCTGTTATAGCGCTACCGGCAGCAGGTTGACTTTTGCAAAACACATTTTTGGAACAAAATGCCTCAAATCATGAATGCAGCGTACGATTGCTGTCAAAGGCAAAAGAAGACATGGCACCCTTTTCACATTGGCCCATTATAGCGCCACTATGAGGCCACAATAACATACCTGACCCGGCGGAGACCTGTGCTCGTAAGAGCAGTTGCTTCTAGTTACATTATGTTTTTGTATTGGGACGAACTGCCACCTCAGAAACTAATTTAATAAAACAATCATATTGGGTTAGGGTTTACAATTGTTGGGTGGTTGTTTCTCTCTGTGTGTGCGTGAGTGTGAAACAAACAAAGGGGGAGGGAGAGCTGTGCATGCTTGAATTTGTGTATGCTATTTGTTTCTGACTACAGATAATACACAAAAGCACTTAATGAGCTAAGGGCCAACACGGCCATTTGAGAATCCAAAATGGTCTTTCATATTTAATCTAGGCCTACTAATTAATAGGAAGAGACAGGCAGACATATAGCTGAATAACCAATACTGTGCTGTGAAAAAGTAATCAAGTCAAAGATAATAGAGGCCTCAATACAGTGGCTCTCACTACACAAGATCAATGTTTCGATCACCTAAGTTTCTTCATCAGCATAAACATTAGTTTATGCATGTCCTTGCCTTTGTCTCTTTTAGGCTTTTGGAAACTTAAAACTAATTTCAAGAATAGTGATCATTAAATATACCAGGTCTGGGCATGACTTATCCAACACAAAGTAAGAAAAATATATTTTCCTTACAGTACAGTATATGCATGGAAAAAGTAGGTATGCATTCCTAGCACCTCGTTTCTATTGTTGCACCTGGCAACAACTGGTCTACCCTGCAAATGACTGGAGCATAGGGGTGTAACGATATAGTAACTGTATCGAAATATTGTTTTTAACAAAAAAAATCGAAGTAGATCGAAATGAAAACAGATAAAATCGAATCGTATCGTTTTATTTTGTATTGTATCGAATCGGCAGTGCAAAGAATCGATTGTATCGATACTACCTACTTGTGCATTGTATTTAGCATTTTTAAGAAGAAAAAATGAAAAGGAGGGGTTTAATTACTTTTCCTTTCCATATAGCTACACTGGTCTATCGATAAATGTGTGTAATCTCTGGGTTCATGTCAAGGTGCAGGTTTGTCAATATACAATGTCCATGTATTTCGCAGATAATCACTGCGTTTACTTATTTATATCCATAATAATAAATGTTTCCCTTAAAAATCTGCACTATCCACACCTTTCACACAGATTTAATTTCTTTGCTAAATAGTTACTATATCGATTTTAAATAATTAAATCGAAACGTATCGTATCGCCATGAATGAACCAATATCGTCCATGTATTGTATCGTCAACCATGTATCGTGATATGTATCGAATCGCTATTAAAATGTATCGTTACACCCCTACTGGAGCATCATGAACCATTTAGGCCTAGAATTATTGAATGCTCTAACCAGTGAAAAATAGCAGATATACAAGCTCACAGCGCGGCACCGAGTGCCGCGCTGCGAGCTTGTAGATCTGCTATTTTTGATAAAGTCGTGAAAATGTGTGCAAATCTTCGAATATATGTGTTTTTGGAGATGGGGGTCTGTCTGGGGAGCTCAATTGGAAAGGAGAGGAGAATGGGGAGACTCATTAATCAATTCATAATAATAATCCTACTATAAATATAAATGTCTGATCCGATTGCTATGCCCATATACTGTATGGGCCTAACCGAATTCAAACTCTGCAAGTGCATCACAAGGACGCCTTATGATCAGTTGATGTTTATGTGGGTACCAAGTGCTGTAAAAGCTATTATGATGATAACAGTGATGATGTTAAAGATGATTGTGATGAACACCTTTTGCAATACATTGTACAGCCACCAGATGCTCTATGAAAGGAGGCGCAAGAGGATACAGGCACAGATGATGCAAATGGCTCTCTGCTTCTATGATTGATGGGAAAACTTTAAAACAGAGGGCTGGCCCACACTCCAGGACAAGTCATGGGGAGGAAGCACACATGCAGTTCACTGTGATCATTTGCTGTACAGTCTCTGACCTATACCGCCATCTAGTGCAAAAATGCTTAAAAGTTGAGATCTGGGAAATAGAATGGCAAATGCATGTTTTATATTGTAATCAGCTAAATAATTCAGTGTTTTTAATGGCACCTGTCTTTTTTAAACATCTGTGATCATGCTGAAAGTTGAATAAACATAAACATTAACAAAAATAGAATGACATACAAGGCATTGCTAAAGTTTTCTTCATCGGTCTAATCTAATGGCAATACAATTATCGAAGCAGACGGCCATAGATCTGCCATCTTGACTGTAAAGTGTGTATAATTGTAATCACCTGTCACACACAAATAGGCTGTCGAGATCTGACCTGCAGTTTCAGATGTTCAGGAGGATACGTCCCTAGATTCTGTCCTGCACGGCCACCTCTTCTTTATCAGCTGGTGTGGTGATCCATTCTGGCGGGATAAAACATTTATCCAGCTATACTGTATATGCAGAGACACATACTGTAAAGTATCGTCCACCCATTAAAATGTAGGTAGCAGTTGCCAGTTAATCACATTACGCTTTCATGAAATTGTGAGGCACTTCATTATTTAATTTTTTTCAGTAGCCAAGTGAGACCATATACTGCCTATAACTGCAATTGTCAAATCTATATATATATTATACGTATATATTTTTATTCATCGTTTATTCACATTTCTATACAGGGAAATAACTGCAACGATAAACAATGAAACTTCAACATCAGGATGATCCTAAAAGTCAATATCCATCTTTTCAGGTAATCTGTAATCTGTTAGTGTTTATTTTACTTTACTAAAACTGGACACATTAACATTTATGAAATCATCCAGCAATTTCAGCATCAAATGTTTCAGAATTCAGATCAGATGAGGTGCACAAAGGGATCTTTGATATCAACGGTTGATAGGTCAAGCTGGAACCTTTATAAGTTCCAGACAGTGTGTAGGACATTTTTCTTTTATATCTACAATTGATATTAAAGGTCGTCCCTTTGTGAACATTTGGACCTTCCCTTTTGTCTTACACACCTGGCATTAACCTTGGTGTGAAGCGTGCATCTATCTTCTTTCATGATCAGATGAGGAAATTATTGTTGATGCTGGTGATGATGATCATGAAGACATTACAACATTATGTGATACAGTATAGTTAATCATCAGATTTGTTTTTATCATTTGGAGAAGGCACATTTAGTCTAGTTTAGCCTAGGATATTTGTGTGTTAAATCTGTCCACCAGTTGGTATAACAAACATTTAATACAGTGTTCTACATTCAGTGAAAGACTCGATCGTCACATTCTCAGTTTTACAAATTCAACAAACCCAGCAAAAGTGAAAAACATGTGAAAATGATGTTCATTTATGTCCTGTTTGGTGTGTGTTTGCCTACCTGCATGCAACTGTCACTGTCAGCACATATACTCTGATTATACACTGCTCAAAAAAATAAAGGGAACGCATAATCATTGCAATGTAACTCCAAGTCAATCACACTTTTGGGATATCAACCTGGCCAGTTAGGAAGCAACACTGATTATGAATCAGTTTCATCTGCTGTTGTGCAAATGGAAAAGACAACAGGTGAAAATTAGGCAATTTGCAAGACAACCCCTAAAAAAGGAATGGTTTTGCAGGTGGTGGCCACAGACCATTTGCCTTTCCTCATCCTTTCTGGCAGATTTTTGGTTAGTTTTGGATTTTGCCAGTGCCCTGACCACTGGAGGTAGCATGAGGCGGTATCTGCAACCCACAGAAGTTGCTCAGGTAGTGCTGCTCATCCAGGATGGCACATCAATGCACACTGTGGCAAGAAGGTTTGCTGTGTCTCCCAGCACAGTATCCAGAGCATGGAGGCGATACCAGGAGACAGGCCAGTACACCAGGAGACGTGGAGGGGGCCGTAGGAGGACAACAACCCAGCCGCAGGACCGCTATCTGGTCCTTTGTGCAAGGAGGAGCACTGCCAGAGCCCTACAAAACTACCTTCAGCAGGCCACTAATGTGAATGTTTCTGCTCAAACTGTGAGAAACAGACTCCATGATGGTATGAGGGCCCGACGTCCACAAGTGGGGCCTGTGCTCACAGCCCAACACCGTGCAGCCAGATTGACATTTGCCAGAGAACACATGGACTGGCAGGTCTATGTTGTTTTTTTTTGGGTGTTCCCTTTATTTTTTTGAGCAGTGTATTTGTACAGCTACAGGGCTTTCATTAGGGCCAGGGCACTGCAACCAGTGCAGAGCCATATTGAAATGCAGGGAATTATTATTCTAAGCACAAATAAGTCACATTTTGAAGGCCTAGATATACTTGAAAGTTGCACACACATTACAAGTAGTGAGAAATTACCATTAGACCATAGCAGCCACCCGTTTTAAATAGCAACTGCATATTAGACCCTAGCAACAGCCTATTGTTCCTTCACCTTTTTACCCTAGTAATCACCGTGTTAACCTCTAAACCCTGTTTTACCCTAACAATAACATATTAGACCATAGCAAAAGGCTATTAGACCTTGGCAACCACCTGTTTTAATCATTTGGTTATTAATTGAAATATCTGCAACAACCTACGATTACTGGGACTTTCCCTTTTCTTATTAATCAAATCTCCCTGATATTACGTGGCAGTACTTGAGGTTCATTGTAACCTGTGAGTCATGGAATGGAGAGAGGAGTGCTGTCCATCCTACAGTTCACTGTGCTCTACATTCTCTTGACTCTGCTGAATCTTCTTAGGAACGGTTTGAGTCAGGAAGGTGTAGCGGTCCTTCTTCAGGTGCTGAGCAGACTTCTGTTCCAGCCCAATGGACAGGTAGTGTTCATCTGCACCGTACTGGTGCCAATGTACCAGGCCGGCTCCATTAGGTGACCTACATACAGTAGTACACAGTTGTTAGGAAGATTAATTAGAATGTTTATAAAGACCAAGGTCAATACATGCTCCTTCCTACGTTTCCCTCCGCAAGGAGAAAATATCCGTTTCGTAAGGGCTTTCCTAACTAGTTTGGATAGTAAGGACATCTGGGGTGCAGGAGCGTCCTATTTAAAAAAAATAATATCATTAGTTCTGAATAACATCAAAATGTTGACCTGACTTTCCGGAAAAATCTTTCTGACATCAGAAGGTGCATGTATAGCGCTTTACATTTATATAATCTGAATATAAGATACTGTGTATTGTGAGTTTAATCCTACCCTGTACGAGCAAAGTTGCCCCAATAGCTCATCATGGTTTTGCTAAGCTGTTCCTCTTCTTCTGTGCATGATACTGTAGAGTGATGAAGAAAAGTGGTTTAGTGAAAATTCTGATGTACACTTTCAAAAGGTATTCATTCTTGGAAAGCCAAATTTATATTGATTATGTTCCATTCACTTACTCCCAAATTCAGCATAGGAAGTGATGAAGCAGAATCCCAATACAGTGATGAGTTCATCACCATGGTCTGCTCCAACAAAGCTTGGTCTTCTCTCCTGCAGGAATGTGGGTGGATGCTGGTACTCATACAGGTATACAGGAGCACCTGCATCTGGTTGAAGACAAAATGAGGTGTTTTCAACTCCAATGTTCAAGGTAAAACGGGACAAGAATTACCATTCTTGAGATTACATTATTTTGTTACCTCTGTGGGAATTTGCAGTCTTAATGGCTGGAATGGCAAAAATAACGTCCCCAAGCAGTTCTGTAAATCCATCTCTAATTTTCAGTCGATCTCCAGAGGTTCCAAGATATTCATCTGCCACAAGCTCTTTCACTGGGCCATCTTTCAGCTTGAGGAAAGAGATAAATCATAAAGGCTATAACGAAAGAAAAACATAGCAAAGTCAGACCATGAAATGAATGCAAAACAGTGTTTGTCTTACATCGGGCAAGAAATGGGCAAACATAGGCATGACATGTTCCCGGTCCATTCCCTCTGTCCAGTTTGGAGGAGAAAGGAACTAAAAGAGCAAGCAAATTTCTTTGGTTATTTTGTTTTGTAGAACAAAAACAGAATCAAATCAATGTATATTTCAGAAAGACCAGGGAGTCAAGTAAGTAAACTCAAAATCCATTGAATGAATGTTCTAATGATCAAGAGAATCACATTGGTACTTACCATAGGGATCATCCAGCCCCCTTCATGATTATTAATACCTGTTATGAAAGGTATTTTAAGAAGTTCATGGTTTTGGTACAGTTCATCCACATGTTTTGTCATAAAATATCCATCAACGGTGACAAGGTATCTCATCATGCTGTCCTTGAGAGAAAAGCATACAAATGTGTAAGAGATTTATGATGCGGAAGATCTGCAAGTGTAAAACACAGGGAAGTTATACTGTACATGCCTAACCTTTTCAAAAGTCAGCATAGCATCAATGTCCATGGATCTCAGGCAGTCAGCAATCATTTTTGTGGTTGTGATGTCACAGCCTGATACATTGCTGGCTAAAAGCTGGCAATAACGATCAGAGAAACATTTTTTTAAGAAGAACATAGAACTCTTGTTGGCATCATGTACTATTGAGTATCTACCAGTACTAATTTTTAACACAGACATTTAATCTCAGGATGCATATGGGAATGACATGGCTCCAGTGTGGATATGGGTCTTCATGTACCCACAGCCTGTGGCATTAGTTATCTATGACATGTCTATGGCGTTAAGATGACAGCCCAATCAGAGCCTCATTGAAACCCAATATAACATTTACAGGAAAAGTGCAAAAAGTATAAGACATATGTGGGAAAAAGTTTGTTTTTTCTGTGGCCTACTGACTGTCACTGATGAGTCCAGTGGTTTACAAGATCACCTACGGACACACAGAGTTAGACTTCTGCAAGTTTATACAGGCCATAAAAATAAAGTAAACTGCTTAATAACCTGTGCTACGGGCAAAGGATCTTGCGTGAATAGTGAATCTATCGCAGCAGTGCCACTCTCAGCAATTCCACGGTGAAACAGGCCATCAGACAATGGAGACAGAGCCTGATAATGCAAGAAATACAAAACATGGAATAAATGAAAATATATTAATTCATTCTTTGTCACTGTCATTGAGTTTCAGAGAATATTTGTGTGTGGATTGTACTGTACCAGGAGGGACACGCTCGCTCCACCAGCAGACTCCCCAAATATGGTGACTGAACCTGGATCTCCTCCAAAGTTATGGATGTGCTCCTGGACCCATTGCAGAGCTGCCACTTGGTCCAGTAAACCAAAGTTTCCTGAAATCTGTTCATCTCCGGTACTGTAAAGAGAACACAATCAGATATCACTAAAACAACTCAGACCAAGGCATAGTTCTTTCTCAAAAGGACAGTATCATTATGCTAATCATACTTCACCTGAGAAATCCCAGTGCTCCTAAGCGATATTGGATCAGAACCACAACTACGTCCTGGTAAGCAGCCAGAGCAGAACCATCGTATATTGAGGCTGAGCCCATTAATAGCCCTCCACCATGGATCCAGAGCATGACCTAGGGAATAGAACAATGATTCTTTTTTAATTTGACTAATTGCACTCACTCACTCACTCACTCACTCACTTCTATGAGGAAAAACAGGGATCTTACTGGGAGTTTGACATCTTGAGCAGCTGTTGCTGGAGTGTAAATGTTGAGGTAAAGACAGTCCTCTGAGATGTCAGGGATAAGGGCCGTCTCATCTGCCAACTTCGTGAATAACATACTCATCAGATCCAGAAGAACCTGTCTATTTTGGACACAGCTGTGAAAACCAACCAAAAAAGAATTCCAGTTAATATATGCAATAAGACTCCAACTAATAAACACCTACTGGTCTGGACTGCATTAATGACTTACATTAATGGTTGTTGGGTGGCATCCCTCACTCCTTCCCATCCCTCTGCAGGCTGGGGTGGGGTCAGTCTCAGAGGTCCAACAGGAGGCTTTGCAAATGGAACTCCCAGGTAGGCATTGACCCCCGGATCCTTCCCCTTTACGCTCACATGCTTTCCTCTCAGACTTCCCAGTTTTGTATGGACTACAGGCCCTGTCTTTGGTCTGTGAGAAAGGTATCATACAGTCACACTTCACCCAGACAAAACTTAGTTTAACACACTGCCACTGCCAGACTTTATTTTGATTGGAGGCCCCTGATGACAGCCATTTTGTTTAATTTCACCTTTTTCTGGGGCCCCAAATAATATGTTATACTTTCACTTATACTGTTATACTTTATAGTTCAATCTAGAGGAAAAAAAGATGCCGATCACCATTTAACCACCAGAGGTCGGTGTGTTTATGTTTTTACAACTGTGTAAAACAATCATTCACCCACACTCATCCCTCCCCAGCTTTAGTAGCTGTAGCGTTCAAAGCAATTGTTCCCCAAGCTATCAATATCGACGATCTTACACGCGCTGTGAAAGTAGACAACGTTCCACGCTCTTTATAGCAAAAAACTAGATGAAAATCCGTTGAGCGTTTGTAGAGATATGGGCCAAAACGTCTATAATACCAGTAAGACTCCCTAATCGGGAGATAAGCGACCGTTGGTCGCTTATCTCCACAAATAGGCCACAAAATGTGTTTTTCCAAAATTGGTGATCATGGCGCTATATGGGACAGATCCATGTTAATGACATGAGTGTAGACATACTGTGTAGCGATTTGTGTGATTTTAGGGCAAAATCTGTAGGAGCAGTGTCCAAAAATGTGTTTGAAAAGATCGTCCTGATGGTGGCGCTATATGGGACAGATCCATGTTGATGACATGAGTGTAGACATACAGTACTGTGTAGCAATTTGCGTGATTTTAGGGCAAAATCTGTAGGAGTAGTGTCCAAAAATGTGTTTTCAAAAATCGGCCTGAAGGTGGCGCTATATGGGACAGATCCATGTTGATGACATGAGTGTAGACATACTGTGTAGCGATTTGCGTGATTTTAGGGCAAAAATTGTAGGAGCAGTGTCCAAAAATGTGTTTTGCAAGAATCGGCCTCATGGTGGCGCTAGAAGAGGGCCATGTGAGAATTGATTGGGTGGAGGTTGTGGTTTGTCAGGCAAGGAGTGTGTGTGCAAAATTTGGCATGGATCGGGGCAACGGTTGCAGAGATATGAGCAGGGCAAAAGTGTGACGTGTGACTGACAGACTGACTGACTGACGGAGGGACGGACTGACAGCCGGTGGAGGTTTGGATAGTATAGGAGTGCAAGTAACTGCGACCTACGGTCGCAATAATATAATGTAAACAATAACAAAGGCGACCCAGAACCAATCGCACACTTCCGGTTCCGGTTCAACGGCCATGATTCGCGAGTAGAGACAAACTGGGCACTTGTGGGCCCTATTTCAGCAGAAATTGATAGTTTGGATCTCCATATACGGGCATAAAAGGGCCACAGACAGAGAGATACAGAGATCTCCATCTATGGGCATAAAATAGATGCAGACAGACAGATATCTCCATATGGGCATAAATGGACACAGGCAAACAGATGGTCAAAATGGGTCCTATGACAACAGGTTTAATGGGACCGTTCGTCCCACCAGCCTCTAATTCGGCACACGTGTTCAACGACCTGATACACGGTATTCCGGAACCGGCGCGAAAGGTTCGGAATCTCTGTATGCGGAGCTGATGTCTGACATCAGGGTTTTCTGGAACCGGCACTGTGTCTGCAGACAGACAGATACAGAGATCTCCATACACAGGCATAAAAGGGACACAGACAGACAGATACAGATATATCCATATATATGGGCATAAATGGACACAGGCAAACAGACATCGTTCCCGAGTAGACCGGTCCCCGACTTGACGCTCGGCCGCCCGTCAGGCAGATACAGAGATCTCCATATATGGGCATAAAATGGACGCAATGGTCAAAACGGGTCCTATGACAACAGGTATAATGCGGTTTTCATTAATTTAAAGGTCAGGGCATTCATTCCCTATTTACATTGTTCCCGAGTAGGCCGGTCCCCGACTAGACGCTCGGCCTGAAGGGCGGCCGAGCTTCTAGTTAATAAAAAGACATTAAGTGCATTTATGGCACATTATCCCCATTGTTAAATAAGACATGTAGTGCGTTTTTGGCATACAGTGCGAAGAAAGTTGTTTTAAGTACATACAGTTCACTGTTCTCCATCTTCTCTCTAAGTCTGATCTTCTCAGGAAGGGTTTCAGTTATGAAAGTGTAACTGTCCTTCCTTGGGTGCTGACCAGGTTCCTGCTCCATCCCAATAGAGAGGTAGTCTCCCTCTGCTCCATACTGTGGCCAGTGTGCCAGGCCGGCTCCATTAGGAGATCTACAAATGCACACAAACACACAGGGACAGGTGGTGATGCCAATGAGGACATCATGAAAAACATCAAGTCATTGCATTTACTGTAATGAAAACCACATTAGTCAGTCAAGTTTGTTTCCTTATTGTATTACCAAACATTCTTATTAGTCACATGAAGGATTGATTGATTGATTGATTGGATCAACAAACAAAAAATCGACACATTGTAGTAGTCTCTTACCTTGTACGAGCAAAGTTGCTCCAGTATTTCATCATAATCCTACTTAGCTGTTCATCTTCCTCTGAACAGGACTCTGGGAGAGAAAGAATTATAGAGGTAAATAAATAAAAATCACAATGTTTTATAAACCACATCATGGTGAAACAGAAAACTTAGTTTTGTTCTACCTTGCACTATGACTTGATCTTGTGTGAAACACAGTCCTAAAACAAAAATAATATCATCCCCATGATCAGTGCCAACAAAGCTGGGCCTCTTCTTCTTGAGCATGCTGGGTGACTCCTCTAACTCATAGAAGTACACTGGAACTCCTGCGTCTGTTTGGAGGATGAAAGAAAGTAATTCATTTATGTCATGCAACATACCTGGTCTTTGGTCTCTGTAATGGTTTCCCAGGTATCGAGTAATAGCCAACAATCAGGATACTCATACATGGTCTGCATTTATCCAAAGTGCTTTATAATGTGTGTTGCATTCACACACACCCATACAGGGTACAACCCTCATTGATAGTAGACAAAAAATTGGGCCTATATCGGGTCTGTTTAAGGTTGAGTCAGAGTGATTGTATTTAATTCAAAATTATATTGGATTTTGTAATATGTCTGGGGTTGTTTGCACCAATTAAATCCATGAAAGCCTTTTTCACTCTTTTCCCTAAATCTTTCTACGTCATTATTATTATTATAATATTATTACTACTACCTTTTTTTATGTTTTATTTGTTTTGCCGTTATTATACATACCGCTGCATTGTCAACATAGTGCCAAAAGCAAGCACCACCAATGTTGCAAATGACACTAGTTCTTCCACCAAATTGGGTATAAATGATGACCATATATGCAATAAGTATATATATATGCAATGACCATAACTGGCAGTGGCCATTCTGTGAAATGTTGCACAATATGTCGGAAAATGTAACCTAAACTCCACCCAAGAATGCTTGCGTCCTAACTGCTACAACCCACAGCTTACACAACGCTGGCTAGGCAACCCTGCCTTTTCTGGTTCTAAAATGTGATGTGAATTGATTTTTTTTTTCCCTCACTGAAAATGCCCTGGAAATATAGCTAAACTATGTCAAGAGCTATTTAAGAATGAAAAAGGTTTTCAGTAATCTCTTTGGTGAAGATAATGTTTTATTCACTATAACCCATCAGTATGGTAGAATGTTAATACAATATAACTAATACAACTGTCACTGTGGTGGTTGTAGTTTGTCTATCGGCTCTTCTATTAACTCTATGACTGCTTTACCACAAAGTTTCCTGAGTTATCCCATATGTCCAGGCCGCCAGGCCTGAGTGAAAGCTATGAACAGCGTGCACACACGTGGTGCATGATCTATGCATGGGCGTGCATGATCTGTGCACTATGAATTACATGTAAGTCTATGGAGACTTGTGGCATCCAGGAACTTCAAAGCTGTAAAAGCTCAGCAGTAGATCGTGGACGCATGGGGGACCCGGGTCCAAATCCAGTTAAGTCATGAAAGTTACAGATCACAGCTTTAAGTTATGTCAATAAACATTACTATGTAGAATCCTACCTCTGTGGAAGTTTGCAACCTTAACGGCCGGAATGGCAAAGAACACATCTCCAAAGAGCTCAGTAAGACCATCTCTAACTTTCACACGATCCCCTGATGTTCCCATGTATTCATCAGCCACCAGCTCGTTTTTCCATTGGTCTTCAGGCTAAATCATAGACAGAACATTCAGTAAAGCCTTGACTTATGAAACACTTTGGAAGTGGTGAATGGGGTGATGATGTGGTCCAAATTGAGCTCTACCAACAGGCATATGGCTTTCCCTACTCTCAGTCACTTAGGAGGATGGTAAGGTCTCTTTGAGTTCTTATTTCACATACTACAGACTGCACACAAAAATAAATGTTGGTTGTAACAGCAACAGTACCATACTGGACATTCTATCTTCTACATAAACATGAAAGGGTGTGTGCTAATATAAATAACACCTGTAATGTTATTTGCCACAACACAACCTCAAGTGATTTATTGCTTTTATTTGTATACACAAAAGATTGAACTATATTTTATGCTGGAAGAGCCCATGGCTGGTCTTGCGAAGCCAGACAACTATTCCACAATCTCTGACTGCAGTCTGAAACTACCGTACTATATCTCCCAAAATCCAAGAGGAAGCTGTCATTTGATCTTCATTTCCGTTCACGACAATATATCTTAAATTATTTTTACATTTATTTTTTAAATTTCCATTTCTGCTAAGCAGCAAGCTATGAATGTTTAGATGATTTTTATATTCTGATAAATTTGCGCGACTGTAAAGATAAAACATCGGTGCTCCAGACTGTGGGAGGCAACAGTCTGGGTCGCAAGACTACAGAAACACAATGCTTGTCTTTATCAGAGATGCATGGCAGAAAGGCACTTTCAGCACTTTTTCCATGTAATAATCGGGCATTTGTATGATTGATAGCTGCCAATCAATACCAATCAAAAAGTAGGTAAAATTTTGATTTTATGAAAACATAAAATGAAATATAACAACAATATTTCTTAAGTTTCTGAATATTTAAGCACACTACCAGAAATTGCTACAAGAACAGGTGGGAATGCTCATGTTGCCTCATGTTTTGAGGTTAAGTCTTTTGCGATGTTCAAAACAATATGGCAAATCAAATATAGGGCAGGTATGTTTACATTTCTTAACATTTAGACATGATACCAGTGAGACATTGTTGCAAGAAATGTAGACTTATAACTTACTTTGGGGTATGTATACATGGACATAATGGATAAAGCTACTTGCCGGTCCATTCCATCCACCCAATCTGGAGGACCCATATACTGTCATGACAGAACACAGAATTATGCAGATATAGAACTTTATTGTGGAATTATAGGTGATAATTGGAACAATCAATAATTATCAGTGAAAATACCCCTAAAGCTTGTGGTTTCCTCTATACAGTTTACTTTCAGTCACTGATAATAAATGTTTCTTTGAAATAACATTGGTAATATTGTACTAGTAGGATACTGTAGATGTTGTGGCAGTGAAGAGACACAACTAGATAATTTAGTCGTTTACAGCAACACAAGCAGGATTCCTTCACAAACCCTAAACCTGAAGAATCCTGGCTGCTTTTAATGAATCATGAGCATAATTATTTCAGCCGGTGTGTGTGTGTGTGTGTGTGTGTGTGTGTGTATAACATTGATGGGTTATGTCAACTTACACTTAAAAAGAACCACCCTCCTTCGTCACTATTGAACCCAATCATGAGAGGCACATTGTGCATCTCATGATTCTGTAAAGCCTCCATTCCAGACTTGAGAAGAAATTGACCATCAGCAGTCAATCCAAGTTGTATTGTGGGATTCTATAAGAGACCAAAAGAAAGATAACTAGACCCAGCTAGCAATTATTGTTTGCAAAATGCAAGGATATAAAATAAATTACTTTTGTCATCTCCTTCCCGAGCATTTGCATCCCATCATATTTAGTGTCAAGATACAATGAACCATGTCATGATCTGTTTGTTTGTTTGTTTCATGAGAATAAATAGTGTTTTTGTATTGTATGACTTCATCAAGATCTATGAAATCTCACCTCTTTCTGAATCTTCACTATGTCATCTATGGTCAGCTTCATCAAACATTCAGCAACCTTCTCTGTGGTAGAACTGTCACACCCGGAAATGTTTGCTAGTATAGTCTACAAAGCACAATAATGGGACATGGTATGGACAAGTTATGCACATGTATATCCTTTCATTAATCTACCCATTTGTAATTGCAAAACTAACCTGGGCTAGAGGCAAAGGGTCGGCGGAATAGAGAAGATCCATTGCTGCAGAGCCACTCTGTGCTATTGCACCATGAAACAAGCCAGCAGACAATGGAGAGAGAAGCTGCCAATAAAGGAGAGGAAAACATATTCAAGATATTAGCACCTTGCTGTGGGTAAAATATTAAATCAATTTGTTCTCGGTTAAATAAATACAATTGTATATTACCAAAGAGATTAGGTAAAAAAAGAAATAGACAACAAACAAAAATATAAAAATAAGGTTTGTATTCTTACTAATGCAGATACGCTCACTCCACCAGCAGACTCCCCAAATATGGTGACAGAACCTGGATCTCCTCCAAAGTTGTGGATGTGCTCTTGGACCCATCGCAGGGCTTCCACCTGGTCCAGTAATCCGAAGTTTCCTGGTACATGTTCGTCTCCTGTACTTTGTGAAGAGAGATATTTGCAGATCATAAATAAACATTCAAAGAAAAAAATAAGGCAATCCTCTGTTGTTTGGTGCCGAGCCAAAACTGTCAAAAGTACTAGTAGGAACAGAAAAGGAGGGGATCGCAACTCACTTTTGATAGCTCCAAATGTATTAATGACGACAAAGCAGCACAAATTATGCTGCTTTGTCTTCAGATCATAAATAAATACATCCAGTTTGACACAGGATTGCATGGCTCAGGGGAGGACCCAGTCTTACCTAATGAAGCCCAGTATTCCAACGCGATATTGTATCAGAACAACGACCACATCCTCGTAGGCAGCCAGAGCAGATCCATCATATGATGATGCAGACCCCATATAAAATCCTCCTCCATAAATCCACACCATGACCTTAATGACAGAATAAATAATGTAATCTCTTAAGAAAGACTGTTGGCTCGCACAATTTTCAAAAAAATCCCCCAAACACCCTGACTAAGACCATGTTTAGTCGACAACGGTCCAGCGATTGAAAATGCTGTAATGTGCATGCCATGTTGCTAGGGGGCAGCCGTGACGCATATGCACTGCTAGATAGACGAGTGATGGTGTTGGGTGAAATCATCCGGCAAGGGCTTCTGCAAGAAATATGGGGCGAGGCTTCCCCTCCCCTACTGAATTTCTGTCAAGGTTTCTTTCTTTTTACAGGGGTTGGCCGTTGTCCTATTCTAATACAGACAGAATGTCCCATCTTGGTACCAGCCTCAGTGGCTTGGCTCGCTAATCATTCTCAGACTCCCAGTCCACACCTCCCAGGTTCGCATCTCGCTTGAGCCACTATCTTTCTGCCCACCGCAGACAAACATATTTCTATAAAGTAGTTGTTGACCATGACGGTGGGGCGCCGTCTCAAGCAACCTTGATCCACGTGAGACACATCCGAGCGAGCTAAAGCGAGGGAGTCGCCGTGTTGAGTTGTAAGGTCACTTGAGCCGACTCAGCGCCGTTCGAGTTGTAAACCAGGGGGCCAGAATAGTAAATATTGTTGTAAGGACTGCTTTTGCAACCGACTGCCACTCAAGGGACTAGTGGGTTGGGCTGCTGCATGCATGGCGTGGTGGCTGCTATGTCTGGCAGAAGCCCTTGCCGGATGATTCTCATGCATGCACGAGTGGCTCATGTCCATTGTACTTCCTTGTTTACATTCACCATTGCAGCGTGGCTCTGCTCTAGTCTGCACCATGAACAGTTTTCTCTAGAGACAGTTGTTGTTTAAACAGCACTTACGGATATACTGCAAACAACTGGTTTGAGTTAAAGGAGAATTCCGGACTAGTGCATTTCCTACCGTAATCTGATGTTATTCCATCCATTAACCAGTCGTAAAGGTGAAAAAAGAAAATAAATAATTTCTAGCGCACGGTAGCTCTGAGCCAGGAGGTAGGATCTAGTGACCGTTCGCCTTTTTACGTCAACCAATTATTAGCCTCGGAAACCCAGGCTTATTTTGGCGATCGGAAGAAAAATAAGCCTGGGCAAGCCCCCATGACATTTTAATTGTATAAATAAATGTAGCCGTTCAGACATCTTATTTTACATCAGTATTGTTCATGTGAACTGGTTTGTTTAGGCTTATCCATTATAATTAAAAAATCACTATGATTTATCAATCATTTTCCACCGCGGATCACTTCCTCATTTACTCAAAGCGGACAGCAGCAGGAGTCATGTCACCCTCCACGTCATTTCGAGACGCCAGAGGACGTGGCGAGATCCGCCGGGCAGCATAGAATGTGCCGCGTTAGGTTAGACTAAACCATTAGGGACAAAACTCTGTGGAGACATCTCCGCCATTCTAGGCAGATGTAAACGAAAGAATTATAATAGACCGTATGTCAAATCCCGCCCCATTCTGCCCTGTTACTATGGTGGTACAAATGACCCTGGGCAGATTGTTTTTATAGTGGCAGTGAATGGGGGGAGAGGGTATTTTCATTGCCTCATTATTGCAATTTAAAGTACCAAAGGAAAAACATCTAGGTGATATTAATAAAAAGGGAAGACAAAGGTACAGTAGTTACATTGCAAAAGAGGGGGTTTCCCCCGAAAATATATGTTTTAATTTGTTTAATCCCAGTGGGACAGAATCACCATTGCAGATTATTTTATAGTGGAAGTGGATGGGGGAAAAAGATTGTTCATAGCCTCATTACAGCTATATAAAGTACCAAAAAAAACACATCTATGTGATATTAATAAAAAGGGAAGAAAAAAGTACAGTAGTTACATAGCAAAACAGTAGTTTTCCCCCGAAAATATATGTTTTAATTAGTTTAATCCTCTGGATCAGACAGAGGAGATAAATAGAAAGAGAAAGCGCAGTGCATTTTGGGTAGGAAAATGACAGCCAGCCTATAGTTCTACTCACATAATAGTCTGGCTTTCGTAATTCTTCCCATTTCAAATATATGTACCCAATCAAAACTCTTAGTTACATTGATAAGGTCCATGTGAACTAGTTTGTTGAAGCTTATTCATTATAATGAGCGAAATCGCTATCACCTCGCACCGCCGTACTGCATGCTCGCCGTGCCGTGCAGTGCGGACCGTTGTTGAAAGCCTGAAGCAACATTCTCTCACTGCACAACTCCACCCCCGATAGCAAAAAGTGAATGATTTTTTCTGGTTGGCCAGTCAGGGAGTCTCAGGGACCAATCAGAAGGCTGACAAACGGTCTATTGTCAAGCGCTACAAATAAGCGATTTAGCGCAATGCCCCACCGCTCACAGTCGGGGACTCGGAGCTGCTGTGGACTGGGAAAAAAAACTCTACCACTCGTTCTGGAATATAATAACATCAAATAAAACGGCTAGTCCGGAATTCTCCTTTAATGCTTTAAAACAAATTCATCCAAGTCGTGAGTTCAATACTTACGGGGAATTTACGACTCTCAGATGGTTTGGAAGGAGTGTAAATGTTGAGATAAAGGCAATCCTCCGATATGTCTGGGAATTTGACTTCTATGGATAGATTGGCCGCGATCATAGACATACTGGGATCTTGAACACACCTGTTAAAATGCATTTAGGATAGGTTGCCTGAAGAGTGAGGTCTTATTTAACATGGATTATCTTTTTCTATACAGGAAGCTTATAAACTGTTGAAGTGTAATTTTAAGTTATTTTTTGCCTCTTACATAAATGGTTGTTGGGTGGCATCCCTCACTCCTTCCCATCTCTCTGCAGGCTGGGGTGGGGTCAGTCTCAGAGGTCCAACAGGTGGCTTGGCAAAAGGCACTCCCAGGTAGGCATGGACTTGTGTATCTTTCCCTTTTACGCCCACATACTTGCCTCTCACACTCCCCAGTTTAGTGTGGACTACTGGAGCTAATAACACAGTGAGGCAGATGTGGAAAATGGACAGACAGGAAGCTGCGCGATAATTCTTTTTGTAGCCCCATCTCATTTCCAGCCATTATAATACATTACTACCAGTAACACTCCCTAATCGGGAGATAAGCGACCGTAGGTCACTTATCTCCACAAATAGGGCAAAAATGTGTTTTGCCAAAATCTTCCTGATCCATGTTGATGACATGAGTGTAGACATACTGTGGTGATTTTCGTGATTTTAGGGCAAAATCTGTAGGAGCAGTGTCCAAAAATGTGTTTTTAAAAATCGGCCTGGAGGTGGCGCTATATGGGAGAGATTCATGTTGATGGGATGAGTGTAGACATACTGTGTACCGATTTGCGTGATTTTAGGGCAAAAATTGTAGGAGCAGTGTCCAAAAATGTGTTTTGCAAGAATCGGCCTCATGGTGGCGCTAGAAGAGGGCCATGTGAGAAATGAGGGGTGGGGTCTCCGCGCCGGCAAGGCGGACGAATAGGTACCGGCCCCGGCTGTCCCGGTCGCTCCTAGCCGGAGTTACGGCCTTTTATGTGAGCTGCAGTGTAGGGGGTCCTCCACTGGGGGCGCCACCACTTTTGCATCCGTTCTGGAGCACCAGGAGTGGGTGGTCCTCGGGAATTCCCCGTGAGCAGCCCCGTGGGGGTGGTCATTTGGTCAGTTTAGCACATTTGGTCATTTTTTACATCTGGGGGTCCCCCAGGGAGCTGGGGGTCCCTGGAGCTCCGGGGGTCCTTGGAGGTTGTAGTTTGGCAGGTAAGGAAGGTGTGTGCAAAATTTGGCATGGATCGGGGCAACGGTTGCGGAGATATGAGCAGGGCAAGAGTGTGACGTGTGAGGTGTGACAGACAGACTGACGGACTGACATTTGTGCAGGGTTTGATAGTAAATGCGACCTACGGTCGCAAAC
This sequence comes from Nannobrachium achirus, assembly GCF_963921795.1. Classification (NCBI taxonomy): domain Eukaryota; kingdom Metazoa; phylum Chordata; class Actinopteri; order Myctophiformes; family Myctophidae; genus Nannobrachium; species Nannobrachium achirus. The sequence goes on from NC_137820.1 coordinate 24,429,452, forward strand.
ATTACGTCACTACAGTTAGTTAGTTTATTATCTCGGCCAATACAGACAACAATACAGCATACTTAGGCCTATAGGCAATAAAATAGCCTAACTGTTGACCGAAAAGGTGAGGGCACACCCTGTTGTGTTGATGCTTTACTTGTTTAACACACAAAAGAGCAAAATTTGAAGAAACGTGTGAACATTGCTATATGTAGAACCTACATATCAGGGGGAAACAACTAAACAAAACGCAACGGTTTGTGTGCACGCAGCCACGCACCCCCGGTGCATGCGTGCGTGCGTGCGTGTGTAAATAATTCCTTATGTTTACCGCCAGGTGGACTTACTGTTATTAATTCACAAACATATCACGTTAAATCACGGTGATACCTATAGTTTTACAGTGATTTAACCAGATTAGCACATGCATCTTGGCCATCACTCACAATACACGGCTGGAAACTAGAATTGCGTAATAACGGTCTCACCTCTGGTCCTACTCCTACAACAAAATATAAGCACGTTATTGAGGTAAAAGGTCGTTGAATGAGCTCACGGCGAACTCTAACCAAACCCCTGCAAGAATATAGGAACAGGAACACACATAGGCAACAGACTAATAAAGTGAAGGCTCACATTTGTGGTCTCAAAGAAAATCACGGCCAAAAATATGAATGACTTACCTTCCAGGTCTGCAGTGGCACACAGAAACCATGTGCATATTACTATTAGGAGTGTAGCCGTCTTCATGTTTAGCCTACTACTTGTGTGCTGCTGAAAGAGTCTAGGGCAACCATAGGCTATTAGGGCATCAGCAACACCCCCGGTGGCTGCGGAAGTGGTGAAAGTGTAGTCGCTTGTCTTTTGGCTTTGAACCATAGACTGTAGCTTTGAACGACCAACCAACCAGCCTTTATTTATGCTAAATTTAGTACCGCTCCCGAAGAATATGGGCTGGGCTTGTCTAAACTGTGACGCCCCTTTGTCCAGAAAGTAACTGTCACACACTCACAACACAAAGCGCACGTGTACAAAGCAACATAGCACTGCTGCCTGTCAGTGAAATATAGGTCTATGACTATTTGGTCTAAATATATTTGACAAAATTTCCCCCCCGAACGTTTTGTACAAAACTAGAAATGACAGTCTTTTATACCAGCTTGCGCCTTGTAGACTAGAGAAACAGAGGTCCTCCCTATGTTCCCCAGGTTCTATGTTCCCGACTTCCCCCCCAAAAAGGTTCTCCCCATGTTCTATGTTCCCCACTTCCCCCCCAAAAAGGTTCTATGTTCCCCAGGTTCTATGTTCCCCACTTCCCCCCAAAAAGGTTCTATGTTCCCCAGGTTCTATGTTCCCCACTCCCCCCCCCAAAAAAGATTCTATCTTATAATGTTCCCCAGGTTCTATGCAGGGGCGTCATTTGGAGCATTTCTGAACATTTAGGAGAAAAAAAGTAAGTCTCTAGCCCATTCCTGTCAAGAGATGATTTTTTAAAGAATTAACCAACTGCTCACTGGAGTCGGTTTCACAGTCCAGTCCAGGTGGCGACAATTGAGTTGATTGATTGGAATGTTAAGTGATCAATTCTCTCTCTCTGGTCGTCTGGCTATGAATATACCTGTAGTGTACATACCTGCAATATCCGAACTGTACTAAAAGATTACACATATTAGGCTTGAAAATTAATGATGTTAAGAAAATAACTTATTTTTTTTTAATACAGGCGCGTTTTTAGGAATTAGATTCAGGGTAGGTGAAATGCCAGCCTCCCGCTCCCCTCCCTCCTCCCTCTGGTAGGACCGGTACAGGTGACAGCCCAAACCCCTCTCCCCTGCCACTCCATGAAAACAAAAGCAGAAATTTGAATGAACTAGCCCTTACCCGTTCAAAGATATGAGCTCCGAAATGATGTGCAGTGTGTGGGTTATTATGGGATGTGCACTGTGCACACAGTATATGAGGGATGGAAAGTAACTTTAACTGGTGCTTGCATGCTAATATGTAGGAGCATCAATGTAAGAAATACCCGTTCCATTTAACAGCTACAGAGATACTGTGTACCGATCTGCATGATTTTTGGACAACATCTGTAACAGGGCCAGAACCCCCCCCGCCTGCACACACACACACACACACACACCCCCCCACCCACCCCCTCGTGTGTGTGTGTGTGTGGGTTTGTGTGTGATTGTGCATGGCCTGAACAACAGCGCCCCTCCCTTAACATGTGTGGTCACAAAAGGTACTGTAGGCTAAATAGATATAGATACACCATAAAAATGCTAATATACAGTATATGATTTGTGAAAGTGACAAACGGGCTTCACAGTTATAGCCGGGCAGATAACAGAAATAATCGTTCACTTGCGGATACAAGCACCAGAATTGGCACACATACTCCTTAGGGATTGCTCTTTTCATAAAACCATCTGGCCAAATCAAATTTCAAGATGGCGGCCATTTTTCAAGATGGCCGCCATAAAATACCATAGACCTGTCCTATTTGAATGATCTTGGTGTCAAATCATACATTTTTCACTATGTAGAATCCAAATTTGGACCCATGGACTTACTCACTGGCTTCCTTGTACCATATATCAGTCCCGGAATCCTAATATTCTGCTAAATTAGAGGTTTGTGTTATGTCTGACTCGGATAAAATGGGTGGTAGTGTATATCTTAGTATTGTTAGAGGTTTATAGTGTGTATGTGTGTGTGTGTATGTGTGTGTGTGTGTGTGTGTGTGTGTGTGTGTGTGTGTGTGTGTGTGTGTGTGTGTGGTGTGGGGGGGGGGGGGGGGGGGGGGGGTAATGTAGTAATGTAGTAACTCAACAGAGCGGATTTCAATGCACAGCGGCTGACGCGGCTAAAATGCATGGTAGATATAATAGCGCCGTGGGATCACTCTTTGTCTAGTCTCTATTCTTCGACCTTTTCGACTTGGGTAACCCTGCCAGGAGTACAGGAGTACAAGACTCCTGCCGACATAGCTCTGGGGGTCATGGAGACACGCAAACTGCCTCACCACGATAAGGTGATGATCCCGTCGAGGCAGGAGGTAGTTTTTTTTTTGTCTTTTCTTTTTTTTTCTTTTCTAGGGCCTAGGCAGTATAGTACAATAGTATAGTAGGCCTAGACTACAACGCTTCTAAACCTCGCACCTGCAGCTGCACAGTGCCGTGCAGGTCAGACCAAAGTGGTAGCATTTGCATCGACTGCAGCATTCCAACTTGCATCCACACTTGGTCAGCTGCTGGCAACTCTCTGCAATGGGTGGGAGCTCAGTCCAATCAATCTGCCACAGATCTCCTTTCTTGGTCCAGCCCCAGTTGTCAGGAGTCTGCATTTCTGGTTGACATACTGTTGACTGACTCCAGATGCAGGCTGCTTGATAGGAAGCGCGCTTCACATGTTGCTTCAGTGCTGCTTGCGTTGGAGGAATGGCTTCGTATGGCCTCTGCTTCCGAGCAAACAAGTCCAACCTCGCATCATTGACACCTTCAGCTGTGCTGGATCGGTCGTATATCATGACCACAAACTTCTCCAAGGTTTTCAGGTCTTCATCATCCACTACCAGGTGGGTAATGGCTGAGTTTGCTGAAGACACCAGAAGCCTCATCACAAACATTCCAGGTTTGCCACGCAGACTTCTTCCCCTTTACGCGGAATGCTGAAACAACATCGCAGCCAGTGAAGGCATGGAAGAAGAGCATCCCTTTGCTCTTTTCTGCAAGAGTGCAACACAGGTCATGAACAGAATCCACTTTAAGTTCTGTCTTTGGCCAAAGGCAACCCACTGCCCAGCCCTGAGGCTCATAGGGCAGGAGTCTATGTCCTGTTTCTGTGAGGCTGCTTGATGTACATTAAGTACCCCTAGTGGACATGATAATAATTTGTCACAGGGACATACCCCAATCCAGCCTTTGATGCTGAGGTCATAGATTCAAGATGTATGACAAGGTCCATATATGGAGTTCCCTGATGTCTTCAATATTAAGCCCATATCTAACAGGACTTCATATGGGAATGTCCATATATGGAGGCCACATTGGCCACATACCACACTAACAGAATCCATATATGGCCAAGACAGATGGCCAAGACAGCCCATATCTGTGTGACTGGTTCTACAGACAGGGATCTCCATGTATGGGCATAAAAGGGTATGTTGTCAGTTGTCATGGACATCATAGTACTTTCACATAACAAATAACTTAGTAAGCATGTTTGGGCTCTCACAGCATATCTCCATATACAGTACATGGACCTCCATATATGGGTACCAGGGGGTCTCCATATATGGGTAAACAGCCGTTTGGATGGCCCCCTGTAGTAACGCTGAGGACACCTGGGGGTCCCGGACCCTGTGGAAGACCCCTGGTATTAGCTACAGAGCCCAGGTACAGGTACAAAAGCTTTTATGCTTCAAGTATGATCTAATTGTTCTGGAGCAGGAGCAGAGCAAGGACTGTACTGAGATAGGCTCAGGGGTCATTCCGGGGGTCCCAGGTGAGGAGAGACCCCCACCAAAAGTCATAAAGGTTATTCTGGCTGCTTCAAAAGTGCAATATATGAACTTAGAATGTTTTAAAACCTTCAAAACAACTCTAATATTATGAGAATTGGACATTAACTGGCTGACATACTGTTCTGCGAGGTCCTAACATAGATGACCCCCCAGAAAGGGGGCTGGGGTCAGGAAAATCTGACACCCATCATTTTCTGACAGTTTGGTCCCTATAAAAGCCAAAGCAGTAAAACAAATACATTTTAGCAAAGAAATCCTTAGAAGTACACTTCTTATCACACTAGGTAGTAACTCCGAGGACCCCCAGGGGTCCTGAAGCCCCTGTGGAAGACCCCAGGTATTTGTTACTACTTTTTTTTGTTTTCAGAAAAAAAGTTTATGCTTCAATTATGATCTAATATGACATTGTTCTGGAGCAGGAGCAGAGCGAGTACTGAGAAAGGCTCAGGGGTCCATCTGGGGGGTCCCAGGTGAGGAAAGACCCCAACCAAAAGTCAGAAAGCTTATTCTGGCTGCTTCAAAAGTGTAATAAATGAACTCAGAATGTTTTAAAACCTACAAAACAACCCTAATATGGCGTACTGTTCTGGCATGCAGGTCCCAAACTAGATGACCCCCAGAAAGGGGGTGGGGGTCCGGAAAAGTTGACACCCATCATTTTCTCATAGTTTGGACTCTATAGAACCAGGATCTGCAAAAAGATCAATTTTAGCACAAAAATCCTACGGGAGCTGTTTTTTGGACGCATCGCACCACACTATTAGCAGAATATTAAGATTCCGGGACTGATATATGGTACAAGGAAGCCATTGAGTAAGTCCATGGGTCCACATTTGGATTCTACATAGTGATAAATGTATGATTTGACACAAAAATTATTCAAATAGGACAAGTCTATGGGATTTTATTGCGGAATGCAAGATTACTGTATATTCAATGGCGGCCATCATGAAAATTGGCCGCCATCTTGATTTTTTTTTTGGCCAGATGGTTTTCTGAAAAGAGCAATGCCTAAGGAGTATGTGTGCCAATTTTGGTGCTTGTATCCGCAAGTGAACGATTCACCTGTAATATGCACTTTATCTGCCTCGCTATTATGTTAGGTGTGTTCATATGCTAATGGTGATGCGATTTCAGATCAATTGCTCCAGCCACTGAGGAGAAACGCTGTTTCAGACAGACAGACAGACAGACAGACAGACACTCACTCACTCACTCAGACAGACAGACATTCGCAAAATTATAGTATAGATAGATGGACAAGGAACTGGAAGAGCAACTTTCGTTGTCGAGTTGGGTATTTGTATCCACAAGTTTCCAACGTCCCATCGTGCATTACGCAGAAGGTGTTCGGCAGTTCCGGCGTCACAAACACGACGTGAGCTTGTATGTCAGCTGTTCTCCGGACGTGTCCCACACACAATGCTACAGTAAATTCTTGTGGAAACAGGTGGATATATATATAATATATATATTTTAGTTAGTAAGTCAGTAATTATTGTAAATATTGTAATTAAGGCAAGATCAGATCACACATGTGCAGGCGACTGCCTGTCCGCCTTAACGCTGGCTACACTACTGGAGTAATAGAGAGTTTTATAATTTTTTTGCCTTTTTTAACTGAACTAGACCTTACCCGTTCAAAGATATGTGCTCCAAGTTACTGTAACTGGTGCATGCGTGAGAAGATGTGGGAGCATCATAATGTAAGGAGCAGCCCATGGAGGAGTGTATATTTATGATGGATACAAATAATTTAACAGCAAAATTAGGTGAATAGAAGTATGGGGATGTATGCACTTACTGTCTCCACATAGTTTTTTCCATACCCGTTGGAAGATGACCCGGTGCATGCATGACCCATGAATGCAGAGAGAGAGAGAGAGAGAGAGAGAGAGAGAGAGAGAGAGAGCGTGTGTCTCTTCACTGCAACATTCCTAACTGTGAGAGAGGTGTGTGTGGGGCTATGGGATCCCATGGCCTGGAGGAACGGACCGTAACCCTGACAACAGGCTGAGCTGAACAGGCTGTGCACCATAAAAATGCTAATATACAGCATACGATTTGTGAAAGTGACAAACGGGCTTCACAGTTATGTTAGGTGTGTTCATATGCTAATGGTGATGCGATTTCAGATCAATTGCTCCAGCCACTGAGGAGAAACGCTGTTTCAGACAGACAGACAGACAGACAGACAGACAGACAGACAGACAGACACTCACTCACTCACTCAGACATTCGCAAAATTATAGTATATAGATGGCAAATCGAGTGGCAAAGTGAGTTTAACATTGTTAGCGTTGTTTAATGCAATCAGGTAGGACTTCTCTGTTTGAATGAAGAAATTTGAATGAAGTTCGTCTCGACCAACATTATTCAAATCTTGTGCGTGCGTGAGCTCTTGAAGCCAATGAAAGCAGTGCTGCTCTGCGTGTAGCTTTGTCTGTGTGAAATGACAGGGACAGAGTGACTGTCAATCAACAACAGCCTCTCGGACTGGAGGCGCACAGAATTGCGTTCCTATGCGCTTAAGACGGCTTGCGTTTTTCCTCAATGTGAATGTAGGTTAATACTTTATGTAGTGCAACATACCAGATTAATACCCCAACAACCAGGTACAGGTTGCACTGCAGGTGGGTGTGGGTGTTCTTTAATTCTCCAAATCTAACCTTCAATAATGAAATAAGTAATTTTGAGGCAAAAACTAGTGAGGCAGAAACTAGAAAGCCTAGTTAATACATTGGGAGTTCATGTTCCTAGGCGTGCACTTTGAGGAGGAGCTCAAGTGGGACACACACACACACACACACACACACACACACACACACACACACACACACACACACACACACACACACACACACACACACACACACACACACACACACACACACACACACACACACACACACACACACACACACACACACACACACACACACACACACACACACACACACACACACACAGGTTTGCAATTGCTACTTTGTGGGGAAATTACACATAGTAGTCTACTATCTTTGTGGGGACATTCCGTTCATTTTTAACCCTAACCCTTAACCTAACCCCTAAACACCTTGTGGGGAAACACACACACACACACACACACACACACACACACACACACACACACACACACACACACACACACACACACACACACACACACACACACACACACACACACACACACACACACACACACACACACACACACACACACACACACACACACACACACACACACACACACACACACACACACACACACACACACACACACACACACACTCCATGTGAGGAAAGAGGCTCAGCAGAGACTTTACTGTTCTGTCAGTTGTATCATAGCCTGGTATGGGAACTGCACCGTTTGTGAACAGAAAAACCTATACGGCGGGTGGTGACTACCCTCACTCCAGGAGCTTCACGAGAAGCGGTGCGTAGTCAAAGCTCACTGAATCATCAAGGACAGTCACCACCCCAGCCACTCTGGTCAAGAGCGTTAACGAGTTCTGTTAAACGCTCTGCCAGGCACACCAGGCAGGTGATTCAGTAAAAATAAAAAAATAAATAAACAAACAAACAACACAAATAATATTTTTTATTGGGTGGGAAGCCTCTAGCTTTTTTCTTTTCTTAAAATAATTGTTATTTTAATAATTATTTAATAATTGTTAATTGTCGTTTGACATGACGCGTTGACATCACTGTTAACATTCCTTTTATGCCCATATATGGAGATCCCTGATCCAACAAGACTTCATATGGGAATGCCCATATATGGAGGAAGACAGCCCATATCTGTGTGGCTGGTTCAGACAGGGATCTCCATGTATGGGCATAAAAGGGATTGTATGTATGATGTCAGATGTGATAGACGATTTTCACATAACAAATAACTGAGTAAGCATGTTTGGGGTCTCAAAGCATATCTCTGTACATGGATCTCCATATATGGGTACCAGGGGTCTCCATATATGGGTAACTGGTATACATCACTGGCCAGATGGCCAAGACATGCGACAAGCGACATGCGACAAGCGACCTCGCCCTTGGTCGCTTGTCCCTGAGGCGTCTTACTACTGTGACTTTCTCTTCCAGCTTTTTGTTATTAATCAAATCTCTCTGATATACTGTGGCTGTAGTTGTGGTTGATTGTAAGACGTTTTGTAGGTGAGTGGAATGGAGAGAGGTGTGCTCTCCATCCTACAGTTCATTGTGCTCTACATTCTCTTGACTCTGCTGAATCTTCTCAGGAACGGTTTGAGTCAGGAAGGTGTAGCGGTCCTTCTTCAGGTGCTGAGCAGACATCTGTTCCAGCCCAATGGACAGGTAGTGTTCATCTGCACCGTACTGGTGCCAATGTACTAGGCCGGCTCCATTAGGTGACCTACATACACAGTGTTTTTTTTTTTTAAGTATAAACAGTAATGAGAGCATGTTGATAGAGCACTTATCTAATTATAAGATACTAGACGGGCGGCCCAGCGTCTAGTCGGCGACCTGGCCAACTCGGGAACGATGTAAATAGAGAATGAATGCCCCGCCCTTTAATGCAAACCCCATTATACCTGTTGTCATAGGACCTGTTTTGACCATCTGTTTGCCTGTGTCCATTTATGCCCATATATGGAGATATCTGTATCTGTCTGTCTGTCGGCGTCCATTTTATGTCCATATATGGAGATCACTGCAGATATAGTTCTGGGTCCATTTTATGCCCATATGCCCATATATGGAGATATCTGTCTATTTGCGTCCATTTTATGCCTGCCCCACCCTTTAATGCAAACCCCAATATACCTGTTGTCATAGGACCCGTTTTGACCATCTGTTAGCCTTTGTCCCCACCCTTTAATGCAAACCCCAATATACCTGTTGTCATAGGACCCGTTTTGACCATCTGTTTGCCTTCTGTTAGCCTTTGTCCCCACCCTTTAATGCAAACCCCAATATACCTGTTGTCATGTTGTCATAGGACCCGTTTTGACCATCTGTTTGCCTTCTGTTAGCCTTTGTCCCCACCCTTTAATGCAAACCCCAATATATGGAGATCTCTGCACACACAGTACCGGTTGCGGAAAACTCTGATGTCAGACATCAGCTCCGCATTCGGGGATTCATTTTATGCCCATATCTGGAGAACGCGCGTGCCGGTGGGAAGAACGGTTCTCGAGATTCACATACATACATACACATTCACAGAGATTTTTTGTTGACTCCTGGCGTACGTGATGTCAGAGCCTTTTATGAAGTGATGTCACAATGAGTCAGCGATTGTGCCGATTTCCTCAGGAACAGCCTGATGTTAACAATCAGCTCCGCGTAAGGAGATTCCGAACGTTTCGCGCCGCTTCGGGAAAACCGCATGCCGAGTCGGGCCGAGGCCCGGCACTGCACTCCGCGCCGCAGGGGGGAACGCGCGTGCCGAATCTGAAGCCGGTGGGACGAACGGTTCTCGAGATACGCGGATTACAAACAAACAAACAAACAGACAGAGATTTGTCGCATTTATAGATAGATACTGTAGGCCTATTGTGTATTGTGAGTTTAATCCTACCCTGTACGAGCAAAGTTGCCCCAATAGCTCATCATGGTTTTGCTAAGCTGTTCCTCTTCTTCTGTGCATGATACTGCAGAGGGATGAAGAAAAATGGTTTAGTGAAGATTCTGATGTAAACTTTCAAAAGGTATTTCATTCTTAGAAAGCCAACCCGTTCAAAGATATGAGCTCTGAAATGATGTGCAGTGTGTGGGTTATGGGGGATGAGTATGAGGGATGGAAAGTAACTTTAACTGGTGCTTGCATGATAATATGTAGGAGCATCAATGTAAGAAATACCCATTTCGTTTAATGGCTACAGAGATAGTGTGTACCGATCTGCATGATTTTTGGACAACATCTGTAACAGGGCCAGACATCACCCCTCACAGTTATGTCAGGTGTGTTCATAAGCTAATGGTGATGCGATTTCAGATCAATTGCTCCAGCCACTGAGGAGAAACGCTGTGACAGACACTCACTCACTCACTCACTCACTCACTCAGACAGACATTCGGAAAATTATAGTATATAGATTATGTTCCATTCACTTACTCCCAAATTCAGCATAGGAAGTGATGAAGCAGAATCCAAATACAGTGATGAGTTCATCACCATGGTCTGATCCAACAAAGCTTGGTCTTCTCTCCTGCAGGAATTTGGGTGGATGCTGGTACTCATACAGGTATACAGGAGCACCTGCATCTGGTTGTAGACAAAATGTCTTTTCAACTCCAATGTTTAAGGTAAAATGGGATAAGAATTACCATTCTTAACCCATTTAGAACGGGTACACATTATTGTGTATCATTATTTTATGCTTTAACTACTGAAAAATAGCAGATATACAAGCGGCGAGTGCCGCGCTGCGAGCTTGTAGATCTGCTATTTTTTTTTTATCGTGAAAATTAGAATTTTGACTCGATTCTATAAGTGTCTTTTGAATCCTTCTAAGATTTTTTGAAAAACCTATGTTTCTATGTCAGCAATATGGCCAGCCATCGTCAAAGAAAAGGTCCTTTTCACTTAAATGGAGCTCAGTTAGTCTGTTCTTGAGAGACTGCTATGTCAGTGGTTCTCAAACCTTTTCATGTGAAGGACCCCCAAAATGATATTTATTTGGCCAAAGACCCGCATCTCAAAATATTTAGTTCCAAGGACCACCCAGAAGCAAAATTTGAGTTACAAAAGTTCGCTTTGAAAATACATATATTCAAAGATTGGTCCCATCCTCTTTTACAGTACACTTTAAGACATAATAAGACATAATAAGACAGAATAAAGCCATAATAAGAAATAATGTGTTGGTAATTAGAGCTAATATATTTTATTAGACAGAAACAAAGACAGAATAGTAGAAAGAGCGAATACATTCTCTGGCACCGTCACCTGCCGCGGAACTGCAGCGGCAGACACTGCCGCACGACCGCTAGTTCGACCAGCAGTCGCACTGCATCGCCGGCGATAGGACCAGCAATCCCGCCAGTAGGACCGGCGGCCGCCGCACGGACCGGCAGGTCCCGTAGCGGTAAACTGCCCATCCGTGCGGTGGTGGCTGCCGCGGCAGTTACCAGCGATGCCGGTGCCAGATAATGTATTCGCTTTCTGCTATTCTGTCTCAGCCACCACCGCACGGACGGGCAGTTTACCGCTACGGGACCTGCCGGTCCGTGCGGCGGCCGCCGGTCCTACTGGCGGGACTGCTGGTCCTATCGCTGGCGATGCAGTGCGATTGCTGGTCGAACTAGCGGTCGTGCGGCAGTGTCTGCCGCTGCAGTTCCGCGGCAGGTGACGGTGCCAGAGAATGTATTCGCTCTTTCTACTATTCTGTCTTTGTTTCTGTCTAATAAAATATATTAGCTCTAATTACCAACACATTATTTCTTATTAAGGCTTTATTCTGTCTTATTATGTCTTAAAGTGTACTGTAAAAGAGGATGGGACCCAAAGATTTGCACACATTTTCACAACTTTTTTCAAGAATAACAGATCTACAAGCTCGCAGCGCTGTGAGCTTGTATATCTGCTATTTTTCACTGGTTAAAGCATTCAATAATTCTAGGCCTAAATAAGATTACATTATTTTGTTACCTCTGTGGGAATTTGCAGTCTTAATGGCTGGAATGGCAAAAATAACGTCCCCAAGCAGCTCTGTAAATCCATCTCTAATTTTCAGTCGATCTCCAGAGGTTCCAAGGTATTCATCTGCCACAAGCTCTTTCACTGGGCCATCTTTCAGCTTGAGGAAAGAGAGAAATCATAAAGGCTATAACAAAAGAAAAACATGGCAAAAACAGACCATGAAATGAATGCAAAACAGTGTTTGTCTTACATCGGGCAAGAACATGGCAAAAAGAGGCATGACATGTTCCCGGTCCATTCCCTCAGTCCAGTTTGCAGGAGAAAGGAACTAAAAGAGCAAGCACATTTCTTTGGTTATTTTGTTTTGTAGAACAAAAACAGAATCAAATCAATGTATATTTCAGAAAGACCAGGGAGTCAAGTAAGTAAACTCAAAATCCATTGAATGAATGTTCTAATGCAGTGATATCAAAAGAATGTCACATTGGTACTTACCATAGGGATCATCCAACCCCCTTCATGATTATTAATACCCGTTATGAAAGGTATTTTAAGAAGTTCATGGTTTTGGTATAGTTCATCCACAGGTTTTGTCATAAAATATCCATCAACGGTGACAAGGTATCTCATCATGTTGTCCTTGAGAGAAAGGCATACAAATGTATAAGAGATTTATGATGCGAAAGTTCTGCAAGTGTAAAACACAGGGAAGTTATACTGTACATGCCTAACCTTTTCAAAAGTCAGCATAGCATCAATGTCCATGGATCTCAGGCCGTCAGCAATCATTTTTGTGCTTGTGATGTCACAGCCTGATACATTGCTGGCTAAAAGCTGGCAATAACGATCAGAGAAACATCGTTTTTTAAGAAGAACATAGAACTCTTGTTGGCATCATGTACTACATATTGAGTATCTACCAGTACTCATATTAAGACAGACATCTAATCTCAGGATGCATATGGGAATGACATGGCTCCAGTGTGGATATGGGTCTTCATGTGCCCAGCCTGTGGCATTAGTTATCTATGACATGTCTATGGCGTATAACAACTAATTTGGTCAAGATGACATCCCAATCAGAGCCTCATTGACACCCAATATAAAATCTACAGGAAAAGTGAATCATGCAATAAGTATAAGACATATGTGGGAAAATGTTAGTTTTTTCTGTGACCTACTGACTGTCACTGATGAGTCCAGTGGTTTACAAGATCACCTACGGACACACAGAGTTAGACTTCTGCACGTTTATACAGGCCATAAAAATGAAGTAAACTGCTTAATAACCTGTGCTATGGGCAAAGGATCTTGCGTGAATAGTGAATCTATCGCAGCAGTACCACTCTCAGCAATTCCACGGTGAAACAGGCCATCAGACAATGGAGACAGAGCCTGATAATGCAAGAAATACAAAACATGGAATAAATGAAAATATATGCATTCATTCTTTGTCACTGTCATTGAGTTTCAGAGAATATTTTTGTGTGGATTGTACTGTACCAGGAGGGACACGCTCACTCCACCAGCAGACTCCCCAAATATGGTGACTGAACCTGGATCTCCTCCAAAGTTATGGATGTGCTCCTGGACCCATCGCAGAGCTGCCACCTGGTCTAGTAAACCAAAGTTTCCTGAAATCTGTTCATCTCCAGTACTGAAAAGAGCACACAATCAGATATCACTAAAACAACTCAGACCAAGGCATAGTTCTTTCTCAAAAAGACATCATCATTATGCTAATCATACTTCACCTGAGAAATCCCAGTGCTCCTAAGCGATATTGGATCAGAACCACAACTACGTCCTGGTAAGCAGCCAGAGCAGAACCATCGTATATTGAGGCTGAGCCCAGTAATAGCCCTCCACCATGGATCCAGAGCATGACCTAGGGAATAAAACAATGATTATTTTTAATTTGACTAATTGCACTCACTCACTCACTCACATGATCTTACTGGGAGTTTGACATCTTGAGCAGCTGTTGCTGGAGTGTAAATGTTGAGGTAAAGACAGTCCTCTGAGATGTCAGGGATAAGGGCTGTCTCATCTGCCAACTTCGAGAATAACATACTCATCAGATCCAGAAGAACCTGTCTATTTTGGACACAGCTGTGAAAACCAACCAAAAAAGAATTCTAGTTAATATATGCAATAAGACTCCAGCCAATAAACACCTACTGGACTGCATTAATGACTTACATGAATGGTTGTTGGGTGGCATCCCTCACCCCTTCCCATCCCTCTGCAGGCTGGGGTGGGGTCAGTCTCAGAGGTCCAACAGGAGGCTTTGCAAATGGAACTCCCAGGTAGGCATTGACCCCCGGATCCTTCCCCTTTACACTCACATGCTTTCCTCTCAGACTTCCCAGTTTTGTATGGACTACAGGCCCTGTCTTTGGTCTGTGAGAAAAGTATCATACAGTCACACTTCACCCAGACAAAACTTAGTTTAACACACTGACTGCCAGACTTTATTTTGATTGGAGGCCCCTGATGACAGCCAATTTTGTTTATTTTCACCCCAAATAATATGTTATACTTTCACCTACATATATATTTTTTTCCGAATAAAGATTCCTCCTCCTCTTTCCAACAAAGTAAGTTGTACGTTTGTGGCATGCTCCATTCTTTATTTATTGGCTTCAATAGAACATGTGCTAAGTAAATGTGCCTTTTGACCAATTCATCTATATAAATATAATTTAGTTCAATCTAGAGGAAAAAAAGATGCCGATCACCACTTAACCACCAGAGGTCGGTGTGTTTATGTCTTTACAACCAAGTGCGCACTTCCGGTTCCGGTTCAACGGCCATGATTCGTGAGTAGAGACAAACTGGGCACTTCTGGGCCCTATTTCAGCGAAAATTCATAGTTTATGATTTTTTTATAACCACATTAATAAAAAATCACACCCGTGTGAACTGAGCGGTGGTTTACCCCCCCCCCCCCCCCCTTTCCTCCCTGTGTGTGTGTGTGTGTGTGTGTGTGTGCGTGCGTGCGTGTGTGTGTGTGTGCCTGGCCTGGCCTGGCCTGAAAACAGCGCCCCTCCCTTAACATGTGTGGGCCTAAAAGGTACTACACCACAGGCTTGAGGCTACATACAGACCCACCCACCCACATACACGGACACATACACGAATACACGGAGACACACACGGCCACGCTATGGAGACGGTGTGACCACCGCTCAAAAAGATGTTAAGTGCGTTTATGGCACATATCCCCATTGTTAGATAAGACATGTAGTGCGTTTTTGGCATTCAGTGTGAAGAAGGTTTTTATAAGTACAGGAACATACAGTTCATTGTTCTCCATCTTCTCTCTCTGTCTGATCTTCTCAGGAAGGGTTTCAGTCATGAAAGTGTAACTGTCCTTCCTTGGGTGCTGACCAGGTTCCTGCTCCATCCCAATAGAGAGGTAGTCTCCCTCTGCTCCATACTGTGGCCAGTGTGCCAGGCCGGCTCCATTAGGAGATCTACAAATGCACACAAACACACAGGGACAGGTGGTGATGCCAATGAGGACATCATGAAAAACATCAAGTCATTGCATTTACTGAAATGAAAACCAACTTTTTCAGTCAAGTTTGTTTCCTTATTGTATTACCAAACATTAGTAGTCACATGAAGGATTGATTGATTGGATCAACAACAAAAATCAACACATTGTAGTACCTTGTACGAGCAAAGTTGCTCCAGTATTTCATCATAATCCTACTTAGCTGTTCATCTTCCTCTGTACAGGACTCTGGGAGAGAAAGAATTATAGAGGTAAATAAATAAAAATCACAATGTTTTATAAACCACATCATGGTGAAACAGAAAACTTAGTTTTGTTCTACCTTGCACTATGACTTGATCTTGTGTGAAACACAGTCCTAAAACAAAAATAATATCATCCCCATGATCAGAGCCAACAAAGCTGGGCCTCTTCTTCTTCAGCATGCTGGGTGACTCCTCTAACTCATAGAAGTACACTGGAACTCCTGCATCTGTTTGGAGGATGAAAGAAAGTAATTCATTTATGTCATGCAACATACCTGGTCTTTGGTCTCTGTAATGGTTTCCCAGGTATCAAGTAATAGCCAACAATCAGGATACTCATACATGGTCTGCATTTATCTAAAGTGCTTTATAATGTGTGTTGCATTCACACACAACCATGCAGGGTACAACCCTCATTGAGAGCGGACTATAAATGGGCGTATATCTGGTTTGTTTTAGGTTGAGTCGGAGTGATGTGACCGTTGCTTGCCGGCCCTCCCAGTAGCCAATTTTAATATAGTGTGTGTGTGTGTGTGTGTGTGTGTGTGTGTGTGTGTGTGTGTGTGTGTGTGTGTGTGTGTGTGTGTGTGTGTGTGCGGGCGGGCGTGCGTGCATGCGTGTGTATGTATGTATGTATGTATGTATGTGTGTGTGTGTGCACGTGCAAAGTGCAAAAGGTTGGACCAATCAATTCCAAATGTATTGTGAATAATATACTGTGACAGTACTAGCTAAATTGGTAACTATACAATTTATTTTGACATAAATATATTTAATTCAAAATTATATTGGATTTTGTAATATGCCTGTGGTTGTTTGCACCAATTAAATCCATGAAAGCCTTTTTCACTCTTTTCCCTAAATCTTTCTACGTCATTATTATTATTATTACTACCTTTTTTTTTTTTTATGTTTTATTTGTTTTGCCGTTATTATACATACCGCTGCATTGTCTGAAGGAAGCCAAACTAAAATAGGTTTTACTCCTTGAACCTTGAAAATGTATTTTTATAATCTACTACACCAAATACTACCATTTTTCTTATGCCTTTAGAAAGAATATCGCAAACAGCTGGACGATCGACATCAAAATCTGCGGGGGCGGGTTATCATTCCAAACACCCCCACTTAGAAACATTCACCTGGTTAGCATTCACTAGCGTCGGCAGGTTAGCATTTCACCAGGTTAGAATTCACCAGCCTTAGTTTTACTTAGGTTAGGGTTAAGGTTAGGTTTAGGTGGTCGTACTAAACACCGCCATTTAGAATAATGGAGCTCAATCTTCGGAATAGCAATGTTTCGGAGTGCCATAGTAGCGCTATACCAGGCCATTTTATTTTTTAGCCTATAACTCTTTATGATATTTTTAGGTCCATTTCTGTCCAACATTTTGTATTTTCTTCAAAACACACTTTTTGCTACTACCTGTAAGTGCTACATATTTGAACATCATGAACATGTCCAATCAACCCCATTTAGGGGCATCTAAACAACATAGTGCCAAAAGCAAGCACCACAAATGTTGCAAATGACACTAGTTCTTCCACCAAATTGGGTATAAATGATCTTGTGACCATAACCGGCAGTGGCAAACACGTTTTTTTTTTTTATTCCGCATCTTTTGCCTGAAATTGGCTTCTAACATTAACACTTAGTTGCAATGATTTTTTCTCTTCAATGTCCCGCTATGCCATGGTCTCCATAGACTTCCATGTAATTTATAGTGCACGGATCGTGCACGCCCATGCCTAGATGATGCACCACGTGTGTGCACACTGTTCACAGCTTTCAAACAAAAACATCCGCTTGGAAATCCGTTCAGGCATTCATGATTTATTAGCCATTATGTTTTCTTCAGATGTAAACAAACATGGCTGCCATGTTTGAAAGAATGGGTTGGTATGGGGGTTAAACATGCAATTTCGCGATCGAGGTACAAAAAACATTTTTGAAAAAAAAAAAAATCTTCAAAAACGGCCCAAACTCGGGAAACTCGGGGTTGGCACAGGGGTGGTACCTTTTCAAACTCGGGGAACTCGGGGTTGGCACCAGATGTGTTAATAAAAGGGTCCATTTCTAATTAAAAAAAGAAAAGAATTGCAAGTTCTTAAGCGGGGCCTCTATAAGGTGCATCCCCAAAAGCACTTATAGTTTTGCCCGTTCTGTGAAATGTTGCACAATATATCGGAGAAATGCAACATGCTTGCGTCCTAACTGCTACAACCCAAAACTTACACAACCCTGGCTAGGCAACTCTGTCTTTTCTGGTTCTAAAATGTGATGTGAATAGATTTTTTTTCCTCACTGAAAATGCCCTGGAAATATAGCTAAACTACTGTATGTCAAGAGCTCTGGAAATCTATTTAAGAATGAAAAAGGTTTTCAGTAATCTCTTTGGTGAGATACCCATCAGTATGGTAGAATGTTAATACAATATAACTAATACAACTGTGGTGGTTGTAGTTGGTCTATCGGCTCTTCTATTAACTCATTGACTGCTTTACCACGAGTTTCCTGAGTTGTCCCATATGTCCAGGCCGCCAGGCCTGAGTGAAAGCTATGAACAGCGTGCACACACGTGGTGAATGATCTATGCATGGGCATGCATGATCCGTGCACTATGAATTACATGTAAGTCTATGGAGACTTGTGGCATCCTGGAACTTCAAAGAGGTTTTTAAAATGCAGCGAATGAGTTAAGAAATGTATGTGTGGGCCTGTGGGGTAGAGTTCTCAACGGGCCTGAAAATTAAGGCCCGGTCCTAACTGGGCCCTAACTGGGCAGGCCCGAGGCCCTAACCGGCCCTACTAGTTAGCATACATTTTAGGCCCTACCCGGCCCGAAAACGTCGGGTCGGGTATGGTCGGGTCTATCACAGAGTAATAGTAATAAAATAATAAAAACATATATTTTCTTTTTTCATTGAGCCCGAGCCCCTACTAATTAGCATACATTTTAGGCCCTACCCTACCCTAAATGTCGGTCGGTTCGGGTATGGTCGTGTTCGGGCAGAATTTGAGAACTCTAGTGTGGGGTAGGACCACTACTGGTTGACAAGTGGTTTATCCTATGTCCAAACAGGCTTTCTGTAAAAGCTCAGCAGTAGATGGACGCATGGGGGACCCGGGTTCAAATCCAGTTAAGTCATGAAAGTTACAGATCGCAGCTTTAAGTTATGTCAATAAACATTACTATCTAGAATCCTACCTCTGTGGAAGTTTGCAACCTTAACGGCCGGAATGGCAAAGAACACATCTCCAAAGACCTGAGTAAGACCATCTCTAACTTTCACACGATCCCCTGATGTTCCCATGTATTCATCAGCCACCAGCTCGTTTTTCCATTGGTCTTCAGGCTAAATCATAGACAGAACATTCAGTAAGGCCTTGACTTATAAAACACTTTGGAAGTGGTGAATGGGGTGAGGATGTGGTCCAAATTGAGCTCTACCAACAGGCATATGGCTTTCCCTACTCTCAGTCACTTAGGAGGATGGTAAGGTCTCTTTGAGTTCTTATTTCACATACTACAGACTGCACACAAAAATAAATGTTGGTTGTAACAGCAACAGTACCATACTGGACATTCTATCTTCTACATAAACATGAAAGGGTGTGTGCTAATATAAATAACACCTGTAATGTTATTTGCCACAACACAACCTCAAGTGATTTATTGCTTTTATTTGTATACACAAAAGGTTGAACTATATTTTATGCTGGAAGAGCCCATGGCTGGTCTTGCGAAGCCAGACAACTATTCCACAATCTCTGACTGCAGTCTGAAACTACCGTACTATATCTCCCTAAATCCAAGACAGGAATCTGTCATTTGATCTTCATTTCCGTTCACGAAAATATATCTTAAATTATCTTTACATTTATTTTTTAAATTTCCATTTCTGCTAAGCAGCAAGCTATGAATGTTTAGATGATATTTATATTCTGATAAATTTGCGCGACTGTAAAGACAAAACATCGGTGCTCCAGACTGTGGGAGGCAACAGTCTGGGTTGCAAGACTACAGAAACACGATGCTTGTCTTTTTCAGAGATGCATGGCAGAAAGGCACTTTCAGCACTTTTTCCATGTACAAATCGGACATTTGTATGATTGATAGCTGCCAATCAATACCAATCAAAAAGTAGGTAAAATTGTGATTTTATGAAATATAACAACAATATTTCTTAAGTTTCTGAATATTTAAGCACACTACCAGAAATTGCTACAAGAACAGGTGGGAATGCTCATGTTGCCTCATGTTTTGAGGTTAAGTCTTTTGCGATGTTCAAAACAATATTGCAAATCAAATACAGGGCAGGTATGTTTACATTTCTTAACATTTAGTCATGATACCAGTCAGACATTGTTGCAAGAAATGTAGACTTATAACTTACTTTGGGGTATGTATACATGGACATAATGGGTAAAGCTACTTGCCGGTCCATTCCATCCACCCAATCTGGAGGACCCATCCACTGTCATGACAGAACACAGAATTATACAGATATAGAACATAGAACTTTATTGTGGAATTATAGGTGATAATTGGAACAATCAATAATGATCAGTGAAAATACCCCTAATGCTTATCTTTCAGAGAAGTTGTGGTTTCCTCTATAACAGTTTACTTTGAGTCACTGATAATAAATGTTTCTATGAGATAACATGGGTAATAGTGCACTAGTAGGATACTGTTGATGTAGTGTTGTCAGTGAAGAGACACAACTAGATGATTTAGTCGTTTACAGCAACACAAGCAGGATTCCTTCACAAACCCTAAACCTGAAGAATCCTGGCTGCTTTTAATGAATCATTAGCATAATTATTTCAGCCGGTGTGTGTGTGTGTGTGTGTGTGTGTGTGTGTGTGTGTGTGTGTGTGTGTGTGTGTGTGTGTGTGTGTGTGTGGAACATTGATGGGTTATGTCAACTCACATTTAAAAAGAACCACCCTCCTTCGTTACTATTGAAACCAATCATGAGAGGCACATTGTGCATCTCATGATTCTGTAAAGCCTCCATTCCAGACTTGAGAAGAAATTGACCATCAGCAGTCAATCCAAGTTGTATTGTGTGATTCTATAAGAGACCAAAAGAAAGATAACTTGACCCAGCTAGCAATTATTGTTCGCAAAATGCAAGGATATAAAATAAATTACTTTTGTCATCTCCTTCCCGTCCCGAGCATTTGCATCCCATCATATTTAGTGTCAAGATACAATGAACCATGTCATGATCTGTTTGTTTGTTTGTTTCATGAGAATAAATAGTGTTTTTGTATTGTATGACTTCATCAAGATCCATGAAATCTCACCTCTTTCTGAATCTTCACTATGTCATCTATGGTCAGCTTCATCAAACATTCAGCAACCTTCTCTGTGGTAGAACTGTCACACCCGGAAATGTTTGCTATAGTCTACAAAGCACAATAATGGGACATGGTATGGACATGTTATGCACATGTATATCCTTTCATTAATCTACCCATTTGCGATTGCAAAACTAACCTGGGCAACAGGCAGAGGGTTGGCGGAATAGGCCATTTCTATTGCTACAGTGCCACTCTGTGCTATTGCACCATGAAACAAGCCAGCAGACAATGGAGAGAGAAGCTGCCAATAAAGGAGAGGAAAACATATTCAAGATATTAGCACCTTGCTGTGGGTAAAATATTAAATCAATTTGTTCTCGGTTAAATAAATACAATTGTATATTACCAAAGAGATTAGGTAAAAAAAGAAATAGAGAACAAACAAAAATAAGACAACAATTATCAACAACATTAACACAACATTTAAAATAATAAAAAGGAAGACATGCAAGGCTCGAAATTAACTTTTTTAAATTAACATGCACATGTGTTTAGAGAGAAATAAACATTTCCTAGACCAGTCTACTGACTACTGAAGATACACATTCTTTAAATCATTAGATTTCAGGTTTATATTCTTACTAATGCAGATACGCTCACTCCACCGGCAGACTCCCCAAATATGGTGACAGAATCTGGATCTCCTCCAAAGTTGTGGATGTGCTCCTGGACCCATCGCAGAGCTTCCACCTGGTCCAGAAATCCAAAGTTTCCTGGTACATGTTTGTCTCCTGTGCTTTTGTGAACAGAGATATTTGCAGATCATAAATAAACATACAGAGCCAAAAATGTCAAAAGTATTAGTAGAAACAGAAAAGGAGGGGATCGCAACTCACTTTTGATAGCTCCAAATGTATTAATGACGACAAAGCAGCATAATTTGTTGTGCTGCTTTGTCGTCATTAATACATTTGGAGCTATCAAAAATTAGTTGCGATCCCCTCCTTTTCTGTTCCCAGATCATAAATAAATACATCCAGTTTGACACAGGATTGCATGGCTCAGGGGAGGACCCAGTCTTACCTAATGAAGCCCAGTATTCCAACACGATATTGTATCAGAACAACGACCACATCCTCGTAGGCAGCCAGAGCAGATCCATCATATGTTGATGCAGACCCCATATAAAATCCTCCTCCATAAATCCACACCATGACCTTAATGACAGAATAAATAATGTAATCTCTTGAGAAAGACTGTTGGCTCATACAATTTAAAAAAAATTCCCCCATTCCTCGACAACGGTCCAGCGATTGAAAATGCTGTAATGTGCATGCCATGTTGCTAGGGGGCAGCCGTGATGCATACGCACTGCTAGATAGACGAGTGATGGTGTTGGGTGAAATCATCCGGCAAGGGCTTCTGCAAGAAATATGGGGCGAGGCTTCCCCTCCCCTACTAAATTTCTGTCGAGGTTTCTTTCTCTTTACAGGGGTTGGCCGTTGTCCTATTCTAATACAGACAGAATGTCCCATCTTGGTACCGGCCTCAGTGGCTTGGCTAGCTAATCATTCTCAGACTCCCAATCCACACCTCCCAGGTTCGCATCCCGCTTGAGCCACTATTTTTCTGCCCACCGCAGACAATGTTGTTTTTTTTTGCCGATAAAGTAGTTGTTGACCATGACTCAAGCAACCTTGATCCACGTGAGACACATCCGAGCGAGCTAAAGCGAGCGAGTCACTGTGTTGAGTTGTAAGGTCACTTGAGCCGACTCAGCGCCGTTCGAGTTGTAAACCAGGGGGCCAGAATAGTACATATTGTTGTAGGGACTGCTTTTGCAAACGACTGCCACTCAAGGGACTAGTGGGTGGGGCTGCTGCATGCATGGCGTGGTGGCTGCTATGTCTGGCAGAAGCCCTTGCTGGATGATTCTCACGCATGCACGAGTGGCGCATGTCCATTGTACTTCCTTGTTTACATTCACTATTGCAGCGTGGCTCGGCTCTAGTCTGCATCATGAACAGTTTTCTCTAGAGACAGTTGTTGTGTAAACGGCACTTACGGATATACTGCAAACAACTGGTTTGAGTTAAAGGAGAATTCCGGACTAGTGCATTTCCTGATTATTATCTGTTATTCCATCCATTAACCAGTCGTAAAGGTGAAAAAAGAAAATAAATAATTTCTAGCGCACAGTAGCTCTGAGCCAGGAGGTAGGATCTAGTGACCGTTCGCCTTTTTACGTCACCCATTATTAGCCTCGGAAACCCAGGCTTATTTTGGTGATCGGAAGCCAGAGGACCCGGCGAGATCCGCTGGGCAGCATAGAATGTGCCGTGTTAGGTTAGACTAACCCATTAGGGACAAAACTCTGTGGAGACATCTCCGCCATTATGAAAGGCAGATGTAAACGATTTAGCGCAATGCCCCACCGCTCACAGTCGGAGCTGCTGTGGACTGGGAAAAAAAACTCTACCACTCGTTTTGGGATATAATAACATCAAATAAAACGGCTAGTCCAGAATTCTCCTTTAATGCTTTAAAACAAATGCATCCAAGACGTGAGTTCAATACTTACGGGCAATTTACGACTCTCAGATGGTTTGGAAGGAGTGTAAATGTTGAGATAAAGGCAATCCTCCGATATGTATGGGAATTTGACTTCTATGGATAGATTGGCCGCGATGATAGTAGACATACTGGGATCTTGAACACACCTGTTAACATGCATTTAGGATAGGTTGCCTGAAGAGTGAGGTCTTATTTAACATGGATTATCTTTTTCTATACAGGAAGCTTATAAACTGTTGAAGTGTAATTTTAAGTTATTTTTTGCCTCTTACATGAATGGTTGTTGGGTGGCATCCCTCACTCCTTCCCATCTCTCTGCAGGCTGGGGTGGGGTCAGTCTCAGAGGTCCAACAGGTGGCTTGGCAAAAGGCACTCCCAGGTAGGCATGGACTTGTGTATCTTTCCCTTTTACGCCCACATACTTGCCTCTCACACTCCCCAGTTTAGTGTGGACTACTGGAGCTAATAACACAGTGAGGCAGAAGCATGTGGAAAATGGACAGACAGGAAGCGGCGCGATAATTCTTTTTGTAGCCCCATCTCATTTCCAGCCATTATAATACATTACTAACATTACGTCACTACAGTTAGTTAGTTTATTATCTCGGTCAATACAGACAACAATAAAAATACAGCATACTTAGGCCTATAGGCAATAAAATAACTGTTGACCGAAAAGGTGAGGGCACCTAATCCAGCCCCTCTTTGACTACGGAGTCCACGTATGGTATCGTGACGCCCCACAAGCCCTAAAAACTAAACTCCAAACAGCCCAAAATAAACTAATTAGGGTCCTGCTTAACCTTCCCTATCAGACTTTACATATCTACTGCATAGTACTGTGTTCTATTTGTCTGTCATTCAATGTTATATGAGATACTTAAATGGTTTCCTGTTGAAATAAGCTTAGTCTTTTCATGGATCTCCTTTTAGTAGACCTTGTACCAGTGAACTGTACCGTCATGAAACTGTACATTTTCCTATGCAAACTTCTAATAAAGCCTTCAATCAATCAATCAAGACTCACCTCACCGCTACTCACCAGTTAAGAGTGGGGTGGCTCAGAGTAGATGACAGAGTACAGCAACTGTCTTGCAATGGGCCTGGTGTACAAGATACACTACACCACTATGATACCCAAGTACCTGTCAAAATACTTTATAAACATTAAAGCTGTACTGTGGAAGCTGCTCAACTAGTGGTCAGTAGCGGTATTGCTTTTTTCGGCCGGAGTCGCCGCGGACCACCGGAACGGGGGTCCGCGGACCACCGCGGCCGTCACGAGCACCTCGCCGATATGCATCCGTAGAGCCGTCTCCCGTCATTTTTAGACCAGGATTGAGGGAGTAGCAAGCAAGATTCCTTCACCAATGTAAACACAGTTGCTGAGGGAAGCTACTTCCTTTAGAGACAGCAAGACTCGCTGTGATTGGCCGGTGGTGTATGATCTGCGCTGTGATTGGCCGGTAGTGTATCATGTGGAGTCACTGGGAGATGACATCATTTTGCCGGGAAATTCTACCCCCCTCACAACTCATAGAAAACATAAAGAGAAGGCTTCAGAAGCTGAAAATAACAGAGTGGGTGTTCTAAAACTTTAGCGATTTAACAGTTAGGACAATTTTAAGATTTGTTTTATAAAAAAAGTTACATGGTATAACTTTAAGGATGTCCATAATTACAACACCAGAGGCAGCACCACAGATCACTTTCAACCCAGAGTCAAAACCAACAAAGGGTTAAACTCTTTTTTTCTGCTATACCACCAAAATGTGGAAAGCCTTACCAGGAGTGTGGATCACTAGCATCCTTTAAAATTGCCCTGAAAAACCACTTACAGACAGCAGCCGTTCACAACTGGTAAAAAAACTAACCTAGCCAACCCTACCCTCCCCTGCCCCTTCTTTGTATATACTTAGGCCTACTGTTTGTTTGGAATTACTGTTTTCCTTTTTTTTTGTTCTCTCATTTTTATTTTTATTTACATATCTACTGCATAGTAGGCCTACTGTGTTCTATCGTCTGTCATTCAATGTTATATGAGATAGGTCTACTTTAATGGTTTCTTGTGGAAATAAGCTTAGTCTTTCCATGGATCTCCTTTTAGTAGACCTTGTACCAGTGAACTGTACCGTCATGAAACTGTACCTTTTCCTATGCAAACTTCTAATAAAGTCTTCAATCAATCAATCAAAACACCCTGTTGATGCTTTACTTGTTTAACACACAAAAGAGCAAAGTGTGAAGAAACGTGTGGGTCATGCTCAAGCTCCCTCAGCCCTATGTTCCCTCAGCCCTATGTTCCCTCACTCCCTAACAATTTATTATACCCTATGTTCCCTCAACCCTATGTTTCCCCCAGCCCTATGTTCCCTCAATTCCAAAATAGACCCTATGTTCCCTCAGCCCTATGTTCCCTCAACCCAAAAATAGACCCTATGTTCCCTCAGCCCTATGTTCCCTCAGCCCAAAATAGACGGTGCCATGGCATTGGTCCGACATCTCATTGTTCCGATGTCCCATTAAGGGCGTCTTACTGGGCAAGGTCACGCCATCTCTCTTGGCCACCAGTCTTGGCCATATATGGATTATGTTGGTGTGGTTCCCCTAACAGGGCATCATCTGGGAATACCCATATGTGAACTTTTAATTTTGTTATCCTTTATTAATATATATCGGACCAGTTACCCATATATGGAGATCCCTGTTACCCATGCATTCACAGATATGGCCTTAATAATGATGACATCCGGGATCTCCATATATGGGCATATAAAGAGTTAGCATTCTTCAAGTTAACATTCACCAGGTTAGCATTCACCAGCATCGGCAGGTCAGCATTCACAAGGTTAGCATTCGCCAGCATTCAAAAGGTTAGCATTCACCAGTGTCGGCAGGTCCGCATTCACGGGTTAGCATACACCAGCGTTGGCAGGTCAGCATTCACCAGGTTAGTATTCACCAGGTTAGCATTCAACAGTGTCGGCAGGTTAGCATTCACCAGCATCGGACGAATGGGGCATCAGAACAATGAGACGTCGGAAACAATGCCATGGGGGACTGAGATTTTTGGTCTGAGGGAACATAGGGCTGAGGGAACATAGGGTCCTATTTTGGGATGAGGGAACATAGGGCTGAGGGAACATAGGGCTGAGGGAACATAAGGCTGAGGGAACATAGGGTTGAGGGAACATAAGGCTGAGGGAACATAAGGCTGAGGGAACATAGGGCCGAGGGAGCTTGAGCATGGCCCCAGCACTGCTATATGTAGAACCTACATATCAGGAGGAAACAACTAAACAAAACGGAACGGTTTGTTGTGTGCACGCACCCCCGGTGCATGCGTGCGTGCGTCTGTAAAGAATTCCTCATGTTTACCGCCAGGTGGACTTACTGTTATTAATTCACAAACATATCACGTTAAATCACGGTGATACTGATACCTATAGTTTTACAGTGATTTAACCAGATTAGCACATGCATCTTGGCCATATCACTCACAATACACGGCTGGAAACTAGAATTGCGTAATAACGGTCTCACCTCTGGTCCTACTCCTACAACAAAACATAAGCACGTTATTGAGGTAAAAGGTCGTTGAATGAGCTCACGGCTAACTCTAACCAAAACCCTTCAAGAATATAGGAACACACACATAGGCAACAGACTAATAAAGTAAAGGCTCACATTTGTGGTCTCAAAGGAAATCACGGCCAAAAATATGAATGACTTACCTTCCAGGTCTGCAGTGGCACACAGAAACCATGTGCATATTACTATTAGGAGTGTAGATGTCTTTGCGGGAGCCTTCATGTTTACTATTTGTGTGCTGCTGAAAGAGTCTGGGGCAACAACAGCAACACCCCCGGTGGCTGCGGAAGTGGTGAAAGTGTAGTCGCTTGTCTTTTGGCTTTGAACCTTTGAACCTAGAAGCTTTGAACCGCTCCCGAAGAATATGGGCTGTAGCGGGGCAGATAAATGCATTTTTGCACTAAAATACTTCACAAGTGGAAAGAAACCTAAAACTTTTCACAAGTACTCCTTAGGGGTTGTTCCTATGATAAAACACGTTAGACACTGAAAAATCTAAATGGCTGCCATGTTTCCAAGATGGCTGCCTCTGAACAGTACGCCAGCCAGTTAATGTACGATTTTCATAATATTAGAGTTGTTTTGTAGGTTTTAAAACATCCTGAGTTCATGTATTACACTTTTAAAGCAGCCAGAATAACCCTTCTGACTTTTGGTTGGGGTCTTTCCTCACATGGGATCCCCCAAACAGACCCCTGGGCCTATCTCAGTAATCGCTTTGCTCCTGCTCCAGAGCAATGTTAAATTAGATCATAACTGAAGCATTAAAGTTGTTGTAACTGGGCTCTGAAAGCAAAAATGAGTAGTAGCAAATACCCAGGGGTCTTCCACAGGGGGTCCGGGACCCCTAGGGGGTCCTCAGAGTTACTACAGGGGGCCTGCTGAATCTTGATGGGGAAGTTTTTTTTTCTTTTTACATTTGAAACAGTTTTTATTAGTATTCTCAGTATTATTTATAACATTTTTGTGTTAGACAGACAGGTTCACAGGTGTTACTGCAGGGATTGCAAGAATTAAGGTATTGCAACTTCTCACTTTGGGCGCACAGTCTAACATTTATTATCTAACCATTTATTGCACTGCACTCACACTGACAACACAACACAACACACACACCTCTTTGTTATCGTCACCCCAAAACCCGCACCCTATCCTCTTACAACAAGGGTTCATATTTTAGATTGTAATTAGAGAAAAGAAAAAGTGAGTGTTAAAATGTTTTCATTTGCTTCGTTCTATTGTTTTATCACGTTTACCGTGCTAAAATGTGGGGCATGCGTACGCATGGGGGCATGGGTACAAGTGGCTAAATATGTCTTTTTAGACACAATAAGCCAGCAGTTTCTTTATTGCTGTTTACAGTAACACTTCTAGCCCCCATAAGTCACATCCAACCATGAAAGGTTGCGTTGTATCTTGGGAATGGGCTTATTCTGTGTAAAATGACATATTTAGCCACTTGTACGCATGCCACTGAAATAAGAATATCTAAAACAATAGAAAGAAGTAAATGAAATAATTTTAACACTCATCTTTCATATTCTTTAATTACAATCTAAAATATGAACCCTTGTTGTAAAAAACTAAAGTTGTCCTTTAAAGAGCTCACGGTCAATTGTACCCAAAGAAATTCACTACTATACATGTCCTCCCAAATAGTGTTGACAGTTTCCACTATAGCATTTGCAGGGAGGAGAGTGCAAGGCAGGTTATTGTTCAAGCAGCTGCACCGTCCCTCAAGTACTGCCTTTGCAGCAGGGAGGGCAAGAAACCTGACGGGAACATACCTTCCACTCTCTGAATTCCATCTATTTTTTTTTTTATTTTTTTTCAATTGATGGAAGCTCAGGGCAATTTGTCAGGTATAACAAAGTAGGCATCATAATACGATACCTTCATCAAGGGACATGATTTTGAGGAAGTGCAAACACATGAAGAGGCTTCCTTATCAAGTCCTTGCCTCCGGTACAAGAAAAGGAAATTGATATATTCGAGTGAGTTCAAGTTATTGGATGTTTCAAATGTCAAGGGTTCCTTTGCGTACATAGTTTTTCAGGTGCTGACTGGGGAAGAACATTTGTTGGAATCACCAAAAAGACATGGGTCAATGCCTAGTTGATGATGATGATGATGATGACCAAGCCATTAACTGCTTCAAGGACCTTGGCAAGGTCATTGGCCATTCCTCCTGAGCTTATAAATGGTGAGCTTCCATCAACATTGCAGTCGGAACATTTTGCATGCCATATTTACAGTTCAAAAGGTCCAACAACCCAGGGATTACTCAGATGAGAACTATTTCTGTCAAAGAACTTGGAGGTGAGATGCTACCTCCAACTCATGCTGCACTGCTACCACATTACCTCCGTGCCAACTACGTCACAATGCAGGATAAATCATACCTGACAAATTGCCCTGTGCTTCCACCAATCGAAGAAAATAGATTGAATTCAGAGAGTGGAGGGTATTTTCCAGTCAGGTTTCTTGCTCTCCCTGCTCCAAAGGCAGTACTTGAGCTCATCAAATGTGTCTGCAAAGCAGGTTGTAAGGGACGGTGCAGCTGCTCAAATAACCGGCCTTTCACTCTATGCTATGGTGGAGACTGTGTCAACACTATTAGGTTGGACATTGAAGATGATGATGATGAAGATGAATATATCCTGCATGTCTGAAATTACTGTATTGTAGTGAATCTCTTTGGGCGTAATTGACCATGGGCTCTATAAGAGGATAAGGTGAGGGTTTTGGGGTGACAATAACAAAGGTGTGTGTGTGTGTGTGTGTGTGTGTGTGTGTGTGTGTGTGTGTGTGTGTGTGTGTGTGTGTGTGTGTGTGTGGGGTGAGTGCAGTGCAATAAATGGAAATGTTGTTCTGCGAAATGTTGCAATACCTTCATTATTGCAATCCCTGCAGCTGTCAACCATAACTGTTTAACACAAAAACATTATAAATAATACTGAGAATACTAATAAACCATCAAAGTACAATACATAAAACCAGGATACATAAAAACATTCGAAGTTTCAAATAAAAAAATAAAAAATAAAAGATCTCATCAAGATTTGGCAGGCCCCCTGTAGTAGCTCTGAGGACCCCCCCCCCCCCCCCCCCCCCCAGGGGTCCCGGACCCCCCGTGGAAGACCTCTGTTATTTGCTACTAGTCATTTTTGATTTCAGAGCATACTTCAGATCTAATTTAACATTGTTCTGGAGCAGGAGCAGAGCGATTACTGAAATAGGCTCAGGGGTCTGTCTGGGGGGTCCCAGGTGAGGAAAGACCCCAACCAAAAGTCAGAAATGTTATTCTGCCTGCTTTAAAAGTGTAATAAATGAACTCGGGATGTTTTAAAACCTACAAAACAACTCTAATATTATGAAAATTCGATATTAACTGGCTGGCGTACTGTAAAACATATCCGAAAAGGCGGCCATCTTTAAAACTGGCGGCCATTTTGAAAATTAAGTGTCTAATGTGATTTTTCTAAAGAATGACCCAAAAGGTACACTCTGTCAAATTTTGGTGCTTCTTTCCAGAACTGAAGTATTGTTCTCCTTAACTGCCCCGCTACTGGGCTTGTCTAAACTGTGACGCCCTTTGTCCAGAAAGTAACTGTCACACACTCACAACACAAAGCGCACGTGTAGCCTACAAAGCAACATAGCACTGCTGTCAGTGAAATATAGGTCTATGACTAATAGGTCTATAATATATTGACAACATTTTCCCCCCGAACGTTTTGTACAAAACTAGGAATGACAGTCTTTTATACCAGCTTGCGCCTTGTAGACTAGAGAAAGAGAGGTCCTCTCTCTATGTTCCCCAGGTTCTATGTTCCCCACTTCCCCCCCAAAAAGGTTCTATGTTCCCCAGGTTCTATGTTCCCCACTTCCCCCCCAAAAAGGTGTTCCCCAGGTTCTATGTTCCCCACCTCACCTAATCTCCCTACAAAAAGGTTCTATGTTCCCCACTCAACAAAAAAAAGGATCTACATAATGTTCCCCACCAAAAAAAGAAAGAAAAAAAAGTATATGTTCCCAACTCAAATGCAGGAAATGTTGGGACATCTGGGCACTAAGAACATGTGGGCAATCCTAATTTAGGTGCCCAGTTGCCCAGATGTCTCCACCTCTAAGTGCCCATTTGTCTAGGTACCCACTCGTCCAAATACCCACTCGTCCATATGCAGTGCCATATGCCCAGTCATAACAAAAGTATGGTGTCCAGATGTCCCTACTGCCCCCCTGTCCCACTAGTATTCGTACATAATTTCTCCCCATTATTGTTTGTTTTGAGTTGTTATTAATAATTAGAAATTAATGTCTCCTGCATTTTTGGATGAGTGGGGAACATTTTTTAAGTTGAGCGGGGTACATAGAAGCTTTGTTTGTGGGGGTAAGTGGGGAACATAGAACCTGGGGAACATAGGACCCTTTTTGGGTAAGTGGGGAACATAGAACCTTTTTGTGGGGGTAAATGGGGAATATAGAACCTGGGGAACATAGGTACGGTCCCGAGAAAGAGGACTATAAAGCAACTGCACCGTACCTAGTTCCCCAGGTTCTATGTTCGAATTACGAATACTAGTGGGACAGGGGGCACTAGGGACATTCTGGACACCATACTTTTGTTATGACTGGGCATCTGGACGAGTGGGCACCTGGACATCTGGGCAATAGGGACATGTGTGGGCATTTGGACGAGTGGGCACCTAGACAAGTGGGCTGGGCACTTAGGGGTGGAGACATGTGGGCACCTGGGCTACTGGGCACCTAAATTAGGATTGCCCACATGTTCTTAGTGCAAAGATGTCCCACCATTTCTTGCATTTGAGTTGAGTTTTGGTGGGGAACATGCAGTAGATCCTATTTTGGTTGAGCGGGGAACATAGAACCTTTTTGTGGGAAGGGTGGGTGGGTTACATAGAACCTGGGGAACATAGAACCGTTTTGGGGGGAAGTGGGGAACATAAAACCTGGGGAACATAGAACCTGGGGAACATAGGGAGGACTCCGAAAGGGGACATGTACAGGGCAAAATGGCAAACATGTAGTCATTAAAGTAGAGTCATAACATGTTCCCCATTTACCCCCACAAAAAAGGTTCTATGTTCCCCACTTACCCAAAAAAGTCCTATGTTCCCCAGGTTCTGTTCCCCACCCACCCTCCCCACAAAAAAGGTTCTATGTTCCCCACCCAACTTAAAAAAGGTTCCCACTCATCCAAAAATGCAGGAAACTTTAATTTCTAATTATTAATAACAACTCAAAACACACAATAATGGGGAGAAATTACAAATAGGCTACTAGTGGGACAGGGGGCACTAAGACCATCTGGACACCATACTTTTGTTATGACTGGGCATCTGGACGAGCAGGCACCTGGACACAGAGTTATAATGCCTGGACATCTGGGCAATAAGGACATGTGGGCATTTGGACGAGTGGGCACTTAGGGGTGGAGACATCTGGGCACCTGGGCACCTAGATTAGGATTGCCCACATGTTCTTTGTGCCCAGATGTCCCACCATTACCTGCATTTGACTTTTTTTTTTTTGGTGGGGAACATACAGTAGATCCTTTTTTGGGTTGAGCGGGGAACATAGAACCTTTTTGTGGGGAGGTTGGTGGGGAACATAGAACCTGGGGAACATAGAACCTTTTTTGGGGGGAAGTGGGGAACATAGAACCTGGGGAACATAGAACCTGGGGAACATAGGGTGGACCCCATTTGGGTACGTCACAAAAACAATATAAGACAAGACAGGTAATGTTTTCATGTTTCATATTTTTATTGAAGGAATTGAGCAATAACATTTTGCAATGAACAAGTTCTGTGCCTTTGAAATGAGTAGGCTAATACAGGCGCGTTTTCAGGAATTAGATTCAGGGTAGGTGAAATGCCAGCCGCCCGCTCCCCTCCCTCCTCCCTCTGGTAGGACCGGTACAGGTGACAGCCCAAACCCATCTCCCCTGCCACTCCATGAAAACAAAAGCAGAAATTTGAATGAATGGACAAGGAACTGGAAGAGCAACTTTCGTTGTCGAGTTGGGTATTTGTATCCACAAGTTTCCAACGTCCCATCGTGCATTACGCAGGTGTGCGGCAGTTCCGGCGTCACAGCCGAGAGTGATCTACAAGCTCACAACGATTGCTTCTGCAAACACGACGTGAGCTTGTATGTCAGCTGTTCTCCGGACGTGTCCCACACATAATGCTACGGTAAATTCTCGTGGAAACAGGTGGATATATATATATATTTTAGTTAGTAAGTCAGTAATTATTGTAAATATTGTAATTAAGGCGAGATCAGATCACACTTGTGCAGGCGACCACCTGTCCGCCTTAATGGTGGCTACACTACTGGAGTAATAGAGATTTTATGCCTATTTTTTGCCCTTTTTAACTGAATAGCAAATCGAGTGGCAAAGTGAGGTTAACATTGTTAACGTTGTTTAATGCAATCAGGTAGTACTTCTCTGTTTGGATGAAGACATTTTAATGAAGTTCGTCTCGACCAACATTATTCAAATCTTGTGCGTGCGTGAGCTCTTGAAGCCAATGAAAGCAGTGCTGCTCTGCGTCTGCATGTACGTGTGTCCATGTGAAATGACAGGGACAGAGTGACTTTCAATCAACAACAGCCTCTCGGACTGGAGGCGCACAGAATTGTGTTCATATGTGCTTAGACGACGTGCGTTTTTTTTCCTGGGATTCAGGAGGAAAGAGTCTGGGAAACTAGATTCACAGGACAAAGGCTTTGGGGTCTGGTCTGATTGGCCAGACCTCAATGACCTCTGCAACCGCTCCGGAGTTCAGCTGAAATGGACAAAACCCAACACACAGACTGTCCCTGTCTCTGATGAACTGATCACAGACCCCTGTATAGCTGTGGAGGCGACCATCACCACACAACAGGGAGAAACCAACAGACTGACCAAAGAGTCTGCGAGGAGAGTCCTGCTTACCCATTAGGCCTAACCTATAGTTAGGGCTAAATCAGAAATTAGCCTACAGAAACAAATATGTTGCTACATACTGTACATACACTAAAATGTGTTCCCGGACTGAATGGGTTAATGCAATGCAGGCTGAGGTTAGGCAGCACTGGTGTGGACTGAGAATGCAGGGAAAACTGGCATGTCTGGGATTTGCTGACCATTCAGTCTCACTCTCAGTTTTTAAGAACGCTGCTGTTGGTGAGGATATTTTAAAATTTACCATCAGAGCGAGACTGCAAGTGCTACCCACTAAATACAATCTGTCTACCTGGTACCCTCACACTCACAACCCATTTTGATTGAAGAACCAAGATTCACAGCACCATCTAGAATCCACTGCACACATAATACATGGATGTCATGCATACAAACACCTATACATAGCTCGCCATGACCGCATAGTAGACATTGTGTCTGACGCAGTCCATAACATCATGCCTGCTAGTTCATTACTGTACTGTATAAGCATAGACGAGTGTTACCAGAGGTTTGGGTCTGCCTGTGATGTCTTTGCTCTTATCCCTAATACACCTGATGTTGTATTTATTGACACCAACCACAAGGAGGTGCTAATGCTAGAGGTAGGCTGTGTTTTTGACCTGTACATGGACCAAGCATTCCAAGATAAGTATGTGAAATACACTACTTGAGAACATCACCAGCCTAGGATACACTTGTAGATATAGTGTACTGATTTTCGGAAGCCTTGGACATGTACATAAATGCACCACGAGAGGCCTGCAGATTGCTGTCTCTCGCTGGCTTGTAAGTGATGCGCAGGCCGACCCGGTGCCCGCGGCGCCCGCCAACCCGCCCATGATGCGGGTGGGTGGGTCAAGGTTTCAGACTCAATTGGCGGGCGGCGGGCGGGCAGGTTATCACCACACTCATGTGCAAAAAATAAATAAGAATAATCATCTGCTCTTAACAAGACAGATAATGTTTTCATGTTTCATATTTTTATCGAAGGAGTTGAGCAATAACATTTTGCAATGAACAGGCCAGTTCTGTGCCTTTGAAATGAGTAGGCTAACACAGGCGCGTTTTCAGGAATTAGATTCAGGGTAGGCGAAATGCCAGCCTCTTGTCGCCCTGAGGCGTCTTAATACTGTGACTTTCTCTTCCAGCTTTTTGTTATGAATCAAATCTCTCTGATATACTGTGGCTGTAGTTGTGGTTGATTGTAAGATGTTTTATAGGTGAGTGGAATGGAGAGAGGTGTGCTCTCCATCCTACAGTTCACTGTGCTCTACATTCTCTTGACTCTGCTGAATCTTCTCAGGAACGGTTTGAGTCAGGAAGGTGTAGCGGTCCTTCTTCAGGTGCTGAGCAGACTTCTGTTCCAGCCCAATGGACAGGTAGTGTTCATCTGCACCGTACTGGTGCCAATGTACCAGGCCGGCTCCATTAGGTGACCTACATACAGTAGTACACAGTTAGGAAGATTAATGAGAATGTTTATAAAGACCAAGGTCAATACAGGCTCCTTCCAACGTTTCCCTCCGCAAGGAGAAAATATCCGTTTCGTAAGGGCTTTCCTAACTAGTTTGGATAGTAAGGACATCTGGGGTGCAGGAGCGTCCTATTTAAAAAAAAATATATATCATTAGTTCTGAATAACATCAAAATGTTGACCTGACTTTCCAGAAAAATCGTTCTGACATCAGAAGGTGCATGTATAGCGCTTTACATTTATATAATCTGAATATAAGATACTGTGTATTGTGAGTTTAATCCTACCCTGTACGAGCAAAGTTGCCCCAATAGCTCATCATGGTTTTACTAAGCTGTTCCTCTTCTTCTGTGCATGATACTGTAGAGTGATGAAGAAAAGTGGTTTAGTGAAGATTCTGATCTTTCAAAAGGTATTCATTCTTGGAAAGCCACATTTATATTGATTATGTTCCATTCACTTACTCCCAAATTCAGGATAGGAAGTGATGAAGCAGAATCCCAATACAGTGATGAGTTCATCACCATGGTCTGCTCCAACAAAGCTTGGTCTTCTCTCCTGCAGGAATGTGGGTGGATGCTGGTACTCATACAGGTATACAGGAGCACCTGCATCTGGTTGAAGACAAAATGAGGTGTTTTCAACTCCAATGTTCAAGGTAAAACGGGACAAGAATTACCATTCTTGAGATTACATTATTTTGTTACCTCTGTGGGAATTTGCAGTCTTAATGGCTGGAATGGCAAAAATAACGTCCCCAAGCAGTTCTGTAAAACCATCTCTAATTTTCAGTCGATCTCCAGAGGTTCCAAGGTATTCATCTGCCACAAGCTCTTTCACTGGGCCATCTTTCAGCTTGAGGAAAGAGAGAAATCCTAAAGGCTATAACGAAAGAAAAACATAGCAAAATCAGACCATGAAATGAATGCAAAACAGTGTTTGTCTTACATCGGGCAAGAAATGGGCAAAAATAGGCATGACATGTTCCCGGTCCATTCCCTCTGTCCAGTTTGGAGGAGAAAGGAACTAAAAGAGCAAGCAAATTTCTTTGGTTATTTTGTTTTGTAGAACAAAAACAGACTCAAATCAATGTATATTTCAGAAAGACCAGGGAGTCAAGTAAGTAAACTCAAAATCCATTGAATGAATGTTCTAATGCAGTGATATCAAGAGAATGTTGTATTGGTACTTACCATAGGGATCATCCAGCCCCCTTCATGATTATTAATACCCGTTATGAAAGGTATTTTAAGAAGTTCATGGTTTTGGTACAGTTCATCCACATGTTTTGTCATAAAATATCCATCAACGGTGACAAGGTATCTCATCATGCTGTCCTTGAGAGAAAAGCATACAAATGTGTAAGAGATTTATGATACGGAAGCTCTGCAAGTGTAAAACACAGGGAAGTTATACTGTACATGCCTAACCTTTTCAAAAGTCAGCATAGCATCAATGTCCATGGATCTCAGGCAGTCAGCAATCATTTTTGTGGTTGTGATGTCACAGCCTGATAAATTGCTGGCTAAAAGCTGTCAATAACGATCAGAGAAACAATTTGTTAAGAAGAACATGGAACTCTTGTTGGCATCATGTACTATTGAGTATCTAACAGTACTCATTTTTAACACAGACATTTAATCTCAGGGTGCATATGGGAATGACATGGCTCCAGTGTGGATATGGGTCTTCATGTTCCCACAGCCTGTGGCAATAGTTATCTATGACATGTCTATGGCGTTAAGATGACAGCCCAATCAGAGCATCATTGAAACCCAATATAACATTTACAGGAAAAGTGCAATAAGTATAAGACATATGTGGGAAAAAGTTTGTTTTTTCTGTGGCCTACTGACTGTCACTTGATGAGTCCAGTCAGTGGTTTACAAGATCACCTACGGACACACAGAGTTAGACTTCTGCACGTTTATACAGGCCATAAAAAAGTAAACTGCTTAATAACCTGTGCTATGGGCAAAGGATCTTGCGTGAATAGTGAATCTATCGCAGCAGTACCACTCTCAGCAATTCCACGGTGAAACAGGCCATCAGACAATGGAGACAGAGCCTGATAATGCAAGAAATACAAAACATGGAATAAATGAAAATATATGAATTCATTCTTTGTCACTGTCATTGAGTTTCAGAGAATATTTGTGTGTGGATTGTACTGTACCAGGAGGGACACGCTTGCTCCACCAGCAGACTCCCCAAATATGGTGACTGAACCTGGATCTCCTCCAAAGTTATGGATGTGCTCCTGGACCCATCGCAGAGCTGCCAACTGGTCCAGTAAACCAAAGTTTCCTGAAATCTGTTCATCTCCAGTACTGAAAAGAGCACACAATCAGATATCACTAAAACAACTCAGAGCAAGGCATAGTTCTTTCTCAAAAGGACATCATCGTTATGCTAATCATACTTCATCTTCCTCACCTGAGAAATCCCAGTGCTCCTAAGCGATATTGGATCAGAACCACAACTACGTCCTGATAAGCAGCCAGAGCAGAACCATCGTATATTGAGGCTGAGCCCATTAATAGCCCTCCACCATGGATCCAGAGCATGACCTAGGGAATAGAACAATGATTCTTTTTAATTTGACTAATTGCACTCACTCACTCACTCACTTCTATGAGGAAAAACAGGGATCTTACTGGGAGTTTGACATCTGGAGCAGCTGTTGCTGGAGTGTAAATGTTGAGGTAAAGACAGTCCTCTGAGATGTCAGGGACAAGGGCCGTCTCATCTGCCAACTTCGTGAATAACATACTCATCAGATCCAGAAGAACCTGTCTATTTTGGACACAGCTGTGAAAACCAACCAAAAAAGAATTCCAGTTAATATATGCAATAAGACTCCAACTAATAAACACCTACTGGTCTGGACTGCATTAATGACTTACATGAATGGTTGTTGGGTAGCATCCCTCACACCTTCCCATCCCTCTGCAGGCTGGGGTGGGGTCAGTCTCAAAGGACCAACAGGAGGCTTTGCAAACGGCACTCCCAGGTAGACATGGACCCCTGGATCCTTCCCCTTTACGCTCAAATGCTCTCCTCTCAGACTTCCCAGTTTTGTGTGGATTACAGGCCCTGTCTTTGGTCTGTGAGACAGGTATCATACAGAGATGCTGCAGTGAGTTTCAACCCAGACAAAACCTGCTTTTTATAGATATATTTATAGGTATAAACACAGGATCATACAGTTCACTGTTCTCCATCTTCTCACTATGTTGTCTGATCTTCTCAGGAAGGGTTTCAGTCATGAAGGTGTAACGGTCCTTCTTCAGGTGCTGACCAGGTTCCTGCTCCATTCCAATAGAGAGGTAGTCTCCCTCTGCTCCATACTGTGGCCAGTGTACCAGGCCGGCTCCATTAGGTGATCTACAAACACACACAAACACAGTACAGAAGGGGTGGGTGGTGATAACATTTGAACATCGTAAAGAACACTAAGTCATTGCATTGAGAAGCTTGTTAAAATTATATTGTTCTTTTTTTTTTTTTTTTTTTTACTTTAATCCCACAATTTTGTAACACATTTTTCACCCAGTGCCCACCCTATATATCTTTTAATATAGTGCATTTATCATCCTACACACCAAGGTTTTCTTCTTTCTCCACGGTTATTAACTCTTGCCATCAAAACACTTGCAATTGCTGTCAGAGCCCAACCAACAATCCATAGGCATCACAGTAGGTGGCATTTAATCACCTGACTCTATGCAGACATATATTGTTATAATTTGTTACATTGTCTGTGGTATCCTCTAAGTGCAAAATTAGTAACATCAATATGTCGTCAGTTGTGTATTAAAATGTCTATTTTATGACTAAACTAAATGAGCATACATCCGCTGCAACACATGACACTCCTGCTCATGTCATGATCATTTTGTGGTTGTACTGTATTTGGTTGTCTTGGAAATATTGTCAGTAAAGCATACCTGTAACTGAGAACCTTAATTTACTAAATAAATATACCTTCTCAAACCTGCTCAACCATATCATATACAATATAAGCTGTACGTTTGGTAAGTTTAGTAAACTTAAACTTGTATAAAAGCCATATGGTTAGAATAAGAAGTTGACATTGACAGTAAAAAAGGTATGGCAGCCACAGAATGGATCAACAAAAACATCTGCATATTAAGGAGTAGACATTTACCTTGTACGAGCAAAGTTGCTCCAGTATTTCATCATAATTCTGCTTAACTTCTCATCTTCCTCCGTACATGACTCTGAAGAGAAAGAATTATGTCGAAATTATGTAGAAATGGTGTTCAAAAAACACAATGACTAATTATGTTCAATTATGATGAACTACAAAACACTGCTGGTTGTACCTGTTAACAAGACTTGATCTTCTGTGAAACACAATCCAAAAACAAAAATAAGATCATCTCCATGATCAGAGCCAACAAAGCTGGGCCTCTTCTTCTTGATTATGCTGGGTGTCTCCTCTAACTCATAGAAGTACACTGGAACTCCTGCATCTGTTTGGAGGTTTAAAGAAAGTCATTCATTTATACCTTTGATCTCTACTTCTTCTAGTGTTTGAGTTAATATTCAAGTCAGTATAGGAAGATGGACAGTTGGGGAGACAGTGAGTTTGAAAATAGCCAACAATTGGCAAATAGGATTAAGTGGTAAATGGTCTGCGTTTAGATGTCACAGATTTAGAAATAACGTAATTCTTTAAAAAGAAATTAAAATCATGTTTGTTATGTCCTCAATTTCCAAATTTGGTGAAAAATTGGTTCTGTTGATAAACATTATCACCTTATGTCTCTTACCTCTGTGGAAGTTTGCAACCTTAATGGCAGGAACGGTAAACATCACATCTCCAAGCATCTCAGTAAACCCATCTCTAACTTTCACACGATCCCCTGAAGTTCCCATGTATTCATCTGCCATCAGCTCCAGGTCCTCAGGCTAAACAGACAGAACATTCAGTTAAGGCCTTGACATATAAAACACATTGGAAGTGGTGAATGGGGGGAGGATGTGATCCAAATTGATGCTCAATCCTGGACAATGCTGTTCACAGTCAGGTAACCACATGGCTGGTTTGGTCTCAGTCAATTCTTTTTTTCCCTTTTTGTTGTCACAATTGTCATGGCAGACCCCTGAACAGCATTTGTGCCTAGTTTTGTGAGGATAGGAGCAATTCAATTCAATTCAATTCAATTCAATTCAACTCAAAGGAGATTACACATAACAGTTACACACTACACAACATTGTGTTTAACAGAGCTATGTCACATTTTAGCACCTTACGTTATATTTTGTGGAGGTTGAAAATGAGCTAGTTAGTTAAATTAGTTAGCCTTATACGGTTTGCTCGCTTTAGACTCTAGTTGAATCCACTTTGGCTGCTAAAACCACCTATGTCAATATTGTATTGTCTCAAACTGAGCAGGGAGGGAAATCCAAGAATAGTGATTTAATTGTATTAAAAAAATAACTATTAATATTTTACAATTCTTTTTTTTTTTTCTAATTTTTATCCCACGATTTTTGTAACCCATTTTTTCACCCGGTGCCAATTGCCTAAGCTGTGATCCTGGGCTCTACTCTCCCTCTGCCAACCTGGAGAGGGCCCCGAACTGAGCTCATGCTTCCTTCAATGCATGAGGAGTGAGCAGGCCGCTTCTTATCACCTGACAGGGGGAGCTTCCCCGGTTGGACGTAGCGCGTGGAAGGAACACGTTATTCCAACCAGTTCCATTCCCCTCCATCAGGCGCCCCGGCTGGCCAGGGGGAGGCTTTATAGAGACCAGGATTACTGCATGTTTTTGTGAGGGTATCTACCCTAGGAGACACGGGGAGAACATGCAAACTCCACACAGAAAGGCCCTTTTGCCAACCCCACCTAGGGTGTGGGCACTGATGACGCGGAGGAGGGAACACGCCCACAGCACCCACAGTG
Source organism: Nannobrachium achirus (assembly GCF_963921795.1). NCBI lineage: Eukaryota > Metazoa > Chordata > Actinopteri > Myctophiformes > Myctophidae > Nannobrachium > Nannobrachium achirus. The sequence continues at coordinate 24,471,221 of NC_137820.1, forward strand.
TCCCCCGGCGGGAATCGAACCCAGGACCTTCTAGCTGTGAGGCGACAGCACTACTGACTGCGCCACCGTGCCCCAATATTTTACAATTCTGTTCATGTTATTGTAAATCATGTTAAACAACTGATTAATGGTCTTTTTGCAATTGCATAACTTTTTGCGGTATGTTGAAAACATTTCTGTAAAATCAAATATAGGGCCAATATGTTTTAGTTTTGGAACATTTTGGCAAGATACATTAACAGACATTGATCCAAGAACTGTGGTGTTATTCTTACATTGGGGTAAAACACGGTCATAATCGGTAGAACCTCATGCCGGTCCATTCCATCCACCCAACTTTGAGGAGCCATGATCTGTGATAACAGAACGCAGAATTATACATAGATATAGAACATGACTTATTTGGATAATTGAAAGTACCCCTCACAATTTCCTGTATGTTCCTCTTTGTGTTTAACTGTGTGTGTGTGTGTGTGTGCGTGTGTGCGTGCGTGCGTGTGTGCGCGCGCTCTTCCAAATGTGATAGTAGGTTGTATCAACTTGTATCACCTCATGTATAACCTCATCTGTTAGGAGCCATCCTGCTTCATCACTATTGACCCCAATCATGAGAGGCACATTGTGCATCTCATGATTTTGTAAAACCTCCATTGCAGACTTGAGCAGGAATTTCCCATCAACAGTCATTCCTAGTTTCTTCCGAGAATCTAGCATTAGATTCTGTAACAGACAAATGTATTTTTTGCATTATTGTACAATATTGTATTTTTTTTTAATGTATTGTATGACTTAATGAAAATGACTTCTGATGACTTTTATACAGATCCTGGAAATCTCACCTCTTTCTGAAAATTCACTATTTCATCTATGGTCGGCTTCATCATACATTCAGCAACCTTTTCTGAGGTAGAACTGTCACAGCCAGACATGTTTGCTACATACTACAATTAAAGCATAATAAAGGGATTTTTAAAGGAAATGTGATACATTGATACATTATACCTTTCATTCATGCATCCATTTGTAATAGTGTAGCGTCTGAGGCTGCAAGGCATAGGTGTAGGCCCTGAGCCTACAATAGCAGAACTAACCTGGGCAACAGGCAGAGGGTCGGTGGAATAGAGCCAGTCCATTATTGCAGTGCCACTCTGTGCAATTGCACCATGAAACAAACCAGCAGACAATGGAGAGAGAAGCTGCCAATAAAAGAGAGTTTAGAGAGCTTACATGAACTGCTAGGTGGAGATGGGGGCAGATATGGGGGTGGGGTGGGGCATTGATATGGTGGAATGCATGCTGATAGGACATATTGGTCCTTAATATATTGGCAGGTTACAGAACTTAACTGCTCCACTAAGCTTTGTGGCTAATCTTTCGAAATGGACGCCATCTCGAAATGTCATGTGTCTTTCAGATAGGATGGGGTCAAACGCCCAATGGACACCTTTTCTTGGGGTGAGAAACGATCTCCATACTGCTCTTAATCAATGTGGATTTGGGGATGAAATCTCTAATAACAATAGAGTACATTTATTCATATATTGGTCAATATAACTATTGTAAAAAGTGGCGTTTAGCCTCAGGGACAGGTGTAATGATTTAAAGCAAAGGTTATGTTATCTGGGAAAAATATAAAGTGGGCTCAAGAGAAGAGGATAATGCACCTCGACCATCCCTAGTTAAATCAACAGAACCACAATGGAAATAGGCTCTCAGTTGTTTTGATGTGTGTCTGTTTATCTATGGACTAATGTGCAATCATATACGTTTGTGCATAATTATTTTCCATCAATAAATAAGTCCGAAATTCATATAACTCTTGAAAGTATGGAAAACATGTCCTAGACCTTCTATTGACTACTGAAGATTCACATTGTAAATACATCATTGGATGTCATTTGTTCAGGTATTCTTACTAATGCAGATACGCTCACTCCACCAGCAGACTCCCCAAATATGGTGACAGAACCTGGATCTCCTCCAAAGTTGTGGATGTGCTCCTGGACCCATCGCAGGGCTTCCACCTGGTCCAGTAATCCAAAGTTTCCTGGTGCATGTTCGTCTCCTGTGCTTTTGTGAACAGAGACGTTTGCAGAACATAAATATACATCCAGTTTTACACAGTATTACATGGCTCAGCCAGGGGAGAACGCAGTCTTTACTGTACTTACCTAATGAACCCCAGTATTCCAACACGATATTGTATCAGAACAACGACCACATCCTGGTAAGCAGCCAGAGCAGAACCATCGTATGCTGATGCAGAACCCATGAGTAATCCGCCCGCATGGATCCACACCATGACCTTTATGACCGAATCAAAAACATGAGACATGCTTTTATTTTTCTATTTAATTACTTGATTACTTTTAATATTTCATCTGTTGAAGTCCATACACTCCTAGATGTACCCTGTCTAAGGATATGAGCACTACACTTAACTGTTTGATTAACGCGCAACATTGTTTAATACAATTCAAAACATTAAATAGTAGGCTATATTTTACATCAGTAAGTTATATATTTCCATATTTCCACATCTCTCCCCAGTGTGATAGGTTCACCAGATGCAACTCTATTACATAGTTTGGGGTTTGAGTGTACATCATTTGGAAATAAAGGTAGACTTTCTTGTGAACATTTGTGGGAATTCCCCCCATACAAACATTTTGACATTTGTTTGTATTCATTTCATTGTACCTGTTTATTTTGTGTGTATGTCTGTTTGTTTTTGTTTGCTTTATCCTATTATATATACCAGTAAGACTCCCTAATCGGGAGATAAGCGACCGTCAGGTCGCAGCGTGATTTTAGGGCAAAATGTGTAGGAGCAGTGTCCAAAAATGTGGTTCAAAAAATCGGCTTGATGGTGGCGCTATATGGGACATCCATATTGATGAGATGAGTGTAGACATACTGTGTACCGATTTGCGTGATTTTAGGGCAAAATCTGTAGGAGCAGTGTCCAAAAATGTGTTTGAAAAAATCGGCCTTATGGTGGCGCTATATGGGACAGATCCATGTTGATGACATGAGTGTAGACATAGTGTGTACCGATTTGTGTGATTTTAGGGCAAAATCTGTAGGAGCAGTGTCCAAAAATGTGTTTTGCAAGAATCGGCCTCATGGTGGCGCTAGAAGAGGGCCATGTGAGAAATGAGGGGTGGGGTCTCCGCGTTGCCTTGGCGGACGAATAGGTACCGGCCCCGGCTCTCCCGGACGCTCCTAGTCCGAGTTACGGCATTTTATGTGAGCTGAGTGCTTTACAGATAAAAGTAAGCTCTACAGTTGCAAAGATACAAAGATACATAATAAAAAATAAGCTCTACAGTTGCAGAGAAGACACCAATAAATTAAAAACACCCAACAGTAACAGAGAATACAAAAGAACGGTAAAATCAGGGATGCCTATAAGTGACCTTAAAGGGATATTACACTTTCAAAGTCATTTTATCGTCTAATCAGGCTTTTATGAACACCCTGAACAGTTTTTAATTTGCTTGATTCAATATTTAGATATTTGATGTAAATGTTACCAGGCCCGACACGCCCAGGCCCTCTCCACATACACACCCATTGTAACTTCAAACTCCATTTTAACCATGATAGATTCATTAAAAACAACCATTATTTTTTCTGGTGACTCATAATACCCTCCTAATACGTGAGCAGACCGTGTTTTTTCAATAACTTTTTTCATTTATTTTTAATAATCCATTTTTGTATTAAATATTTTTCATTTTCCCAAATAATTATTAAAAATGAATGAAAAAAGTTATCGAAAAAACACGGCCTGCTCACGTATTAGGAGGGTAGTATGAGTCAACAGAAAAAACAACGTGTGTTTTTAATGAATCTATCATGGTTAAAATGGAGTTTGAAGTTACAATGGGTGTGTATGTGGAGAGGGCCTGGGCGTGTCGGGCCTGGTAACATTTACATCAAATATCTAAATATTGAATCAAGCAAATTAAAAACTGTTCAGGGTGTTCATAAAAGCCTGATTAGACGATAAAATGACTTTGAAAGTGTAATATCCCTTTAAGGCCTGTCTGAACATGTTCAGATGCCTCTTAGGCCGGCTTTACACTGCAGTCAAATCTAGCCCAAATCCGATTTGTTGTCAGATCTGATCTTTTGGCCCGAGTTTTCACACTGCATTTGCAAGTGACACAGATCTGATCTGTGCGTTCAGACAGCGTCAGCTCAAAGCTGCCCTGCGGGGACATGTGTGCTTTGGTTACCGTGGTAACGACGTAGGCGTCATGACGTTACGTCACTACGTCGACGCTGGTTGATTACGTTCTGATTACGTTCAGGAAATGCGACATAATAGTCCATAGTAAACACACGTTAATATTGTTTTTCTCTCTTCTTTTCTTTACTCTTGTGTTTCGCTCTTCTCTCTCGTTTTCACTGTTTAGCTCACGTGTTTTCTCTCTTCTCTTTTGTTTTTCTAATGTGCTCAGTACGCTGTAATCAAATAGTAAATACTCGCGCTCTGTAATGATGTAATTTACAGCCGCGCTTGGGTCGCGCTGCTCTCGCTGCAAGTGGCGCTTGGGCCAGTTTGATGTGACTTGAATGTGACCTGCATATAAGTCTATGGGGTTGATGTGGTTGTTGCTTTCAGACTGAGTCAGATGTCCTCAGAGGCTCAGATCCGATATGGATCGGATTTGAAACTACCTCTGGATGTGGTTTTTCAAAATCGGATTTCATGTGACCTGAATGTGACATGTTTGGATTTAGACTATTTAAAAAAAATCGGATTCCACTTTTGAAGTGACCCAGATCTGATTCAGGCTAGATTTCAGTGGCAGTGTAAAGCCGGCCTTGAAGGAGGCCAATTAGAATCTTTTCAAAAACATGTTTTAGTGTACTTAACAAAGAAAACAATATTTTAATTGCGACCGTAGGTCGCATTTACTACCAAAACCTCCACCGGCTGTAGTGAGTGAGTGAGTGAGTCAGTGAGTCCGTCACACTTTTTCCCTGCTCATATCTCCACAACCGTTGCCCCCATCCATGCCAAATTTTGCACACACACTCCTTGACTGCCAAACTACAACCTCCAAGGACCCCCGGAGCCCCAGGGACCCCCAGGTCCCTGGGGGACCCCCAGATGTAAAAAATGACCAAATGTGCTCACACGTCACACTTTTTCCCTGCTTATATCTCCGCACCCGTTGACCCGATCCATGCCAGATTTTACACACACACACACACACACACACACTCCTTGCCTGCCAAACTACAACCTCCAAGGACCCCCGGAGCCCCAGGGACCCCCAGGTCCCTGGGGGACCCCCAGATGTAAAAAATGACCAAATGTGCAAAAATGACCAAATGACCACCCCAACGGGGCTGCTCGCGGGGAATTCCCGGGGACCACCGACTCCTGGTGCTCCAGAACGGATGCAAAAGTGGTGGCGCCCCCAGTGGAGGACCCCCTGCCACTGCAGCGCACATAAAATGCCGTAACTCGGGCTAGGAGCGTCCGGGAGAGCCGGGGCCGGTACCTATTCGTCCGCCAAGGCAACGCGGAGACCCCACCCCTCATTTCTCACATGGCCCTATTCTAGCGCCACCTTCAGGCCGATTTTTAAAACACATTTTTGGACACTGCTCCTACAGTTTTTGCCCTAAAATCACGAATATCACTACACAGCATGTCTACACTCATGTCATCAACATGGATCAGGAAGATTTTGGAAAAACACATTTTTGCCCTATTTGTGGAGATAAGCCACCTACGGTCGCTTATCTCCCGATTAGGGAGTCTTACTGTTTTTTTTACCTGGTCGTTTAATGCTTAAAAATAAACGCTCATTTATCCGAGTTGTGCGCTCAATACTCACAGGCAGTTTACGACCTCCGGAAGGGGTGTAAATGTTGAGATGAAGGCAATCCTCAGATATGTCTGGGAATTTGACTTCCAAGGATAGATTGGCGGCAAGCATAGTAGACAAACTGGCATCTTGAACACACCTGTAATATATGCATTTAAGTGACATGAAATTAAGTGTGAGGTGTTACAGCATGGATTATCTCTTACTATACTTATAAACTGTCAAAGGTCATTTACATTCATGTTTTGCCTCTTACATGAATGGTTGTTGGGTGGCATCCCTCACTCCTTCCCATCTCTCTGCAGGCTGGGGTGGGGTCAGTCTCAGAGGTCCAACAGGGGGCTTTGCAAATGGAACTCCCAGGTAGGCATGGACTTGTGTATCTTTCCCCTTTACGCCCACATACTTGCCTCTCACACTCCCTAGTTTTGTGTGGACTACTGGAGCTATAGAACATTGAGACAGATTTAGGCAATGTCCACACGCACACAGGTACTTTTTCACAGACCATGTGCGTATTGAGTTTCATGGATCTAATTTCTGATTTAAGAATTGCCCAGTCTCCCTCACTGGCAGGATTATCAGGACTCCAAAATTAACTATTTTCATCAAATATTTTTTTGAGTTGTTCGCAAGATTAAGACACATGCGCTGTCAGTTGTCAACAATCACACTTCATACAATAGCATTGCACTGTCGTTAATTGTTTTTTGGACAAATATTGGTTCAGTGTAGGTAGGCCCGCTAAATTGAGTTAATCCCGCCTGTCTACCGTTGCTATAGACCGTTTTCCTGAGCTCTCCCCTGTAGAGATAGCCTTGTAAACCACCCACTTCCGGAAAACGCATTGTCATTCTGGATTTACGGAAGTTGGTGGTTTACGAGGCCACCGCCGAGGTGTAAACAGCAGCCAGTGGTGGAGTAGAAGTAAAATGATTGAAAATGGGAAAGAGTACAAATTCTCAAAATACTTAAAGGACGACTTCAACATGTTTCAACCTGTCTTCATATAATAAGTCCTCACAAATATTCATGATAAAATAGCAATTATTGCGACCGTAGGTCGCATTTACTACCAAAACCTCCACGGGCTGTCTGTGAGTGAGTCAGTCAGTCAGTGAGTCCGTCATACTTTTGCCCTGCTCATATCTCCACAACCGTTGCCCCCATCCATGCCAAATTTTGCACACACACTCCTTGACTGCCAAACTACAACCTCCAAGGACCCCCGGAGCCCCAGGGACCCCCAAGTCCCTGGGGGACCCCCAGATGTAAAAAATGACCAAATGTGCTCACACGTCAGACGTCACACTTTTTCCCTGCTTATATCTCCGCACCCGTCGACCCGATCCATGCCAGATTTTACACACACACTCCTTGCCTGCCAAACTACAACCTCCAAGGACCCCCGGAGCCCCAGGGACCCCCAGGTCCCTGGGGGACCCCCAGATGTAAAAAATGACCAAATGTGCACAAATGACCAAATGACCACCCCAACGGGGCTGCTCACAGGGAATTCCCGGGGACCACCGACTCCTGGTGCTCCAGAACGGATGCAAAAGTGGTGGCGCCCCCAGTGGAGGACCCCCTGCCACTGCAGCGCACATAAAATGCCGTAACTCGGGCTAGGAGCGTCCGGGAGAGCCGGGGCCGGTACCTATTTGTCCGCCAAGGCAACGCGGAGACCCCACCCCTCATTTCTCACATGGCCCTATTCTAGCGCCACCTTCAGGCCGATTTTTAAAACACATTTTTGGACACTGCTCCTACAGTTTTTGCCCTAAAATCACGAATATCACTACACAGCATGTCTACACTCATGTCATCAACATGGATCAGGAAGATTTGGGAAAAAAACATTTTTGCCCTATTTGTGGAGATAAGCCACCTACGGTCGCTTATCTCCCGATTAGGGAGTCTTACTGGTTTTCTACTTGGTCTGGGTCTCATAGGAGAGCTGTGGGTGGGTCAGAAATCCATCCACCAGTGACATCATCAATGGGGAATCCAAGCTAATAGAAACTGCAGGCTTTCTATTCCTGAGAAGATGCAATGTTATAATGGAATTCATTGTTCTCGCGATAATACAAATCAAAATATTATTTTTCTAAAATATTGTTTAAAAAAATCTGTCAAACGATGATGTCACTGCCCACAGCTCTGCTATGAGACCCAGACTGAGTAGGGAAAAAAATGCTATCATGAACATTAGTGAGGACCGATTATATGAAGACAGGTTGAAAAGTGGTGAAGTCATCCTTTAAGTACAGTACTTAAGTAAATGTAAGCTACAAGTTACTTTACACTACTGTTTACACCGCAGCTAATGGCGGCAGCGCCCTCTACAGGGTGTCGCTCAGCAACTATCTGGAGAGATACTTTTACAGGTAAGGCTTTGAATGCTTCTTGGCCAATCACCATGCACTAGCCTTTACATAATTAATGTACAGTATTTTCTGGACTATAAGGCGCACCTGACTATAAGGCGCACTGTCAATGAATGGTCTATTTTCAAACTGTTTTCATATATAAGGCGCACCTGACTATAAGGCGCACATAATAGACGCTACCGTTGCGTTATGCATCCAACAGATGGAGCTGTGCTAAAGGGAATGTCAATGTCAATGAATGATCCATATATAAGGCGCACTGGACTATAAGGCGCACTGTAGTTTTTTGAGAAAATGAAAGGCTTTTAAGTGCGCCTTATAGTCCGGAAAATACGGTATTAGCCTCGCCCTACAACGGTCTCACCTCTGGCCCTACAAAACAAGATATAAGCATGTTATTGAGGTAAAAGGTCACAGATGTTGTTGAACAAGCCCACAGCAAACTCAAATCAGAAATCCTGTAAGACTAGTTGGATAGGCATTGAGTAACTTAATAGGAAACGGTGGTTTGGATTAATAATGTGAAGGCTCAAATTATCATGGTTGTAAAGGAAATCACAGAAAAAATATTCAATATTGTCTACTTACCATCCTGGTCTGCAGTAGCACATGTAAACCATGTGCAAACTGCTAAGAGGAGCGAGTGGGGCTCCTGCCTTTGCAGGAGACCTCATGCTTCACTTGTGTGCTGCCGGGGTCCATCCTATGTTCCCCAGGTTCTATGTTCCTTGCTTCCCCCCCAAAAAAGGTTCTATGTTCCCCAGGTTCTATGTTCCCCACCCACCCTCCCCACAAAAAGGTTCTGTTCCCCGCTCAACCTGCCCCCCCCCCCCCCCCCAAAAAAAAAATTAAAAAAAAATATATATATATATATATATATATATATATATATATATATATTTTCCCAACTCAAATGCAGGAAATGGGGGCAATCCTAACTTAGTTGCCCAGGTACCCAGATGTCTCCACCCCTAAGTGCCCATTCATCCAAATGCCCACATGTCCCTATGTCCAGGACCTTTTCTCCACTCCGACAGTGACTTCTTATTGTCGGAGTGGCAGCACTTCCATAGAGGTTAGGTTTAGGGTTAGGGTTAGTGTCGGAATGGAGACATGTCGGATCCAGGTGCACCAGGCCCAGATGTCCAGGTGGCAGGTGCACACTCGCCAGATGCCCAGTCATAACAAAAGTATGGTGTCCAGATGTCCCTAGTGCCTAGCCTGGCGGGGCCCGACGTCATCTGCGTTCACTCACTCATTCCTTCCACAGTGGAAGGAATGAACACAGATAACGTCGGGCCCGCTGTCCCACTAGTATTCGTATTTTCTCCCCATTATTGTGTTTTGAGTTTTATTAATTAGAAATGAATGTTTCCCATGCATTTTTGGATGAGTGGGGAACATAGAACCTTTTATAAGTTGAGCGGGGAACATAGAACCTTTTTTTGTGGGGGTAGTTGGGGAACATATAGAACCTGGGGAACATAGGACCTTTTTTGGGTAAGTGGGGAACATAGAACCTTTTTTGAGGGGGTAAATGGGGAACATAGAACCTGGGACCCACCCCCGGTGCATGCCGTGCGTGCGTGTGTAAAGAATTCTTATTTACCGCCAGGTGGACTATAAGTTAAATCACGGTGATACTGATACCTAGTTTTACAGTGATTTAACCAGATTATAGCCTAGGCACAAGCATCTTGGCCATCACTGATTTGATTGATTGAAGACTTTATTAGAAGTTTGCATAGGAAAAGGTACAGTTTCATGACGGTACAGTTCACTGGTACAAGGTCTACTAAAAGGAGATCCATGAAAAGACTAAGCTTATTTCCACAGGAAACCACTCACAATACACAGCTGGAAACTAGAATTGCGTAATAACGGTCTCACCTCTGGTCCGGTCACCAGCACTTTCGCCTATAACATATTCGCCTACACGCATTTGGTCCTTTCACCTGGCATTTTCGCCTTGGAGGAGAGTCTTTTCACCTACCTGTCTGAGCCATTTCGCCTACCCTCAATTCTGCTGTCAGACTGTCCATGTTTGCAAATTATCTCTTTGTCATTTAAATATTATAGTGACTGTGACAGTGGTGTCAAGTGAATCTAACAGTTTACTTGACATTTATTATTTACATCACATTTTATTCCTAAAAAATTGCAAAATAGTTTTTTATGCCTGTTGACAGGCAAGGTTGATTCTATAGGCTATTTAGGTGTAGCATATATCTTATATAGTCCTATATAGGCTAATAGCCTACATATAGACCTATATATTTTGTATAGCCTAATGTTAAAACAATATAGGCCTACAATACTGTTCATTTTACAATACTGTTCAATACTGCACCAAAGAATTTATAGTATCGGGACATGGATTAATTAATTATTTGGGCGCACCTGATTCCAATAGCTCTGTATTTATGTGATTACTATGGAGTGCATAGGATAGCCGTGTGTAGGTTTGACATGTAACACCACTGTCACATAGTCACTATAATATTTAAATGACAAAGAGATAATATGAAAACATGGACAGTCTGACAGCAGAATTGAGGGTAGGCGAAATGGCTCAGGTAGGTGAAAAGACTCTCCTCCACGGCAAAAGTGCCCCGCGAAAAGACCTGGCGAAAATGTTATAGGCGATTATGCCTGACACCTCTGGTCCTACTCCTACTCCTACAACAATAAGCACGTTATTGAGGTAAAAGGTCGTTGAATGAGCTCACGGCGAACTCTAACCAAAACCCTGCCAGAATAGGAACACACATTGGCAACAGACTAATAAAGTGGCTCACATTTCAGTGGTCTCAAAGAAAATCACAGCCAAAAATATGAATTAGGCCTACTTACCTTCCAGGTCTGCAGTGGCACACAGAAACCATGTGCATATTACTATTAGGAGTGTAGCTGTCTTTGCGGGAGACTTCATGTTTACTTGTGTGCTGCTGAGAGAGTGGGGCAACAGCAACACCGCCGTGACCCCCGGTGGCTGAAAGTGTAGTTGCTTGTCTTTTGGCTTTGAACGACCAACCAACCAGCCTTTATTGATGCTAAATTTAGTACCGCTCCCGAAGAATATGGGCTGGGCTTGCCTTAACTGTGACGCCCCTTCGTTGTGCAGAACGTAACTGTCACACTCACACTCACAACACAAAGCGCGCGGGTAGGCTACAAAGCAACATACCACTGCTGTCAATGACAACATCTTCCCCCCTAGTACAAAACTAGAAATGACAGTCTTTTATACCAGCTTGTGCCTTGTGGACTAGAGAAAGAGAGGTCCTCCCTAGAGCTGGGGCCAAATTGGTCAAAATTCATCAATTTGGTGCACTTGGTGAAGAGTTTCTGAGTTTTGGTATGGTGTTAGGTATGGGTATAAGGTTTTCAAAGACCATCGCAAACAAGTTGGGCTCGCCAATATAGTTATTACTCAAACGTCCCTTGCCGAAACGTAATAATTGCAATATTTTATATTATTATACATTGAAGCCTTAACTGCTAATGGCAAACATTGCAAATGCACTTTAACTGGGTAGTGAATAACGTTAAGAGGGGGGATTCTGCCCGGATTGTTGGGTTTTATTGTTGTTGGGTTGATTTTCTAGTTTTAGCTTAGTGTCGCCTTAGGAGTGACAGGGTTCTTTTATTTTATTTTTTGAATTGTTTTTATGGCGTGATAGAGGCCTCTGTAACCTAGAAAGATTGTTATACTTTTTCTAACTTGGTGTCCTGGTCCATTCTCTCCTGAGGTTATATTGCTCTGGTTTCCCCGTATAACGAACCTGTGTGTCTTGAGAGGTTTAATGCGTTATACCTTCTTTTCCTCTTTAATAGAGGTGGCGTTGTCGGAAGTCTTATAATTATATGAAAATGCTAATGGTAATACTTAAATAAACCAAAAGGGTGTAATCATATTTATTTATTGGCAAATTCAAGAATAACGTGTTGACAAGGGTACCGGTTTTAACACTGGCTGTTTAATGTGAGTTGGGCCACCCTTACATTTACATAAGGAACAATAGAGGCCCTTGTAAAATGTTTATCACTAAATACATCAGCCATTCATCTGTCGTGATATTAATCATCATCATTCTTCACTTTTGTCTGAAAGAACACAAATGAGAACATGTTAACATGTTTGGTTTCTTCCTGAAAGCTGAAATCCTCTGAGTCAAAAGGCCCAATTGAAATACACTGATATAATTACATCATAATATCATCCCCTCACCATTTACCAATTTCAGTTGGGCCACCACCCACTTGACAACCAGACATACTTAATGAAGTGGTGGGTGTGGCCACAAAAAAAACATACTTTTAACACTTTCTGCACACTTTTTTGGAAAAGATCTTCCGCCTGGTATAATCATAATACCTGAGCATCATGTTTTGGGGGGAATCATGGCGCCCCATCTTTAAGCTTGATTTATAGTTTGCCGTGCGACAGTGTTGTCACGTGCCATAAACAGTCGACATACTAGCTCACCATGCGTCACAGGCGCGATGCACTGTGAGCTTGTATATCGACTACTTCCGGTACGCGCCAACAGACAAACAAAGGCGGCAAGATGTTTATCCACGTTTCAGAGCTTCTTTCCCCCGGAGGATCTGATACAGCAGGACGGCTGCTGGCAACGGAGACTTTGGTGCAACAGGGGGAGGAGCTCCACTTCTGCTGGCCTTTGGAGCAACAGGGGGAGGAGCTCCACTTCTGCTGGCCTTTGGAGCAACAGGGGGAGGAGCTCCACTTCTGCTGGCGTTTGGAGCAACAGGGGGAGGAGCTCCACTTCTGCTGGTGTTTGGAGCAACAGGGGGAGGAGCTCCACTTCCGCTTGCCTTTGGTGCAACAGGGGCAGGGGCTGTGGTCACGGAGCGATGGGTAGCAGATGGAGGATGAGGGCGAGGAGCAGGGGGTGAAGGGCTAGGGGGCGGCGGGAATGGATAGTCAGGAGTTGGTCCGAATCCATCCTGTTCCCGGGATGATGTGGTGGAAGGAGAATGAGGAGGGTAGTACAAGGGCAGGGTCGCAGCCAGCCCTAACAGGACACACAGAATCAGGACGACAAACGTTGTTAGGAGGAGTTGTTTAATTGGAGCTCACAGTGAGATGTGCTGAGTAGTAGTAGTAGTAGTAGTAGTGCATGTTTAAAAACTAAAGAGAAAGGCCTCAAGTGTGCCCCAAAGTTACACACATTGGAGGGTCCAACTGGGGATTTTCAAGTTGAATAAAAAGATTGGGGGTTCAGGTGAACCTCACCCTGTCGACAAGACGACGACTGCTTACCTCCTCTCTCGTTGAGCCCAGCGAAACGTCGTCTTCCTCCTCCTCCTGGCTGTGAAAAGTTTTGGAACAATGTGGAATTAATATGAGCAAGTCAGTGATGATGACAAAGTTAAACTCTTTCTTCTAACACAAATGTTCAGTGAAATCGTAGTAACAAAAATTCTGAAAAGTCTGAAAGATAAGTGTAGTTATATATATATATACATAATACATATACATAAAGAAATACCTGCTGACTTCTGCTGGCCTTTGGTGCGACAGGGCCAGGGGGTGGTGGGATTGGATATGGATAGTCATCGCAAGGTGATGTGGTTGAAGGGGAATGAGGAGGCAGCTCTCTCTGTGCGCAGCGAGGGCACGCGGAGGCGTGGGGGGAGGGCAGGGTCACGGCCAGCTCTATAACAGGATGCACATAAAAAGGACAGCAAACATGTTAGGAGGTATTGTTTAATTGGAGCTCACAGTCAGATGTGCTGAGTAGTAGTGCATGTTTAAAAACTAAAAATGTTCACACATTGGAGGGCCCATGTGGGAATTTTCAGGTTAAATAAAAATATAGAGGTTTCATACCAAAACACCTTATCGTGTAGATATATATCATTAATTGATATAAAACAGGGCAGGGGGGTTACTTTTTCAGGTAACACAGAGTTATGGCGAGCTGTCCCTCTTAATATGGCAGTGATGAGGATGGATGCAATGTGTTACTTTTTATTTATATGCTTAGATAAAGTAGAAGTTGACAATGATTTCTTCATGTGTCAAAAGCTCATGAGAAATATATAAAATATTGAGCACTTGAGCAGAATCTGGGTTAAAGCAGTGTCAGTTGATCTATTTAGCCATGAAACCATTGTCAGAGATTTGATGATGATAAACTGGGGAGCTGGGCTTTGCTTCCATTTAGGCCTAGAATTATTGAATGCTTTAACCAGTGAAAAATAGCAGATATACAAGCTCACAGCGCGGCACCGAGTGCCACGCTTGCAAGCTTGTAGATCTGCTATTTTTGAAAAGTCGTGAAAATGTGTGCAAATCTGTGAATATGTATTTTCAAAGCGAACGTTTGTAACTAAAATGTTGCTTCTGGGTGGTTCCTGGAACTAAATATTTTGAGATGGGGGTGCGTGGCCAAATACATATCATTTTGGGGGTCCTTCACATGAAAAGGTTTGAGAACCACTGACATAGTAGTCTCTCAAGAACAGACTAACAAGGCTCCATTAAAGTGAAAAGGACCTTTTCTTTGATGATGGCTGGCCAGATTGATATATAGAAACATAGGTTTTTCAGAAAACCTTAGAAGGATTCAAAAGACACTTATAGAATCGGGTCAAAATTCTAATTTTCACAATTTTTCAAAAATAGCAGATCTACAAGCTCGCAGCGCGGCACTCGGTGCCGCACTGTGAGCTTGTATATCTGCTATTTTTCAATAGTTAAAGCATAAAATAATGATACACAATATGTGTACCCGTTCTAAATGGGTTAAACCTCCTCTTCCTCAGAGGGAAGTGCGTTTCGCCACGGTCACCCTGTCGACAACTCTTACCTCCGCCCTCCTGGGAGGCCTGCTCAAGCCCAGCAAAACCATGAACTCGTCCTCCTTCTGCTTCTCCTGTCTGTGAAGATTTTTGGAACAATGTGGAATTGATATGAGCAAGTCAGCGATGATGACAAAGTTGTTACAAAGTTGATACAAATGTTCAGTGAAAGCATGGCAACGACTGTTCAGAAATGCGCAAACAAAGTAAGATTAATAAAAAAATACCTGCTGAACTTGAGTAATCTCCACCTGCGGGGCATCTGCCTGGAATTTCGGATCTCCGCAGGTCTTTCTGCATCTGCGTATACATCTTGAGAAAGAAAAAGAAATGTGTTTAGTTAAATGATAATATTTCTTATTAAAAATTCAAATTGAAACATGAGAGATTATATATAGAGAAATTTTAACACTGCACCTGATCCAACCATAAAGCATTGCAGCAAGAGCCACAGCACCAATGGGCACAAGGGCGAAGATAACAAAATGAACTGTTTTCATCCTCTGAAAGACTGAGGGAAAACAAGCAAACAACAAACACAAATGTGTTATTTTAAAAGAAAGTGTTAGTTTACGTAATGTAACCAATTTGTAAACTACTGAAGTGTACACACTTCAGAGTTATTAGACGATAGTTCATACCTGTGACATTGATGGGCTTTTTAAGGTAAGTCCTTATTTCCCAGTCCAGTCCATTCATTTGACCGTTGACTCCAACTTGATAGGATCCAGACATCCCGATGGTGAGGTCATTGATGCGGACACTGCAGTTCTTTTTGCTGAGATCTGGCTCCAAGAGGGACACTCGACCCCTGAACTGGTCCGTAGTTGCATTGACATCCCCAGAGTTGAAAATGATGTCATCCTCCCCATACTTCATCAGTATTACAGATGTGGGTTTGAGTAAAGGATCATGACTGAAACTACATTTAATCACAGCACTGGTCCCAGGTTTGGCTGTTATGGGGTCTTCGTCGTAGTAGATGTCATCTACATCTACATCAACAGTACCATAATCAGTGTCTGTTTAAAACAAAGACAGCCTACTGTAAGCAAATATCTAGAGTATGTTCATTTCTTATTTTCTAAATATATCTCACAATGAATTGTGAGATAGATGTAAGCAATTTACCCCGAGTGAGAGGACATTATGCTCTGATAATGTCCTGTGTGAGGGGGTGATCGGACGAGGCGAAGCCGAGTCCGATAACACCCTCACACAGGACATTATCAGAGCATAATGTCCGACCCCGAGTGGTAAATAGCTTTTCTACCACTTTTTTCCGTATACATGAAAGAAAACACATAGTTGTAACTTGCAAGGATATTAAGTTACAATCATTATTGCCTATAAAACTTCCGCGACGACAGCAAATAGTTCCACAAACAACATCTTCTACTCACCACCAGATGACGCCAACTCCATGCAGAGAAAGATGTCTAGCATACAGCTAAGCTAACGTCAGTTAGAAGGACCGTTCCGGCCGTAAATAGAGGCTGTTCGCTTCCAGAAAGGCATAGGTTCAGAGAAAAGGGGCTTTAAAGTTGGCGGATTGCATTGGATCCAAATAAATCGGCGACGTCGTACGCACGTTAGTAAACATAGGACCGCTACGACCGTCATATGTTGGTTGGGGGAAAGGTGTTCCGACTACCTCCTGAAGTCCCCGGATGTACACTGAGGCGCATTGATCTCGTCCTCACACAACTGCGGCGGTTGTTCTGCCATAACCTCCGGAATTTAGCCAATCAGAATCCAGTATTTGAACATGTGACTAGAAAAAGTGGTAGAACAAACTAAAACCTTTAAAAAGTTAGTAAATCAGAATATAACTAAACTAGAGAAGATGCAATTAGAAATTGCAAGTGTGGTTGCAGACATGACTACATTCTGCAGTAAGCTAACTGTCATGTGAAGATCGACCATTTGATTCCCTATTGATTATTGATTCCCACTCCCATTGATTCCCTACTGGTTCCCACTCCCATTGATTCCCTATTGATTCCCATTCCCATTGATTCCATCAGCTGAAAAAAGTCTATAAACAGTTACAGGTTACCTTAGAAGTCTATAAAGTTTCCCTAGAACTATAATCTGTTGCCCTGTCAGGCAACCACACTAATAAAGTGTGTATGTTTGTGTGACAAATATACAGATTAGCATACCTCTTGAGTCACCTATCACAGCATAGAGCAGCAATGGCATAAAGGTGAGAACCAGAATCTTCATTCTTCTACTGTAGTTCCACAGTCCACTGTGTTCCTGTAAAAAGCACAACAATATTCTGTATAATTAGTACATTCTGATTACCTTGGAAACTTAGAGCACATACATCATTTTCTGTTTCTGATCTTATAGGCTATATGAAGATATTCATATGTTGCGTTTTAATTTAGCTGTTAAATCAAGCAATAAGGACATGTTAATATAGGTGCAATTTTAACTTTGAAGGATGATGTATTTGTATGTATTTTCAAAGTCTTGTGTAGTTGAGACTTTAAAGGTTGTATCTGTGTGTGCGAGGCATTTAGTCACAAAAAAGCATAGGATAATATAAAGAATAAAAGGTGAAGAACGTTAGTGTGCTAATTATGTGGACAAGCACACTGAATGTCATAATCTACTATAGCCCCATCTCGAAAATGTTATATCATTGGGTTTCACTGGCATGTGGTACTTTGGCCGTTGTTTGGCCACTAGAGGGCAATGTAAACCTATGTGATGGACCAGAGAGATACAATTGAATGTATTTTAGTTTCATCACAAGATTGACCTAAAACGTAACGTTTTAGTTATTTTCTCATAAAATATCAAATCAGAACCGGATGAATCAAGCATGGGAGAGCATTATGTGTGACGACATGACCTTATAATAAAAATCAGATATTCAACCTGAAACATAGTTCCTCATGAGGAAACACTTTCAAATCAGCTTTTCACACTATTTATGTAGGATGTTGTCCAGGGCGTTTAGGGAAGGTTCAGACAACATTCCTGTTAGCTGATAAGTGAAAGGGGTTGCCATGGAGCCAATGGAGGGGGGGTGCATTCTGGTCTGGGTCATTTGGACACAAACAGGAATGGATAGCTACAACTTAGCTACAATTTAGGCATAATTAGACCTTGACCGCATGTTCTCTCCACAACACTCTCTCTCTCTCTCTCTCTCTCTCTCTCTCTCTCTCTCTGTGTGTGTGTGTGTGTGTGTGTGTGTGTGTGTGTGTGTGTGTGTGTGTGTGTGTGTGTGTGTGTGTGTGCGTGCGTGTGTGTGTGTGTGTGTGTGTGTGTTATAACTGTAACACTCACATCATCTACACAATTGTGCTCCAAAAAACTATTTGTGCTGTTTTGCACCGACAACAGACTTATAAGTAAAATTAAACACAATCAAATTAGCATCAAAACACTAATTTAAATCGTAGGCCTATTGAGGAAAAATGCTGCTATATGCTACCCTGTAATCTGCACACATGACACAATGCTAACTGTTTTTATTTCATTTTGACACTGTAAATGTATGGTTTCTCATGCCAACAAGGCTCCTATATATCTCTCAGACCCCAATCTACACTGTTAGTGTTAATGTAGGCCTACCGTACATGTATGAGTGTTTAGGCTACAAATGAAAAACAAATGGACCCGCGGCCATTTTTGGAGCACATTTGGACTTGTCGTTGAAAAATGTTAATTAGGCCTAGGGTCCATTTGGTGCATGCACTCTCACGCTACACTGAATGGCATTGTAAAATCTACAATGCAAGGCGTTGTGTGCTTGTAGATCTGCTGTTTTCACTAGTTTTTTGCAACAGTCTTGTATGATGAAGCAGGGCTTTGCTTTACCAAAAGATGTAGCCTACGCATTTGAAACATGGAGATACGAGGTTTCTGCCCGACAGTGATGATATTTTAGTGATTATGTTGCAAGAAAAACCTTGAGATAATAGCCATTTTGGTTAGAACTGACTGAAAATAACTTTGTAGGCCTACTTCAAGTTTAAAATAATACCAAATATTTCCAAATATTATCAAATTATCTCGCGGCACCCCTGGCCTGCCGTCACGGGACCCCAGGGTTCCCCGTCACCCACTTTGAAAACCCCTGTAATTAGACCATAGGCAAACACAGGTGGATTGGGAGACAATGGGCCCCTGGACACATCCCAGCTGGGCAGACACACTGACTTAACGTGAACACCACACTAACTATTTTCAACTGCAAGAGGATCTACAGGCACGACGAGCATCACACACAGAACGCAAATAATAACGATATATAGGCCTAATAATAATAATACTTGTTAAAAAATATTTGGAGACCCTTTCATGACAAAGTGGACACAAGCGTCAAGCAACTGAAAAAGCACAACTTAACATCACGTGCATATTCATTATATAGCCTGAGTCTGAGACACTTTCATTGATGGACCGGATCAAAGAAACACCTGTAGTCTATTACTAAATGAGAACTGCTTAAACACAGAATTAGAGCATTTTAAAAGCAATGGTTCAAAACTAAAACATAGGCCTCGATCCGCTCCTAATAGCCTATATCCACTTGCACTATCAAGTCCACCCTGTCTACACTATGAAGTAGACGATAGTTCTATGCATGGGAATTGGGAACATATTATTTATAGCATAAAGCAGATTAATAATAATTAAAAAAAAAGAAAACAAAAATGCTATTACCTGTACTTATTTTTGCGTCTTCTTTGCTGGCTTGCAGAGAACCAAAATGAAGTCTCTGAAGTCTCTGAGTGTGAACGTCTGATTCCACGGCGTCCGGTAGTGGTGAGTCAGATGAGAAAAGAAACAATATAAACTAATGTCCTTTTGATGTCACATGGGACTGTGTGTGTGTGTGTGTGTGTGTGTGTGTGTGTGTGTGTGTGTGTGTGTGTGTGTGTGTGTGTGTGTGTGTGTGTGTGTGTGTGTGTGTGCGTGTGTGTGTGTGTGCTTGCGAGAGAGAGAGAGAGACTTATTGGGACATGGAGTTATGTAGGCTACTGTCTGTAACTGCAGGAAATACATTATTTGCTGTGGCCCTCTATCTCGTCGCTGTCCAAGGTGCTGAAAACAACACGTTTTTTCTTCTACCAGACCATTATGCTAATGCGGACTATCTAAACCTAAACGAAGCACTGGTAATTAACTTTATTACCTTCAGCTCCATTTACCCATCAAAATATACTGAGAAGGGTCCATTCGTTTGCAGACACATGATATTGTGAGAAAACCTAGACTAATGTGTTCCAAACTTGTTGTTTCTTTTTTTTTTTTTTTTTCTTTTTTGAAGGCTATACTTCCAAATAATCCAAAGGTGGCTTCTGGTTGTTGACTGGGAAATGACTGGAAAATGCATCAGGATGTGACCAAACATGCATTGAACTATTAAAGCAGATGAAAAGTTATGTTTTTGACAATCAGGTTATTATGGCAATACATATCAGGGTGTCTATACTCTATGTGCATATAGCAGTATTTTATGAACCCTTTAATGAAGTTGCTTTTAGTATTAATAAAACTCAGCAAGAGTCTTATTCAGGGGTGGGCAATATTTTTTTTCCTGGGGCTACATGAACAACAGAGGACCAGACCAAAAGGCTGTGCTCCCAGATGTACTCCCCGCAAACTAAACACACAGCTTTACCTCCGACTTCAGTAAATAAATACTTAGCAGTCCAATATTTGTTGAAAATCTGGCATTCGGCATCGACTTTTCTTTTTTTAGCCACTTTAGCCATCTTTGATGGGTAAGGTAAGGGTTGACTTGTGACCAGTCTGACGGCCTGCTTGTTATTGAGACAACATCCAATGATCACGCACACGTGCTGATGTACGCATTGGGTCCATATGTACGTGAATAAAAAACGTCAAAAATAAAAGCAGCTTTAGTCCATGCATGAGGTAAAATGAGAAAATGTGTTTATTTTATAATTTGCCATGACCCTACAGTACACGGTCAGAGTGAACCAAAGGGCCGCATACGGCCCCCGGGCCGCACAATGCCCAGCTCTGGTCTTATTGAACACAACATAAAACATCTCCCAGTTTCCTGTCCAAAGCTATGGAGAACATAACAGTAGCATGCAATGGTGGGTGGCTCATGCTTACTGTACCCTTTACTGTTTCAGTGATGTAACATTAATTGTATCAGTGCCAATTCTCTCTTAAATGGCACTGAGACTGGGCCAGTGCTGTACTCAGGAAATGATGCCCTTATGCAATACACATTTTATTCACTGTACCCATTGTCAGACTGCCCGTTATAGGCTACCCGTCTGTCTGTCTGTCTGTCTGTCTGTCTGTCTGTCTGTCTGTCTGTCTGTCTGTCCCTTTTATGCCCATATATGGAGTTCTGTGTCAGCCATGCCCAAGTATGGAGTCCACGGCAGGGATTTGCGGATTTATTGATATTTTTGAGACAACCACTGATCCGACTGACTTCACACTTTGAAGTTGGTCGGGTGCTTCTCGAGCTACACAGAGGTCAGTATCTGTGCATTCATAGATAAGAAGGATGAGAACTTCCATGGACAAACTGCAAACCTGCAAAATCGGCATTGTTAGGCATCTATGACAACGGTGTGTGTTGTGAGTGATGATAGACCACAGCACCATGCAGTTATTAAAATTCCACCAAGATGTCTATTTGCTGAATTTGGCTATTATTCTTTGAAGAAGTAAGACCGGAGATAGGGATAGAAAATTGAGAAGATAAACTCAGAGAAAAGTCATCCGGAGTGTTCAATAGAAAATAGGCGGGAGCCTATAAGTGACACAGCACAGAGTCCAAAGTATCCAGAGCACAAAGCTGTATGCTATGATGAAGTCCATGGGCATGCTCTTGTACTTAGTGTTGTTCATGATCTGTCACTTTGGCCTTGTAAGGGGAACTCCAGCACCTAAGAACATAGCCTGTCACCTGAAACAACATGATGTGGATGCTCGGAATCTCTGGAGGGTATCCGGTCCTAAGAACCCCCCTTTTCCTCCCGGCGTTTATCTGCGATTTATTTGCAGTAAACAGACTTTAGTTATGGTTGGCGCAGCCAAAGTCACCTGTGACATTAATGGTGAGTGGTCACCCCCGCTCCCATTTTGCAAAGAACCAGGATCCTGTCACCTGACAAAACATGAAGTGGATGCTCGGAAACTCATTAAGACAGACGGTCCTAAGCCACCTTATTTTCCTCCCGGCGTTTGGATGAAATTTATTTGCAATAAAAGGACTTTAGTTATGGTTGGCGCAGCCAAAGTCACCTGTGACATTAATGGTGAGTGGTCACCCCCGCTCCCATTTTGCAAAGAACCAGGATCCTGTCACCTGACAAAACATGATATGGATGCTCGGAATCTCATTAAGACATTCGGTCCTAAGCCCCCTTTTCCTCCCGGCGTTTGGATGACATTTATTTGCAATAAAAGGACTTTAGTTATGGTTGGCGCAGCCAAAGTCACCTGTGACATTAATGGTGAGTGGTCACCCCCGCTCCCATTTTGCAAAGACCCAGGGGACGAGTCTCTCTCCTGTCGCCCACCAACAGCACCAAACATGGTTTTGGATGATGACCACATCGGAAACCCAATGTTTGAACATGGCTCTTCAGTTACGCTTGTCTGTGATGTTGGCTTTGTATCTAATGGAGGCAGTGGAACAATCACCTGCACCGCTGGCAGTTGGAGTTCCGCCACGCTCGTGTGCGATAGGAGAGATTGTGGCTCTCTTGGTTACTTACCGAGTGGAACTATAGATTATCCAAATGGAACTCTGTTTGGCGACAAAGCTGTGGCAGCTTGCAACGTTGGTTACCATTTGGTAGGTCCAGAAGAAACAACTTGTGGCGCTGATGGGTGGATGGACAAAAGGCCTGTATGTGAGCCTTGTGAGGTGACGGTGATTGAATCTGGTGACCCATGCTATCGGTCATGGTGGTTTATCTTGCTTGCCTCAACCCTTGGTGCAGTTCTCATTGCCGGGCTTGCCTATATGTACTACAAGTACAAGGCCAAAACACAACCATGTGAACTTTAGCTATACTATATAGCATTCTGGCATAGTTAGGCTATGTATTACATTCCAGGGACAGCCCTGGGATGTAACACATAGCCAATGATACATCGCCATTAATAATGCCATTTGACTTTTTTGGCATTTGGAAGCAAGTGGCATAAAATGAATAATGTCTGTGTTCATGTACTGGGATGGATATAATTTCACATGTGTGAGTTGTGTTTGCTGTGACTTAATAATTGCTGTGAGCTGTATGTAATGTTGTTTTAATGTTTGCTGTGCTCGAAGAACAATTGATTGAACAGCACTGTTGACCTGTCCGGAGCTGTCAAAACAAAGGTCTTTGTGGCTAATAATGGGACACCAGCTGATCGGGGCATTCATTTTCCATTCTCCGACTCCACTCTCACCTGCAGCTCTTAAATACTTAAATCAGACCATAGACCCCACAGATGAGAGACACAAAGAAGGGACCCCCACTATTGTATACAAGTGTGCATATTAAAGTGCAACACAATTGCACTTGAAATCTCCATCAGTGGCTTGGAACAGAGCAATCCTGTGACCTCTGTGCAGGAGAACAGGGAATGTAGATGGAGAGTGAAGACATACCCAGTGGAGGTGGGATCTAGAGGCTCTGTCGGCAGCTCCACGTCACGCCTGCACATTTTGCTACGTGGTCAGGGTTGGTATGTGGTCAGGGTTAGCCCTAGCTCAGGGAAGAGAATGCCTCTGTCGTGCATAGTCCACCACGGGCACCTTTGGAGCTGCGACAGGCCCAAGGCCTAGCAGGAGGACCATGTGTATGATAGAATCCTTGGAAGCAGAGTTGCCAGATTTTACAATAAAATCTAAAAACAATCAAAGAAAAAAATAAATAAATAAATAAATAAATAAATAAAAATCAAAAAATAATAGTAATATGTGGATTTAAAAAAAAGAAATTTGTGGGGGTCCCTGGCACACATTATTTTCAGGTGGGGGTCCGTGGACAAATACATTCATTTGACATGAAAATGTCTGAGAACGACTGATTTAACCAACAGTAGGAAGCCCAAAGGATCGCAACCACCAATATTTACAAGTGGTTTTATAGAAAAATTGCACCTGTGCGAAGTGAGTGGTGCAAACACGACACACGTGCATATCTCCTTGTATGGACCGTTCTGTCCGTGACGTCGGTAACTTTATGTGTATGAGCCCAGAGCTCCATACATGGAGATCTGTACTAATAAACACAAAGTGAAATGTAGGAGCAGTTTGCACCGCTCAAAAACGTCCAAAGTCGATATGGCAACATTACTTGGAAGAAGTCTTGTTGACTGTTTTTAAGGCTTAAAAGTAACTTGCCCTCCATCGGCATCCATCGGCAGAATATCATTGGTTAAATGTTTTGCTGATGTTCAGTCCATTTCAAAGTGATTACACTGCAACTTCACTGCAGTTTTTAAGATTTATCTTTTATGCCTTTATTGATTGGGATAGACAGTTGACCAACAGGAAAAGGGGGGCAGAGATGTCTAGTAATAATAATAATAATAATAAAACTTTATTTGTATAGCACCTTTCATGACATGAAATGCAGCTCAAAGCGCTTTACAGAGCAGAAAATGAAGCACAAGTGCTTAACAGAGAAACAGTAAAATAAAATAAAAAATACAGAATAAAAATAAATAATTAAAAATATTACAATTAAGCAGAGAAATAACAATTTCAGAACAGTGCGGACGTCAATTAGCAGCACAGGGATTTAAAAATTTAGCTAAAAGCAAGAGTAAAGAAATAGGTCTTGAGCTGTGCTTTAAAGCTATCCACAGAGGCTGCCTGTCTTAGGTGTAGTGGGAGTTTATTCCAAGCTGTCAGTCCGTAGAAGCAGAAAGCTGCTTCACCATATTTTTTATATTTCATTGTTGGCGCCTCAAGTAGGTCTGCACTAGAGGACCTGAGTGGGCGGGTTGGAACATATCTATGCAGGCAGTCATAGAGGTACGAAGGTGCCAGACCATTTAGAGCTTTATAAACAAGTAAAAGTATTTTAAAATCAATCCTAAAAACAACCGGGAGCCAGTGTAGCGACGCTAAGACTGGAGTAATATGTTCTCTTATCTTAGTTTTAGTTAAAACTCTGGCTGCCGCATTTTGAACAAGTTGTAGTCTGTCAGTTGTTTTCTTTGGCAGACCAGAGAGAAGTGCGTTGCAGTAATCCAGCCGAGAGAAAACGAAAGCGTGGATCAGCGTTTTTGCATCGTTCAGCGACAGATAAGCTCTAATTCGTGCAATATTTCTAAGGTGAAAGAAGGCAATCTTCGTGACATGATTAATGTGTGTATTAAAATTTAATTCAGCATCAATGATCACCCACAGGTTCTTTACAGAGGTGTTACTTTCTTTAGCCAGGTTACCAAGTCTACTTTTTATTGATTCTCTTTGGGCAGTAGAACCAATTATGAGAACTTCTGTCTTGTCCTCATTTAGCTTGAGAAAGTTATCACTCATCCAGCATTTTATGCTAGACACGCACGTCAGCAATGGGTCTAGAGCACAGGGGTCATCCGGAGCCACCGAAAGGTACAACTGGGTGTCATCAGCATAGAAATGGAAATTCACACCGTGAGCGGAAATAAGTTCTCCCAGCGGCAGTATATAGAGGGAGAATAATAAAGGTCCAAGAATTGAGCCCTGTGGAATACCAGAGCAGATCTTGTGTTTGTTTGACTCAAAGTCAGCTAGATTAACAAAGTAGCTTCTGCCTGTTAGGTAAGAGTAAAACCAGGAAAGAGCTGTCCCAGACAGTCCTACCCAGTGTTCGAGACGTTGTATTAGAATTGTATGGTCGATTGTGTCAAAAGCCGCCGTTAGGTCCAGCAGTAGGAGAACGGACACATCTTTGTTGTCAGCAGCCACCCTAAGATCATTAATAACTTTTACAAGTGCAGTTTCTGTGCTGTGTCCTTTCCTGAAGCCGGATTGGAGTTTGTTGTGCACCTTATTGTTCTGCAGAAACACATCCAATTGATGAAAGATAATTTTTTCAAGGACCTTGCCTAGAAAAGGTAAATTAGAGATGGGTCTATAATTACCCAGCACGGACGGGTCAAGGTTGGGTTTCTTGAGTAAGGGTTTAACTACAGCCGTTTTCAGTGAGTCTGGAAAGACACCTGATTGTATAGAGCTATTTACTATTTTTAGGATATCTTCAATAACACAGTCTACAACCTCTTTGAGAAACGGCGTGGGTATTGCATCCAGCGAGCAAGAAGATGATGTCATTTGCGATATGGTTTTACGAAGTTCCTCTTCATCAATTGCACAAAATGATACTAGGCTCCCCCTAGATTTATCGACACTTTTACACATGGCACCATTAACCGCATTTGCATTTGTGACAGTATTATTCAGAATACCAGCTCGAATGTTCTCAATTTTGTTGTCAAAGAAGGATGCAAACTCATTACACTTTGCTTTAGAGGCAAGGAGTGACTGCTTGTAGGACTGGGGAGGGTTTAAAAGGCGTTCAATGGTAGAGAATAAGACCCTAGCATTGTTCTTATTGTCATTAATGATTCCGGAAAAATAGGCCTGCCTAGCCAGACGCATGGCTTTATTGTAGGCGGCTGTTGAAGACTTAAAAGTCTGTAGGTGGATAGTTAGTTTATTTTTTCTCCAAGCTCGCTCTGCTCTGCGGCATTGTTTTTTGAGTGAACGTATATGATCGTTTATCCAGGGTGTCACTTTGGAGTTAAGTTTCTTTTTAGTTTTCATAGGAGCTACTATATCCAGAGCTGACTCTAAGTTAAGATTAAAACGGTGAACCATATCATTTACTGAGTTAATATCAGGAAGAGGGGGTGAACATGCAAAATGGCAAGCAAACTCTTCTGCTGAAGAAGATCCGAAAAATCTCCTTTTTATAGTATATTCTCTATTATTTCTTTCTAAATCGGAGACAGTCATATTAAAACACAGTAAATAATGGTCTGATAGTGTCATGCAGCAAAGGCCTTTGGGGACTCGACCCCGCGATACACTGTCAGGTTACACAGTCACAGAGCCTTGGTGCCTGGACCGTTACTGTCGCACACCCAACAATAGATACAGGAGAGGAGGAGGACTCTGAAGAGCACAAATCAGAAAAGCATGTACTCTTCAGCTCAGGATTAACCATTCGGTTGGCAGTGTTTCTCTACTCCTGTGATACACTACAGATTACCTGTGCAAGCATTACACAGAAGATGAGATCACAAACCCCCCCAGAGGCAGAGCATAAGAGTTACGCATCAACATGGAACGCTACCATTTCTGATGTATTTATGTGTATGTTTATAAAGAACTCACACCCAGAGTGAAGTCACTTCACAGTTAATGGTGGGCTCGCTTTAGCGAGTATACTGTACTTAGGCCTAGTTGTCCCATCCACATTTTTTGACACCTAAAACTAGACTCTTTTTTTTTTGCTACAAATTTTGTTCAAACTTCAACTTGTGGAGGGAGGGAGAGGGAGAGAGGAGAGAGAGAGACCCGATGGTAGAAGGCCCCTGTGCGACAGTGCTAACAAAAAAACACCCAGGTCCCTCTCAGGAGGAATAGTCATGACAGATCCAGGCTCTGGGGTGAGCGGCCGTACTGCCTCAACCGAGTCGGGGGGACAGAAAGAGAGAGCAAAAGAGAGACACAGAGAGATACAGGCAAATCCACAGGCGTGCTCAATGGAGGCCCGGTCCACAGTCACACTCTTGGTCTGCAGCTGAGGTTCCGAAATAGCAGTCCCCTTGTAACACCCCTTGTAGAGACTAGAGACACTTTCATTGATGGACCGGATCAAAGAAACACCTGTAGTCTATAGGCTACTAAATGAGAACTGCTTAAACACAGAATTAGAGCATTTTAAAAGCAATGGTTCAAAACTAAAACATAGGCCTCGATCCGCTCCTAATAGCCTATATCCACTATCAAGTCCACCCTGTCTACACTATCAAGTAGACGATAGTTCTATGGGAACATATTATTTATAGCATAAAGCAGATTAATAATAATAAAACAAAAAAGAAAACAAAAATGCTATTACCTGTACTTATTTTTGCGTCTTCTTTGCTGTCTTGCAGATAACCAAAATGAAGTCTCTGAAGTCTCTGAGTGTGAACGTCTGATTCCACGGCGTCCGGTAGTGGTGAGTCAGATGAGAAAAGAAACTATATAAACTAATGTCCTTTTGATGTCACATGGGACTGTGTGTGTGTGTGTGTGAGTGTGTGTGTGTGTGTGTGTGTGTGTGTGTGTGTGTGTGTGTGTGTGTGTGTGTGTGTGTGTGTGTGTGTGTGTGCGCGTGCGTGCGTGCGTGCGTGCGTGCGTGCGTGCGTGCGTGTGTGTGCTTGCGAGAGAGAGAGAGACTTATTGGGACATGGAGTTATGTAGGCTACTGTCTGTAACTGCAGGAAATACATTATTTGCTGTGGCCCTCAATCTCGTCGCTGTCCAAGGTGCTGAAAACAACACGTTTTTTCTTCTACCAGACCATTATGCTAATGCGGACTATCACTAAACCTAAACGAAGCACTGGTAATTAACTTTATTACCTTCAGCTCCATTTACCCATCAAAATATACTGAGAAGGGTCCATTCGTTTGCAGACACATGATATTGTGAGAAAACCTAGACTAATGTGTTCCAAACTTGTTGTTTCTTTTTTCTTTTTTTTTTCTTTTTTGAAGGCTATACTTCCAAATAATCCAAAGGTGGCTTCTGGTTGTTGACTGGGAAATGACTGGAAAATGCATCAGGATGTGACCAAACATGCATTGAACTATTAAAGCAGATGAAAAGTTATGTTTTTGACAATCAGGTTATTATGGCAATACATATCAGGGTGTCTATACTCTATGTGCATATAGCAGTATTTTATGAACCCTTTAATGAAGTTGCTTTTAGTATTAATAAAACTCAGCAAGAGTCTTATTCAGGGGTGGGCAATAATTTTTTTCCTGGGGCTACATGAACAACAGAGGACCAGACCAAAAGGCTGTGCTCCCAGATGTACTCCCCGCAAACTAAACACACAGCTTTACCTCCGACTTCAGTAAATAAATACTTAGCAGTCCAATATTTGTTGAAAATCTGGCATTCGGCATCGACTTTTCTTTTTTTAGCCACTTTAGCCATCTTTGATGGGTAAGGTAAGGGTTGACTTGTGACCAGTCTGACGGCCTGCTTGTTATTGAGACAACATCCAATGATCACGCACACGTGCTGATGTACGCATTGGGTCCATATGTACGTGAATAAAAAACGTCAAAAATAAAAGCAGCTTTAGTCCATGCATGAGGTAAAATGAGAAAATGTGTTTATTTTATAATTTGCCATGACCCTACAGTACACGGTCAGAGTGAACCAAAGGGCCGCATACGGCCCCCGGGCCGCACAATGCCCAGCTCTGGTCTTATTGAACACAACATAAAACATCTCCCAGTTTCCTGTCCAAAGCTATGGAGAACATAACAGTAGCATGCAATGGTGGGTGGCTCATGCTTACTGTACCCTTTACTGTTTCAGTGATGTAACATTAATTGTATCAGTGCCAATTCTCTCTTAAATGGCACTGAGACTGGGCCAGTGCTGTACTCAGGAAATGATGCCCTTATGCAATACACATTTTATTCACTGTACCCATTGTCAGACTGCCCGTTATAGGCTACCCGTCTGTCTGTCTGTCTGTCTGTCTGTCTGTCTGTCTGTCTGTCTGTCTGTCTGTCCCTTTTATGCCCATATATGGAGTTCTGTGTCAGCCATGCCCAAGTATGGAGTCCACGGCAGGGATTTGCGGATTTATTGATATTTTTAAGACAACCACTGATCCGACTGACTTCACACTTTGAAGTTGGTCGGGTGCTTCTCGAGCTACACAGAGGTCAGTATCTGTGCATTCATAGATAAGAAGGATGAGAACTTCCATGGACAAACTGCAAACCTGCAAAATCGGCATTGTTAGGCATCTATGACAACGGTGTGTGTTGTGAGTGATGATAGACCACAGCACCATGCAGTTATTAAAATTCCACCAAGATGTCTATTTGCTGAATTTGGCTATTATTCTTTGAAGAAGTAAGACCGGAGATAGGGATAGAAAATTGAGAAGATAAACTCAGAGAAAAGTCATCCGGAGTGTTCAATAGAAAATAGGCGGGAGCCTATAAGTGACACAGCACAGAGTCCAAAGTATCCAGAGCACAAAGCTGTATGCTATGATGAAGTCCATGGGCATGCTCTTGTACTTAGTGTTGTTCATGATCTGTCACTTTGGCCTTGTAAGGGGAACTCCAGCACCTAAGAACATAGCCTGTCACCTGAAACAACATGATGTGGATGCTCGGAATCTCTGGAGGGTATCCGGTCCTAAGAACCCCCCTTTTCCTCCCGGCGTTTATCTGCGATTTATTTGCAGTAAACAGACTTTAGTTATGGTTGGCGCAGCCAAAGTCACCTGTGACATTAATGGTGAGTGGTCACCCCCGCTCCCATTTTGCAAAGAACCAGGATCCTGTCACCTGACAAAACATGAAGTGGATGCTCGGAAACTCATTAAGACAGACGGTCCTAAGCCACCTTATTTTCCTCCCGGCGTTTGGATGAAATTTATTTGCAATAAAAGGACTTTAGTTATGGTTGGCGCAGCCAAAGTCACCTGTGACATTAATGGTGAGTGGTCACCCCCGCTCCCATTTTGCAAAGAACCAGGATCCTGTCACCTGACAAAACATGATATGGATGCTCGGAATCTCATTAAGACATTCGGTCCTAAGCCCCCTTTTCCTCCCGGCGTTTGGATGACATTTATTTGCAATAAAAGGACTTTAGTTATGGTTGGCGCAGCCAAAGTCACCTGTGACATTAATGGTGAGTGGTCACCCCCGCTCCCATTTTGCAAAGACCCAGGGGACGAGTCTCTCTCCTGTCGCCCACCAACAGCACCAAACATGGTTTTGGATGATGACCACATCGGAAACCCAATGTTTGAACATGGCTCTTCAGTTACGCTTGTCTGTGATGTTGGCTTTGTATCTAATGGAGGCAGTGGAACAATCACCTGCACCGCTGGCAGTTGGAGTTCCGCCACGCTCGTGTGCGATAGGAGAGATTGTGGCTCTCTTGGTTACTTACCGAGTGGAACTATAGATTATCCAAATGGAACTCTGTTTGGCGACAAAGCTGTGGCAGCTTGCAACGTTGGTTACCATTTGGTAGGTCCAGAAGAAACAACTTGTGGCGCTGATGGGTGGATGGACAAAAGGCCTGTATGTGAGCCTTGTGAGGTGACGGTGATTGAATCTGGTGACCCATGGTATCGGTCATGGTGGTTTATCTTGCTTGCCTCAACCCTTGGTGCAGTTCTCATTGCCGGGCTTGCCTATATGTACTACAAGTACAAGGCCAAAACACAACCATGTGAACTTTAGCTATACTATATAGCATTCTGGCATAGTTAGGCTATGTATTACATTCCAGGGACAGCCCTGGGATGTAACACATAGCCAATGATACATCGCCATTAATAATGCCATTTGACTTTTTTGGCATTTGGAAGCAAGTGGCATAAAATGAATAATGTCTGTGTTCATGTACTGGGATGGATATAATTTCACATGTGTGAGTTGTGTTTGCTGTGACTTAATAATTGCTGTGAGCTGTATGTAATGTTGTTTTAATGTTTGCTGTGCTCGAAGAACAATTGATTGAACAGCACTGTTGACCTGTCCGGAGCTGTCAAAACAAAGGTCTTTGTGGCTAATAATGGGACACCAGCTGATCGGGGCATTCATTTTCCATTCTCCGACTCCACTCTCACCTGCAGCTCTTAAATACTTAAATCAGACCATAGACCCCACAGATGAGAGACACAAAGAAGGGACCCCCACTATTGTATACAAGTGTGCATATTAAAGTGCAACACAATTGCACTTGAAATCTCCATCAGTGGCTTGGAACAGAGCAATCCTGTGACCTCTGTGCAGGAGAACAGGGAATGTAGATGGAGAGTGAAGACATACCCAGTGGAGGTGGGATCTAGAGGCTCTGTCGGCAGCTCCACGTCACGCCTGCACATTTTGCTACGTGGTCAGGGTTGGTATGTGGTCAGGGTTAGCCCTAGCTCAGGGAAGAGAATGCCTCTGTCGTGCATAGTCCACCACGGGCACCTTTGGAGCTGCGACAGGCCCAAGGCCTAGCAGGAGGACCATGTGTATGATAGAATCCTTGGAAGCAGAGTTGCCAGATTTTACAATAAAATCTAAAAACAATCAAAGAAAAAAATAAATAAATAAATAAATAAATAAATAAAAATCAAAAAATAATAGTAATATGTGGATTTAAAAAAAAGAAATTTGTGGGGGTCCCTGGCACACATTATTTTCAGGTGGGGGTCCGTGGACAAATACATTCATTTGACATGAAAATGTCTGAGAACGACTGATTTAACCAACAGTAGGAAGCCCAAAGGATCGCAACCACCAATATTTACAAGTGGTTTTATAGAAAAATTGCACCTGTGCGAAGTGAGTGGTGCAAACACGACACACGTGCATATCTCCTTGTATGGACCGTTCTGTCCGTGACGTCGGTAACTTTATGTGTATGAGCCCAGAGCTCCATACATGGAGATCTGTACTAATAAACACAAAGTGAAATGTAGGAGCAGTTTGCACCGCTCAAAAACGTCCAAAGTCGATATGGCAACATTACTTGGAAGAAGTCTTGTTGACTGTTTTTAAGGCTTAAAAGTAACTTGCCCTCCATCGGCATCCATCGGCAGAATATCATTGGTTAAATGTTTTGCTGATGTTCAGTCCATTTCAAAGTGATTACACTGCAACTTCACTGCAGTTTTTAAGATTTATCTTTTATGCCTTTATTGATTGGGATAGACAGTTGACCAACAGGAAAAGGGGGGCAGAGATGTCTAGTAATAATAATAATAATAATAAAACTTTATTTGTATAGCACCTTTCATGACATGAAATGCAGCTCAAAGCGCTTTACAGAGCAGAAAATGAAGCACAAGTGCTTAACAGAGAAACAGTAAAATAAAATAAAAAATACAGAATAAAAATAAATAATTAAAAATATTACAATTAAGCAGAGAAATAACAATTTCAGAACAGTGCGGACGTCAATTAGCAGCACAGGGATTTAAAAATTTAGCTAAAAGCAAGAGTAAAGAAATAGGTCTTGAGCTGTGCTTTAAAGCTATCCACAGAGGCTGCCTGTCTTAGGTGTAGTGGGAGTTTATTCCAAGCTGTCAGTCCGTAGAAGCAGAAAGCTGCTTCACCATATTTTTTATATTTCATTGTTGGCGCCTCAAGTAGGTCTGCACTAGAGGACCTGAGTGGGCGGGTTGGAACATATCTATGCAGGCAGTCATAGAGGTACGAAGGTGCCAGACCATTTAGAGCTTTATAAACAAGTAAAAGTATTTTAAAATCAATCCTAAAAACAACCGGGAGCCAGTGTAGCGACGCTAAGACTGGAGTAATATGTTCTCTTATCTTAGTTTTAGTTAAAACTCTGGCTGCCGCATTTTGAACAAGTTGTAGTCTGTCAGTTGTTTTCTTTGGCAGACCAGAGAGAAGTGCGTTGCAGTAATCCAGCCGAGAGAAAACGAAAGCGTGGATCAGCGTTTTTGCATCGTTCAGCGACAGATAAGCTCTAATTCGTGCAATATTTCTAAGGTGAAAGAAGGCAATCTTCGTGACATGATTAATGTGTGTATTAAAATTTAATTCAGCATCAATGATCACCCACAGGTTCTTTACAGAGGTGTTACTTTCTTTAGCCAGGTTACCAAGTCTACTTTTTATTGATTCTCTTTGGGCAGTAGAACCAATTATGAGAACTTCTGTCTTGTCCTCATTTAGCTTGAGAAAGTTATCACTCATCCAGCATTTTATGCTAGACACGCACGTCAGC
Organism: Nannobrachium achirus; assembly: GCF_963921795.1. Lineage (NCBI taxonomy): Eukaryota > Metazoa > Chordata > Actinopteri > Myctophiformes > Myctophidae > Nannobrachium > Nannobrachium achirus. The sequence continues at coordinate 24,505,261 of NC_137820.1, forward strand.
AATGGGTCTAGAGCACAGGGGTCATCCGGAGCCACCGAAAGGTACAACTGGGTGTCATCAGCATAGAAATGGAAATTCACACCGTGAGCGGAAATAAGTTCTCCCAGCGGCAGTATATAGAGGGAGAATAATAAAGGTCCAAGAATTGAGCCCTGTGGAATACCAGAGCAGATCTTGTGTTTGTTTGACTCAAAGTCAGCTAGATTAACAAAGTAGCTTCTGCCTGTTAGGTAAGAGTAAAACCAGGAAAGAGCTGTCCCAGACAGTCCTACCCAGTGTTCGAGACGTTGTATTAGAATTGTATGGTCGATTGTGTCAAAAGCCGCCGTTAGGTCCAGCAGTAGGAGAACGGACACATCTTTGTTGTCAGCAGCCACCCTAAGATCATTAATAACTTTTACAAGTGCAGTTTCTGTGCTGTGTCCTTTCCTGAAGCCGGATTGGAGTTTGTTGTGCACCTTATTGTTCTGCAGAAACACATCCAATTGATGAAAGATAATTTTTTCAAGGACCTTGCCTAGAAAAGGTAAATTAGAGATGGGTCTATAATTACCCAGCACGGACGGGTCAAGGTTGGGTTTCTTGAGTAAGGGTTTAACTACAGCCGTTTTCAGTGAGTCTGGAAAGACACCTGATTGTATAGAGCTATTTACTATTTTTAGGATATCTTCAATAACACAGTCTACAACCTCTTTGAGAAACGGCGTGGGTATTGCATCCAGCGAGCAAGAAGATGATGTCATTTGCGATATGGTTTTACGAAGTTCCTCTTCATCAATTGCACAAAATGATACTAGGCTCCCCCTAGATTTATCGACACTTTTACACATGGCACCATTAACCGCATTTGCATTTGTGACAGTATTATTCAGAATACCAGCTCGAATGTTCTCAATTTTGTTGTCAAAGAAGGATGCAAACTCATTACACTTTGCTTTAGAGGCAAGGAGTGACTGCTTGTAGGACTGGGGAGGGTTTAAAAGGCGTTCAATGGTAGAGAATAAGACCCTAGCATTGTTCTTATTGTCATTAATGATTCCGGAAAAATAGGCCTGCCTAGCCAGACGCATGGCTTTATTGTAGGCGGCTGTTGAAGACTTAAAAGTCTGTAGGTGGATAGTTAGTTTATTTTTTCTCCAAGCTCGCTCTGCTCTGCGGCATTGTTTTTTGAGTGAACGTATATGATCGTTTATCCAGGGTGTCACTTTGGAGTTAAGTTTCTTTTTAGTTTTCATAGGAGCTACTATATCCAGAGCTGACTCTAAGTTAAGATTAAAACGGTGAACCATATCATTTACTGAGTTAATATCAGGAAGAGGGGGTGAACATGCAAAATGGCAAGCAAACTCTTCTGCTGAAGAAGATCCGAAAAATCTCCTTTTTATAGTATATTCTCTATTATTTCTTTCTAAATCGGAGACAGTCATATTAAAACACAGTAAATAATGGTCTGATAGTGTCATGCAGCAAAGGCCTTTGGGGACTCGACCCCGCGATACACTGTCAGGTTACACAGTCACAGAGCCTTGGTGCCTGGACCGTTACTGTCGCACACCCAACAATAGATACAGGAGAGGAGGAGGACTCTGAAGAGCACAAATCAGAAAAGCATGTACTCTTCAGCTCAGGATTAACCATTCGGTTGGCAGTGTTTCTCTACTCCTGTGATACACTACAGATTACCTGTGCAAGCATTACACAGAAGATGAGATCACAAACCCCCCCAGAGGCAGAGCATAAGAGTTACGCATCAACATGGAACGCTACCATTTCTGATGTATTTATGTGTATGTTTATAAAGAACTCACACCCAGAGTGAAGTCACTTCACAGTTAATGGTGGGCTCGCTTTAGCGAGTATACTGTACTTAGGCCTAGTTGTCCCATCCACATTTTTTGACACCTAAAACTAGACTCTTTTTTTTTTGCTACAAATTTTGTTCAAACTTCAACTTGTGGAGGGAGGGAGAGGGAGAGAGGAGAGAGAGAGACCCGATGGTAGAAGGCCCCTGTGCGACAGTGCTAACAAAAAAACACCCAGGTCCCTCTCAGGAGGAATAGTCATGACAGATCCAGGCTCTGGGGTGAGCGGCCGTACTGCCTCAACCGAGTCGGGGGGACAGAAAGAGAGAGCAAAAGAGAGACACAGAGAGATACAGGCAAATCCACAGGCGTGCTCAATGGAGGCCCGGTCCACAGTCACACTCTTGGTCTGCAGCTGAGGTTCCGAAATAGCAGTCCCCTTGTAACACCCCTTGTAGAGACTAGAGACACTTTCATTGATGGACCGGATCAAAGAAACACCTGTAGTCTATAGGCTACTAAATGAGAACTGCTTAAACACAGAATTAGAGCATTTTAAAAGCAATGGTTCAAAACTAAAACATAGGCCTCGATCCGCTCCTAATAGCCTATATCCACTATCAAGTCCACCCTGTCTACACTATCAAGTAGACGATAGTTCTATGGGAACATATTATTTATAGCATAAAGCAGATTAATAATAATAAAACAAAAAAGAAAACAAAAATGCTATTACCTGTACTTATTTTTGCGTCTTCTTTGCTGTCTTGCAGATAACCAAAATGAAGTCTCTGAAGTCTCTGAGTGTGAACGTCTGATTCCACGGCGTCCGGTAGTGGTGAGTCAGATGAGAAAAGAAACTATATAAACTAATGTCCTTTTGATGTCACATGGGACTGTGTGTGTGTGTGTGTGAGTGTGTGTGTGTGTGTGTGTGTGTGTGTGTGTGTGTGTGTGTGTGTGTGTGTGTGTGTGTGCGCGTGCGTGCGTGCGTGCGTGCGTGCGTGCGTGTGTGTGTGTGCTTGCGAGAGAGAGAGAGACTTATTGGGACATGGAGTTATGTAGGCTACTGTCTGTAACTGCAGGAAATACATTATTTGCTGTGGCCCTCAATCTCGTCGCTGTCCAAGGTGCTGAAAACAACACGTTTTTTCTTCTACCAGACCATTATGCTAATGCGGACTATCACTAAACCTAAACGAAGCACTGGTAATTAACTTTATTACCTTCAGCTCCATTTACCCATCAAAATATACTGAGAAGGGTCCATTCGTTTGCAGACACATGATATTGTGAGAAAACCTAGACTAATGTGTTCCAAACTTGTTGTTTCTTTTTTCTTTTTTTTTTCTTTTTTGAAGGCTATACTTCCAAATAATCCAAAGGTGGCTTCTGGTTGTTGACTGGGAAATGACTGGAAAATGCATCAGGATGTGACCAAACATGCATTGAACTATTAAAGCAGATGAAAAGTTATGTTTTTGACAATCAGGTTATTATGGCAATACATATCAGGGTGTCTATACTCTATGTGCATATAGCAGTATTTTATGAACCCTTTAATGAAGTTGCTTTTAGTATTAATAAAACTCAGCAAGAGTCTTATTCAGGGGTGGGCAATAATTTTTTTCCTGGGGCTACATGAACAACAGAGGACCAGACCAAAAGGCTGTGCTCCCAGATGTACTCCCCGCAAACTAAACACACAGCTTTACCTCCGACTTCAGTAAATAAATACTTAGCAGTCCAATATTTGTTGAAAATCTGGCATTCGGCATCGACTTTTCTTTTTTTAGCCACTTTAGCCATCTTTGATGGGTAAGGTAAGGGTTGACTTGTGACCAGTCTGACGGCCTGCTTGTTATTGAGACAACATCCAATGATCACGCACACGTGCTGATGTACGCATTGGGTCCATATGTACGTGAATAAAAAACGTCAAAAATAAAAGCAGCTTTAGTCCATGCATGAGGTAAAATGAGAAAATGTGTTTATTTTATAATTTGCCATTAAACCCTACACGGTCAGAGTGAACCAAAGGGCTGCATACGGCCCCCGGGCCGCATAATGCCCAGCTCTGGTCTTATTGAACATAACATAAAACATCTCCCAGTTTCCTGTCCAAAGCTATGGAGAACATAACAGTAGCATGCAATGGTGGGTGGCTCATGCTTACTGTACCTTTTACTGTTTCAGTGATGTAGCATTAATTGTATCAGTGCCAATTCTCTCTTAAATGGCACTGAGACTGGTACTCAGGAAATTATGCCCTCATTTTATTCACTGTACCCATTGTCAGACTGCCCGTTATAGGCTACCCGTCTGTCTGTCTGTCTATCTGTCTGTCTGTCTGTCTGTCTGTCTGTCTGTCTGTCTGTCTCTCTCTCTGTCTGTCTGTCCCTTTTATGCCCATATATGGAGTTCTGTGTCAGCCATGCCCAAGTATGGAGTCCACGGCAGGGATTTGCGGATTTATTGATATTTTTGAGACAACCACTGATCCGACTGACTTCATACTTTGAAGTTGGTCGGGTGCTTCTCGAGCTACACAGAGGTCAGTATCTGTGCATTCATAGATAAGAAGGATGAGAACTTCCATGGACAAACTGCAAACCTGCAAAATCGGCATTGTTAGGCATCTATGACAACGGTGTGTGTTGTGAGTGATGATAGACCACAGCACCATGCAGTTATTAAAATTCCACCAAGATGTCTATTTGCTGAATTTGGCTATTATTCTTTGAAGGAGAAGTAAGACCGGAGATAGGGATAGAGAATTGAGAAGATAAACTCAGAGAAAAGTCATCCGGAGTGTTCAATAGGCTACTTAAAAAAAATAGGCGGGAGCCTATGATTAAGTGACACAGCACAGAGTCCAAAGTATCCAGAGCACAAAGCTGTATGCTATGATGAAGTCCATGGGCATGCTCTTGTACTTAGTGTTGTTCATGATCTGTCACTTTGGCCTTGTAAGAGGAACTCCAGCACCTAAGAACATAGCCTGTCACCTGAAACAACATGATGTGGATGCTCAGAATCTCTGGAAGGTATCCGGTCCTAAGAAACCCCCCTTTTCCTCCCGGCGTTTATCTGCGATTTATTTGCAGTAAACAGACTTTAGTTATGGTTGGCGCAGCCAAAGTCACCTGTGACATTAATGGTGAGTGGTCACCCCCGCTCCCATTTTGCAAAGAACCAGGATCCTGTCACCTGACAAAACATGATATGGATGCTCGGAATCTCATTAAGGCATCCGGTCCTAAGAACCCCCCTTTTCCTCCCGGCGTTCAGCTGAAGTTTATGTGCAGTGAAAAGACTTTAGTTATGGTTGGCTCGGCCAAGGTCACCTGTGACATTAATGGTGAGTGGTCACCCCCGCTCCCATTTTGCAAAGACCCAGGGGACGAGTCTCTCTCCTGTCGCCCACCAACAGCACCAAACATGGTTTTGGATGAGGACCACATCGGAAACCCAATGTTTGAACATGGCTCTTCGGTTACGCTTGTCTGTGATGTTGGCTTTGTATCTAATGGAGGCAGTGGAACAATCACCTGCACAGCTGGCAGTTGGAGTTCCGCCACGCTCGTGTGCGATAGGAGAGATTGTGGCTCTCTTGGTTACTTACCGAGTGGAACTATAGATTATCCAAATGGAACTCTGTTTGGCGACAAAGCTGTGGCAGCTTGCAACGTTGGTTACCATTTGGTAGGTCCAGAAGAAACAACTTGTGGCGCTGATGGGTGGATGGACAAAAGGCCTGTATGTGAGCCTTGTGAGGTGACGGTGATTGAATCTGGTGACCCATGGTATCGGTCATGGTGGTTTATCTTGCTTGCCTCAACCCTTGGTGCAGTTCTCATTGCCGGGCTTGCCTATATGTACTACAAGTACAAGGCCAAAACACAACCATGTGAACTTTAGCTATACTAGCATTCTGGCATAGTTAGGCTATGTATTACATTCCAGGGACAGCCCTGGGATGTAACACATAGCCAATGATACATCGCCATTAATAATGCCATTTGACTTTTTTGGCATTTGGAAGCAAGTGGCATAAAATGAATAATGTCTCTGTGTTCATGTAGTGGGATGGATATAATTTCACATGTGTGAGTTGTGTTTGCTGTGACTTAATAATTGCTGTGAGCTGTATGTAATGTTGTTTTAATGTTTGCTGTGCTTGAAGAACAATTGAGCACTGTTGACCTGTCAGGAGCTGTCAAAACAAAGGTCTTTGTGGCTAATAATGGGACACCAGCTGATCGGGGCATTCATTTTCCATTCTCCGACTCCACTCTCACCTGCAGCTCTTAAATACTTAAATCAGACCAAGGACCCCTCAGATGAGAGACACAACCCCCACTATTGTTGCGACCGTCAGGTCGCACTTACTATCAAAACCTCCACAAAGTGTAAGTCAGTCCGTCCGTCCGTCCGTCCGTCCGTCCGTCCCTCCGTCTGTCTGTCACACCTCACACGTCACACTCTTGCCCTGCTCATATCTCCGCAACCGTTGCCCCCATCCATGCCAAATTTTGCACACACTTTCCTTGCCTGCCAAACTACAACCTCCAAGGACCCCCGGAGCTCCAGGGACCCCCATGTCCCTGGGGGCCCCCCAGATGTAAAGAAATTCCAAAATGTGCTAAAATGACCAAATGACCACCCCAACCGGGCTGCTCACAGGAAATTCCCGGGGACCACCAACTCCTGCTGCTCCACAACGGATGCAAAAGTGGTGGCGCCCCCAGTGGAGGACCCCCTCCACTGCAGCTCACAGAAAATGCCGTAACTCGGGCTAGGAGCGTCCGGGACAGCCGGGCCCGGTACCTATTCGTCCGCCAAGGCAACGCGGAGACCCCACCCATCATTTCTCACATGCCCCTCTTCTAGCGCCACCATGAGGCCGATTCTTGCAAAACACATTTTTGGACACTGCTCCTACAGATTTTGCCCTAAAATCACACAAATCGGTACACACTATGTCTACACGTCCCCCTACACTCAGGAACCAATGCCACTTACAGCCCTCTTTGTGTATACATGTCACCTGACGTTCGCTTATCTCCCGATTAGGGAGTCTTACTGGTATACAAGTGTGCATATTAAAGTGCAACACAATTGCACTTGAAATCTCCATCAGTGGAGCAATCCATCAACAGAGCAATCCTGTGACCTCTGTGCAGGAGAACAGGGAATGTAGATGGAGAGTGAAGACATACCCAGTGGAGATGGGATCTAGGGGCTCTGTCGGCAGCTCCACGTCACGCCTGCACATTTTGCTACGTGGTCAGGGTTGGTATGTGGTCAGGGTTAGTCCTGGCTCAGGGAAGAGAATGTCTCTGTCGTGCATAGTCCACCACGGGCACCTTTGGAGCTGCGACAGGCCCAAGGCCTAGCAGGAGGACCATGTGTATGATAGAATCCTTGGAAGCAGAGTTGCCAGATTTTGCAATTAAATCTAAAAACAATCTAAAAACAATCAAAGAAAAAAAATACTAATAAAATAAAATAAATAAAAAATAATAGTAATAAGTGGATTTTAAAAAAAAAATTGTGGGGGTCCTTGGCACAAATTATTTTCAGGTGGGGATCCGTGGACAAATACATTAATTTGACATGAAAATGTCTGAGAACGACTGATTTAACCAACAGTAGGAAGCCCAAAGGATCGCAACCACCAATATTTACAAGTGGTTTTATAGAGAAATTGCACCTGTGCGAAGTGAGTGGTGCAAACACGACACACGTGCATATCTCCTTGTATGGACCGTTCTGTCCGTGACGTCGGTCACTTTATGTGTATGAGCCCAGAGCTCCATACATGGAGATCTGTACTAATAAACACAAAGTGAAATGTAGGAGCAGTTTGCACCGCTCAAAAACGTCCAAAGTCGATATGGCAACACTACTTGGAAGAAGTCTTGTTGACTGTTTTTAAGGCTTAAAAGTAACTTGCCCTTCCTGGTTTAGCAAGCACTGATTAACTCCATCGGCAGAATATCTTTGGTTAAATGTTTTGCTGATGTTCAGTCCATTTCCCAAAGTGATTTCACTGCAACTTCACTGCAGTTTTTAAGATTTATCTTTTATGCCTTTATTGATTGGGATAGACAGTTGACCAACAGGAAAAGGGGGGCAGAGATGTCTAGTGTCATGCAGCAAAGGCCTTTGGGACTTGACCGTCGTCAGGTTACACAGAGCCTTGGTGCCTGGACCGTTACTGTCGCACACCCAACAATAGATACAGGAGAGGAGGAGGACTCTGAAGAGCACAAATCAGAAAAGCATGTACTCTTCAGCTCAGGATTAACCATTCGGTTGGCAGTGTTTCTCTACTCCTGTGATACTACAGATTACCTGTGCAAGCATTACACAGAAGATGAGATCACAAACCCCCCCAGAGGCAGAGCATAAGAGTTACGCATCAACATGGAACGCTACCGTTTCTGATTGCGACCGTAAGGTCGCAGTTTAGTATGAAAACCTCCACCGGCCGTCCGTCCGTCCGTCCGTCCGTCACACACGTCACACCTTTGCCCTGCTCAATGTATACGTGTAACGCCTGATACTGAGGTGATGTGTCACTGTGACATCACAGATACTGAGGTGATGTGTCACTGTGACATCACAGGTGAGATCGCAGTGATGTCAGATACTCAGAGCAGGGATCTCCATATTTAGGCATAAACAGGTGACATCACAGTGATGTCAGATACTCAGAGCAGGTATCTCCATATATTGGCATAAAATGGATTCTGTTAGGGATCTCCATACTGTATATGGGCATAAAAGGGATTAGTGATGTCAGATACTCAGAGCAGGGATCTCCATATATGGGCATAAAAGGGATTCAGATGGAGATTCAACTTCAATGAGTAACAATGGCAAACTGTCAACTGCCCGTATGTCTTGATAATTGGTAAAACAAACTTTTGGCCTATTTGTGGCTTATCATCACATCCAACCATCTTAAGATACTCAGCTAGTGGGGAATGCTCTCTTCCCTGGTGAGAATTGCCCCTTTATATAGGGCTTGTTTGTGTATTGTATGACATCACGCCACATCATCAGCTGTGGACTCTGTGATGTCATCGTATCTCCATATATGGCCATCTCCGTATATGGAGATATAAGTCGTCCATGCCCAGGTATGGGCTGGTGAGGTCAGACTTTGTGTGATGGGTAGGTTATCTCCATATATGGAGATTCAACATTCCAGGTGTAACTATGGCTGCCCGTATGACGTGAGAGGTGGAGGCTGTGATATTTGTGGAGATAAGCGACCAACGGTCGCTTATCTCCCGATTAGGGAGTCTTACTGGTGTATTTATGTGTATGTTTATAAAGAACTCACACCCAGAGTGAAGTCACTTCACAGTTAATGGTGGGCTCGCTTTAGCGAGTATACTGTACTTAGGCCTAGTTGTCCCATCCACATTTTTTGACACCTAAAACTAGACTCTTTTTTTTTGCTACAAATTTTGTTCAAACTTCAACTTGTGGAGGGAGGGAGAGGGAGAGAGGAGAGAGAGAGACCCGATGGTAGAAGGCCCCTGTGCGACAGTGCTAACAAAAGAACACCCAGGTCCCTCTCAGGAGGAATAGTCATGACAGATCCAGGCTCTGGGGTGAGCGGCCGTACTGCCTCAACCGAGTCGGGGGGACAGAAAGAGAGAGCAAAAGAGAGACACAGAGAGATACAGGCAAATCCACAGGCGTGCTCAATGGAGGCCCGGTCCACAGTCACACTCTTCAGCTGAGGTTCCGAAATAGCAGTCCCCTTGTAACACCCCTTGTATCTGCCCAACGCTAAATCTTGAGAGAAGACATGTGTCTCGACTGCCAGCGATACTGGATCAGGAAATGGAAAAGGGTGTATGTGACCTGGACAACACCCAAATTCACTGCCATTTTCTAGCCCAGATTTCTGTTAATAACAAACGTTCTTGCCAGGATAAAGGGAAAGGACTAGTTGGGACTAGTCTTTCCCCTTTAATCTGAACCTCATACAGTCAAACCACACGTGTGTGATGCATATTTCACTGCATGATATTTAAATGTATTTAGGCTAAATTGAATAATATCACACCAGGAACATTCTGAGTCGTGTCACCAGTTTCTCTTCCCATCCACGAGACAGGATGAGGTTCTAAGCATTATGACTCAATTTTGGCTGTGCTCAATGTGACGGAAACCCCAGTGGGGACATGGTTGGAGACTATATGCCCATAAAAGGGGACAAGGACTGGGAGATCTCCATATATGGGCACATGTGCGATTTATGTCACACTGACCCGCATGGACTGCTGATTTCATCAGGGATCTCCATATGGGCACATATACGATTTACGTTACACTGACACGCATGGACTTGAAAAGTACCGACAGATATTGATATGCACTTTTGTACAGTTGTACGAAACAACATTTCTTTGTAGAACTGCATGCTGATCCAACCAATATGCCCATAAAAGGGACTGACAGATACATAAATTTAGATCTCCATATATGGGCAGTTGGGCACATATGAGAACTTCTAGTTCACATGCCTGAACTTCTAGTAATCCTGACCCTTGGTTCCATGACTACACCTTCAGTGTTAAATTGACACCGAATTCCGTCTTACCATTTGAATTTTACCCATTCAAGTCAATGGCGGAAATCTGTGGTAGTCCTTGTCTCTTTCATGCCCATACATGGAGATCCCTGATGTCATCAAAGCCCATATCTAGGAATGCCCATATAAGGACATACTGGTTGAATCTGCATTCTCCCATTTGGCTTCCATGTCAGTCTCATGTGGTCTATGACATCAGACATCTATGATGTCAGACATCTCCGTATTTGGGAAACATTAAATGTTTGTAGGCCTATAGACGGGTTTCTTGTTTACAAACATTGAGACTAAATGCACAGGTGACTGTATCATGTAATCAATTCCGTCCAATCCCCAAACCTGTTGTTTTGGGGAGCGCTGGTTTCATTGGCTAATTTTGGTACCGACCCTGCGCACGCATCTAGTTCTTATCAGTGTAACGTGGACCAGAAACCCATCTATTCATCCATTCAAGTCAGTAGAAAATGTTATATTCACTAATACTTTGCTGAGTCGCAAGACAAATGTCAGTGTGCGTTGATAATAATCAGCACAATGATTTGCCTTGCCGTAGTAAGCCTTGCCGAGCCATGAGGCCCATAGGGCAGGAGCTCACCTCCTGTTTCTGTAGCGTGAGGCAGCTTACACACACCCGCTGGACATGACGCTAGTATGTGCAGGGAGGCTAGTATGTGCAGGGAGGCTAGTATGTGCAGGGAGGCAAAACAATGTTGCACATTAAACTAATCCTAAGCCACTTTATACTCCCTGAAGACATCAGACGCATAGGGGAACATTCACTGAAACATCATCTTATGATCATGTCTTTCTTTCTGCTAGTTTTACAGTCAACTGTGGAAGTAAAACTTCACTCGTCCACACAATACAATAGCTGTTATGTTACATTTATCCTGAAGTGGCTGCTTGACAGACCCAGTATCATCTTCCACAGTTACAAAGAATTAAATGTGAATAAAATGTGAATTTGAAATCAACTTGGTTGTCCTGGTTTTGATATTTCTAATGAAAGAAAATATTGTTCAGTGGTTTATTAAAATTCTAAGTCCTCAATGTTTTTAGTATTTACGCACGCACGCACGCACGCACGCACGCGCACACACACACACACACACACACACACACACACACACACACACACACACACACACACACACATACATACATAAAAAAAGTTTATAATATGTATCATGTATTTATAAACCACAGTCATTCAATAGTCCATGTTTAGCAACCAGTATGTTATATTTAGAGATGGCTGATAAAAGTACAGGGTATTTATAATTTTTAAACAGTTTCATTTGAAAGATTCAGCAGTGCTTAGCACATTTTGGGGCTATTTGAACTTCCAGTCTAGTATTGACTATTGTCCGAAATTGGTATTATTATTATTTCCCCTCTGTTTCTGTGTTAACTTTTTTTGCTCCTAGCTCCTCCATGACAGGATCAGTATCTGTGATCGAGCTCATGGTCTGTTGAAGTAATCTGTTGTCGACCTGAAGTCTATTGAATAAGCCCTGAGATCGTGCATTATTGCATTAACACCCACCTTCGCACCACCTCAACCTGGCTTGGCCTATTACAGGTAGGCCTACATGAAACTGAATTACGCCTTCATGACTTGGTCAAGCCTAGCTTTTCTTGTTGTTGTTGTTGTTGTTAAACAGGCTATTGGTTGATTTCACTGTGATAAATTAAGCACATTAGTCTTATTTCATACAAACAGACATGCCTTTATGACAGTATCTGTTTACTTTTACCTGAGTTATTATTAGTTGAGAGAGACCATAGAGGGTTGGTTGAGAGAGACAGAGCAACGCAAACATGCAATATAGGTCCACAAGAGGGGGCTGAAAACACCAAAACAAACTTGAACTATCCTAACACACTACCAGACACCCAAAGATAAAATACCTCTAGGATGTCCAGTTGTGTTTGTCAGTTTACTGTTTTACTTAAATAAAAGTATCAATACTGTAATGTAGAAATACTCTGTCTGGAATTCAACACCTACTTTAGTAAAAGTACTGGCAAAAAATCAAGTACCAAAAGTAATACTAGAAATACTGTTCCTTCGAAACAGTGTGGGCTCGCTTCCAACCAAAAACATAATAGTAAAAAGTGTCAAGGTCCCAGGCAATGCTCTCTTTCATTTTACTGACGTAAAATAGTAATAGAAATACAATGTAGACAAGCAGTGTTATTACATTAACTTAACGTTATGGACAATTAAATCAAAATAAAATTAAAACATAATGTGGACGGGTAAACAAACCACACAACACAAGTTTGAGACCATGTTGGGAACTGAAGTTATGGCTGTTTAAAGCCCGGGAAGAAAGAGGGGGGACCCGTGTGTGCGTGTGTGTTGTGTGTGTGTGTGTGTGTGTGTGTGTGTGTGTGTGTGTGTGTGTGTGTGTGTGTGTGTGTGTGTGTGTGTGTGTGTGTGTGTATGTGTGTGTGTGAACCAGTAATGGACCCCCTGGAAACACATCACGGTCCCTCAGGGGTCCTCGAACCACACTTTGGGAACCAGCAATGGATCCCCTGGAAACCCCTCAAGGATCCTCAGGGGTCCCTGAACCACACTTTGCAAACCAGCAAACCACATCAAAGTAATAGTACGCAGATGGTCCTAATATTGACAAGCTTTTTAAAAACAGCAGATCTACAAGATCACAACATGTCGCAACGTCACATTGTAGATCAGCTTCTTACAATTAGACAAAGTATTAAGTGATTCATCTACAGTATGTTTTGTATTAATAATAAAATCTGCAAAGTAACAAGTAACTAAAGCTGCCAAATGCAATTGCAGTGGAGTATAAGTAACAAAAGTGTAAGGTAAAAGTTGGTATACAGTACGGGACATGCTGATCCAAATGCATATAGACTAACAATCCCAAAGCACATCTGTCCTCTATACTATAATATATAACAAAGATGCTGCAATAGACCATATTCACACCGCGGCCATCTTGGATCACATGACTTCCTGGGGTAGCAGCCTGCATTACAAACCATTGTGAACAATGGAGCGATGGTCCCAAAATATGAGTTCTATTCAACCAATTTCTTTTCACCAAATTGACAACTGGGCAGATGACAACATAAACATCCCCAAAATGATTAACTAGAGGGGTATATTCATGGTAGTTATATTGCAGTGTTACTCTGTACAAATACTTGCTACAGTATGCAGACTAGTGCTTGCTCTGCCATCATATAGTTAATATTACTGTATTGTGATTTTTGCATATTAATCAGAAACAATCTTACAACAAATAGTTAATATGATAGTGGAGCAAGTCTTTGTACACAGTAAGGTTGTAAGGACCAATTTTAGCATGAACGTAGCTGACTAAAAGAACACAGACTTGGTTGAAAACCGTCGAATTACTCCTTTAAGTACAATTTTGAGGTATTTTACTTTACTTTAGAATTTCCGATTTCCAGTAGGCCCACTTTTACTTATACTCCACTACAAAAAACTCCACTCCAAATATTGTACTTTTACTCCACTGCGCGTGCGCGCGCATGCGTGTGTGTGTACCCTGCCCACGATTCCACAATGTCCCGCCCACAAATAGCTCCAAAATCACATTTTACTTGAGAGTCTGGCGCAACAGCAACACCTGCTTGACCGACCAACCAACCAGCCTTTATTGATGCTAAATTTAGTACCGCCCCTGAAGGGGGTCCACCCTATGTTCCCCAGGTTCCATGTTCCCCACCCACCCTCCCCACAAAAAGGTTATATGTTCCCCGCTCAACCAAAAAAAAAAAAAAGGATCTACTGTATGGTCCCTACAAAAAAAGTATATGTTCCCAACTCAAATGCAGGAAATGGTGGGACATCTGGGCACTAAGAAGATGTGGGCAATCCTAATTTAGGTGCCCAGTTGCCCAGGTACTCAGATGTCTCCACTCCTAAGTGCCCACATGTCCCTATTGCCCAGATGTCCAGGTGCCCACTCGCCCAGATGCCCAGTCATAACAAAAGTATATGGTGTCCAGATGTCCCTAGTGCCCCCTGTCCCACTAGTTTTCGTAATTTCTCCCCATTATTGTGTGTTTTGAGTTGTTATTAATAATTAGAAATGAATGTTTCCCATGCATTTTTGGATGAGTGGGGAACATAACCTTTTTTAAGTTGAGCGGGAAACATAGAAACCTTTTTTGTGGGGGTAAGTGGGGAACATAGAACCTGGGGAAGATAGGACCTTTTTTGGGTAAGTGGGGAACATAGAACTTTTTTGAGGGGGTAAATGGGGAACATAGAACCTGGGGAACATAGAACCTGGGGAACATAGGTACGGTCCCCTCCCGAAGAATATGGGCTGGGCGTGCCTAAATTGTGACGCCCCTTCATATATATTTGACAGTTTTTCCCCCCTGACCGTTTAGTACAAAACTAGAAATGACACATATTTTATAACAGCTTGCGCCTTGTGGACTAGAGAAAGAGGGCTAGAAAGCAGGGGGACGGTACCTATGTTCCCCAGGTTCTCTGTTCCCCAGGTTCTATGTTCCCCATTTACCCCCACAAAAAAGGTTCTATGTTCCCCACTCATCCAAAAATGCAGGAAACATTCATTTCTAATTATTAATAACAACTCAAAACACACAGTAACAGGGAGAAATTACGAATACTAGTGGGACAGGGGGCACTAGGGACATCTGGACACCATACTTTTGTTATGACTGGGCATTAGGAACATGTGTGGGCATTTGGACAAGTGGGCACCTAGACGAGTGGGCACTTAGGGGTGGAGACATGTGGGCACCTGGGCAACTGGGCACCTAAATTAGGATTGCCCACATGTTCTTAGTGCCCAGATGTCCCACCATTTCCTGCATTTGAGTTGAGTTTTGGTGCAACATACAGTAGATCCTATTTTGGTTGAGCAGGGAACATAGAACCTTTTTGTGGGAAGGGTGGGTGGGGAACAAAGAACCTGGGGAACATAGAACCGTTTTGGGGGGGGAGTGGGGAACATAAAACCTGGGGAACATAGAACCTGGGGAACATAGGGAGGACTCCGAAAGGGGACACGTACAGGGCAAAATGGCAAACATGTAGTCATTAAAGTAGAGTCATGTAAAGATGGAAAAGCATTTGTGTGAGTCACAAAAACAATATAAGACAAGACAAGACAGGTAATGTTTTCATGTTTCATATTTTTATTGAAGGAATTGAGCAATAACATTTTGCAATGAACAAGACAGTTCTGTGTCTTTGAAATGAGTAGGCTAATACAGGCGCGTTTTCAGGAATTAGATACAGGGTAGGCGAAATGCAAGCCGCCGCCGGCCCCCCTCCCTCCTCCCACCGGTAGGACCGCTACAGGTAACGGCCCAAACCCCTCTCCCCTGCCACTCCATGAAAACAACGCTGCCGAGAGTGATCTACAAGCTCACAACGGTTGCTTCTGCAAACGCGACGTGAGCTTGTATGTCAGCTGTTCTCTGGACGTATCCCACACATAATGCTACAGTAAATTCTTGCAGAAACGGGGCGGATATATATATTTTTTTAAAGTCAGTAATTATTGTAAATATTGTAATTAAGGCGAGATCAGATCACACTTGTGCAGGCGACCGACTGTCCGCCTTAAGGCTGGCTACACTACTGGAGTAATAGAGATTTTTATTTATTTTTTGCCTTTTTTAACTGAATGGCAAATCGAGTGGCAAAGTGAGTTTGACATTGTTAACGTTGTGTTTAATGCAATCAGGTAGGACTTCTCTGTTTGGATGTAGGCATATGGGCTATCGCCAGAAAGTAGCTTTTTGCCACTCAGTAGGCGTTATCGCATAACTTCCGGGTATGATGATGATGTCAAGCTCATATCCTCTATTTGGAACCTTGCCAGAAGCTTGCGCGCAGGCGTGGGTCTGACACCATGCCCACCAGGGGAAATGGATGTGCCGCGTGGCAGCACACCGCATTCAGTTGAGGTTTATGCACGGCACTTCTTGCACGGCACTTCACGTGTGTCAATCAATACTGCGACGCTGCACAGCCGCCTGTGGCCGGTGTGTGCTTCCCTTAAAGGCTCATTCACACTGGGCGTGTGTTGCGTGTTGTCCCATTCATTTCCAATGGAGAATTGCATGCAGCCCGTCTAGCGCGATACGGCAAAAAACACCCAATTTCACGCTGAGTGCACGCATCAGACCGACTGAGACATTTGAATGAAGTTCGTCTCGACCAACATTATTCAAATCTTGTGCGTGCGTGAGCTCTTGAAGCCAATGAAAGCAGTGCTGCTCTGCGTGTAGGTGTCCGTGTGAAATGACAGGGACAGAGTGAATTGCGTTCATATGTGCTTAGACGGTGTGCGTTTTTTCTCAGTGTGAATGCAGGTTAATACTTTATGTTGTACCCAGCAACATACCAGATTAATACCCCAACAACCAGGTACAGGTTGCACTGCAGGTGGGTGTGGGTGTTCTTTGATTCTCCAAATCTAATACTGTGGGTGTGACCTCAACGTCATCAAGGAAAAGAAGCTGATCATGGACTCCAAGAAGCAGAGGAGAGAGCACACACCTCTCTTCATCGATGGCGTTGCAGTGGAAAGCGTCAGCGAGTTCATGTTCCTAGGCGTGCACTTTGAGGAGGAGCTCAAGTGGGACACACACACACACACACACACACACACACACACACACACACACACTCTGACACCATGTATGGGCTCAGCAGAGACTTTACTGCTTTTGTCGCCTGAAGAAGTCCCCCCCCCCCCCCCCCCCCCCCGCATCCTCAGGCCATACTACAGCACGACATTGAAACCGTTCTGTCAGTTGTATCATAGCCTGGTATGGGAACTGCACCATTTGTGAACAGAAAGACCTATATAGCGTGGTGGCTACTCTCGAGGAGCTTCACGAGAAGCGGTGCATAGTCAAAGCTCACTGAATCATCAAGGACAGTCACCACCCCTGCCACTCTGGTCTAGAGCGTTAGCAAGTTCTGTTGATCGCTCTGCCAGGCACGCCAGGTGCAGGCAATTTCCCATCAGCTGCTGATTACTGCAAAACCAACCTGGACACATCCGCTGCTATTCTTATAGACCGAAAATTCCACTACGGTGTGAGATCTTCAACTTCAGTAAAAATAAACAGAACTATTTCGTTATTGGGTGGGAAACCTCTAGCTTTTTTCTTTTCTTAAAATAATTGTTATTTTAATAATTATTTAATAATTGTTCATTGTCGTCTGACATGACACGTTGACATCACTGTGATGTCATGGGAACCAATCTAACAGAATTCCTTTTATGCCCATATATGGAGATCCCTGATGTCATCAATATTAAGCCCATATCCAACAGGACTTCATATGGGAATGTCCATATATGGAGGGAGACAGCAGGCCATATCTGTGTGGCTGGTTCAGACAATTAAGGATCTCCATAAATGGGCATAAAAGGGATTGTATGTATGATGTCAGATATGATAGACATCATCAAGATTTTCACATAACAAATAACTGAGTAAGCATGTTTGGGGTCTCAAAGCATATCTCCATATACAGTAGCTGGATCTCCATATATGGGTACCAGGGGTCTCCATATATGGGTTACTGGTCCGATATACATCACTGGCCAGATGGCCAAGACATACGACAAGCGACATGCGACAAGCGAACTCGCCCTAAAGGGCGAGGTCGCTTGTCGCCCTGAGGCGTCTTACTACTGTGACTTTCTCTTCCAGCTTTTTGTTATTAATCAAATCTCTCTGATATACTGTAGTTGTGGTTGATTGTAAGACGTTTTATAGGCGAGTGGAATGGAGAGAGGTGTGCTCTCCATCCTACAGTTCACTGTGCTCTACATTCTCTTGACTCTGCTGAATCTTCTCAGGAACGGTTTGAGTCAGGAAGGTGTAGCGGTCCTTCTTCAGGTGCTGAGCAGACATCTGTTCCAGCCCAATGGACAGGTAGTGTTCATCTACACCGTACTGGTGCCAATGTACCAGGCCGGCTCCATTAGGTGACCTACATACACAGTGGTTTGTTTGTTTTTAAGTATAAACAGTAATGAGAGTATGTTGATAGAGCACTTATCTAATTATAAGATATACTGTAGGCCTACTGTGTATTGTGAGTTTAATCCTACCCCGTCCGAGCAAAGTTGCCCCAATAGCTCATCATGGTCTTGCTAAGCTGTTCGTCTTCTTCTGTGCATGATACTGTAGAGTGATTAAGAAAAATGGTTTTCGTGAAGCTTCTGATGTACACTTTCAAAAGGTATTCATTCTTTGAAACCAGAGACAAATTCATATTTATTATGTTTCATTATTTTGTATAATATACAGTATAATAAAATCATATAATTATATAATATTGCACTTACTCCCAAATTCAGCATAGGAAGTGACAAAGCAGTATCCAAATACAGTGATGAGTTCATCACCATGGTCTGATCCAACAAAGCTTGGTCTTCTCTCCTGCAGGAATGTGGGTGGATGCTGGTACTCATACAGGTATACAGGAGCACCTGCATCTGGTTGTAGACAAAATGAGGTATGTGAGTATAATAATATTCGAGGCAAACTGCTAATAAAAAACATTCTTAAGATTGCATTATTTTGTCTTACAGTTACCTCTGTGGGAATTTGCAGTCTTAATGGCTGGAATGGTAAAAAGAATGTCCCCAAGCAGCTCTGTAAATCCATCTCTAATTTTCAGTCGATCTCCAGAGGTTCCTAGATATTCATCTGCCACAAGCTCTTTCACTGGGCCATCTTTCAGCTTGAGGAAAGAGAGAAATCATAAAGGCTATAATAAAAGAAAAACATGGCAAAATCAGAACCATGAAATGAATGCAAGACAGTGTTTGTCTTACATCGGGAAAGAACATGGATAGAATAGGCATGACATGTTCCCGGTCCATTCCCTCTGTCCAGTTTGGAGGAGCAAAGAACTAAAAGAGCAAGCACATGTTTTCATTTCTTAGTTTTGTAGAATAAAAACAGAATCAAAACGATATATACAGTATTTCAGAAAGACCTATAGTATGAGTATAGTAAACTCAAAATATCCATTGAATGAATGCAATGATATCAAAGATAATGTCACATTGGTATACTTACCATAGGGAGTAGCCAGCCCCCTTCATGATTATTAATGCCTGTTATGAAAGGTATTTTAAGAAGTTCATGGTGTTGGTAGTGTTCATCCACAAGTTTTGTCAAGAAATATCCATCAACGGTGACAGGGTATCTTATCATCACGTTCTCCTTGAGAGAAAAGCATACGAATGTGTAAGACTAGGGAGTGTAAAACTCAGGGAAGAGTTATTAAAATGAAAATCATTCAGAGCAACAAAAACATTACACTGAAATCTGTGTAATGTTCTATATGATCAACTTGTTATGTCAGCAGATGATATCTAATATATCTCTTGTACATGTCTAACCTTTTCAAACGTCAGCATAGCATCAATGTCCATGGATCTCAGGCCGTCAGCAATCATTTTTGTGCTTGTGATGTCACAGCCTGATACATTGCTGGCTAAAAGCTGGCAATAACGATCAGAGAAACATACAATTTTAAAGAAGGCTCCAATGTGGATATTGGACTTCATGTGCAGAGCCTGGGCATTAGTTATTTATGACATATCTTTTGCCTGTATAACAACTAATTTGGGCAAGATGTCAGCCTAATCAGAGCCTCATTGACTTCCAATACAAGACTTACTGGAAAGTGAAGAGATATGTGGGCAAAAATTGATCTTGTAAACCGCGTCAGTGCCAGATGTGTCCAGCGGTTTACAAGATCACCCACGGTCACACAGAGACTTCTGCACTTTAATGCTTGCAATGAAAATAAAGTAAACTGGTTAAAAACCTGTGCTACGGGCAAAGGATCTTGTGTGAATATTGCATTCATTGCAGCAGTGCCACTCTCAGCAATTCCACGGTGAAACAGGCCATCAGACAATGGAGACAGAGCCTGATAATTCAAGAAATACAAAACATGGAATAAATTCTTTGTCACTGTCATTGAGTTTTAAAGAATATTTTTGTGTGGATTGTACTGTACCAGGAGGGACACGCTCACTCCACCAGCGGACTCCCCAAATATGGTGACTGAACCTGGATCTCCTCCAAAGTTATGGATGTGCTCCTGGACCCATCGCAGAGCTGCCACTTGGTCCAGTAAACCAAAGTTTCCTGAAATCTGTTCATCTCCAGTACTGAAAAGAGCACACAATCAGATATCACTAAAACAACTCAGAGCAAGGCATAGTTCTTTCTTAAAAGGACATCGTCATTATGCTCATCATACTTCATCTTCCTCACCTGAGAAATCCCAGTGCTCCTAAGCGATATTGGACCAGAACCACAACTACGTCCTGGTAAGCAGCCAGAGCAGAACCATCATATACTGAGGCTGAGCCCATTGTTAGCCCTCCACCATGGATCCAGACCATGACCTAGGGAATAGAACAGTGATTATTTGTTATCTTTTTAATTGTACTAATTGCACTCACTCACTTCGATGAGGACAAACAGGGATCTTACTGGGAGTTTGGCATCTTGAGCAGCTTTGGCTGGAGTGTAAATGTTGAGGTAAAGACAGTCTTCTGAAATGTCAGGGATGTCAGGGATATTTGTCTTTGAGAATAACATATTTATCATATCCAGAAGAATCTGTTTATTTTGGACACACCTGTGAAAACAAAACAAAAATTCAGTTAATATACCGGTACGGAATAAAACTATCAAATAAATATACTGTGCCTAATGACTTACATGAATGGTTGTTGGGTGGCATCCCTCACTCCTTCCCATCTCTCTGCAGGCTGGGGTGGGGTCAGTCTCAAAGGACCAACAGGAGGCTTTGCAAACGGCACTCCCAGGTAGACATGGACCCCTGGATCCTTCCCCTTTACGCTCAAATGCTCTCCTCTCAGACTTCCCAGTTTTGTGTGGATTACAGGCCCTGTCTTTGGTCTGTGAGACAAGTATCATACAGAGATGCTGCAGTGAGTTTCAACCCAGACAAAACCTGCTTTTTATAGATATATTTATAGGTATAAACACAGGATCATACAGTTCACTGTTCTCCATCTTCTCGCTATGTTGTCTGATCTTCTCAGGAAGGGTTTCAGTCATGAAGGTGTAACGGTCCTTCTTCAGGTGCTGACCAGGTTCCTGCTCCATTCCAATAGAGAGGTAGTCTCCCTCTGCTCCATACTGTGGCCAGTGTACCAGGCCAGCTCCATTAGGTGATCTACAAACACACACAAACACAGTACAGAAGGGGTGGGTGGTGATACAATTTGAACAGCGTAAAGAACACTAAGTCATTGCATTGAGAAGCTTGTTAAAAATATATTGTTCTTTTTTTCTTTTCTTTTTTTTTCCTTTTATCCCACAATTTTGTAACACATTTTTCACCCAGTGCCCACCCTATACATTTTTTAATATAGTCAATTTATCATCCTACACACCAAGGTTTTCCTCTTTCTCCACTGTTATTAACTCTTGCCATCAAAACACTTGCAATTGCTGTCAGAGCCCAACCAACAATCCAGAGGCATCACAGTAGGTGGCATTTAATCACCTGACTCTATGCAGACATATATTGTTATAATTTGTTACATTGTCTGTGGTATCCTCTAAGTGCAAAATTTGTAACATCAATATGTCGCCAGTTGTGTATCAAAATGTCTATTTTATTTTTTACTAAACTAAATGAGCATATATCCGCTGCAACACATGACACTCCTGCTCATGTCATGATCATTTTGTGGTTGTACTGTATTTGGTTGTCTTGGAAATATTGTCAGTAAAGCATACCTGTAACTGAGAACCTTAATTTACTAAATAAATATACCTTCTCAAAACTGGTCAACCATATCATATACAATATAAGCTGTAGTAAGTTTAGTTAAATAAACTTGTATAAACGCCATACGGTTAGAATAAGAAGTTGACATTGAGAGTAAAAAAGGTATGGCAGCCACAGAATGGATCAACAAACATCTGCACATTAAGGAGTAGACATTTACCTTGTACGAGCAAAGTTGCTCCAGTATTTCATAATAATTCTGCTTAACTTCTCATCTTCCTCCGTACATGACTCTGAAGAGAAAGAATTATGTAGAAATGATGTAGAAATGGTGTTCAAAAAACACAATGACTACTGTAATTATGTTCAATTATGATGAACTACAAAACACTGCTGGTTTTACCTGTTAACAAGACTTGATCTTGTGTGAAACACATTCCAAAAACAAAAATGAGATCATCTCCATGATCAGAGCCAACAAAGCTGGGCCTCTTCTTCTTGAGCATGCTGGGTGTCTCCTCTAACTCATAGAAGTACACTGGAACTCCTGCATCTGTTTGGAGGATTAAAGAAAGTCATACATTTATACCTTTGTTCTCTACTTCTTCTAGTGTTTGAGTTAATATTCAAGTCAGTATAGGAAGATGGGCAGTTGGGGAGACAGTGAGTTTGAAAATAGCCAACAATTAGCAAATAGGATTAAGTGGTAAATGGTCTGCGTTTAGTGCTTCATAATGTGTGTTACATTAACACCGGTCTGACTGAAACTGCAGAGATTAAAGTCTGTGATGTCACAGATTTAGAAATAACGTAATTCTTAAAAAAAAAAAGAACAAGATCGTGTTTATTATGTCCTCAATTTCCAAATTTGGTGAAAAATTGGTTCTGTTGATAAACATCATCACCTTATCAGTCTCTTACCTCTGTGGAAGTTTGCAACCTTAATGGCAGGAACGGTAAACATCACATCTCCAAGCATCTCAGTAAACCCATCTCTAACTTTCACACGATCCCCTGAAGTTCCCATGTATTCATCTGCCATCAGCTCCAGGTCCTCAGGCTAAACAGACAGAACATTCAGTTAAGGCCTTGACATATAAAACACATTGGAAGTGGTGAATGGGGGGAGGATGTGATCCAAATTGATGCTCAATCCTGGACAATGCTGTTCACTGTCAGGTAGCCACATGGCTGGTTTGGTGAACTTTCAGGCTCCTGCTAATCCACTGTAGTGGCACACAAGCATTTCAGCTAATCATTACAGGCTTTCCATGGTCTCAGTCAATTATTATTATTATTTTTTTTGTCACAATTGTCATGGCAGACCCCTGAACAGCATTTGTGCCCAGTTTTGTGAGGATTGGAGCAATTAAATTTAATTAAATTCAATTAAATTCAATTCAACTCAAAGGAGATTACACATAACAGTTGGAGGGGATACACACTACACAACATTGTGTTTAACAGAGCTATGTCACATTTTAGCACCTTACGTTATATTTTGTGGAGGTTGAAAATGAGCTAGTTAGTTAAATTAGTTAGCCTTATACGGTTTGCTCGCTTTAGACTCTAGTTGAATCCACTTTGGCTGCTAAAACCACCTATGTCAATATTGTATTGTCTCAATCTGAGCAGGGAGGGAAATTCAATAATTGTGATTTAATTGTGTATAAAAAATAACTATTAATATTTTACTATTCTGTTCATGTTATTGTAAATCATGTTAAACAACTGACAACTGATTAATGGTCTTCTTGCAATTGCATAACACCAGAAATTGCTGGAAGAACAGCAGGGCATACTCATGTTGCCTCATGCTCTGGACTTTTTGCGGTATGTTGAAAACATTTCTGTAAAATCAAATATAGGGCCAATATGTTTTAGTTTTGGAAAATTTTGGCACGGTACATTAACAGACATTGATGCAAGAACTGTGGTGTTATTCTTACATTGGGGTAAAACACGGTCATAATCTGTAGAACTTCATGCCGGTCCATTCCATCCACCCAACCTTCAGGAGCCATGAACTGTGATGACAGAATGCAGAATTATACAGTATATAATATAATACATAATTATACAGTAAGTACTAGAACTGCACTCTGTCGAGGTGCCAACTTGCGCCTTGTGCACATGATGTGTGCCCATCTGGTTTCATTGGCTGTTAATGAAGACATAACCATATAACTCTTATATACCTAACCCTGCTGACATCACCAGTGGCATCACCAGGAATGCTGGTCCCTCACAGGCTGTTAATGATGACGTTGCCAGAGATGCTAGTCCCTGAGTGGGCAACGGTCTTCAACAAGGGGGTACACCTACATACATACATACCCAGCCGATCGCAGTACTTGCGCGCTCTCCTTGCGCAAGTAACAAGGCTTTATCTCTGGAGAAGATAAATACCAGTAAGACTCCCTAATCGGGAGATAAGCGACCGTTGGTCGCTTATCTCCACAAATAGGCCAAAAGTTTGTTTTACCAATTATCAAGACATACGGGCAGTTGACAGTTTGCCATGGTTACTCATTGAAGTTGAATCTCCATATATGGAGACATAAGTTGCTCATACCATAGCAACCATGTTTTTTACAGGGCCTGGGATTGATGACATCAGAAATCTCCATATATGGGCATGAAAGGGATTTTGTTTCTGGAAATATGTCTGTGGGGTGCCACATTTGGAATAAAACACTTACATCACACATCTGGATATCCATACAGCCCATCTAGTTTGCCTGTGTCCATTTATGCCCATATATCTGATGACATTGGGACAATGATCTCCATATATGGGCATAAAACTTATGTTAATTAGTAAAGCCTGGGGATCTCCATATATGGGCATGAGGGGTACCCTAAAAGGGCATCATCTGGGAATAGCAAATATAGTTATCCTAGAAAGTGAAAATCTTACATCAAAGGCCATAACTACCTACCTACCACCATACTGCATTCCTCATTAAACTACCTACCAGTAAGATGCCTATAGGGAGAAAAGCAAAGGGCGTGGTTGCACCATTTCTTGGTCTTCTGGCCAGTGATGTATATCGGACCATTTAACCATATATGGAGACATCTGGTACCCAAAGATATTCACAGATATGGGCTTAATATTGATGACATAAGGGATCTCCATATATGGGCGTAAAAGGGATTTGGTTCCCCTGGCATCACAGGGATCTCCATATATGGGCATAAAATGGATTTGGTTACCCTGGCAACACGGGGATCTCCATATCTCCATATATGGGCATAAAAGGGATTTGGTTCCCCTGGCATCACAGGGATCTCCATATATGGGCATAAAAGGGATTTGGTTCCCCTGACATTACAGTGATGTCAGTGGCTGGTTCTACAGAGGGGATCTCCATTTATGGGCATAAAAGGGAATGTATGTATGATGATGTCAGATATCATAGACGTCATAGGACTTTCACATAACGAATAACTGAGTAAGCATGTAAACCCGTAAAATCTATATTTGGGCATGGCTGATTTATGACCTCATCATGATGACACGAGCAAACACAGCTGAATTGTATAAATGATCAGTGCAGAAACCAACAGAAGTATTTGACCAAGACTCTTCGATTTAAACATCAACAAAGGTGTGACGTTTGTTGATGGTCACAAAGGTGTGACGGACGGACGGACGGACGGACGGACGGACGGCCGGTGGAGGTTTTCATAGTAAACTGCTCCCTGACGGTCGCAACTATAGGCTAGTCAATAATGATTATTGAAAATACCCTTGCCCTATATCAACTTACGTTCATTAGGAGCCACCCTGCTTCGTCACTATTGATCCCAACCATGAGAGGCACATTGAGCATCTCATGATTTTCTAAAGCCTCCATTCCAGACTTGAGCAGGAATTTCCCATCAACAGTCAATCCAAGTTGTAGCATTGCATTCTGTAACAGACAAATGTATTGTTTGTATTATTTTATAATATTGTTTGTTTGTTTGTATTGTTTTGTAGAAGAAAGAGGACTGTTTACTTTTATGCCCAGGATCCAGGAAATCTCACCTTCTGAATATTCACTATGTCATCTATGGTCAGCTTCATCATACATTCAGCAACCTTCTCTGTGGTAGAACTGTCACAACTAGACATGTTTGCTACAGTCTACAAAGCACAATAAAGGGATATTTAATGAACATTTTATTATCATACCTTTATTATACCTTTTATTGATTCATCTATTTGTAATAGCAAAACTAACCTGGGCAACAGGCAGAGGGTTGGCGGAATAGGCCATTTCTATTGCTGCAGAGCCACTCTGTGCTATTGCACCATGAAACAAGCCAGCAGACAATGGAGAGAGAAGCTGGAAGAAGATAGAGTTGTAGTGAACTTACAGGTATGAACTGCTTGGACGATGGAGTGCGGGAAGTTGGGGGTGGGGTGGGGCGTTGGTAGTATGGGGGGCTTCCACATAGGAACTGTGGCACATAGGAACATAAGCCCCTTTTCCACAGGCCCAACACCACACCACTCCACACCACACCGCCCACTTGTGCCAGGTTTTCCACTACAAGGACCTGGGTAGAGTGGTGTGAAAGTGGTACTAAACGTGGTACTAAAAAGTATCCAATCTAGAGTGGGTCTGAGCTAGGCAAAACAGGGCCAAACATTTCATAATGACTGATCACTCACTGACTTTTCATTTAGACCACCAGGATATAGTTGTAATACATGATAATAGATTCTATTGTGTTATAACCACTATTATATTATAGTGTATTATAATTATTATAGTAATA
The DNA here is from genome assembly GCF_963921795.1 of Nannobrachium achirus. Taxonomy (NCBI): domain Eukaryota; kingdom Metazoa; phylum Chordata; class Actinopteri; order Myctophiformes; family Myctophidae; genus Nannobrachium; species Nannobrachium achirus. The sequence continues at coordinate 24,532,265 of NC_137820.1, forward strand.
CATTAATACTTTATTGTGTATTATAATCACAGTTATAATCCATCATAGTGTATTATAATTTAGGATAGTTGTAATACAAATTCATATTGTATTATAATCACAGTTAAAAGGGTAAATTTGTTTCTTACCGATAGGGGTACTTTTGTCTAATGGAAAATGTAGATTGTATGTGGTGCGGTGTGGTGTGGTGTAGTGTGGTGTGGCGTGGTGCTAAAGTTGCAGTCGAAAAGGGGCTATAGGGGCGGCAGTGGCTCAGGGGCAGAGTGGCCGCCTTAGAACACGGAGGGTTCCCAAAGGGAACTGCTTGGAAGATAGGGGTGGGGGAGTTTGTGTGACATGATGTAATTTTTCGTAAATCTAAATACTTAATTACATGCAATATTTCATCTGTTGAAGTCCATACATCCTAGTTGTACCCTCACTATTAAGGATTTGAACGCTACAGGTTTGCAACAGTTAAAGACCATACTTCCATAATGGAGGGGTCTTTCAGGTAGGTCGGGCGGAACCTTTTCTTGTGGTGAGTAATTGCTAACAGTCGATCTCCATACTGCACTTAATCAACCTGGCAACACCAGGGAGTTAAATTCTCTTCTAATAATAATTAGTAAATTATTTTTCATTTATTGGTCAATTCAAGTTAAGTAATGTACAGTAATGTACAGAGTTTGGACAAGGCATTTCTCTTGAATGCTGCCTTCAGGTATGGCATGGAAAGGGCATTTGCATTTCTTTCACCATAGTAAAAACTGAATTCATATTCTGGAGAGGACACTTTTTACAAACGGGTATAAGGGCAGGGGCTCAAGCCCCCTTTGATGTCTATGTGCTGTGCACGTGCCTGTCTGAGAGGGAAATACCAGTGGCAGCAAGGGAAGAGGATAATGCAGCTACTGTAGACCATCCCTGGTTTAGATCAACAGAACCGCAATGGAAATAGGCTCTCAGATGTTAGTTTTTTGTGTCTGTGTTTGTTTATCCTTTGGACTAATATGTACAAATGCAATCGTTTATGTTTGTGCATAATGTTTCCTTCAATTAAGTAGAAAATATTGTTAATAAGTCATTAGATTTTGTGTACGGTGTGTGTTCTTACTAATGCAGATACGCTAAATCCGCCGGCGGACTCCCCAAATATGGTGACGGAATCTGGATCTCCTCCAAAGTTGTGGATGTGCTCCTGGACCCATCGCAGGGCTTCCACCTGGTCCAGTAATCCATAGTTCCCTGGTAGATGCTTGTCTCCTGTGCTTTGTAAACAGAGACATTTGTAAAATATCAATCTGGGAACTCATTCAGTACATATTATTATTAATATTGTATTATGATTTGTATTATTTTTGATTAGTAGTCCATAAATACATCCAGTTTGACACATCACTCCATGGTTCTGGGGAGGACCCAGTCTTACCTAATGAGTCCCAGTATTCCAACACGATATTGTATCAGAACAACGACCACATCCTGGTAAGCAGCCAGAGCAGAACCATCGTATGCTGATGCAGAACCCAACTGAAATCCTCCTCCATGAATCCACACCATGACCTTAATAATCGCATCAAAAACATGTGACATGATAAAAAAAAATTGTACATCTAAATACTTAATTAGTTGCAATATGTCATCTGTTGAAGTCCATACACATCCTAGATGTACCCTGACTAAGGACATGAATGCTATAGTCGAGGGCCTTAGGGAGATAAAATGGTCATTTCGTGCTAATGAGTCTAAAAGCGCCTGCATACTCTAATGATTTAGCTAGGGCGCCCGAGTCATCGACCTTCAGGGTCGCAACACAGCAGCCAAATCAAGTTGGGCTCCCATCGACTTTCTATACACTATACTACAGGAAGAAAACAAATCTGCTTTAAGTAGGATATGAGGGGTCTAACTAGGGGTTTGTCATGATCCTGAATCCATTGCAAGCATTTGTTTTGCACAAAAAACTTTCCTTGGGCTAAAAAACCACCCCACAAAACTGTGGTTTTGTGATCATCACTTTTCACAGTTTGGTTGGGGCCATTTTTATCCCAAGGAATGTTTTCTGTGCAAAACAAATGCTTGCAATGGATTCAGAATCGTGACAAAGCCCTAGTTAGACCCCTCACATGCTACTTAAAGGAGCATGAAACACAAAATCACTTTTTCTATAAATATATATTATATCAATGAGTCAGTCTGATAAAACAAATTAGAGGCTGGGTTTCATCCTCCTTTAAAGCAGAGTTTCTTTCCGTCAGTGTCGGGCAGAAACCTCATATCTCCAAGTTTCAAATTTGTATGTTCTTTTTCACAAAGTAAAGCCCTGCTTCATCATACAAGACTGTCGCACAAAGCTAGTAGTGAAAATATCAGATCTACAAGCACACAAGATCTGTGTTTGTAGATCGGCTATTTTCACTAGTTTAGATCGTTTTTAAAATGATACATACAAAACGAACGGTTTTGGACATACAAGGTTTCCACCCGACAACGACGATATTGTATAGAAAGTCAATGGGAGCCCAACTTGATTTGGCCGACTCTGGCGCCCTAGCTAAATCATTAGAGCATGCCCTGGGCTACATCTGTGCAAAATTTGTGCACAGATGTGTCACACGAAGTAATTGAGATGAAAAATACATTTCAGCTTGCTTTAATGCTTAAATATAAATGTTCATTCGTCTGAGTATTGAATTCAATACTCACAGGCAGTTTACGACTCTCGGAAGGGGTGTAAATGTTGAGATAAAGGCAATCCTCAGATATGTCCGGGAATTTGATTTCCATGGATAGATTGGCATATAGCTTATCGTAGATACTGCTATCTTGAACACACCTGTAATGCATTTAAGTTGCATGAAATGAAGTGTGTTACAGTATTCCACATGGACTTTTTATACATGTAGCTTATAAACTGTCAAAATGTAATTTACACAAATGTTTTGCCTCGCTCTTACATGAATGGTTGTTGTGTGGCATCCCTCACTCCTTCCCATCTCTCAGCAGGCTGGGGTGGGGTCAGTCTCAGAGGTCCAACAGGAGGCTTTGCAAATGGAACTCCCAGGTAGGCATGGACTCCTGTATCCGTCCCTTTGACGGCCACAGACTTGCCTCTTAAGCTCCCCAGTTTTGTGTGGACTACAGGCCCTGTCTTTGGTCTGTGAGACAAGTATCATACAGTGATGCTGTAGTGAACCCGGACAAAACCTATTTTTATAGGTATATTTATAGGTTACTTATATTGGTTACTGTAAATTGCTCTGGATTAAGAGTGTCTGCTAATTGCGTAAATTGTAAATTACAGGATCATACAGTTCACTGTTCTCCATCTTCTCTCTATGTTGTCTGATCTTCTCAGGAAGGGTTTCAGTCATGAAGGTGTAACGGTCCATTCTTGGGTGCTGACCAGGTTCCTGCTCCATCCCAATAGAGAGGTAGTCTCCCTCTGCTCCATACTGTGGCCAGTGTACCAGGCCGGCTCCATTAGGAGATCTACAAACAAACAAACACACACACACACACACACACACACACACACACACACACACACACACACACACACACACACACACACACACACACACACACACACACACACACACACACACACACACACACACACACACAGAAAAGGAAGGGTGGTGATACAATTTAGAACGATTTAGAACAGCGCTGTATCGGGAAGCTTGTTAAAATCATATTATATCTTTTTAATTAAGATAATTCTTCATCCTATTGTTGGTAGTCCAGGGCAACCCATTAAAGCAGCAATGTTCTGGTTTTCAGTTGGAAGAAAACCAGAAGAGGGAACTTAAAAGAAAAATAAATCACACTTGAGCGGTGCTATTACAATAATAATAATTGTATTTATTAAAGATTCATTCTCAAAACTGGTCAAGTATTTCATATACAAAAACGCTGTGAGTTTAGTTAAATAAACTTGCATAAAAGCTGAATGTGTTGCCTTTTATGAAAAACCCATTATTCACTTTTTGTATTACCATTATATTGTTAGAATAAGAAGATGATGTTGACAGTAAAGAGTTATGAAGGCCACAGAATGGATTGACAAAAACTTCTGCACATACAGTATAAGAGTAGACGTTTACCTTTTATGAGCAAAGTTGCTCCAGTATTTCATCATAATTCTGCTTATCTGCTCATCTTCCTCTGTACATGACCCTGGAAGAGAAAGAATTACAGAAATGGTGTTTAAAAAACACAATGACTAATAGGCAGGTACAATAATGATGAACTACAAAACACTGCTTGTTTTACCTATTAACCTGACTTGATCTTGTGTGTAACACATTCCAAAAACAAAACCAATATCATCCGTATGATCAGAGCCAACAAAGCTGGGCCGCATCTTCTTGAGCATGCTGGGTGTCTCCTCTAACTCATAGAAGTACACTGGAACTCCTGCATCTGTTTGGAGGATTTAGGAAAGTCATTCATTTATACCGTTGATATCTTCTAGTGTTTTCCCAGGCAACAAGTTAGAATATTCAAGTCAGGTAGGAAGATGAGCAGGTGGGGAGACAGTCAATGAGTTTGAAAATAGCCAAAAATTAGCAAACAAGATAAAGTTGTAAATGGTCTGCATTTAGTGCTTTATAATGTGTGTTACATTAACACAGATCGATCTGACTGGAACTATATAGGAAACACAGACTATTGTCAACTATTGTACTCCAGGAAGAACTGAGATTGAAGTCTGTGCTGTCACTGGAAATCACATTCAAAATAAATAGATACAAATCATAAAACACACTCCCAAATCATGTTTGATATGTCCTCGATTTCATTAAAACTGGATTTTGGTGAAAAACATTTGTCAGTTACCTCTGTGGAAGTTTGCAACCTTTATGGCAGGAATGGCAAAGACCACATCTCCAACCACCTCAGTAAACCCATCTCTAACTTTCACACGATCCCCTGTAGTTCCCATGTATTCATCCGCCAACAGCTCTGTTATCCACTGGTCTTCAGGCTAGATCATAGACAGAACATTCAGTAAGGCCTTGACATATAAAACACCTTGGAAGTGTTGAATCGGGGGAGGATGTGGCCATTAATGCTCCATCCTGGACAATGCTGCTCAATGTCAGGTAGCTACGTAGTACGTACATGGCTGGTTTGGTGGCACCGAACAGCCGAATTAATGACGGACCCGCTCCCCGAAACTCTGAATGACGTCATTTTGTAGTTTGGAGAGAGCCGAACCGAAATAAATTCTGCTCTAAAAGTAGAGTATGAATCGGCCCTTAGCCTTAAACAGTTTGCTCGCTTTAGACTGGTTGAATCTACTTTGGGCTACTAAAACCACCAAAGCCAGTATTATGTTGTCTTAGGCTAATGTTGTCTCAATCTGAGCAGGGACTCAATTCTGTTCATATTATTGTAAATCTGTGAACTGAGTCTGATTAATTACTGATCTTCTTGCAATTACATAACACCAGACATATCTGGAAGAACAGCAGGGCATGCTCATGTTCCTACTGTACATAGGTATTCAATTCATCAACATGTAAAGCAGCACCAATAACAGTGTCTGTGGGTGTCGAAAATCTTTTGGAGGTAGGCTATTTAGTTAGATATGCAGGTATTGGGGGCATTGAAGGCAGAGTCGCATACTTGCATTGACTATTTTGAAAGCCAATCCCAATAACCCGAGCCATCCTAGGCTAGCAATGCTGTTGACTTAAGTATTTTGCAGTATGTTGGGCACTACCAAATATAGGGCAGGTATATGTTTTAATTTCTGAACATTCTGTATACCAGATCTACCAGATACCATTGATGCAAGAACGGTGGTGTTATTACTTACATTGGGGTATGTTAACGTGCTCATAATCGGTAGAACTTCATGCCGGTCCATTCCATCCACCCAACCTTGAGGAGCCAAGATCTGTGATGACAGAACGCAGAATTATACATAGATATAGAACATGACTTATTTTGATAATTGAAAGTACCCCTCACAATTTCCTGTATGTTCCTCTTTGTGTTTAACTGTGTGTGTGTGTGTGTGTGTGTGTGTGTGTGTGTGTGTGTGTGTGTGTGTGTGTGTGCGTGCGTGCGTGCGTACGTACGTACGTGCGTGCGTGTGTGCGTTGTATCAACTTGCGTGCGTGTGTGCGTTGTATCAACTTACATTCGTTAGGAGCCATCCTGCTTCATCACTATTGAACCCAATCATGAGAGGCACATTGTGCATCTCATGATTTTGTAAAACCTCCATTGCAGACTTGAGCAGGAATTTCCCATCAACAGTCAATCCGAGTTGTAGCATTAGATTCTGTAACAGACAAATGTATTTTTTGCATTATTGTATAATATTGTATATTTTTGTATGTATTGTATGACTTAATGAACATGACTTCTGATGACTTTTATACCCAAGATCCTGGAAATCTCACCTCTTTCTGAAAATTCACTATGTCATCTATGGTCAGCTTCATCATACATTCAGCAACCTTTTCTGAGTTAGAACTGTCACAGCCAAACATGTTTGCTACATACTGCAATTAAAGCACAATAAAGGGATTTTTAATGGAAATTTGATACATTGATACATTATAGATTATACCTTGGCTTTCATGCATGCATCCGTTTGTAATAGTGTAGCGTCTGAGGCTGCAAGGCATAGGTGTAGGCCCTGAGCCTACAATAGCAGAACTAACCTGGGCAACAGGCAGAGGGTCGGTGGAATAGAGAAGGTCCATTATTGCAGTGCCACTCTGTGCTATTGCACCATGAAACAAGCCAGCAGACAATGGAGAGAGAAGCTGCCAATAAAAGAGAGAGTTTAGAGAGCTTACATGAACTGCTATGGGGAGATGGGGCAGATATGGGGGTGGGGTGGGGCATTGATATGGTGGAATGCATGCTGATATAGGACATATTGGTCCTTAATATATTGGCAGGTTACATAACTTAACCGCTGTTCAGGTATTCTTACTAATGCAGATACGCTCACTCCACCGGCAGACTCCCCAAATATGGTGACAGAACCTGGATCTCCTCCAAAGTTGTGGATGTGCTCCTGGACCCATCGCAGGGCTTCCACCTGGTCCAGTAATCCAAAGTTTCCTGGTACATGTTCGTCTCCTGTGCTTTTGTGAACAGAGACGTTTGCAGAACATAAATATACATCCAGTTTTACACAGTATTACATGGCTCAGCCAGGGGAGGACGCAGTCTTTACAGTACTTACCTAATGAACCCCAGTATTCCAAGACGATATTGTATCAGAACAACGACCACATCCTGGTAAGCAGCCAGTGCAGAACCATCGTATGCTGATGCAGAACCCATGCCAAATCCTCCCCCATGGATCCACACCATGACCTTAATGACCGAATCAAAAACATGAGACATGCTTTTATTTTTCTATTTAATTACTTGATTACTTGTAATATTTCATCTGTTGAAGTCCATACACTCCTAGATGTACCCTGTCTAAGGATATGAACACTACACTTAACTGTTTGATTAATGCGCAACATTGTTCATTAAATAGTAGGCTATACATTTTACATCAGTAAGTTATATATTTCCATATTTCCAGACATCTCTCCCCAGTGTGATAGGTTCACCAGATGCAACTCTATTACATAGTTTGGGGTTTGAGTGTACATAATTTGGAAATAAAGGTAGACTTTCTTGTGAACATTTATGGGAATTCACCCCATATAAACATTTTGACATTCGTTTGTATTTGTATTCATTTCATTGTACCTGTTTATTTTGTGTGTGTATGTCTGTTTGTTTTTGTTTGCTTTATCCTATGCTTCAAAATAAAACATATTTGAAATGAGGATATGAACACTACAAGAGTTAAATGAATGAATGAATGAACTTTATTTATATAGCCCCTCTTCACCGCACGAATGCACAGAGTGCTTTACAGATACACAATATAAAAGTAAGCTTTACAGTTGCAGAGACACAAAGATACATAATAAAAAATAAGCTCTACAGTTGCAGAGAAGACACCAATAAATTAAAAACACCCAACAGTAACAGAGAATACAAAAGAACAGTAAAATCAGGGATGCCTATAAGTGACCAAAGGCCTGTCTGAACATGTATGTTTTCAGATGCCTCTTAAAGGAGGCCTCTGAGGGGGCCGTTTTTAGATCCAGGGGGAGGGCGTTCCAGAGCTTTGGGGCTATGGCCTCAAAGGCTCAGTCGCCCTTGTTAAAGACCATAGCTGAAAAGGCTAAGCCAATCACAGTGTTGGGGTTCAATCATCCCATCCCCTTTGGCTAAGGGATCTAAAGTCCTGCAGGCAACTAGACAGTGCTCAAGTTCATGTTAATGCATTGCCAATATTTCAAGTAAAATCTTTTCAAAAACATGTTTTAGTGTACTTAACAAAGACATATTTTTTTTTAATTTTTACCTGGTCTTTAATGCTTAAAATAAACGCTCATTTATCCGAGTTGTGCGTTCAATACTCACAGGCAGTTTACGACTCTCGGAAGGGGTGTAAATGTTGAGATGAAGGCAATCCTCAGATATGTCTGGGAATTTGACTTCCAAGGATAGATTGGCCGCAAGCATAGTAGACAAACTGGCGGTTTGAACACACCTGTAATATATGGATTTAAGTTACATGGAATTAAGTGTGAGGTGTTACAGCATGGATTATCTCTTACTATACTTATACACGTTCTAAGGTCATTTACATTCATGTTTTGCCTCTTACATGAATGGTTGTTGGGTGGCATCCCTCACTCCTTCCCATCTCTCTGCAGGCTGGGGTGGGGTCAGTCTCAGAGGTCCAACAGGAGGCTTTGCAAATGGAACTCCCAGGTAGGCATGGACTTGTGTGTCTTTCCCCTTTACGCCCACATACTTGCCTCTCACACTCCCTAGTTTTGTGTGGACTACTGGAGCTATAGAACATTGAGACAGATTTAGGCAATGTCCACACGCACACAGGTACTTTTTCACAGACCATGTGCGTATTGAGTTTCATGGATCTAATTTCTGATTTTAGAATTGCCCAGTCTCCCTCACTGGCAGGCTTATCAGGACTACAAAATTAACTATTTTCATCAGATATTGTTTTGAGTTGTTCGCAAGATTAAGACACATGCGATGCAATAGCATTGCACTGTCGTTATTAGTTTTTTGGACAAATATTGGTTCAGTGTAGGTAGGCCCACTAAATTGAGTTAATCCCGCCGGTCTACCGTTGCTATAGACTGTTTTCCTGAGCTCCCTGTAGAGATAGCCTTGTAAACCAGCTTCCGGAAAACGCATTGTCATTCTGGATTTACGGAAGTTGGTGGTTTACGAGGCTACCGTAGAGAGCGCTGCCGCCTTTGCTGAGGTGTAAACAGCAGCCAGTGGTGGAGTAGAAGTAAAATTATTGAAAATGGGAAAGACTCCAGTAAAGTACAAATACTCACAATTGTACTTAAAGGACGATTTCAACACGTTTCAACCTGTCTTCATATAATAGGTCCTCACTAATATTCATGATAAAATAGCACAATTCTTTTCTACTTGGTCTGGCTCAGGAGAGCTGTGGGTGGGTCAGAAATCCATCCACCAGTGACATCATCAAAGGGGAATCCAAGCTAATAGAAACTGCAGGCTTTCTATTCCTGAAAATATGCAATATTATAATGGAATTCATTGTTCTCGCAATACTAAAAATCGAAATATATTTTTCTAAAATATTGTTTAAAAAAAATCTGTCAAACGATGATGTCACTGGTGGATGGATTTCTGAACGGCCCACAGCTCTCCTATGAGACCCAGACTGAGTAGGAAAAAAATGCAACATTAGTGAAGACCAATTATATGAAGACAGGTTGAAAAGTGGTGAAGTCATCCTTTAAGTACAGTACTTAAGTAAATGTAAGCTACAAGTTACTTTACACTACTGTTTACACCGCAGCTAATGGCGGCAGCGCCCTCTACAGGGTGTCGCTCAGCAACTATCTGGAGAGATACTTTTACAGGTGATGTAAGGCTTTGAATGCCTCTTGGCCAATCACCATGCACTAGCCTTTACATAATTAATGTATTAGCCTCGCCCTACAACGGTCTCACCTCTGGCCTTACAAAACAAGATATAAGCATGTTATTGAGGTAAAAGGTCACAGATGTTGTTGAACAAGCCCACAGAGAACTCAAACCAGAAATCCTGCAGGACTAGTTGGATAGGCATTGAGTAACTTAATAGGCAACGGTGGTTTGGATTAATAATGTGAAGGCTCAAATTATCATGGTTATAAAGGAAACAGAAAAAATATTAAATATTGTCTACTTACCATCCAAGTCTGCAGCAGCACATATAAACCATGTGCAAACTGCTAAGAGGAGTGGGGCTGCTGCCTCTGCAGACCTCATGCTTCACTTGTGTGCTGCCGAATGCGAGTCTGCTGCAACACAACGCTGAGCGTAGCCGACTCAAATGACACAGGAGTGGCAAACTGCTCACCTGCCTTTCACCTTTGTACGTACATGAATTACGCAATACTTTTTAGTGCTCCCTAATGATAAGAGTTCTGCTAGCCACTCCCCTTCACTTTTTCTCCATGCAAAGATGCATAGCAACAACAGCTGGGACAAGGAGAGCTGTGGGGGTAGAGTGAGAGAAATTGGAGTTGGACACGACCCAAGGCATTTGACCCATGCACTTTAAACCATGTGGCACATTATCACATTGCGCCGTATTTCATCTAAGGGCCATTAGTCTTCAGTAACTATATTTGTGTCCAACATCTATCCTCTAGTTGACCAATGCTAGGAACAAATACATATATTTTGTACATAAATGTTTCGATGGAAATGCTATGTGTATTTAGATACGTTGTAAAGTAACTTCACCTGGCTGTTAACTTGTGATGATGCAATAAAGATGATTCTCTGATACATATTTTATACAACAATACATCATTCTACATTTTGTAAAAGGATCTGTTAATTTCGTACTATTTCATTTGAACATACTAGAGGTTCGCGGCCCTTCGGGCCGCTCACATCTAGAGATCGCGCCTGCTTCGCAGGCGCTCACAGCTACGTTGCAGCAGCGATCCACCCACATCCATCCATCCATCCATCCATCCACATCCATCCATCCATCCATCCACATCCATCCATCCATCCATCCACATCCATCCATCCACGCATCCATCCATCCATCCATCCATCCACATCCATCCATCCATCCATCCATCCACATCCATCCATCCACGCATCCATCCAGCCATCCATCCACATCCATCCATCCATCCATCCATCCACATCCATCCATCCATTCATCCATCCACATCCATCCATCCATCCATCCATCCATCCATCCATCCACATCCATCCATCCATCCATCCATCCACATCCATCCATCCATCCATGCATCCATCCACATACATACATCTATCCACATCCATCCATCCATCCACATCCATCCATCCATCCATGCATCCATCCACATACATGCATCTATCCACATCCATCCATCCACATCCATCCATCCACATCCATCCATCCATCCACATCCATCCATCCATCCACATCCATCCATCCACATCCATCCACATCCATCCATCCACATCCATCCATCCACATCCATCCATCCATCCATCCATCCATCCATCCATCCATCCACATCCATCCATCCATCCACATCCATCCATCCACCCATCCATCCATCCATCCATCCACATCCATCCATCCATCCATCCATCCATCCATCCATCCACATCCATCCATCCATCCACATCCATCCATCCATCCATCCATCCATCCATCCATCCATCCATCCATCCATTCACATCCATCCATCCATCCATCCATCCATCCATCCATCCATCCATCCACATCCATCCATCCATCCATCCATCCATCCATCCATCCATCCATCCACATCCATGCATCCATCCATCCATCCATCCATCCATCCATCCATCCATCCACATCCATCCATCCATGCATCCATCCATCCATCCATCCACTTACTGTACTGTACTTTACTGTACTCTACTGTACCTTACAGTACTGTACTTTAATGTACTCTACTGTAACTTACTGTACTGTACGTTAATGTACTCTACAGTACCTTACTATACTGTACTTTAATGTACTCTACTGTACCTTACTATACCTTACTGTACTGTACTTTAATGTACTCTACTGTACCTTACTATACCTTACTGTACTGTACTTTAATGTACTCTACTGTACTCTACTTTACCTTACTGTACTTTGCTGTACTCTACTGTACCTTACTATAGCTTACTGTACTGTACTTTAATGTACTCTACTGTACCTTACTATACTTTACTGTACTGTACTTTAATGTACTCTACTGTACTCTACTTTACCTTACTGTACTTTGCTGTACTCTACTGTACTCTACTTTACCTTACTGTACTTTGCTGTACTCTACTGGACTCTACTTTACCTTACTGTACTTTGCTGTACTCTACTGTACCTGACTGTACCGTTTTGTACTGTACTTTGTTGTACTCTACTGTACCTGACTGTACCGTATTGTACTGTACTTTGCTGTACTCTACTGTACCTTGCTGTACTGTATCTTACTGTACTGTAATCTACTGTATCTTACTGTACTGTACTCTACTGTATCTTACTGTACTGTACTCTACTGTATCTTACTGTACTGACTGTACCGTATTGTACTGTACTTTGCTGTACCTTGCTGTACTGTATCTTACTGTACTGTACTGTACTGTATCTCACTGTACTGTACTCTACTGTATCTTACTGTACTGTACTCTACTGTATCTTACTGTACTGTACTGTACTGTACTGTACTCTACTCTACTCTACTGTATCTCTCTCTCTCTCTCTCTCTCTCTCTCTCTCTCTCTCTCTCTCTCTCTCTCCCCCTGTGCAGCTGCGCCCCCCCCTTCCCTCTTGTAACCTGAGACTCTGATGATGATAATGACACATTGCTCTACAGAGGATTGCGCAATAGGTATTGCGAAATAAGCATATAAACACAAACTGTACGGTAAATATGCATTTTTAAAAGATGACACTAAGTGGATTACGTTCAGCATAGCATGCACTATGTATTTCTGCATAATGTGCGGTTGCCTGCCATATGGTTGTGCTGGAATAGGACGCTGGAATTGGTTTTGGTCGTTCTTCATATGTGGTAGCTAGATTAACATGTGTTCAGTTTTAAAGTCCAGCAAACCCAGTATCATTGAAAAACAGATTTTCCATCAATTGGGTTTTATATGTTCATTCATGTCCTAGATCAGTGTGTGTGTGTGTGTGTGTGTGTGTGTGTGTGTGTGTGTGTGTGGGTCTGTGCAGCATGTTTATTGCGATTCTATAGGGCTTTTTACAAGCGAGTGCTTTTCCATCCTACAGTTCACTGTGATCCATATTATCTTGCCCCTGGTGAATCTCATCCTGAATGGTTTGAGTCAGGAAGGTGTAGCGGTCCTTCTTCAGGTGCTGAGCAGACATCTGTTCCAGCCCAATGGACAGGTAGTGTTCATCAGCACCGTACTGGTGCCAATGTACCAGGCCGGCTCCATTAGGTGACCTACAGCACATAAGTTAACCACTTTGAAACAGGACCAAACATTCTGACAAAAGTGGGTTTAAGTTGTTAATTGAGAACAGTAATGAGAGTAATGACACTATAGACTTAAACATCACATCATCTAAATGTAAGATACTGTGTATTGTGATATTAATCCTACCCTGTCCGAGCAAAGTTTCCCCAATAGCTCATCATGGTTCTGCTAAGCTGTTCCTCTTCTTCTGTACATGATACTGTATAGTGAGGAAGAAACATGGTTTAGTGAAGCTTCTGATGTACACTTTCACGGTATACAGGTATTTATCTGTTCCATTAATTAACATTTACTTCCTAATTTGGCATGGGAAGTGATGAAGCAGGATCCCAATACAGTGACGATTTCATCAGTATGGTGAGTTCTAACAAAGCTTGGTCTTCTCTCCTGCAGGAATTTGGGTGGATGATGGTACTCATACAGGTATACAGGGGCACCTGCATCTGGTTGAAGACAAAATGAAGTGTGTGCGTTTAAACTGCAATGTGCGAGGCAAAACAGGAAAATCAGTCAAGATTACATTATTTTATTCTACAGTTACCTCTGTGGGAATTTGCCGTCTTAATGGCTGGAATGGTAAAAAGAATGTCCCCAAGCAGTTCTGTAAATCCGTCTCTAATTTTCAGTCGATCTCCAGAGGTTTTAAGATATTCATCTGCCACAAGCTCTTTCAATGGGCCATCTTTCAGCTGGAGGAAAGGAAAGAGAGATCATTAACCACTTTCAACCTGGCATCAATATTTTTGCCACATCATGCTGTAGGTAAAAGAAAAAATACGAAAAAAACGTTTATTTTATTCAGATAAGCACACAAAAGGCATTGTGTTGTGATTCAATGTGAGTTTGTAGATCAGCTATTTTTGCTATTCTCTTACAACAAAGTATATACAGTAGCGGTTATGGTAAAGTGGTTATGGCAGAATCAGACCATGAAATGAATGCGAGGCAGTGTTTCTCTTACATTGGGATAGAACAAGGCTAGAACATCCATGACATGTTCCCGGTCCATTCCCTCTGCCCAGTTTGGAGGAGCATAGAACTATAGAGAAAAGCAATCGGGTTTACTTTTTATTTGTTTTGGAAAACAAACGACTGAAGAAAAACTAAAATTACGAGTAAAGTAAGAAAACATAGAATGTTCTAATGCAACAATATCAGCGATAACGTAAATGGTGCATTTAAGCTTTACAACATGCATTAAATTCAGACATTCACACATTCCCTCTGCCCAGTTTGGAGGAGCATAGAACTATAGAGAAGAGCAATCAGGTTTACTTTTTATTTGTTTTGGAAAACAAACGACTGAAGAGAAACTAAAATCATGAGTAAAGTAAGAAAACATAGAATGTTCTAATGCAACAATATCACCGATAATGTAAATGGTGCATTTAAGCTTTACAACATGCATTAAATTCAAACATTAACGCACACATTCACACACCGACAGCAGAGGACACCATGCAAGGTATCATCCTGCTCAACGAGAGCAGGTAAGGGTTCAGTGTCTTGGTCAAGGACACTACAACACATTAATCCAGGGGGAGCTGGAGGTCGACCCGGAATCTTCCCATCCACACAAATGGCCACTCTTTCTCCTGAGCCACTGCCGTCCATCAAATTGGTACTTACCCAAGGGAGTAGCCAGCCCCCTTCATGATTATTAATGCCTGTTATGAAAGGTATTTTAAGAAGTTCATGGTTTTGGTACAGTTCATCCACAGGTTTTGTCAAGAAGTGTCCATCAACATTGACAGGATATCTTATCTTGTTGTCCTTGAGAGAAAATAAAATAAAAATTCAATAAAAACACATGTATATTTCACAGACTTAATCAAATATATCAGTTATATCAGAATCAGAATACATGGCATCTCACCCCTGGTATCATGTCAGCAGATTATATCTAATACATCAGTACAAACCTTTTCAATAGTCAGCATTGCATCAATCTCTATGGATCTCAGGCAGTCAGCAATCATTGTTGTGCTTGTGATGTCACAGCCTGATACATTGGCTACTAGCTGGCAATAAAGATCACAGAAATATATTATTTTAAAGAAGAAAGAATAAGACTCTTGTTGGCATAATGTGCTATATATTGTGTATTTTCGAATTGTTTATACAAAAAATAAGTACAGTATCCTGGTAAATAACCTGGGCTATGGGCAAAGGATCTTGTGGCAAGTATAGCGAATCCATCGCGGCAGTGCCACTTTGAGCGATTCCACGGTGAAATAGGCCATCAGACAATGGAGACAGAGCCTGATAATTCAAGCAACACAAAACACGGGATATAGCTTCAAACTAATTAAAAGATTAAAATATTAAATTTTTAGTTTCAGAGAATATTTTTGTGTGGATTGTACTGTACCAGGAGGGACACGCTCACTCCACCAGCGGACTCCCCAAATATGGTGACTGAACCTGGATCTCCTCCAAAGTTATGGATGTGCTCCTGGATCCATTGCAGAGCTGCCACTTGGTCCAGTAAACCAAAGTTTCCTGACATCTGTTCATCTCCGGTACTGAAAAGAGAACACAATCAGGAATCGCTAAAACAAGTCAGAACATCATCATGTGCACATCACACTACACCTTCCTCACCTGAGAAATCCCAGTCCTCCTAAGCGATACTGGATCAGAACCACAACTACATCCTGGTAAGCAGCCAGAGCAGAACCATCATAAAATGAGGCTGAGCCATGTTCTAGCCCTCCACCATGGATCCAGACCATGACCTAGGAAACAAAATACAGATTATGTTGTATCTATTAGTAATTGTACTCACACAATTCTATGTGGGAAAATATGGATCTTTACTGGGAGTTTGAGATCTTGAGCCTCTATTGCTGGCGTGTAAATGTTGAGGTAAAGACAGTCTTCTGAGATGTCAGGGATATCAGAGATATCAGTCATCATGAATAACATATTCATCACATGCAGAAGAAAAGGTTTATTTTGGACACAGCTGTGAAAACAAACCAAAAAAGAATTACAGCTGATATAGTGATATAAAACTATCCAATAAATAAACACCTACTGGACTGCATTAATGACTTACATGAATGGTTGTTGGGTGGCATCCCTCACTCCTTCCCATCTCTCTGCAGGCTGGGGTGGGGTCAGTCTCAGAGGTCCAACAGGAGGCTTTGCAAAAGGCACTCCCAGGTAGACATGGACTCCTGTATCCTTCCCCTCTATGCTCACATGCTTTCCTCTCAGACTTCCCAGTTTTGTGTGGACTACAGGCCCTGTCTTTGGTCTGTGGACAAGTATCATGCAGTGATGCTGTAGTGAGTTTTATCCAAACAAAGCCTAGTTTTTAAAAGAGTTATTGCGACCGTAGGGAGCTACTTACTGTAGAAACCTCCACCAGCTGTCCGTGGCTGAGTCAGTGAGTCAGTCAGTCACACTTTTGCCCTGCTCATATCTCCACAACCGTTGCCCCCATCCATGCCCAATTTTGCACACACACTCCTTGACTGCCAAACTACAACCTCCAAGGACCCCCGGAGCGGTCCCTGGGGGACCCCCAGATGTAAAAAATGACCAAATGTGCTCACACGTCACACGTCACACTTTTTCCCTGCTTAGATCTCCGCACCCGTTGACCCGATCCATGCCAGATTTTACACACACACTCCTTGCCTGCCAAACTACAACCTCCAAGGACCCGGACCCCCAGGTCCCTGGGGGACCCCCAGATGTAAAAAATGACCAAATGTGCAAAAATGACCAAATGACCACCCCAACGGGGCTGCTCACGGGGAATTCCCGGGGACCACCGACTCCTGGTGCTCCAGAACGGATGCAAAAGTGGTGGCACCCCCAGTGGAGGACCCCCTGCCACTGCAGCGCACATAAAATGCCGTAACTCGGGCTAGGAGCGTCCGGGAGAGCCGGGGCCGGTACCTATTCGTCCGCCAAGGCAACGCGGAGACCCCACCCCTCATTTCTCACATGGCCCTATTGTAGCGCCACCTTCAGGCCGATTTTTAAAACACATTTTTGGACACTGCTCCTACAGTTTTTGCCCTAAAATCACGAATATCACTACACAGCATGTCTACACTCATGTCATCAACATGGATCAGGAAGATTTTGGAAAAACAAATTTTCGCCCTATTTGTGGAGATAAGCCACCTACGGTCGCTTATCTCCCGATTAGGGAGTCTTACTGGTGTTTAGTAACTTGTCTTAGACTGCAGTTACTATCAAAACCTCCACCGGCTGTCAGTCTGTCTGTCTGTCAGTCTGTCTGTCAGTCACGTCACACGTCACACTTTTCCCCTGCTCATATCTCCGCCACCGTTGCCCCTATCCATGCCAAACTTTGCACACACACACACACACTCCTTGGCTGCCAAACCACAACCTCCACCCCTCATTATCCCTCTTCTAGCGCCACCATGAGGCCGATTCTTGCAAAACACATTTTTGGACACGGCTGCTACAGATTTTGCCCTAAAATCACGCAAAGCGGTACACAGTATGTCTAGACTCCAGTCATAAACATGGATCTGTCCCACTTAGCGCCACCATCAGGTTGTCTTTTTCAAACACATTTTTGGACACTGCTCCTACAGATTTTTCCCTAAAATCACTCAAAGCGGTGTATACCGGTACATGTGACCTGACGGTCGCTTATCTCCCGATTAGGGAGTCTTACTGGTAGGTATAAGTATAGGATCATACCTGTTCTCCATCTTCTCTCTATGTCTGATCTTCTCAGGAAGGGTTTCAGTCATGAAGGTGTAACGGTCCTTCTTCAGGTGCTGACCAGGTTCCTGCTCCATCCCAATTGAGAGATAGTCTCCCTCTGCTCCATACTGTGGCCAGTGTACCAGGCCGGCTCCATTAGGAGATCTAAAAAAAATTCAATAATTCTTCATTCTCCTCTGATGACATTCATTTTTGAAAACTGAACTTTCACAGCTAATCAAAGATAAAATACTCTTCGTAGTGATAGAGAAGATGGGCTCTGACGGCAAATAACCTTAATAATATTTAAGAGCTTACATCCACTTGCAACACATGTCACTCATGGTCATGCCGCATGTTCATTTAGTGAGAAATGTCAAACATATCTGTAACTAACTGATTAGAACCAGAATTTTAACTGTATTAAATAAATATGCCTTCTACCAATTGTTCAAATATATAGGCTAATAATGGTTGTGAATTTATTTATAATGTGCTTCATATGAGGCACTGCAACAGCCGATCTCCTTATTCATGCATGTATTTTGGCTGAAATGAAAAAAATGAATATGTTCATTTACTGTTTGAAAAAACGATTTCTCCGTTGATATTCCTTATTGTATCACCAAACAGCAAACAAATAAGGTGATATTGACAGTTAAGAGTTACGGTCACACAGAATCAATCATTAAAAATGTACCTTGTACGAGCAAAGTTGCTCCAGTATTTCATCAGAATTCTGCTTAGCTGTTCATCTTCCTCTGTACATGGCTCTGGGAGAGAAAGAATTATAGACACAAATGTCTAATAGACCACATTATGATGAGCTGCAAAACGTGGTCTTGTTTTACCTTGCAATATGACTT
This sequence comes from Nannobrachium achirus, assembly GCF_963921795.1. Taxonomy (NCBI): domain Eukaryota; kingdom Metazoa; phylum Chordata; class Actinopteri; order Myctophiformes; family Myctophidae; genus Nannobrachium; species Nannobrachium achirus. The sequence continues at coordinate 24,551,395 of NC_137820.1, forward strand.
GATCTTGTGTGAAACATATTCCCAAAACAAAAATGATTTCATCCCCATGATCAGAGCCAACAAAGCTGGGCCTCTTCTTCTTGAGCATGCTGGGTGTCTCTTCAAACTCATAGAAGTACACTAGGACTCCTGCATCTGTTTGGAGGGTGAAAGAAATGTCAGGTTCATTCATGTCATGTCATACAACATCTGGTCTCTACTTGTGTTTATCAAAGGCATCGAGTTGAATGTTGAATTCAGGCAGGAAGCTTGGCAAGTGGGTAGCCAATTGACAAGAGTTGATAATGGCCAACATAAGATAATTGGTCTAACATGGTAAATGCCTAAATGGCCCGTATTTATCTACACCAACGTAGAGGCAACCATACATGGTACCATCCTCATCAGGATTAAGTGTCTGCAGAGCTTGTTTCAGAAGTGATGAAATAATGTCAAAATGTAATGGGAAGATTGTCATGACACTTGCATTTATGCATCACTAGACAAAGGACTATTATTTTCCAATGACCCCATGGCATCCTACTGTAGAATCACAATTTTATTTTTGAACAATCTGTAGTTTGAACAATTAATGATTTATCATATAAAACTCATTTGTTTTATAAAGCTGCAATCCATGACACTTTTTAGTGAATAAATGTTATTTTGACTAATATAATATATATATAATATATAATATAATACAATTGATAAGCGGTATTGCATGAAGCCTTCTTCATGCAATACCTTCTGCTCAGCAATAGAAAGCTTGGCGCTTGTGTGGGATACCAGCTGTTGGAACCCCGGGCAGGACATAGAAGTTACAGTTTGTAGCTTTAAATTCTATTGATTAACATGAAGACCTACAGATTTACCTCTGTGGAAGTTTGCAGCCTTAATGGCAGGAATGTTAAACATCACGTCTCCAAACAACTCAGTAAACCCATCTCTAACTTTCACACGGTCCCCTGACGTTCCCATGTATTCATCTGCCAACAGCTCGGTTATCCACCGGTCTTCAGGCTAGATCATAAACAGAACATTCAGTAAGGCCTTGACATACATACATCATGGACAATGCTGCTCACTGTTTCTGAAGCTGTAGCTACAGTTTGGCTGGTTTGGTGAACCTGAATCCAAACTCATTGGAGCTTGTGTGACTACACGCCTGTTGTGCATCAAGTCAACTCCACACATTCCTACCCCACAGACGGAAAATATAGTTAGATGTGTAGTTGTGTTGTAATCTGAACAACCTATGGTAGCGCCATTTGAAAATGATCAGGTGAAGTGTCTTCCGTGAACTAGTGTGCACAAAATGTTTGACGCAAGTTAAGTACCATGCATATTAATACATAAGGACCGCAAGTCTACACTAGAAACGGAAGGGGAGAGTGATTTAATCCGTTAGCTCCGTAGGTCTGTCCGTTTTTGTCTCTGTACGAAACCTTACGGACAACACTCAACCCGACGGATTAAAACCAATAAAAACTTACGTACACATGAACTACCCATGTCGAACTTTTGTCAACCGTGGCAGTAGTGAGGAAAATTACTTATAAGACAGTGGTTCTGAAACAATGTGTCCCAACAAGAAATATATTTTAGCAAGAAACGGGAAAAAAGGAACGTCAATGCAACCACTGGTGAAGAGGATGTCTCGACTCCTCACAGGCTGAAACGGCTTTATTGGCATGAGAAAACATACACACAAACGCGCGCACACACACACTCCTCCGCCTCTCCTCCAACAGCGAGACGGGTGCAGTGCACTGTGTTTTGTTATTATTACTCAGTCCGGGTGGTTAAATCTGTACCCTCGCAGAGTTGCATTTACCACGATAACGTTGCCGACAGACAGCAGCTGCAGAACCAGTCCAGACTGTTACCAAACATCACGTCGGTCGTCGGGTCAAGAAATTCTGTGGTTCTACATATTTTGGCTAAAAATGCTTCGGTTAATTACACGTGTGTGCTGTGCAGAACCACCTCCATGTGGCACGGCCCCAACGGGAACAGAATTGGAGCGGAGAGCGGGTCGGCACGTAAATAACGTAGAGAGGAACTATGCATCTCGATGGATCTACCGCACGTACTCTCTCACCCAAAAACAAGCATACGTAACTATAAACGGCCCTTTAGTCAAGCAGCTTATGAGATTAGCCGCACACATAGACACACACACACACACACACACACACACACACACACACACACACACACACACACACACACACACACACACACACACACACACACACACACACACTGAGTGTGCCTTTCAGCCTGGCGGATATAATCAAAGACAAAAAAGAACATGTTAAATCAAACATCGGGCAGGTATGTTTTAATTTCTGAACATACTTACAGTGGGGTATGTAAACATGCTCATTATGGTTCTAGCTTCTTGCCTGTCCATTCCATCCACCCAACCTGTAGGAGCCATTAACTGTGAAGACAAAACACAGAATCATACAGAGATACACTGTATATTATAGAACATGGTTTTAACACTGATTTCCCAAATATATAAAACATAAGTTTGGTTCGTTTAGAATTACAAATTATAGCACACACATTTTTTAATTATTAGAATTTCCAATATTTGAAAGGATTTGTTGCCTTGTATTTACACTTGCTTTGAGATAACATGGGTAATACTGTAGTGTAATAGCAGTATAGATTCAGTCATGTGTGGCAGTGAGGAGGCATAAACGTGTTATTTACAACAACACAAACAGGACTCCTTCACGAACCCTAAACCAGGAGAATCCATCAAATTAATCATTAGTGTGTGTGTGTGTGTGTGTGTGTGTGTGTGTGTGTGTGTGTGTGTGTGTGTGCGTGCGTGCGTGCGTGTGCGCGCGCTCGCGTGCGCGTGATGTCATGATGCTAATAGCTAATAGATTTTGTACTTCTGCCTACTGTACTGTGTGGTTTGTGTGGTGTCTCCCCATATATGGTCACTAAGCCTTTGGCTTGTTGTTATTGTTCACACTACTGTGTTCCAAATTTGATAGGTCATATAAACTTACGTTTGTCATGAGCCAACCGCCTTCATCATTATTGAACCCAATCATGAGAGGCACATTGTGCATCTCATGATTTTGTAAAACCTCCATTCCACACTTGAGAAGAAACTGCCCATCAACAATTAGTTGTCCAAATTGTAGGAATTCATTCTATAAAAGACAAATTGATTACTTCTTGAAGGATTCAAATAATGCTGCCAACTAAAAGGCAAACAGAAAGACAATTAGAAACAGTAATTACTGTTTGCAGAACACAATGCTTTCTTTACTTTTTTTTTAAAGTAATGCAGTGGCATTCCATCATGGAATGTCTAAATAGATTCATCCATGTAATCTGTTTACATACTGTTTGCACTCATTATCAATTAACGGTTTAATGACTAGTGACAACTGTATGAGAACAAATATTGCTTGTCGTACAGTATGACTGTACGATCTACAGTAAGGCCTTCTCGATTTGCTTTTACACTCAAGATCCAAGAAATCTCACCTCTTTCTGAATCTTCACTATGTCATCTATGGTCAGCTTCATCAAACATTTGGCAACCTTCTCTGTGGTAGAACTGTCACAGCCAGACATGTTTGCTACAGTCTACCAAGCACAATAATGTGTCTTATTATGGACATTTCAAGCATTTGTATATTGTTTGGTAAGGAGACCTTGTATGTCCAAAACCATACATTTTCATGAAATAGAAAGATATGTATCCAATGTATCCAATGACGTTATGAGATGTATTCACAAGCTCTTATACATGACGATATTCACTCATTCATCTTCCTACTGTACCCGTTTGCTTTAGCAAAACTAACCTGGGCTAGAGGCAGGGGATTGGAGGAATAGAGAAGATCCATTGCTGCAGAGCCACTCTGTGCTATTGCACCATGAAACAAGCCAGCAGACAGTGGAGAGAGAAGCTGCCAATACAGGAGAGGGAAATAATTCAATATATTTGCACCTTGGGCCCATGATGATAACAATATTTGCTGTGGATTAATTGTCAAATCAATAAGAGGAGGTGAAAACAGAGGTACAAAAACAAACAACACAAATTATTAAAATCATAAAACTGAAGACACTATGTGTTACTAATACTTTTAAAGATTTTATTTATAAATCATTAGATATCATTTGTTCAGGTTCTGTGTACTGTATATGTGTTCTTACTAATGCAGATACACTCGCTCCACCAGCAGACTCCCCAAATATGGTGACAGAACCTGGATCTCCTCCAAAGTTGCGGATGTGCTCCTGGACCCATCGCAGAGCTTCCACCTGGTCCAGTAATCCATAGTTTCCTGGTACATGTTTGTCTCCTGTGCTTTGTGAACAGAGACATTTGCAAAACATAAATACTGGTACATCCGGTTTGACACAGCATTGCATGGCTCAGGGGAGGACCCAGTATTACCTAATGAACCCCAGTATTCCAATGCGATATTGTATCAGAACGACGACCACATCCTGGTAAGCAGCCAGAGCAGATCCATCGTATCCTGATGCAGAACCCATGATAAATCCTCCTCCATGGATCCACACCATGACCTTGATGACAGGATGTATTTTTGTAATGTAAATATAACATTTCATCTGCTGAAGTCCATACACATCCTATGGAACCGGATAAGGATATAAACACTACTGGTTTGCAAAAGTTAAAGCAGAAATCCTAACTTTTGGAGCGGTGCTAACCGCTCCTACACCTGGCTTTGTCTGTACGTATGTCATGAGTTATGTTGTGAGTACAATACTTACAGGCAGTTTTCGATTGGCAGATGGTTTGGAAGGGGTGTAAATGTTGAGATAAAGGCAATCCTCTGATATGTTTGGGAATTTGACTTCCATGGCTAGATTGGCCGCCATCATATTTGTAATATCGTGGACTTGAATACACCTGTAATACAGTATGTAATATGCATTTAGGTTGCATATAATTAAGGATGAGTTCTTAATGCCACATTGATTATCTTTTTCTAAACAGTTTAAATGTACATTTTTAATGTTTTGCCTCTTACATGAATGGTTGTTGGGTGGCATCCCTCACTCCTTCCCATCTCTCTGCAGGCTGGGGTGGAGTCAGTCTCAGAGGTCCAACAGGTGGCTTGGCAAAAGGCACACCCAGGTAGGCATGGACTTGTGTGTCTTTCCCCTTTACGCCCACACACTTGCCTCTCACACTCCCTAGTTTAGTGTGGACTACTGGAGCTATTAACACATTGATACAGATAAAGATGCATGTGAGACTAGACAAACAGGAGGTTACACCAAAGTTCACTTATACAAGCTGCTCAGTCTTTTTAATTGATAATGTTTTACAGCACTTTTGTAGCCCTTTTTTGTTAACAATCTCTCTTGTCCTTAGAAAACAAATTATAAAAGAAACATTATCTTACATCCTTTTATATTAAAAGAAGAGTAAGTGATTTTCTTGGTTAAAATATGTGTTAAATAGCTCTATATTCACTTAGTAGTCAATTCATTGCTATATAGTGTCCATAGGAGCTCTACCACATGACCATATGGAGGAATTCCTGGTTGACCAGTATGTCCGAATATGGAGTGCATTCTTCCTAACATCTTGAGCAACCATGGCGATCTAACAACCCTAGATCACGTGAAATCCCGCCATGAAACGTCATATGGAGTCAAATCTGCATATAGCCCTCATCAAATGTACGGAGATCAACATGCACTGATGTCATACACAACAGAAACCATGTCACATGTGCACACATACTGTATGGATGGATGGAGGTTTTCTTCATGCACTGATGTCAGACCTAATAGAGACCATGTAGCCTATGTAGCCAAAGCAGTGGGATATTAATTATGTAGATAATTAGACTTTCATGTCTGCAAACAAAATGACAGAAAGAACTATTAAATATCTACTTACCGTCCAGGTCTGCAGTGGCACATAGAAACCATTTGCATGTTGCCAAGAGGAGGAGGGCTGCATTTGTAGGTGACTTCATTGTTTACTTTTGTACTGCGGGTCTGCAACACCCCGCTAACTATACCGCTCACTGTGAGAGTGGAAATGACGGAAGTGAACTGCTCTCAGGTGTTTCACCTTTGGACAGTTATCCTTTGTTCGTAGTCGTACTGTAAACGTAGTTCTCCCGAAGGATATGGGTAGGGCTAGGTGTGGAGTACTGCACCATGGGCCCTTTGTTGGCAGTTGTTTTCAGATCAGGCTGATTTCAGCAGTGGCACGTGCGTGCTCTCCCAGGCATGGGGAACATGTTTTATTATAGTGTGCACTGTGGAGATCTGGACTGTAAAGATTGTTTATGAGGTTTATTTTTTATGATGATACTAAGACAATATACAGATAATTTTCCAATCCAAACACGACACATCTCAACACAGTGAACAGATGGCCAGGTAACAGTGAGTAAGACATGAAAAGCAATAAAAATCAAATCAACATAAGCATTTGTTCATCAATCATGGAGAACACATGCATTTATATCCATCGACAGTAGCAAAACACAAATGAAGTTACTCCCATCCTGTTCCCTGTTACAGGGTTCCCACACATTTTTACCAATTAATTTCCAAAACCTTTCCAAAACATTTCCAGAATATTTAACCGAATTTCCAGAACTATATAACAATAATTCAGCTCAATAACAAGTCACTTACTCCTATGCGCAATGCCCAAAGACAGGTAGTGTATGCCTGTGGTTCTCAACCTTTTCAGGCTGTGACCCCTCAAATAATCATATTCTAACTGGGGACCCGGCACCCAGACGAGCACTAAGAGTTGAGGAATTTTGTATAAGACGTTTCTATTGTGAAAATAGCAGATCTACATGCTCACAACGCCTCGCAACACGAGGCGTTATGAGCATGTAGATCGGCTAATTTCTAATATTTGACAATTTGGCCAATGTTTAATTTGTCATTTCAGAGGTATTAACACAATCAATAACCAAAGACAATGCACAGCTAATATTTCCAGGACCTTCCAGGACCCTTGATCAATTCCAAAACTTTTCCAGTACTGGAAAAATATTTTTCAAATTTCAAAATATTTCCAGGAATTTCATGACCGTGGGAACCCTGCTGTTAAGTATTAGTTTAAATACAAGGAATGCAGACTGTAAACTAGTTATTTATTTTTTCCAGGTACAGAATTATGTATACTTGCATTTACAAAAACTATTTTATAAGATGACACAACTAAGGCTCTGGTTCTTGAGTAGTTTTACCGGTACATCCCAGAGGCCTTTTACTCCTCTACAATTATTTGAAAACATTAGTTACATTTGTGTAAGTATACATTAACAAATTAAATGTCATCTATTCACAAACATCTATGTCACAACATTATACACGTCACAATGTGGTGTGAGCTCGTAGATTTTACGTTTCTAAAGATTTTGACTTGATATTTTTAAGTGGGAAATTCTGAACTGGGATGTTTTGCATAATGAGTACTTTTACTTTTGGTACTTCAAGTTTTTTGTGATGCCAATTCTTTTGTACTTTTAATTTTTGTAACTAATGTTTTCAATTATTTGAAAACATTAGTTACATTTGTGTAAGTATACATTAACAAATTAAATGTCATCTATTCACAAACATCTATGTCACAACATTATACACGTCACAATGTGGTGTGAGCTCGTAGATTTTACGTTTCTAAAGATTTTGACTTGATATTTTTAAGTGGGAAATTCTGAACTGGGATGTTTTGCATAATGAGTACTTTTACTTTTGGTACTTCAAGTTTTTTGTGATGCCAATTCTTTTGTACTTTTAATTTTGGTACCTCAAGTATTTTGTGATGCCAATTCTTTAACTAGTACTTTATCTAGTAAAATTTTGAATACAGCAGTTTTACTTCTGCTTCTACAATGGTACTTTTAACTGTGTAAAGCGAAGTCATTCTTCAATACTTCCCCCAATGACGTAGATATTGGGGGATTGTATGAAGTGCTCCGTTCATTTAAATGTCCTTTGTTGGTGTTGAAGATGTGATGTTGTGCGATAACTACGTTAGTATGACTTCCTGGATTAGCATGGATGTATTTGCTTGTGAGTGTGATATCATGTGTCAATTCAGACATATTTGTTACTGTCCAACTGACAGCTCAGAATGCATGTGTCCATATATTCTTTACCTCAAATAGTACAAGTAAAGGGCTTTTCCTCTGTATGAGTCCTCATATGTGTTTTTAGACTACTTGTGTTACTCAATCCTTTGCCACAAACTGTGCAGGTAAGGGGCTTTATATCTTCATGAGTCTTCATGTGTTTGTTTAGATTACTCTTTTGCCCACAGCCTTTACCACAGACTGTACAAGTGAAGGGCTTTTCTCTTGTATGAGTCCGCATATGTATTTCTAGATAACTCTTCCGAGAATAGCCTTCACCACAAACTGTACAAGCGAAAGGCCTCTCCCCTGTATGAGTCCTCATGTGTCCTATTAGAGAACCCTTTCGACTACAGCCTTTGCCACAAACGGTACAAGTAAAGGGCTTTTCACCTGTATGAGTTCTAATATGTTCGTTTAGTTGACCCTTACTAATACAGCCTTTGGCACACACTTTACAAGTAAAGGGCTTTTCTCCAGTATGAATCCTCATGTGTATTTTTAGAGCACTTGTGCTGCTCAATCCTTTGCCACAAACTGTACAGGTAGAGGGCCTTTCACCTGAATGAGTGCCCATGTGTGTGTTTAGAGCACTTGAGATAACAAAGCGTTTGCTGCAAACTTTACAAATAAATGGCCTCTCCCCTGTATGAGTCCTCATGTGTATTTTTAGACTACTCTTTACGCGACAGCCTTTGCCACAAACTTCACAAGTAAAGGGCATTTCTCCTGTATGAGTCATCATGTGTATTTTTAAATGACCCGCGTCATGACAATTCTTGCCACATACTTCACAAGAAACAAGGTTTTCTCCTGTATGAATCCGCATGTGTTTTTTTAGACACCTCCTGCTACTCAATCCTTTGCCACAAACTGTACAGGTAAAGGGCTTTTCACCTGAATGAGTGCCCATGTGTGTATTTAGAGAACTTGAGTTAACAAAAACTTTGCCGCAAACTTTACAAATAAATGGCCTTTCCTCTGTATGAGTCCTCATGTGTGTTTTTAGATTACTCTTTTGGCGACAGCCTTTGCCACAAACTTCACAAGTAAAGGGCATTTCCTCTGTATGAGTCATCATGTGTCTTTTTAGACAGATCGTCCTGCTCAATCCTTTGCCACAAACTGTACAGGTAAAGGGCTTTTCACCTGAATGAGTGCCCATGTGTGTGTTTAGAGAATTTGAGTTAACAAAGACTTTGCTGCAAACTTTACAAATAAATGGCCTTTCCCCTGTATGAATCCTCATGTGTGTTTTTAGATTACTTTTTTGGCAAAAGCCTTTGCCACAAACTTCACAAGTAAAGGGCATTTCCTCTGTATGAGTCATTGTGTGTCTTTTTAAATGACTTGCGTGATGAAAATTCTTGCCACACACTTCACAAGTAAAGGGCTGTTCCCCTCTATGAGTCATCATGTGTCCTTTTAGATCTGTTTTAAGATTAAACATTTTGCCACACTCTGTACAACTAAACCTTTTCATTCCTGAGCGACTCCTCGTGGAGTGAGTTTGCTCTGATGATTTTCTCTGTACTTTCACATTTTGTGTCTTGTGCGATTTCATTGTTGCCGACTGATCTTCCCTGGTCTCCTCAAACTCATCACTGTCTTCGGTGTCCCTGGTCTCCTCAAACTCATCACTGTCTTCGGTGTCAGATTCAGAACAGTGTGAATAGAGGAGCTGGTCATCACTAGTTGATTTTGATGTTCCACAGTCCTCTACAGAAGCTAGTGTTTTCATGGGTTCCGCTGAAGTGCTGGCTAGAGGCTCTATCTTTGGGTTTTCATCATTATTAGTTTTTACTGCTAGTAATGACGTTGACCCATCCGCCCCCTCTGGTCTTTGAGGTAGCTCCTCCTGTTCCTCATTAATCTGTGAAGAGCCTGGTTCCTCCTGGACCAGACCGAGGCTCCTCTCCTGCAGTTCATGGGAAACCCCTTTACAAACAGAGAGTTGTTGGATGTCTAGGGAAAAGATAAAACAAGAAGAGCATGAGTGAAGTACAGATACTCCAAAAATAAAATACAATACAGATTTCTCGGCTGTCCACGGATTTTGCGTCTGCATGTAGAAAACATGCAGAATGACAGAGAATTGTTGTAGTTTTCATCCCGGTCCCTGTGAGATCGATTGAGAACTAAAGATTCATGTTGTTACAACATATGATATGCAAAATATTTTTGCATTAAATGGTGATTTAGAGGTGGAATATCCATCAGCTATTTTGGCTAAAGGGAGTAACCAGCACACATATGCATGTTTTACCTTAATTTAGTTTAAGTGTACCTGCCATGCAATGGCAAAACACTTATTGTAATCCGCCATACTTAACTATATACTTATCATCTTCCCGCAAATTTCGGCACGTAATAACAGCTGCACGATTTACGCCACCCTCGGCCGGGAATGGAGTGCTATTACATTTCTTCCCAATCCACATTACCACTGCGACGTAATTCACAAAAAAACTAAAACATTGACTTGAAAAAAAAAAAGAAACTTGGTGCCACATTACTCTGGCATAATTTTGCCTAGCAAAGTGATTTAAACTTTAAAACGCTCACACGACTTTGGACTTTTTCTGGCCAATAGGGACGAGCTGTAATTGATTAAGCCCCACCCCCTCTGTATTCCTATTGGCTGGACTTTAACTCATTGACTGCGCCGCCACGAGTTCCCCGAGTTTTTTCCATTGTCTGAGGCTGCGACGCCCGAGTTTCACGAGTTGGGGCTGTTTTCAAGGTTTATGCAAAAGTACACTTTCCCCTAGCCTGTGACAAAATGTCATGTTGCTATGATAAAAGGGTGGTTAAAAATCACACATCAAAGTCAGCTTGTTTGAAAACAAAGGAGAAATCGACCTCCCCATGAACCCAAAGTGAACTCATTTATCAGGACACGGCTCCGCCGACACAGTGCGGCGCGGCCGCAGCAGTGGTGGTGTCAGACAATGAAAACAAAACAAGCAGATCTTCAAGCAGACCATTCTGCATGAATCAAAAACATTTTCACTTGAAAAGCTGTGACCTGCTGCACTGAGTCACCCTAACCCACACACAGCTCCATATACACGCAAAAAAGTTCAAAGTCTCTACAACAAAAGTTTACCAAAACAGCAAGACAACAATGGCTACATCAGAGCCTCGTAGCAACCGCCCGGCCTCTCAGGCCTCTCTATACCAAAACAAGCCAACACAAACACATCAACAACACAGCAACACCTCCCCGATGAAAGCATTCACAAATCAACACTCAAAATGTTATAAAAGTTTCAACATGATCTTACCTCAGTGTGAGGAGGAGAGCGTTGGTGTAACACACACATACAGAGAGAGAGACAGACAGATAATTCCAGTGCCGTTTAGTGTCCAGTAGATCAGTAATCCTATAGTTTCATTCGTGTAGTTTTCTTTTTTCGTTGTTTGTGAGCGGGTTTCATGCCCACACCGCGGAAGCCTAAGGCCCCGGCCGGGCGCAGCAAGCGCCCGACGGCTAGCCATGGTTCGCCGGTCGCCTCTGGTTCTGGTTCCCGTCGCGAACCAGCCCGATCCTGCACTGAACGCGGGCGAGGTAGAGGGGCTAGAGGGCCTCCATCGAACCCCGGTCCTGGTCAGACCACCATGGATTCCTTTCTAATCGCCAATTTGCCCCGTCCGGAGACGGATACGGAGTACGAGACGGAGGAAGAAGAGGCGGCGTCGCCGTCCCAACAACACACACCGCGGGCAGACACGGCTCCACTGCCCGCACTCCTCACGCCGGAATCGGTGGCTCGCCGTCCCAAACACCGGATTGAGGCCACGCGAAGAACGCTCTGCCATGCCCATGTCGCCGAGAGATAATATCGAGACTCACTATCTCTCCCAGTCCCAGAGTGAGATGTATGTATTATCCTAATCCATATCATTGATCCATTCAAAAACAGCAGATAGCAGTCAGTGCAAGTTCACAGCGCATCACTTCGTAGCCTACTTTCCTGAGCTAACTTTCGCTAAATTATTCACTCAATCAAATTCAAGGTCCGTGTCCGAGGACTTCTCCTCTCCGATGCAGATGATGTCATCGGCAGCACTGGTGATTTTGAGTGGCACCCCCCGGAGAGCAAAGATGACTCTTTCTTTGCGCGTAAGTTGTGCACATGCAGCACACATTGCGCGCGTGCACACACACACACACACACACACACACACACACACACACACACATGGAAACAGAACTTTTCATTCAATTTGAGGAGTAAATCATTTATTTTATTTTGGTATGCGTTTTCAGAAGCTGATCAAGGAAGTGCTTCTCTGTCAGGCACTGGGACACAGAGACCTTCAAGCAAAGGAACAGGCAAAGGTAAGATAAAAATAATGATATTTTATATATATATATGTGTGTATATATATATATATGTGTGTATATGTATATATATATATATATATATATATATATATATATATATATATATTATATGTATATATATATATATATATATATATATATATATATATATATATACACATATATATAAAATATCATTATTTTTATCTTACCTTTGCCTGTTCCTTTGCTTGAAGGTCTCTGTGTCCCAGTGCCTGACAGAGAAGCACTGGTGATGGAAGCACTTCCATCACCAGTGCTGCCGATGACATCATCTGCATTAATCCAGTATCTGGCTTAAAGTCCTGTTCGCAATTTGGTGTTAGGGGAGTTTCTCACCTGAACTGAGTCAGTGGGTCCCTAGACATTAAAAATCACAGAGGTGCTCGTCCGCCATAGTGCCAGGAATGGCGCAATGGCCAAATCAAATATGGCTGCCATCGGCTATGATGAAAATCCAACTTTTCTGTTTCTGGGTGTATATGCACATGTAATACCTCTATTTGGACTAATTGTGGTGTGGGGAATTCATTTCTGATATTGTTTTGACCATTTTGGGCGATTTGGACCTCAAAAGGTCATGGTCAAGGTCATTTTGCTATTCCGAAGACCGTGGGCCATAACTTGGCCATTGTTAGGAGTAAAAACAGGTGCAGTAGGTCTAAATCAACTAATGCTGACATGTATAATTCATTTCTGACATTGTTTTGACCATTAAGGATCATCTTGTCTTTGAAATATCAATGTCAATGCCATTTTTCAAAAACGATTTTGTTCATTACTTGCACTTTTATAGTATTTTGTGTAAGTTTGTTACTATTTTATAGTAAGTTTGTTTTGTTTATAATAAAATACATACTAGTGAGAAATACAACAAGTAAGCATCCACATTTAACTTTAAATTGGGGTTTAAAATGGGTGTTTAAATGAGCAAATAAGACTATTTACGAATAAAAGTGACAAATAAAATTACACAACAAAATCACACACACAATTAAATAACAATTTCCCTCAAAGTGCACCATATTGGGATTGTGTGCATGCAAGTTAGTATGAGGTGTTTTTACAGGATTGATTTGGCATTGTTCCATGGCAAAATATGATGCACAGAACTCCATCAGTGTCGAGTGTCTTGCTTCAGACATGGCAGGAGTGTACTAAAGTCAAAGTGCTCCTTCCATCCATCAGAGCTTGACATTGACTTTTTGAGGCAGTTGTCCTTTGGACAAGTATATTTCCCATTCACTTGTCCGGAGACAAAAGTCACTTGTCCGGATAAAAATTTCATACATTGAAATAATAACAAAAGGACGGCTAATGACCCCCCTTGCTCCCTCCACTCCATAGTATGGGCACTTGTCCCGGACAACAGGACAAGCCTTTATGTCATGCCCTGTTCCATGTTCCATTGGTTCTAGTCTTTCCTCAGGTTCCTTGGCTGTTCAAGCAGGTGGCAAGAAATGCGCTAGAAAGGTGCCTTGTTGGTCTCAGCAGTTGTACTTCTCTGCTACCAATACTGTGTCTTGTTCTGTCAAGGTCTTTGCCTCTCCAAAGTTTGTTAGACATTGTACTCGGTCAGAAGCCATAACTACATGTTTAATCCTCACCTGGCCCATGCAGTCATCTCCTGTCTCCAAGGCATATGTGCCTTGATCACTGTCTTGGCTAGTGGTGCTCCAAGATGAGACTGCTTGATGCAGTGCAAGTGAGTCTCACCAGTGCCATACTGCTGCCAGATCTCCTTCATCCCCAGTGCTTGGAAATATGGGGTGTAGTATAGCAGTAATGTGAAGGAGACAACAACTCTCTGGGGTCCGCTCATAGTTCCGACATCCCATTATTCTGACCATTAGGTTAGTGAAGGTTAGGGATAGGCTTAGTTATAATGGAGGCTGTACATGCACCAGGTGACAGCCTCCTTAATCCTATTCAAGATGTCTGGGATCTCTTCTCCACTAGCGACATCATCAACAGAGACAACAGAGCTGATAATGGTAAATGGACTGCATTTACAGTATATAGCGCTCTTCTCCAAAGCGCTGTACAATGTATTTCACATTCACCCATTAACACACACATTCACACATACATTCACACCAAGAAACCATGCAAGGTGCTCATCGGGAGCAGTTAGGGGTTCAGTGTCTTGCTTAAGCACACTTCGACAAATAAGCAGGAGGAGACATAAATCGACCCTGGAACCTTCAGATTCCAAGGCAGCCGTTCTACCTACATCGCCACAAGCTTGAATGGCCACCATATTCCGAACACACAGCTGGAGAGCTGTTTGTTCACCTCAGACACCCAGAATGTGTAAAGTTGATGAGGGATGGGTGCGTCTATCGACTCTGTTATCTCTGATGATGATGAGTGGCTCCCTGCAAAAGGGGCTGGAGGTGAAGAGATCCCAAAGATTGAACTAGATTGAGGAGGCTGTCACCAAGCTGCTGGTACATGTGGAGTCAACTGGCCCTATCTATGCTATAACTTTGCGAATGTCTGTCTGAGTGAGTGAGTGAGTGTCTGTCTGTCTGTTTGTATGAAACAGCGTTTCTCCTCGGTGGCTGGAGCAATTGATCTGAAATCGCATCACCATCAGCATATGAACACACCTGACATAACTGTGAAGCCCGTTTGTCACTTTCACAAATCGTATGCTGTATAATCGCATTTTTATGGTGTATCTATATCTATTTAGCCTACAGTACCTTTTGTGACCACACATGTTAAGGGAGGGGCGCTGTTGTTCAGGCCATGCACAATCACACACAAACCCACACACACACACACACACACACACACACGGGGGGGGGGGGGAGTGTGTGTGTGTGTGCAGGCGGGCAGGCGGGCGGGCAGGCGGGCGGGCGGGGGGGGGGGGGGGGGGGTTAGCCATTAAACGAAACGGGTATTTCTTACATTGATGCTCCTACATATTATCATGCAAGCACCAGTTAAAGTTACTTTCCATCCCTCATATACTGTATGCACAGTGCACATCCCATAACCCACACACTGCACATCATTTTGGAGCTCATATCTTTGAACGGGTAAGGGCTAGTTATAACTAAACCTACCCATAACCCTAACCTAATGGAGGGAATAATGGGTCGCCAGGATTATGAGTGGACCCCAGAGAGTTGTCGTAGTGATACTTCCAAGCACTGGGGATTAAGTAGATCTGGTAGCAGTATGGCACTAGGTGTGCAGCGGCACATGCTTCTACAGCATCAAGCAGTCTCTCATCTTGGAGCACCACTAGCCAAGACAGTGATCAGGGGACATATGCCTTGGAAACTGGAGATGACTGCATGGGCCAGGTGGGGACTAAGCATGCAGCTATGGCTTCTGACCGAATACAATATCTAACAAACTTTGGAGAGGCAAAGACCTTGACAGAACAAGACAGTATTGGTAGCAGAGAAGTACAACTGCTGCCTGAGACCAACAAGGCACCTTTCTAGTGCATGTCCAGTGATGTCATTACGTGCGCATCCCGCATCAAAAACTCATTCAAGTTGCCCAGGGACTCATTCATGTCATGGTCCTGGGGTCCCGGGGATGCGCCTCCATTGGAGTCCATGTTAAAATA
The DNA here is from genome assembly GCF_963921795.1 of Nannobrachium achirus. Taxonomy (NCBI): domain Eukaryota; kingdom Metazoa; phylum Chordata; class Actinopteri; order Myctophiformes; family Myctophidae; genus Nannobrachium; species Nannobrachium achirus. The sequence goes on from NC_137820.1 coordinate 24,567,470, forward strand.
ATTTACTGGGTCGCGGTAAAAGAAAAACATTTTTAAATTCCACAGACACCACCATTGTTCATGGGTGAAAGCATCCTACTTTACCCTACGTTAACACAAATAAAATCCACGTAGAAAGTCTTAAACAGGCGATAGAAACGTCAATGTTTTGATTCCACCGACGTCCGACGCCATTTTGCGAGCCCGAATTCATTAGGGGCACACGTTTTAGTAGTTTTAGTAGTTCTAAGTTCAAACATTAGCCAAATTGTAAAATAAATATAAGAAATAGGCAAACATTTTGAAAATAGCCAATCTACAAGCTCACAGCGCTCGAAAACATTGTATTGAGGACTCATAAAACTTTTCTGGGACCCATTTGAATGACCACCTGTGGGTCCCGGGACCCATTACATTGAAAACCTAGTAACATCACTGCATGTCTTGCCACCTGCTTGCAACAGCCAAGGAACCTGAGGAAAGACTAGAACCAATGGAACATGGACGGATGCAAGGAACACTTCGACTCTCGAGGATATGGCTGCCTTGCTGAATACATCCTGTAAAAACACATCATACTAACTTGGATGCACACAATCCCAATATGGTGCACTTTGGAAATTGTTATTTAATTTTGTGTGTGCTTTTGTTGTGTGATTTTATTTGTCACTTTTATTCGTAAATAGTCTTATTTGCTCATTTAAACACCCATTTAAAACCCCCCTTTAAAGTTAAATGTGGATGTTTACTTGTTGTATTTCCCACTAGTATGTCTTTTGTTATAAACAAAACAAACTTACTATAAAATAGTAACAAACTTACACAAAATACTATAAAAGTGCAAGTAATGAACAAAATCGTTTTTAGAAAATGGCATTGACATTGATATTTCAAAGACAAGATGATCCTTAATGGTCAAAACAATGTCAGAAATGAATTATACATGTCAGCATTAGTTGATTTAGACCTACTGCACCTGTTTTTACTCCTAACAATGGCCAAGTTATGGCCCACGGTCTTTGGAATAGCAAAATGACCTTGACCATGACCTTTTGAGGTCCAAATCGCCCAAAATGGTCAAAACAATATCAGAAATGAATTCCCCACACCACAATTAGTCCAAATAGAGGTATTACATGTGCATATACACCCAGAAACAGAAAAGTTGGATTTTCATCATAGCCGATGGCAGCCATATTTGATTTGGCCATTGCGCCATTCCTGGCACTATGGCGGACGAGCACCTCTGTGATTTTTCATGTCTAGGGACCCACTGACTCAGTTCAGGTGAGAAACTCCCCTAACACCAAATTGCGAACAGGACTTTAAGCCAGATACTGTATTACATCGGAGAAGTCCTCGGACACGGACCTGTACACATCATTTGATTTTGGTGCCGCCTCTTCTTCCTCCGTCTCGTACTCCGTATCCGTCTCCGGACGGGGCAAATTGGCGATTAGAAAGGCATCCATGGTGGTCTGACCAGGACCGGGGTTCGATGGAGGCCCTCTAGCCCCTCTACCTCGCCCGCGTCCAGGGCAGGATCGGGCTGGTTCGCGACGGGAACCAGAACTAGAGGCGACCGGTGAACCATGGCTAGCCGTCGGGCGCTTGCTGTGCCCGGCCGGGGCCTTAGGCTTCCGCGGTGAGGGCATGAAACCCGCTCACAAACAACGAAAAAAGAAAAAGAAAACTACACGAATGAAACTATAGGATTACTGATCTACTGACACTAAACGGCACTGGAATTATCTGTCTCTCTCTCTCTCTGTGTGTGTGTTACACCAACGCTCTCCTCATCACACTGAGGTAAGTTCATGTTGAAACTTTTATAACATTTTGAGTGTTGATTTGTCAATGCTTTCATCTGGGAGGTGTTGCTGTGTTGTTGATGTGTTTGTGTTGGCTTGAGCTTCACCGAAGCCATTGTCGAAGCCTGGTGCACCCCGCGACCCACCCAACCCCTCTGGCCCGATTCTCGGACTGTGAGGAGGTCAGCCCATGTCCCTGAAAAGATACCGCCCAGACCACGAAGGAGAAACCCTACAAGGGTCTGCTACATCTGCAGCAAAATACACAAGAAAAGGAGTGAGACCTCATTCTACTGCCATCTGTGTCTTGTGCCTTTGCACAGGAGGCTTTGTTTCGAACGGTACCACGCAGAGATTGACTATGAGCATGCAAGCGGTGCTCGACGTCGATGATAGACAGACACATTTTGATGACATGAGTGTAGACATACTGTGTACCGATTTGCGTGATTTTAGGGCAAATTCTGTAGGAGCATTGTCCAAAAATGTGTTTGAAAAAATCGGCCTGATGGTGGCGCTATATGGGACAGATCCATTTTGATGACATGAGTGTAGACATACTGTGTAGCGATTTGCGTGATTTTAGGGCAAAATCTGTAGGAGTAGTGTCCAAAAATGTGTTTTGAAAAATTGGCCTGAAGGTGGCGCTAAATGAGAGCTCCATGTTGATGACATCAGTGTAGAGCAAGTATGTACCGATTTGCGTGATTTTAGGGCAAAATTTGTAGGAGCAGTGTCCAAAAATGTGTTTTGCAAGAATCGGCCTCAAGGTGGCGCTAGAAGAGGGGCATGTGAGAATTGATGGGTGGAGGTTGTAGTTTGGCAGGCAAGGAGTGTGTGTGCAAAATTTGGCATGGATCTGGGCAACGGTTGCGGAGATACGATGTGACGTGCAAAAGTGTGACGTGTGACGGACGGACAGACAATGTGCCCATTACACTGTAAGAAAATATTGTTTTGTTTCAGATCATAAAGTAAGCATCTCATGTAATAAATAAAGAGCTGTGAGTAAAAAAAATTAGTTGTTTGCTTGAAAAGAGACCATTCACAAAAACGTATTTTTCTCCAGTTGTTATTCTGAGAGGGCTTGGTTTTGGTGAAACAAGGGTTTTCAAATGGCTATAACTAAAGAAGTGTACATGATAAAAACATAATTATTTTTTCTGTGGAAACTAGAAGTTATCCTCTTTCATCTGGGCCATGGCATGACATAGTCATCATTAGACAGAATTTAAAAAAAAATGGTAAACATGGTAAGAAATCAAGAAATGCTTGGCAACCTAGCTTGATAGTTCACTTTTAATGGTGGCAGTCAATGAGTTAAACTGCCATAACTCCAGTTCATAGCATGGTACCGTCTTGAAACTTGGTGTCTGGCCTTAAATGGCCAATAGGGACTTAGTACTTAGACAGCCAATAGGAATGAGCTGTAATTACTGAAGCCCTGCCTCCTCTCTTCCTATTGGCTGAGCTTTAAACAGCAATAACTCCAGTTCACAGCATGGTACCGTCTCGAAACTCGGTGGGTGTACATAGACGACCAATAAGGACTTATTATTTAAGCCCCACCCCCTCTTAAGCCCCACACTGTCTTCCTATTGGCTGAGCTTTAAACAGCTATAACTCCAGTTCGCAGCAAGGTACTGTCTTGAAACTAGGTGTGTACTTAGACGGCCAATAGGAATGATCTGTAATTGCATAAGCCCCGCCCCCTCTGTCTTCCTATTGGCTGGGCTTTAAACAGCCATAACTCCAGTTCCCAACAAGTTTCTGGTCTCAAACTCTGTGGGTGGTCTCACAGATCTAATGCCAACCAGGTTGTCAACATGGTATTCGACACCACTGCATCAAACACAGGCCATCTCACAGCAGCCTGCATTGCTGTCCAGCTCTTACTTAATAGACCACTGCTCTGGTCCGGGTGCTGGCATCACATTGGTGAGGTGCTCCTCAGCCACATCTTCACTGGCCTGGTTGTTTAGGTGTCTACAGGACAACTGTTCCTGGGCAAGTCACGTGCTGAACTCACCCATGTGTGCTGCCGACTACCATGAGTTTGTGCAGCTGTGTCTTGTCTATCTGGGTGCAGATGATGCAGACTCCAGTAAACTTCCAACGGCCTGGATTGAGCACAAGGCGCGCTGGATGGCCAAACTCCTCTACTCACTCTCAAGCTGGCTTTGATGGAGCAGCACATCTTGCTTCCCCAGGGCACCATCACCACTCGGCAGCAGGTGCCGAAGATACAGGCATTTGCCAACTTCATTATGCACATCGACGCAACATAGTGGCTACCACAACCTGTAGGAGTACAAGTCTGTTGACGAGGGCATTGCAACATCAGCCATGAAAGCGCAGGAGAGGCACCTCTAGTACCTGAATGGTAAGATGCTGCCCCTGGCACTCCTCAGCAACAAGGTGCCAGCTGCTGAGCAGCATGTGCTTGAGGATGGCATCTTGGAGCATAAACCAGATAGTCTTCCCATGCAAGCCCCACATCAACGATTTGGCACAGGTTTCGAAAAGCCAAAGTTTCCAGTCCTCTCACGGACCACCAGGATGGCCGACCTCGCCAACCTAGACTGCTGGTTCGGTATGCATCAGCTGCACATCGACCCAGCATTTCTTTCACTCAATGTAGAGGATTGGCCTACTAGTGCATCATTCCATGCAGGTGTGGTGAATGTGCGTGCCAAAAGTGAGCAATATCTGCAGAATGTGCTGCAAGCAGTTGAGCATGACCACTGTTAACAGCCCAATCTGTGTTCCTGCAAAGTGGAGGACTAGGACTCAATTGTCAAACATTTTGTTCAATGAAAAGTTCAAATGAAAGTTTAATGAAAAGTATTTTTTTCTTTAATAAACACATTTAGCTGAAATGACACTTTCTTAAATTTGACATTAAATATTCCACCTCTAAATATAAATGAATTTCCCCAAACTAAAATCATTTGTTCAGACATTGGAATAAAATGCAACATGTAACAGTTCTCAATTTTGACATTAAATATTTTGCATTGCATTTTGATGCACCCTAGTGTGTAAGCCAGTCCTAATCAAATAATAATAATCAAATGTCTCCTCTCCCTCCAGGTTGGTCAGTGAAGGACAGAGGGTGGCTCCTGTCGCTTTGGCGAAGCGTTTGAGGTCCTGCCAGTTCTGTGATATTATTCCAAAAGACTGTACTCTAAATGTCTCAATCTCTTTAACTGATTAATAACGTTAAATACTGCATTAATTTATGGCTGCAGCGTGGCATTTGTGTGGCAGCTCAGCTAAAGCCTCTATGATGTGACTTGCTAGCAAAAATGAATGAAAATCTGCAAGCTGAGGACACCCTCAAAAACGAGTTGTTGCAACTAAATGGTTGATCCTCTATTGAAATTTCAAATAAATAAATAAGCTCACACTGACGAATGAAGCAGTGCATTGTGAGTCTATATATCTAGGCTATATCATGATCTGGTACAACTCAAAGTTAGAACAAACATGGAAAGGTTCTCATTCTACTGCACTGCCACCAAGACATGGAATACTCTGACAACATCAATTTAAGGATGTGTAACACTGCTTTCTTTCAAAATTGCGCCGCACACAACTATGTTGCATGACCAATCCAACTGATATGGCCATATGGAAAAATGTGTATCTATCAGGCTTTGTCCCTTTTGTGGGCATAACTTGAGATCCCCGATGTCATTAGAATATGGCCATATGGAGCAGAGTGATTTATGTGTGCCTGATGCCATGGTGACACATTAAAGGACAATTCCAGCTAAAACATATTCCCTCCTTAATTTGCCTTGGTTTGGTGGATTTCTGTTATTGATGCCCCCCCTCTTCGGAGATCTCGCGACCCCTTCTCAGAGTCCTCACAGCTAAAATGCGGCTAAATGTAGCACAGACAAAGGCGCTAATTTTGACCGTTCCAAAGTTACTTATTTATTCATGAATGGTCTATTTATAGTTCCAAGTGACGCAGCAGCCTACTGTTAAACCCCCGAATTGCATTTCTCACTGAGAAATGGGCTGTGTTCTGTTTACCCCCATAGGGGGCACCACTAACGTGCAAAACGTAACCGTTTCGTGCCAAATCGCGTTTTTCAGGGGGAACAACCCTCTCAAAACGAAACACAAACGATCTCGGGAGTGACGTGACAACATAATCGCCTGGTGAAACTTGTGGGAGGAGCCTATTTTTTTAAAACAAGAAACCATATCCTTACATCACGAACACAGGATCCGAACGGCACCTTTTCAAATGGTCCGATGGTATCCGTCCCGACGTCGTCTCCCTCGGGCCCCAACGTTTTCCTCGGGGTCTTGGCGGCACAACCCCGCGACTCGCGCCGGGACGGGCGGGCAACCACACTAGCAATTTCACAAATTGCACATTTTCTAATTTCTACTTGGTCTGTGTCTCAGAGGAGTGCTGTGGGAAGTTCAGAAACCCATCATCTTGTAACATCATCAATGGGGAATCCAAGCCAATAGAAAATGTAGGCTTTCTATTCCTGATAAGTTGCAATGTTAAAGTGGAAGCCATTGTTCTCGCAATAATAATATTTTCAAAGATATTATAAAAAAAAAAAGATCTGTGAAACGATGTCACAAGATGAGCTCTCCAAAGAGATTTGGACCGAGTAGATTTTTTTTTTGCTATTTTATTATGAACATTAGTGAGGATCTATTATATAAAGATAGGTCGAAAAGTGGCAAAAGTCGTCCTTTAATGTCAATGTTGTGCAAGAGGAATCATTAATTATATAAATGCTGCTACAGTTACACAATAAATAGAAGAATTTATGGATTTGACGCTGTGATCGGGAATATCGGGATCGGCAGATGCTTATTCCAGTTGATCAGTCCCAAAAATCATAATCGGAACATCTCTACATTCGGCATCACTGCCAGTCTGTTCTAGTCTGATTTGTTTGTTTGTTTTTTTACCTGAGATAGTGTCACACCTGGTCCTCCTATGTGGTAATCTCAAAGTTGTATCTGCCTCTTCTTGTTGTTCTTTAATCTGTGGAGGATGTGGTTCCTCCTGGACCAGACTGGGGCAACTCTCCTCATGTTGTGGAGGATGTGGTTCCTCCTGGACCAGACTGGGGCTCCTCTCCTCATGTTGTGGAGGTTGTGGTTCCTGCTGGACCAGACTAGGACTCCTCTCATGTACAGGATGAAACTCTATACACACAGACCGAACGAGAAGAGAAGAAGTAGCATCAACACAAAATGCTATTCTCAGTGGATATTTATTCTCCTACTTTTTGATTTGTTTCGTCATGATCACCAGTGTTTTTTTATGTTGACTTTATTCCGTTGAAATCCTGAAATTTCTGTCACACTAAACTTTTCTAAAGAGTCATGTATATGAATTAGTCATTACTTGTACTGAGCGACATGGATTCAAATATTGTCCTCTAGTTTCATAATATCCGTTTGAATGTCCTGCCAGAAAATGTGTGTTTAGTAAAATATCTCCTCTTATTTACAGGCTTTACACGGACAACAGTCTCTGTCAGCAACGGTGCCATAAATGATCGCTGGACTGAACAAATTAGGGATGCACCAATGATACATTTTGTCCGATATAATTAATTGCCGTTAACCGATATAAACCGATGTCAATATGATCTCATTCTGTATTAAAAAATTATAATAATTTGATCTATTCTGAAAAATGTAATAGGGTATCTGCATGTTTAAGACCAATTTATCGTTGATAAAAAGGCACACAAGGACAACAACGATACCACTATATTGTTGGTAGCTATTAGAGATGCTGCCGATAATCAGCCTGGATTGGATCGGATCGATATGGGTGTAATTTATAATATTGGTGTTTCTGATCAAACGGTTAATTCACCGATCCGATCAATGATTTATTATACATGCGCTGGCAAGGTTTTGTTATGGTCGCGTGTGTGAGAGAGAACTCATGTTGTTGTTAAACCTCGTTCCAAAAACCATCAAAGTAGTCGATGGGAGTAGTTGTGGAAAACCCTTGTTGTCGATCTAAGGATACAAAATGTAGTTCCTGTATAGAGTTTAAAACGATCCACAGGTTTACGTATATGTACATGATGTCACGATGTGACATCAGTGTAGCAAACATGCAGAACAAACCTGTTCGGTGTAGTTTGATTTGTGGCTGTAGTAGTAGCTTCACGTCCAGCAGTTTGTGGTCTATGAAAAGAAGCCCAAAAGAAGTGACCACTTTTACCATTTATTACAATATATTACAGCTGTTTTCAAAAATAATCTTGAAAGAACAAGAGTAACTACACTTCAGAAACAAGGCCAAGCTAAAGCAACCGGCAACTATGAATATTAACAAGAAGCAACTTTAAAGGAAAACAAGCCAATTTTAAATACTTTTACTCCACTACATTTATATGACAATTGGTACTTTGGAAAGTATAAATTAACCACTTCAGCCATGATAGCTATTTGAAAATAGAAGATCTACAAGCTCACAAAGCGACGTGTTGTGAGCTTGTAGATCTGCTATTTTCAAAGGATTTCTATACATTTGGAAACTGTTGTGTATACTGAGAACTTTTACTTTTGGCAGGCAGCACACTTTTATAACTTAACTATTTATTTCAGATTTTGTAGACTGGAATGTTAAAAAAGGATTGATCAAGTGATATTTTTAAATCGTTTTTCCACTAGTTTTTCCATTTATGAAAATAGCCGATCTACAAGCCCACAACACCTTGCACAACAAATCTGCTTCCTTTTCCTTATGTTGTTTTTTCTCTGCCCCCTGCTAAGCACAGACTGCACGCACGCACGCACGCACGCACGCTCGCACACGCACACACACACACACACACACACACACACACACACACACACAACACTCCAGTTAGTCGGTGGCTAGCTAGCTGCTAACACTAAAGCCCTTTGCACACAGGACAGTTGCGTTTTTTTTCGTTTGCGGCATGAATAAAACGCATTGGATTTGGTGTGCAAGGCTGTGCGGAATCGGCGCTGCGGATCCAAAAAGGAGTCATAAAAGGAGTGATGAGTTTTTTACCGCATGCGACAAGACGCACGAATCGAACTGGGTTCGATCGAGAAAAAAACGCACGGCGGCAGCCACTCGTCGCACGGCTAATTCGGAGCCGGTGTGCATGAGGTCATAGAGAATCATTGTTTTCTTTTCAAAAAATTATATTGTCCGTTTTATCCATGCGGTTAAACGCGCCTGTGTGCAAAGGGCTTAACTCTGCATGAATGAAGCTACAGATAAAGTCTTTCACGCTTTTCAAACGTTGGTTGTTGGGCTCGAGAGACAGTGTGTGGTCGTGTCTTTGCAAGTCTGTTGGGTCTGCTGGCTTTGCGAACACAAAAAACTGACATGCTGCTTCAGTGGTTTCTTTCAGTGTTCACGCTGATCTGTTGTGCTTCTGCTGTGCTGAGCGCTCGTTGTAGCCATAGAGTATAAATACGGTAATAGAGAGCGGATAGCCCCGCCCCCAGCTATTCATTTCAATGCAAGTTGCTCAGTGGCGTTTTGAAGCATGCAGAAGTAGCTAATCCAGGTGCATTGTGGGGGAAATTGGCACATGTGGATGTGCCAAAATGTGTTACATCAACGATGCAACTATACACACTGCAGTCACACATTTTTGTGTAAACTCTGGACACCAATGTCTGTGTAACATCCATGCATGCATACAACTGCGAGTCTGCGACACTTGATTTGGAATCGTACACGCTGACTTAGCCGATGTTTCAACCTTTCCAAAAGTCATACGATTAGAAGTTATTGCTCTACACAACAAACTCAGAGGAGCGGGGATGGAGGCGGGGGTAAAGAGTCAAGCTACTTGAAGCAATGTGCGAGCCATCGCTGCTGCTGCACAGCCGGGTCACATTACAGACTGATTATTTCAATCTTACCGTTACCATTGCAAAAAACACATTTTATAGAAAACATTTGTATTCTTGTTTCTCCTAGTTGTATTGTTTTTAATGTGTTAATATGGCACTTTATTATGGGGAAAAACAGTTGTATTTTCCTTTTTTTAAATCTGTAAAATGGCACATTTTTTAACACATTTCTTTGACGGTAACGCTTATTTAACCGATAAGGCCTTCCGGTTACCGATTAAGAAAACGTCTCCATTTGGCCATCCCTAGTCGTCGCCCGAAAGTTTTGTGCAGAGCTTTTGCTTTCAACATCCAACGTCGACCCGACTGCCAATATGTAGTCTAAAGTAGGGCATTCACGAATAGTGATTTTTAGAATTCGAATTATTCGACCTCAAAGTATTCGAATATTCGGAATTCGACGGGTGAAATATCATATTTTTGTAATCTAATAAATCATTAAAACGCTCCTTTGCGAGCCTTAAAAACAACCAGCAATTTACGGGTTAAACTTTGTAGGCGGGACAAAATGCGTGGTTCGTGAAATAACAGCCATCGATTGGCTGTGAGAGGTTTTCACTGGTGGATGCGGACCTCAAGCAGCAGAGAGAGAACAGACCTACAATGCACAATGCGTCGCGGATAGACGCGTTGTGAGCTTGTAGGTCTGCTATTTTTGACACGCTGCACTGTCTTACGACTGAACATAGCATAAACATGCTGATGAAACTTGAAAACTCTGAAAATAACTGTACAAGCCTATCCTATCTATGTTCAACAACAACCACATTTATAGCCTACTGTCCATCCTTTGTTCGTTACAAGCAGTGTTGTAATTGTTTAGCCTCGGGATTCAGGCATTATAGTGATTGTTTGATGGGATGCACGCTATGTTAATGACTTCACACGCATGTCGTTAACACGCTACTTAGCAGGCCATTAATATGTACCGAGATTCATTCCAATGTTAATGAAGGCTGGTGTGACTCGAGTCTCGAGTCAGTACAACAGCCTTATGATGGGTTATGATTGCATGCTATAGTATAGAAGTATACAGTATGTAACACAAGCTTTACAAGATCATCAATTCCACTCCAATCCGTGTCGCGAAACTCTCGACCCGTTATCATAAATAAAACGCCGGACGCTTGTACCTTTATGGTTTAAAGAGGAGATACATTTGAATATGAAGCATGACGCGGTTGCGGTGAAGCGCGGTCCGAAAGAGCTACTGTAAAGAGAAGGGTGTCCTCTAAACTGGATATACTCGGCCAGAGGAACGAAACTCCGCAGCAATAAAGTAAAGTAGCCTAAAGTATTACACAATTGTCAGCAACGAGCATTGAGCTTGCTTGTTCTAGAGCGCCCCTCCCCTCCTAGGCTCCTACACTGAGTGACTGTGTCATCTATAGTGACGGGCCAGCCGTGTATGTCGGCAGTCGGCACATCAATCACATAGGCTAGCCACTACAGTGTGGTTGGATTTGACAACAATCAAACATGAATGGATTAGGAGAAATACTAACACCAGAGCTCACAGCTGCATGTCTGCTGTAGAAATATTGTCACGGCTAAAAAAATAAAATAAAAAAAAAAACACGAAAATAATATTAAAATTAATTTCGGCAAATTTTCGAATAGTGATTACAGTAATCGAATAGTGTTTTGATATTCGAATATTCGGTGAATGCCCTAGTCTAAAGTAGTCGGTTTTGTGGAGAGACACTTCTAGATTAATAGCAATGGTGTTATTTGGCTTTTTTGTTTGTTTACCTGAGGAGGTCATGCCTATGTTCCCTCGACCCTATGTTCCCTCACTGAGGTTAACAGTTTGCCAGCCAAAATAGAATGGTTGTTGGTAGATTAGCCGTGACATTTCTATTATTGTATTGTGATCTGAGACATAATATTATGTTTATAAACATGAGCCCGCCAACACTCCTTCTTGGACCGCACCGTTGTTTTTTCTTTTCCCCCCCCCCCCCAGGTCATTAGCTCACCGTGATTATCTGGATCTCCGTTGGGATAGAGTGGTAGTTTTGGCCGAGCATCGATCTCCCCGTGCGTTTCGCGTGCGCGATCCGTGCGCATAATAATCCAAGCATATAATCCAAGAATGACTGAACAGTCGATGTGACCATTTTGGCTAGCTTAGCCCTTAGCACTCCAGCTATGCTAATGTTATCCTCCAAACAGTAAACGGACGGCAGCCAAGGAAGTATGAAGAAGGAAAGGCCATGACGTCACCTCTGCTTCATGTCAGAGCAGCCATGCGCTATCGATGGAAGCGTGGTGACTAGGGAAGGTTAAACGATCGCCGATTTTCGGATAAAATCATTGATTTCGTTTTTAATGACCCAGTACGGTAAAAGACGGTGCGGCTGAGACACCCTTGCTCAGATGTCCGGTATATTCCGGTTTTAATATTAAGGGGCTCCCCGTGGCTTGGAAAGGGTTAAGGTTAGGGTTTGGGTTAGGGTTAGGGTTAGGCATAGTGAACTTGAGCATGGACCCTACCTGAGAAAGTGTCACGCCTGGTCCTCCTATGTAGTAATGTCAATGTTGCCACTGCCCCCTCTTTTTGTTCTTCTTTAATCTGTGGGGGTTGAGGTTCCTCCTGGACCAGACTGGGGCTCCTCTCCTCATGTTGTGGAGGTTGAGGTTCCTCCGGGACCAGACTGGGGCTTCTCTCCTCATGTTGTGGAGGTTGTGGTTCCTCCGGGACCAGACTGGGGCTCGAATCTTCATGTTCAGGATAAACCTCTTTAACCACAGCAGGAGAAGAGAAGAAGTAGCATCAGCACACAACTGCGAGTCTGCGACGCTTGATTTGTAATCGTGCATGCCGACTTGTTCATCAGGAAACAAATGCTCTGATTGGATTTTCTAAAACAGACTTCTGTCACGTGTCACCCATCGAATTGAATCCCAGAGCTTAAAACACAACTTTCTAATGTTGATGAACGTTAAATCAGCCGTCTTGGTTACAGAGTAGGCTATGCAAAAATAACACAGAGCTCACAGAGTAGCAATGATCGCTTCATCAGCACACACAAAACACGGGCGAGAGAGAAGAAAATGAATGAAATGGACACCTTGTTTCTTAGCCGATGTTTCAACCTTTCCAGAAGTCATACGATTAGAAGTTATTGCTCCACACAACAAACTCAGAGGAGCGGGGATGGAGGCGGGGGTAAAGAGTCAAGCTACTTGAAGCAATGTCAAGCCATCGCTGCTGCTACACACACAGCCGCGTCACATTACAGACTGATTATTTTAATCTTACCGTACCATTGCGAAAACACATTTCTTATAGAAAACATTTGTATTCTTGTTTCTCCTAGTTGTATTGTTTTTAATGTGTAAATATGGCACTTTATTATGGGGAAAAACAGGTGAATTTTCATTTTCTTAAATCTGTAAAATGGCAAATTTTTTAACACATTTCTTTAACAGTAACGCTTATTTAACCGATAAGGCCTTACGGTTATCGGTTAAGAAAACGTCTCCATTTGGCCATCCCTAGTCGTCGGCCGACAGTTTTGTGCAGAGCTTTTGCATTCAACATCCAACGTCGACCCGACTGCCAATCTGTAGTCTAAAGTAGTCGGTTTGGTGGAGAGCCACTTTTAGATTAGTAGCAATGGTGTTATTTGGCTTTTTTGTTTGTTTACCTGAGAGAGTGTCACGCCTGGTCCTCCTATGTAGTAATGTCAATGTTGCCACTGCTTCCTCTTTTTGTTCTTCTTTAATCTGTGGGGGTTGAGGTTCCTCCTGGACCAGACTGGGGCTCTTCTCCTCATGTTGTGGAGGTTGTGGTTCCTCCGGGACCAGACTGGGGCTCCAATCTTCATGTTCAGGATAAACCTCTTTAACCACAGCAGGAGAAGAGAAGAAGTAGCATCAGCACACAACTGCAAATCTGCGACACTTCCGACTTGTTCATCAGGAAACAAATGCTCCGATTGGATTTTCCATAACAGACTTCTGTCACCCGTCGAATTGAATTCCAGAGCTTAAAACACAACTTTCTAATGTTGATGAACGTTAAATCAGCCGTCTTGGTTACAGAGTAGGCTATGCAAAAATAACACAGAGCTCACAGAGTAGCAATGATCGCTTCATCAGCACACACAAAACACAGGCAAGAGAGAAGAAAATGAATGAAATGGACACCTTGTTTCTTAGCCGATGTTTCAACCTTTCCAAAAGTCATATGATTAGAAGTTATTGCTCTACATAACAAACTCAGAGGAGCGGGGATGGAGGCGGGGGTAAAGAGTCAAGCTACTTGAAGCAATGTGCGAGCCATCGCTGCTGCTACACAGCCGCGTCACAATACAGACTGATTATTTTAATCTTACCGTTACCATTGCAAAAACACATTTCTTATAGAAAACATTTGTATTCTTGTTTCTCATAGTTGTATTGTTTTTAATGTGTAAATATGGCACTTTATTATGGGGGAAAACAGGTGTATTTTCCTTTTTTTAAATCTGTAAAATGGCAATTTTTTAACACATTTCTTTAACGGTAACGCTTATTTAACCAATAAGGCCTTACGGTTACCGGTTAAGAAAATGTCTACATTTGGCCATCCCTAGTCGTCGGCCGACAGTTTTGTGCAGAACTTTTGCATTCAACATCCGACGTCGACCCGACTGCCAATCTGTAGTCTAAAGTAGTCTGTTTGGTGGAGAAACACTTTTAGATTAACAGCAATGGTGTTATTTGGCTTTTTTGTTTGTTTACCTGAGAGAGTGTCACGCCTGGTCCTCCTATGTAGTAATGTCAATGTTGCCACTGCTTCCTCTTTTTGTTCTTCTTTAATCTGTGGCAGTTGAGGTTCCTCCTGAACCAGACTGGGGCTCCTCTCCTCATGTTTTGGAGGTTGTGGTTCCTCCGGGACCAGACTGGGGCTCCAATCTTCATGTTCAGGATAAACCTCTAACAGCAGGAGAAGAGAAGAAGTAGCATCAGCACACAACTGAGAGTCTGCAACGCTTGATTTGTAATCGTACACACTGAATGTTCATCAGGAAACAAATGCTCCGATTGGATTTTCCAAAACAGATCCCCGCCACCAGTCGAATTGAATCCCAGTATAGAAATAGAACCGATCCTATGTTTAGGGAATGCGTATCTGTAGTTCTGTAGTTCGTGCTATCCGAATCTGTGGGGGTTGAGGTTCCACTGCCAGGGTGTGACATCAGTGTTACAATAGCCAAAAAAAAAAGCATGCAGGACAAACCTGTTCGATGTCGTTTGTTTTGTGGCTGTAGCAGCATCACATCCAGCAGTTTGTTCTGTCTAGCCGCCACCAGCGTTTCTAGTGTCTCCATCTCTCTCTGGAAGAGGTTGCACATGAGCTCTGCGGCCTCACTGAGGCGCTCCAACACAAACACTCTGACAGTAAGCTTCACACTACAAACATCAGCACCATGCTGCCGTTTTTCCAAAACACATAATATCTCCTCTCCCACCGACGTCATGTGTTCATTTATCGACCGCCGCAGGGACTCCATGTCCACTTGACGCAGTTTACCTCCTTTGTGCACAGAGTGATTTATAGGCTAAACGCCATTGTGAGTTTTCACCACACGTATAGTTTCTCACCGCCATGAACAAAAACTACCATAGAAAATGAGAGAAGCTGATAACAATAAAAAAAAAAAACAGTAACCCCTGCAGCCTGATATCTAAATTAAAAATAACGCTACAGCGTGTGCACCTTCTCTTATAACTCGCGTGATGTTGTTTTGATACATGCAACTCTATGCTGTATGCTGTGCACGCTGCACTCGCACTCACTTCCGGCCGGGTTAAAGTGTTTCACGCATGCGTAGTAAAGGAGATGGAGCCAGAGACAGAGACACTGCTGGAGAAGGTGTGTAACTAGGAAAGAAAGAAAGAAAGAAAGAAAGAAAGAAAGAAAACTAGAATTGACAGAGTCAATATTAAGTTGTGTGCACTTTTCGTTGTCTTTAGCATATCAAAGAATAATAAAGTAGGCTACACCAATGTACTTGACTGTTGCATTTCTGTCCAATAAATTATTCAATCAATCAATTTACTATGCTATAATCGCGACCCACCCATGGGTCGACTCGAGACCCAGCTGCTTGATTATTGTTGTTATGCACTGCTTTAAAGAGTATAATAACATAGATTATTAGGTTAATTAAGGTTTTGTACTTAATCAATGTGAACAAGACAAATGAGAAGAAGCCATATTGTATTATCTGACACAACATTTGTTTTATTATTCTACTCATATCTCCGCCACCGTTGCCCCTATGGGGCTTTTAAGCCGTGACATCATTTTGTAGGCGGAGAACTCTGCCCCCAGAGCATTTTCTGTCCCTCGCTATTTCAACAGATCCGAGACAAAAATAACGACTAAAGTATAATTCTAACACTTTCCTTTCAACAACAAAGAGAAGAACATTTTGTAAATAGTAAAAATAGTAAAAATGTTCACGGAAACTGGGGGCAGAAATTCTCCTCTGCCTACAAAATGATGTCATACTTAACAGCCCCATCCATGCCAAACTTTGCACACACACCCCATGGCTGCCAAACCACAACCCCCATCCCTCATTTCTCACATGGCCCTCTTCTAGTGCCACCATGAGGCCGAATCTTGCAAAACACATTTTTGGACACTGCTCCTACAGATTTTGCCCTAAAATCACCCAAAACGGTATACAGTATCTCTTAAGTCATGTCATCAACATCTGTCCCATTTCCCATATTCCCTCCTGATATGACGGTCACTTATCTCCCGATTAGAGTCTTACTGGTTATTCTGTATTCCAGAAAACTGTGGCATCAGAAACCAGCGTGGTTCCTCTGAGCATGCTCCAGGATTTACCATGGGCCAGACCCGATGTCCGCCTTCAAGGTGGCAAAGGTTACATTTATTAAAGATCTATGCCTGTAGATAATATTTTGGCATGATAACCCTTACTGAGTCACAGCTATATTTTGTTATCAGCTGTTACGCGCTGCTCTGCGTCTAGAGACAGGTTGTTTCCATGCAAAGATGCACAGCGCCAGCTCAGACGGGGAGAGATGTGAGGGAAGAGAGGTAAATTACAGTTGGCACCATATGGCACATTGCGCCATAGATCATCTAAATCACTGTCCTTAGTCTTCATTCAGTATTTTTTGTTCAATATCTGCCCTCTGTTGATGTAAATAATGAATACATTACATTCTACATTCTAAAAATGGTTTGTTAATGTTATACTTTTTCAAATGAAATATTACACATATTCTCAGTTTTAAAATGTATCCAGCAAACCCAGCATCATTGAAAAATAAATGCAACCTATTCATCAGTTGGATTAACATACTGAATAATAACTACATCTCCAAGGGCTATGTTCATTCATGTTCTATGTTCAGTGTGCGTTTGCATCTGCTTGCGCACAACTTTAGCCTGTGCATAGGGGTGGGCGATATGGAAAAATACAATATCATGATATTTTCCCAAGCTGTATCACGATTAGGGCTGTCACGATATGACATTTTACATGACGATTAATTGTCACTCAAATAATTGCGATTAAAGATTTAATTGTGTTTTTGTAATTTTTGATAATTACATTTCTGTTCAGCTTTTAGGCTTTGAAGTTGCACATGGCAGATATGACACATAACCTAAATATACAAAGAAATGACTGACATATTTGACAACTTTCGACTTAAATAATAACATTGGTAGTGGAAATAGCCGATCTACAAGCTCACAACGCGTCGCGACAACGCGTAGCATCGCGACGCGTTGTGAGCTTGTAGATCTGCTATTTCACTATTTCTGAAAATGTTTATCAATGTATGAACATTTTTCAACATTCACGATTATGACGATTATGAACAAATATTTGCGATTATGTCAAATAATTACGATTAGACGATTATGTAATAATTGTGACAGCCCTAATCATGATACACAATTTTATCACGATTCTTTTTTCACTTTGGTTTTTATGGTTAGTTCCCAAGTTACTTGACAAAAACTAGACTCTCTGGGTTCCTTTTGGGAGGTCTAAATGGAACTTTACAAGTATGTAACTCTGACAGTATACAAATGAAACCAAATGGACCCTTACGGGTCCATTTGGTTTCATTTGTATACTGTCAGAGTTAAGGGGAGACCTTGACATTTTAAAGTTTGAGAACTACTGATTTAGACCAAAATGCAGGTTTAAATTGAATTCTGCAATGAATCTCTGTATTAACGATTAAACAGGATTTTTAGAAGTCTCCCTCAATTATATCACGATATACACGATACCTCTGAAAAGGCATATCGTGGAGACATTGTATCGTCTCAACGATAATTATCACCATATCGCCCACCCCTACCTGTGCACATATTCTGATTCTATAGATACAAGTTTGCTTGTATCGAATGGAAGGGAGCGAGGAGTGCTGTCCATCCTACAGTTCATTGTGCTCTACATTCTCTTGACTCTGCTGAATCTTCTCAGGAACGGTTTGAGTCAGGAAGGTGTAGCGGTCCTTCTTCAGGTGCTGAGCAGACTTCTGTTCCAGCCCAATGGACAGGTAGTGTTCATCTGCACCGTACTGGTGCCAATGTACCAGGCCGGCTCCATTAGGGGACCTACATACACAGTGGTTGTTGGGTTATTTGTTTTACACTTTGAACATTTTGGGTACAGTATGTCATAAGTAAAATTAAATGGTTAATTATCAAGATTAATGAAAGACATTAATAAGATGGATGGATTAATGAGAGTATGGAGACTTAAGGCTCATTCATACTCCAGAGAAGGTGAAGAGCAGTTCACCGTGGTGTAGTTTTCTAAAGTCAGAAAACTACCGTACATTATGTCATTAGCCGCGGTGAAGAGTGCTTCACCGCAAACCCAGAGACATCTCCCTGCTTTTACTTTCCACCCCTTCACCCCATCATCTAAAAAAGTTAGGAGAATGAGCCTTTACACCCACATCATCTATAAGATACTGTATTGAGTTTAATCCTACCCTGTCCGAGCAAAGTTGCCCCAATATCTCATCATGGTTCTGCTAAGCTGTTCCTCTTCTTCTGTGCATGATACTGTAGTGATGAAGAAAAATGGTTTAGTGAAGCGTATGATGTACACTTTAAAGGTGTACAGGCATTTATCTGATGTTACATTTATTGTATTTTTTGAATAAACACTTACTCCCTAATTTGGCATGGGAAGTGATGAAGCAGGATCCCAATACAGTGAAGATTTCATCAGTATGGTGAGTTCTAACAAAGCTTGGTCTTCTCTCCTGCAGGAATTTGGGTGGATGATGGTACTCATACAGGTATACAGGGGCGCCTGCATCTGGTTGAAGACAAAATGTGATTTATAATGTTCAACACCAATGTTTAAGACAAAAAATGATAAGAATTACCATTCATAAGATTGATTACATAAATTATTTTACAGTTACCTCTGTGGGAATTTGCAGTCTTAATGGCTGGAATGGTAAATAGAATGTCCCCAAGCAGCTCTGTAAATCCATCTCTAATTTTCATTCGATCTCCAGAGGTTCCGAGATATTCATCTGAAACCAGCTCTTTCACTGGGCCATCTTTCAGCTTGGGGAAAGAGAAAACATTAACCATTTCCAACCTGACATCCCTATTTTGGGCATGTCATTAATAAAAAATAAAATATTAGATCTACAAGCTCGCCAATGCGTTGTGTTGTGAGCTTGTAGATCTACTATCCAACAAAGTAGAATTTAAGTGGTTAAGGCAGCAGATATACATAACAAAATATAGTATCAGGCCATGAAATGAATGCGAGACAATTGTTTCTCTTACATTGGGATAGAACATGGCTAGAACATCCATGACATGTTCGCTGTCCATTCCCTCTGCCCAGTTTGGAGGAGCATAGAACTATAGAGAAAAGCAATCAGGTTTGGGTTTGTTTTGTAGAACAACAACAGAAACAAAACACTATCTTATAAATGATGAGTAAAGTAAGAATATTCAAATGAATACAGTGAATGTTCTGATGCAACAATATCAGCGATATTGTGAATGCTGCTTTCATATACTGTAGTGCCTTTATCCAAACCGCTTTACAACGTGCATTACATTCACAATTTGGGGCAGCATAGCTCAGGGGTAGAGAAACTGGTATTAGAGCACAAAGGGTATAAATCCCGAAGGGTTCCCAGTTCGAATCCGGGCTCCCCCTGAGTTAATGTCGAAGGGTCCTTGGGCAAGACTCTGAACCCCACATTGCTCCCGGTGAGCTGGTTGGTGCCTTGCATGGTTTCCTCCGCCACCGGTGTATGAATGTGTGTGTGAATGGGTGAATGTAATGCACAATCTATGTAAAGCGCTTTGGATTAAAAGCGCTATATAAATGCACCATTTACCATTTACAATTTCACACATTAATGCACACATTCACACACCAACACCGTAAGAAACCATATCATCCTCACTTACCCAAGGGAGTAGCCAGCCCCCTTCATGATTATTAATGCCTGTTATGAAAGGTATATTAAGAAGTTCATGGTTTTGGTACAGTTCATCCACAGGTTTTGTCAGGAAGTGTGCATCAACATTGACAGGATATCTTATCTTGTTGTCCTTGAGAGAAAAGTATAGAATTATGATGATAAAAGATGATTATGATTGTCAAACATTCAGCACAACAAAATATTTCACTGATATCTAATCAAAGAAGTTCTATATGATCAACTTGTCATATCATATCATCAGATGATATCTAATACATCAGTTATACATGTCTAACCTTTTCAATAGTCAGCATTGCACCAATGTCCATGGATCTCAGGCAGTCAGCAATCATTTTTGTGCTTGCGATGTCACAGCCTGATACATTGGCTAAAAGCTGGTCGAAAAAAATAACTATTGTTGGCATATGTATGTACTACATATTTTGTATTTGCTCATTTATTACACAAAAGTACATATATTAAATAACCTGTGCTATGGGTAAAGGATCTTGCGGCAAGTATAGCGAGTCCATCGCAGCAGTGCCACTTTGAGCGATTCCACGGTGAAATAGGCCATCAGACAATGGAGACAGAGCCTGATAAATCAAGCAACACAAAACATGCAATGTGTATTCAAATTAGTTCAAAAAATATTCGTATTCATTCTTAGTCATTTTGAGTTTCAGATAAATGTTTTGTGTGGATTATAGGATACTGTACCAGGAGGGACACGCTCACTCCACCAGCGGACTCCCCAAATATGGTGACTGAACCTGGATCTCCTCCAAAGTTATGGATGTGCTCCTGGACCCATCGCAGAGCTGCCACCTGGTCCAGTAAACCAAAGTTTCCTGACATCTGTTCATCTCCGGTACTGAAAAGAGAACACAATCAGGAATCGCTAAAACAAGTCCGAACATCATCATGTGCACATCATACTACACCTTCCTCACCTGAGAAATCCCAGTCCTCCTAAGCGATACTGGACCAGAACCACAACTACGTCCTGGTAAGCAGCCAGAGCAGAACCATCATAAAATGAGGCTGAGCCATGTTCTAGCCCTCCACCATGGATCCAGACCATGACCTAGGAAGTGGAACATTGATTATTTTTATGTTTTTAAGTTGACTAATTGCACTCATCAATTCTATGAGGAACAACAGGGATCTTACTGGGAGTTTGAGATCTTGAGCTGCTATTGCTGGAGTGTAAATGTTAAGGTAAAGACAGTCTTCTGAGATGTCAGGGATATCAGAGATATCAGTCATCTTAAATAACATACTCATCACATGCAGAAGAAACGGTTTATGTTGGACACAGCTGTGAAAACAAAACAAAAAGCTGATATACAATACAGCTTTTTACAGCTGATATACCGTAGGTATGGAGAAAAACTCAATCTAATAAAGCCTACTGGACTGCACGACTGACTTACATGAATGGTAGTTGTGTGGCATCCCTCACTCCTTCCCATCCCTCTGCAGGCTGGGGTGGGGTCAGTCTCAAAGGACCAACAGGAGGCTTTGCAAACGGCACTCCCAGGTAGGCATGGACTCCTGTATCCTTCCCCTTTACGCTCACATACTCTCCTCTCAGACTTCCCAGTTTTGTGTGGACTACAGGCCCTGTCTTTGGTCTGTGGCACAAGTATCATACAGTGATGCTACATGTATAGTATTATCCAGACAACAAGAGTTTTATAGGTATAAGTAAATGGGATCATACCTGTTCTCCATCTTTTCTATATGTTGTCTGACCTTCTCAGGAAGGGTTTCAGTCATGAAGGTGTAACGGTCCTTCTTCAGGTGCTGACCAGGCTTCTGCTCCATCCCAATAGAGAGGTAGTCTCCCTCTGCTCCATACTGTGGCCAGTGTACCAGGCCGGCTCCATTAGGTGACCTACAAACACACACAAACAGTACAGGAGGGAAGGGTTGTGATATAACTCAGAAGCTTGAGAATTCTTCATTCTCCTCAGGTGGAAATCTTCTATTTTCTAGCTTTCAATAAAACATATTAACGATACAGCAGTTGCAAGGCAAGTGAACAGAGTACAGGTTTTCAAAGGAAGATAACGTATTGTCAAGCAGCTAAAAGAATCTAAATTAAAATCATTTGGGAGAGAAGATGGACATCTGACTGCAAATAACCTTCTGAGAAGATTAAATAGATTAGAGTTTACATCCAGTTGCAACACGTGTCTCTCATAGTCATGCCATGGTCATACTGTATTTTGGTTGTCTTGGAAATACTGTCAGTCAAACTTACAGTACCTGTAACTGAAACTAGAACACAAATGTAGACATTATTAAAGAAAGATGCCTTCTCCCAATTTTTCAAATAATACTAATAGAGTGTGTGATTCATATTCACTGCAACAGTCAACTGGTCACTGATTCATGCATGTGCTTTGCCTTTGGGTGAGAAATAAGCTGAATGTGTTGTATGTTCATTCACTGATAAAATCAAAAATCAATTATTCAGTTCAGTTTCCTTGATGTATTACCAAACAGAAAAATTAATTAAGTTAAATTAAGAAGGTTATATTGACAGTTACGGCATATGAAGCCACACAGAAAGGATTGATAAAAACAGAGTAAACTCTTACCTTGTACGAGCAAAGTTGCTCCAGTATTTCATCATAATTCGGCTTAGCTGTTCATCTTCCTCTGTACATGACTCTGGGAGAGAAAATATTATAGACACAAATGTCTAATAGACCACATTATGATGAACTGCAAAGCGTGTTTTGTTTTACCTTGCAATATGACTTGATCTTGTGTGAAACACATTCCCAAAACAAAAATAACTTCATCCCCATGATCAGAGCCAACAAAGCTGGGCCTCTTCTTCTTGAGCATGCTGGGTGTCTCCTCTAACTCATAGAAGTACACTGGAACTCCTGCATCTGTTTGGAGGATTAAAGAAAAGGGAGGTTCAATCATGTCATGCAACATCTAGTCTTTGGTGTCTTCTTCTTCTTAATGACCTAGTGCTTGATTGTAAGACCTACGGTTCAAGAGAACAAAACGTAAAGCAGGCTGGTATACCATGACATTTCAAAACATTTGGGATGGAGTGACATTAACCATTTCAACCCAAAGGTTAATCATGTCATCTGGACAGCCTGCTGATAATTCTCACCATGATTCATGAAATCTTACCTCTGTGGAAGTTTGCAGACTTGATGGCAGGAATGTTAAACATCACATCTCCAATCACCTCAGTAAACCCATCTCTAACTTTCACACGATCCCCTGACGTTCCCATGTACTCATCCGCCAACAGCTCTGTTATCCACCGATCTTCAGGCTAGATCATAGACAGAGCATTCAGTAAGGCCTTGACATGACACATTGGAAGTGGTGAATGGGGGAGGATGTGGTCCAAATTGAGTCACTCACTGTATGGCTGGTTTGGTGAACTTCCAGCCTCCTACTAATCCACTGTATGCCACACAAGCATTTCATCGTTTAGTTGTTCCGGACCAACTCTCATCTGTTTTCCCCTAGCTATGTAGAAGAAACAGTAGGCTACCATACAGGACTTTCCACCTTCTAATCTACACGGCTGCATATTCATGCAAGAGACGATGATAGGGAGTAGAGGTGGATAACAGCACAGCTGTGATGCCAGTTGTCATAACACATCAACAGAAGTGATCTGATGATTTTATTTTGATACATATTTGATTTTGTATGGTAAATTGAGAACATTACATTATAGGTTTGACCTAACTACCAGCCATTATATTATTGGAAATAACCAGGCGTGCCAATCCCTGGGGGGGGGGACATAGGTGATCTGGCATTTGCAGGTGCGATCCCACTATTTTTGTAACACATTTTTTTCACCCGGTGACAATTGTCTAATGTAATCCTGGGCGCTACACTCCCTCTGCTAACCGGGGGAGAGCAACGGACTGTCCTCATGCTTCCTTCTACTACAGTATGCATGAGGAGTCCAAGCTGCTTCTTTTCACCTGACAGGGGGAGTTTCTCCAGCTATACATAGAGCGTGGAAGGAACACGCGTTAATACAACCAGTTCCTATCCCCTCCATCAGGCGCACCGGCTGGCCAGGGGGAGGCAGTATAGAGACCAAGATTACTGCATGTTTTCTTGAGGGTACCTAACCTAGGAGATACAGAGAGAACATGCAAACTCCACACAGAAAGACCCTTTTGCCAACCCCACCTATAGGCTATGGGCACTGACGCCGAGAGGAGAGAACATGCCTCCAACGCCCACAGTGTCCCCAGCGGGAATCGAATCCAGGACCTTCTAGCTGTGAGACGACAGCGATACCGACTGCGCCATCGTGCCCTCATGTACAATGGTTTGGTCCGTTCCCAGGGCCTGGTTTTGCAGCATTGCCAAGTCTGCTTATTAAGCACTTGCTTTTTGGGCTTGTTTTCATAGACCTGGTTGCTTGTTTCCCTCGCAACATTTGGCAACGCTGCTGATGAACTGATTGTGTGTTTTTGTTGTTTTTCCAGCGTGAAGTTATTAGTTTCTTATCCTTTAATAATAGTTTGGTACAATAACAGAACTGGCTTCAAGAATAGAAAGGCATATGCCTCATACTGTAGCCCACAAGAAAGTATTTTGCAAACTTATGGGATCAAATATAGGGCAGGTAAAAAAAAATTGTTTTCCTCATTTCTGAACATTTGGGCATGTTATTACTTACAGTGGGGGATGTAAACATGCTCATTATCCCTGTAGCTACTTGACGGTCCATTCCATCCACCCAACCTGCAGGAGCCATTATCTGTGATGACAATTAACACACAGCCTATTACATAGATATATAGAATGGTTTTATCTCTGTGGATTTATAGATGATAAATGGAGCAATATTTAATAATCAATGTATATCACATTGATAATCATTGTCTGCGCCGCATGTTTGTGTGTGTGTGTGTGTGTGTGTGTGTGTGTGTGTGTGTGTGTGTGTGTGTGTGTGTGTGTGTGTGTGTGTTCTTCCAAATTTGTTATTAGGTTATACATTAACTTACGTTTGCGATGAGCCAACCTCCTTCATTATTATTGAACCCAGTCAAGAGAGGTACTTTGTGCATCTCATGATTTTGTAAAGCCTCCATTCCAAACTTGAGAAGAAACTGTCCATCAACAGTTATTCCAAATTGTAGCATTTCGTTCTGTAACAGACAAATTGCAAATTGAGCAGAAATTACTGTTTGTAAGATGCAGGGGGGGGGGGGGGGGCATGTGCATCCCATCATATGAAATGTCAAGATACATTGATCTGTGTAATGTGTTTAGAATAGATACAGTATACAGTTATTATCAATAATGGTTTGATAGATAGATAGATACCTTTATTATCCCAAGGGGGAAAATGTGTTGCCCAGAGGCAGCACAGCAGTATAAGGTTATTTACAAAGTTACAGAGAAGTATGAAAAAGATAAAAAGAAAAAAACAAGAACAGAGTACAGAGTACAGTAACAGTACAGTACAGTGTCTTAAAGCACGACTATCAAAATATAATACAGTGCCCAAATCAAAGTGACCATAACAGTCAATGCTAGTTAGTGCAACAAGTATCTCTACATCATGTCAAACACAAGCAGAAATACTAAAAGAAAACTACTAACACAACCTAATAGTGCAGTGTCCAAAGGTCAGAGCGATAAAAACAACTAGCAAAAAAAGAATTAAAAAAAAAAGAGAAAAAAAAACTCTATGACTCTAGACTCTATGAGAAGAAATATTGTTTGTTTGCATTGTATGACTTATTAAAAGGTCTTCTTCGTTTTTTTATTATCCCCAAGATCCAGGAAATCTCACCTCTTTCTGAATCTTCACTATGTCATCTAGGGTTAGCTTCTTCACACATTTAGCAACCTTCACTGTGGTAGAACTGTCACAGCCCGAAATGTTTGCTACAGTCTAACAAACACAATAATGAGTCTCATTATGAATATTGTAAATCATTGTTCTACTGTACATTAATAGTGTTTTATATTTGTTGACAATATTGTATTTTGGTGTTATTTTATGCTATGTTGATGAATTGAATACATAGGAACACAATGGAAACAAGTCCCCAGGAAGTTTTTTGTGTTATCCTTTTAGCTCAAATGTCTGACTGTGTCTCCTGCTGTTTACATTTCTGTCTAATAAAGTATTCAATCAATCAATCAAGCAATCAAGCAATCAAGCAATCAATCGTTGTCAAGTGGAAACAAAACATGTTCCAATGGATCTAATGGAGTCATGAGATTTAGTCACACGCTCTAATACTTTTCGTTGGTTGAATATTTTGTCAAACCCACAGAGAGAAATGACAAATAGCAAACGATATCATGTCACTCATCTAACTGTTTGAGATTGCAAAACTAACCTGGGCAACAGGAAAAGGGTTGAAGGAATATAGATGATAATTTGCTGCAGAGCCACTCTGTGCTATTGCACCATGAAACAAGCCAGCAGACAATGGAGACAGGAGCTGGCAATAAAAGAGAGGAATATATATATATATATATATGTCACGGTTTTAAAGAGAACCAGGGCATTCGAGACGCGGAGCACTCGTGGTGCGGCACGGGGCGGAGCAAGCGGTCGCCAATACAACGTACTCCAGGCGGTGCGCCGCTCTATTGTCCACGACACTGCGAGCGGCTACCGAAGCCCCCCTGTATCCACGAAGCCCAAACGAGTTACGAGGCCCCCCTGGGTCCACGAAGCCCCAAGCGGCGCGAAGGCCAGCGGACCTTGGTCCTGCTCTTCGCCCCCGAGCGCCGCAGGCGCGAGTGGCCGCGAAGAGCGGGCCAGGGCCGCGCGGCCGGCGGAGCGCCGCGCGAGTTACGAAGCCGTGGTGAATGCAATCGTTATATTTATGCCCAGGCCGTAAGGCCTGGGCAAGCGCACGTTAAACGCCCTGTCCAAGTGACTACAATGGAGCTAATGGCTAGGCTAGGCTAGGCTAGGCTAGGCTAGGCTAGGCTAGTAAATAAAGAGTAAACACTTCCGGTCTGCGGCGAGTTCAAAGCGTGACGTAACTCTCTTATCCAGTGGCTGACGTCGCCATCTGGTGGTGATTAGTGTGTGGTGAACTACAAAACGAGCGCTCTTACCGAGGTCTCCCTGAGTTACCCATTTACCCTGTAACATATATATATATATATATATATATATATATATATATATATATATATTCAACATATTATGTCAAGATATTGGCACATTGGATTTGTATTATTTGCTGTGGGCTGAACATTAATGGCATGTTACCAGTGATATCAGTGAAAAACAGAGACAAAAATAAGGCCCATGACAATCTTATGAACAAACATATAAAATCATAAACAGGCATTTTACATGTTGTCTGAAATGCATAGCTGTTGAATGTCTGTTTTTACATAATGAAAGAAGATTCACATCTATACTATAATTTTGCAAATGTCTGAGTGAGTGAGTGAGTGAGTGAGTGAGTGAGTGTCTGTCTGTCTGTCTGTCACAGCGTTTCTCCTCAGTGGCTGGAGCAATTGATCTGAAATCGCATCACCATCAGCATATGAACACACCTGACATAACTGTGAAGCCCGTTTGTCACTTTCACAAATCGTATGCTGTATATTAGCATTTTTATGGTGTATCTATATCTATTTAGCCTACAGTACCTTTTGTGACCACACATGTTAAGGGAGGGGCGCTGTTGTTCAGGCCATGCACAATCACACACAAACCCACACACACACACACACACACACACACACGGGGGGGGGGGGGGGGGGGGGGGGGGGGGTGTGCAGGCAGGCGGGCGGGCGGGGGGGGGGGGGGGGGTTCTGGCCCTGTTACAGATGTTGTCCAAAAATCATGCAGATCGGTACACAGTATCTCTGTAGCCGTTAAATGGAACGGGTATTTCTTACATTGATGCTCCTACATATTAGTATGCAAGCACCAGTTAAAGTTACTTTCCATCCCTCATATACTGTGTGCACAGTGCACATCCCATAACCCACACACTGCACATCATTTCGGAGCTCATATCTTTGAACGGGTAAGGGCTAGTTATTTATAAATGATTAGATAGCATCATGTTCTCAGTATGTGTGTTCTTACTAATACGCTCACTGCACCAGAGGAATCCCCAGATATGGTGACAGAACCTGGATCTCCACCAAAGTTGTGGATGTGATCTTGGACCCATCGCAGGGCTTCAACCTCGTCCAGGAATCCATAGTTTCCTGGTACATGTTCGTCTCCTGTGCTTTGTGAACAGAGACATTTGCCAAACATAAATACATCCCGTTTGACACAGTATTTCATGGTTCAGGGGAGGACCCAGTATTACCTAATGAACCCCAGTATTCCAATGCGATATTGTATCAGAACAACGACCACATCCTGGTAAGCAGCCAGAGCAGAACCATCGTATCCTGATGCAGAACCCATGATAAATCCTCCTCCATGGATCCACACCATGACCTTGATGACAGAAAGAATAACATAATGTAAAACGTATAACATTTCACACAACAAGTCCATACACATCCTAGATGAAACCTGATAAGGATATAAGCACTACTGGTTTGCAAGCATTAAAGCTTCTTCTTTTTGTAAAACAATCTGTATGGTAATGGCAATATAAACTTAAAAACAAATGTTTCTTCATCTGAGTTGTGAATATACTTACAGGCAGTTTTCGATTCTCAGATGGTTTGGAAGGGGTGTAAATGTTGAGATAAAGGCAATCCTCTGATATGTTCGGGAATTTGACTTCCATGGATAGATTGACCGCCATCATATTTAAAGAATCAGTGACTTGAACACACCTGTAATATATGCATTTATGTTCAATTAAGGATGAGTTCTTAATGCCACATTGATTTTTTTCTTTACACACAGCTCAAACAGACAAAGTGTAATTTACATCCATGTTTTGCCTCTTACATGAATGGTTGTTGGGTGGCATCCCTCACTCCTTCCCATCTCTCTGCAGGCTGGGGTGGGGTCAGTCTCAGAGGTCCAACAGGAGGCTTTGCAAAGGGTACTCCCAGGTAGGCATGGACTTGTGTATCTTTCCCCTTCACGCCCACATATGTGCCTCTCACACTCCCTAGTTTTGTGTGGACTACTGGAGCTATTAGCACACATTTAGAAACATGTGAGAACAGGACAAAGAGTTCAGACACTTATATACTGTATTATGTATTATGTTTTTATATCCCTACTTGCATTTTCCATCTCTTCTTTAGTCATTATAAGACATTACTTAGTCACTATTACCTAATGTAGGTAAGGACAGACTGATGTACGGGTAAATGTCAGTACAATACAAGTGCACAAACAGGCACAAATTTGACTGGGGCCGTGGGGGCTCGGGAAGGTATAACTTGGCAATTGGAAGGGTTCTGGTTCGAACCCAGGCTCCCCAGGGGTTAGTGATATCACTGATGTCTGCAGCTGCATAAACAGCCCATCATTGATCCAGATTATGGCCACCAGGGGGCCTGTAGGCTACTACAGTGAGCTGCAGGGAGAATAAGAATAACACAAGGTCAGGGGCAAGAAAATGAACAAGTTGGTATTTTCTAGGTGAAAGAGAACCAGACTAGCATACATGTTTTTCTTTTATGTGATAATGAGGGCATAACTGACATTTATTGATATGTTTATGAAGGGCTGCTGTATGCTGTAATTGTTTGTTAATTGTCGGTTAATTCAAGCGTCTTTTGTTTTGATAATAAATGTATATTCAGCATTTATAACATTCTCTACGACTTCTGCTTTTCAGAAACAAAACAATTACTATATACTTTCTACATGTAGGTACTACACGATCAATACAGTGTACACTCAAAGGTTTCCTCCTGGGGGAACTGTTTGTGATTATTGGCATGGCTCCGAATGCCTCTTGTCTTGACCATAATTCACAGTTGAAAGTAGCAGTTGTATAATTAATGTTATTATAGCCCTACTCTTCAACAACAATCTAATCTCTGGCCCTTAGAAAACATATAGGCTATGAGTTCTGCTATTGAGGTAAAGGGTCGTAAATGTGGTTGAATGATCGCATTGTGAACTCAAACCAGCAACCCTGCAGAACTAGAGGCTGGACAAAAACTTCTACTGTAAAGTGTCTTTACGTGGAAGTACAGGAAGTACCGTCCATGTTGAAATCATGTTCATGCAGTGCAGATCTGTTTTTACCTGTTGTGCTTCTGGGGGAAGTTGGCCTACATATACTGTACAACTTAAATACCACCCTACTTCTGGGCTGTAGTTATTTTCCAGGTTTTTCTCCTAAGAGATAAGAAGGTTACCAGAACTAATAGTTAAGTAATGTGATAGGCAACAGTGGGTTAGGTCAACCACTTGAACCCCATAATCCTTCTGGGGGCAAATTTGGCAAAAGAAGGAGATCTACAAACATCGGATGTGTTGTGAACTTGTAGATGGGCTATTTGTGGCAAAGAGATCTGCAGGAAAAGTGCAGTTGTAACTCAGGTTAGTTTTAATACAGGGTTTAAGTGATTAATAAAGTGATGGCTCAAACGTTCAAGGTTTCAAAGAAAATCACAGCAAAAAATATTAATATTGTCCACTTACCTTCCAGGTCTGCAGTGACACACAGTAACCATGTGCATGTTGTCAAGAGGAGCAGCGCTGCCTTTGCAGGAGACCTCATGCTTCACTTCTAGGTCTACTGTGACACCCGGCTGACCAGACAGAGAGAGCCGACTCAAATGATGGGAGCAGTGAACTGCTCACAGGTGTTGCAGCTTTGAACAGTAAAGAAGCCATCCTTTGTTCCTAAATTTAGTTCTCCCGAATGATATGGGTTGGGCTAGGTGTGTGGAGTCATGCCGACTGTGGTCTACATTTCATACACAATTTATAAAGCTAATATGAAAAGGGAGGGTTTCCTTCCCTGTGCAGCTTTTTTGCTGTGTCACTTTTGCACTGACCATTGGACACTTTTTGTTTGGCTCTGCACTATTGCACTGACCTTTGGACACTTCTGTTTGGCTCTGCACTATTATTAAAAAAGTAGTAGTAGGACCTGTGTTTGTCATAACGGTTAGATTATGTAGCATTGTTATGGAATCTTTTTGGGCTAAGGAGACTTTTTCTTGTTTTGGCACTGCAAGTTTTACTTTAAGTATTACCATTTGTGTTATGACGTGACACTTACCGGTAGGTAGCATTGAATTTTTGTGACACTTTATTTTTATCTTTCGTCTTCTTTTTTTTTCGCTGTACTTTTTTCTTTTCATACTTCTCTGTAACTTGTAACCTTAACTACTGTGCTGCCTCTGGGAGACTGATTTTCCCGCTTGGGATAATAAAGGTATCTATCGATCTAAAAGGTTTTTTTTTTTAATAATTGGCTTACACAGACATTAGAAAGACCACATTAAAAATATGTTTTCACCCTTTTAGAGAATATCTGCTGTGATGTTGGGGACATGGTTAAATATATGCCAAAATAATTAATTAACTGATATGATTTGGCTAGATGATTCCTCAGTTTCCTCTCAGTTTCCCTAAACAGTTAAGCAAGGTCATTGAAGTGTGGGGTCAGATTCTAAAATATATCAGTGTTCGTGTGTTCCTTTTAAATAAACTTGAATGGGCTGGGGCGCCTGCTGGCCTACTGGTCCAGGCGCATACCACTTAGGCGTTGCCACATTGGCATAGAGGCCTGTTGGCGTCGCCGATTCGATTCCCGATCCGGACGACCTTTGCCGCATGTCACTTCCCATCTCTCCCCCCATTTCCGGTCAGTCTAATGTCCTCACAATAAAGGCCAAAAACAAATTGTAAAAAAGAAAAGAAAAACAACTTGAATGAGCTCTATTTTTTAATAGCATGGTCAGTATAGCCTTGGAATCCAGGCACATAGTCAGTGACTTTTTCTTTGTAATCCCTTCAAAGAACACTCTAAAAATCATCCTCTCTAGAATGTATTACAAGTTGTAGGATTCTTACAGAAGATCTGTGGACTGGACAGTACTGTCACAAATAATCTCCCAAACGTATTCTATCAGAAGCAAGCAGTGAATTTTAAGTAATCTGTACAATTAATTTAGTTCTTCAATGTTGCCTCTGAACATACAAAATCATTTATCCAGATACAGTATCTCTTCCAACATCATATATTTCTTCAAAATCTTTAAATAAAGGTGAAGGTTGAAGTTTGCAAATGAAGGTTAAAATAAGTCCTTTGGAAATAAGAAAATATATATGTCCAAATTATATTTTGACTTTTTATATTTTGAAAATAATTACAATAATAATTGAATCTAATACTTCAGAAAAACTAAACAGATCATGAAAACATAGTAGTAGGCACAAACGTGGGTCCTTTGTTCAAAACAAAGATATGTCTTAGTTAAGTTGAAAACAACTCCTCAGTTTAGCTCTGGATCAGGTCCATGGTGTTTTTGTGGCATGTGCATGTTCATTCTGCAGCATAACAGTGCCTGATCACCTGTTTGCCTTGACCTTTTTTTGCCCAATGTTATCATTTCTCTCAAGAGTACACTATGGGCCTTTGTTGGCAGTTGTTTCCTGATCGGTCAGGTTTTAGATATGAGGTATACTGTCTGTATGTCTATCCCTTGCATGGCATGAACTTGCTAACTGTTGATAGGCTGTTTAATGTGTTAACATTTTAATTACTACTACCATCCATATTTGTAATGGTGCATTCACACTGGCAGCTACGAAGCTACAAAATGACCAAGCCGTAAGTAGTTCAACACACAACTTTATTATTAACTTGAGCCCGGTCAAAAGTGAGTGAAATAAATCAAATTTAAGGGGATTTTCACACAAAGGTCTGTCTACAGCCCTGTACCCACAATCTATTTCAGCTGTCCATAGAACTCATAATACAGTTTTTGAAGTTGGCCAGCTTCCAGAGAAGCTTCACAGGTGCAGCTGGGACTGAAGTGAATTTGTTGCTGAAACCAGAGAGACCAGTTGAACCAACAACAACCAACATTACATCAGACCCTCAACACAGGAGCCCCTCCGGGCTACATGATGAGTCCTCTGTACATGCACCACGCTCAACTCCGATATTGTCATTGTATGCATGTATGCTGACAAAACAACGGTGATGGTCCTGTCTGATCATCGTCAGTGATGACGTTGAAACAATAGGTGTCAGGAGAGCAACCTCACTCTCAGCATCAACAAGACCATGAGCTGATGGTGGACAGCAGGAGGACAAGGAAGAGTCACAGTGGAGAAGGTCCGTGCCGTGCCTTCAAGTTCTTAGTCATTGGCCCCAAACATCGTATCAAGCATGATATTATAAATAATGTTTAATGAAAATGTGTATCTTTTCTTTTTTCCCCCCTTCTCCTCACTCACATTGTAGGAAGACTCTATAGGCAGGGCTTTGTGTGCTCGCTGCATCCTGTGCAGAAAGTCTCAATCTGACTCATTCATTGGTGGCAAAGCACTACAGAGTATGGCACGGATATAATAATTGTCTTCGACAGGCTGAAGGCGTGGCAGAATATGTTTTGCACCCTGTCCGTCAGTCAGTCTGTGTGTGTGTGTGTGTGTGTGTGTGTGTGTGTGTGTGTGTGTGTGTGTGTGTGTGTGTGTGTGTGTGTGTGTGTGTGTGTGTGTGTGACCAGTTAATCTACAACACTGTTGGCTTGGCCGCAACAAAACAATAACCTACCTGACCTGACAGAGACCTATGCTCCGAGGAGCACGTTTCTAGTTTTACATCAGTAAATGTTAGAATCATGGGGACGGGAACTGAGGAACACATTTCAGCATTGAACACCATTGTTCCCTCTAGCTCATCACCAAGCTCAGACACCTAGCACTAAAACACCACCCTGGCTGTTAAACTGGATCCTGGACTTCCAGACAGACAGACAGACCCCAGGTGGTGCAAACTGGCACCAGCTCCTCATCTTCACTGACACTTAATTAGTAATCCCCCAAGGATGTGTGCTCACTCACAACTGTATGCACATCTCAAACTCCATTTAGCCTACTCCATTATCATCAGCCTGATGATCTACACTACTAGAGAGGAAGTGAGAGTCCTCTTGCATAGCTTGGCCAATGGGACCCCATGCAAGCAGGATGCATTGTGCAACAGTAGCACTCCCTCTACTGGTGTAAGGACAAAACTCTGCTAAAAGCTATGATGATTACTGCTATGACTATGTTACAAGCACACTGTAGGCCTATATGGGTCTATAATCATCATCATCATCATCATCATCGTCGTCGGACTCGTACCCCTCACTTCACACGGGCGTGATTTGTTCCATCTTATTTAGGCTATTAGGCTATATTATTGATTGATTGAAGACTTTGTTAGAAGTTTGCTTAGGAAAAGGTACAGTTTCATGACGGTACAGTTCACTGGTACAAGGTCAACTAAAAGGAGATCCTAACGTTTCATCTTATTTGCTTAGGAAACCTTAAGAATCTCATATTGAATGACAGACGGATAGAACACAGTAGACTACTATGCAGTAGATATTGTCAGAAAAAAGAAAAACTAAATAACAGTGCAAACAATAGGCCTACCTATTATTTATAGGCCTACAGTAGATAAAAAATCACACCCGTGTGAAGTGGAGCTGTGTGTGTGTGTGTGTGTGTGTGTGTGTGTGTGTGTGTGTGTGTGTGTGTGTGTGTGTGTGTGTAGATCATGTGTATCGATTTTTGTGACATTTGAAGAAAATATGTAGGAAAAGGAGCAAAAAGTGTGTTTTGCGTTTCCTGCGTTCCTGAAGTAAGGATATGGTTTCTTGTTTTTAAGAAATAGGCTCCTCCCACAAGTTCCGCAAGGCGATTACGTTGTCGCGTCGCTCCAGAGATCGTTTGTGTTTCGTTTTGAGAGGGTCGTTCCCCCTGAAAAACACGTTTTGGCATGAAACGGTTACGTTTTGCGCGTTTGTGGCGCCCCCTATGGGTCGAAGTGGAAATGCTTTTGGGTATATGTTCAGTATAGCGCCCGCCACTTGTGTTTAAAATTTTGTGTTGACTGGATGTTTCGTTTGTGATTTATGGCTACTTCTTATAAAATGGGTTCCTCCCGCTAACTTTGGAAGCTTGTCACGGAAGAACGGTATGGACTATCAAAATATCGTTTGAATATGTTTATCGCATGAGTCCATAGATCATGTGTACCGATTTTTGTGACATTTGGAGAAAATATGTAGGAAAAGGAGCAAAAAGTGTGTTTTGGAGAAAATTCAAGATGGCGGAAAATCTATCATGGCGCAAATGGGCGTGGCCTATATGGGGAGATGCGTCATGACCCAAGGAATCCAGGGAAAAAATATTTTTAATTTTCCGACCTACGGTTCAAGAGTTACAGGCCAAAACGTAAAGTGGGGTGTTATGGCGCCACCATGCGGCCAAATGACACAATTATTTTTTATTTAATCCTTGAAATCATTATGAACCTCCTCTCCATGTCTTGAAACTCTAGCCCCTATGGTTTGCGAGAGACAAATAATTGAATGTGAGTTTTTGCGATTCCCATTATAAGTCAATGGAGAAAATTAATTCACTAATAAATTAATATCAATTAAACTATAGAACCTTTCTCTTAGAAAAGTAATAGCCCACGATTCCCGAGTAAGCCGGTCGATTTGACATATGGCGCGAGTGTGTGGTGGCAAAACTGTGGGACAAGTGGCGTGCCGAAGTTTAGGAAGTTCAGGCTACATACATGGGTGGGTGACGTGACGTAACGTTTTTGCTGTCCTCGGTGTCAAACATGTATAAATAAAAAATATATTTGTCAAAAACCTTCTGAATATTGTGCAGGACCTTAAGCTTTATGTGAACTTACTCAAGATTAAAACATTTCATTCCTCATTTCTTCAGAATCTTCAACCAAACATGGCAAAACTCATATGGTGTGACTGTCCTGACCTTGTTTCTCAAAGTGGGAACTTGAATAAAACTAAGAAAAAGAATTGCTAAAAATCATTTGAAAATGAATTTAGGCTAAAATAAATGTCTATTTTGAGCCTATATCTTTTCAAAGTCAAAGCATAATGTTTTCAGTCATTTCTGATCAAAAACATTTTGTCCCCCAACCCAAAATCATTTGGTGTGACACTAGTTTGGAAAAATTAAACAGGCAATTATTTGGACACCTATTGGCTAGAGAGGTCCTTCTTCTGTAAGGCTATTCAGCACTCCCAGCACAACTGCAAGACAGGTGTCTGAGGTGAGTTATGATTTTAACATTTTCATGAAATGCCATCTTGTTGAAACGTTGACAAACTCACCATTCTGGATGTCTTTTGGTGTGACACCTTTTCTTTAAAAAAAGCTTAAGTTATTTGAAGTTTTGGTCATATTTCCATGTAGATCTAGGCTGCTTTGTTATAGCTAGCATGCTGTTAGCATGCTAATGTGTACATAGTAGCCTCAAGGTAAACCTAAATGGAGAAAACAGTAATATGGTGTGACACTTAATCATATGGTGTGACATGTCTGCTTGTCACACCATATGACTTGACTGTCACACCATATGATTTATACTGTATTTAACTACAGATATAACAACAAATAACAAAGTTCCATGTTTCTTTTGTACATTTAAACATTTGTTTTAAACATTTTTACATAAAATGTAATTTAGCTTCATTCAGTGATACTTCAAATTCATCAGACAGAGCAGAAACCCCTTCACAGAAACCTTAACATATTGTTTCAATCTAAACAATATTTTCTCTTTGTCTTAAACTATACATTCCATTTTCTTTTGTCAGCTGGAAAATGACAAGTGCTGAGAGAACGAGAAAGTACAGGGAGAAACTAAACAATGACCCAGCAAGGAGAGAGGAGCCAAAGGGGCGAGACTGCATTTTCTACGAAGAGCAGGAGGTTGTCTGTGGCATAGCAGAACCGCAACAAGGCAGCCGGTTTGCTACCCTCACCAAATACGACTGGCTGATGTACAATACAGTCTAAATGTATAATCTAATCTGATCTAATACTTTTGTACTTTCACTCACTGGACTGGACAGTGGACAGTGTTAAGGTAGGACCCGAGACAAAACTAGCGAAAATAGCTGATCTACAAGCTCTCAACACGTTGTGCTGCGAGAGCTTGTAGATCAGCTATTTTCGGAGTTGCGCAACCCAGCACTCTTTAGCTAGTGGAGATGTGGTGTAATGTCATGATTCCTAATTACATTTGTTCAACACAAAAGAATGCTGTGTTCAAGTTCAGGAGACTTCGGAAAAAAGCAATTTACCTGAATGCTGAGTTCTGTTTCCACTAATTGGTGTTAATAAAATGTTGCCTTCAATGCCTTGGCTCCAAGTGTGGCTATGCGCCTTATTGTCCCTTTAGGATCCTTCTGCCGTGGGCCGGCAGAAGACTTAGGTGTGCGTAGCATTCCTGTGCACATCCTCATCATCCATCTACTACTACAATTCTTTCTTATCCCATGTTAAAGCCCTACAATAATATCCTGTTCAGAAATATTAAGGCCATGTTATCCTGGGTAATTGTTTAATCAATCAGTAAAGTTCAGTACTCACTAATAGGTAGGTTAAAACACAGTTTGCTTTGACACATGAAGATATGATCATACGGTGTGACACTAAATCATTTGGTGTGACATTCCAAATAGTGAGAAATCATACCTTTATTAATGATTAAACCAAAAAAATGTTTATGGATTACATAGAGAATATTATCAGGAAGAGTCACAAATATTTGTGTAATTTTAGAGAAAGTTTTGACAGAATACATTTAAAATATGTTGTAAGATCATGAACATGGGCCTCACACAGAGTGTCGATTATGAAAAAAATATACAGATATAATTAATTTTCAAAAAACTATAGTGGATCACTGGTTAGTTATGATAAAGGACTTTGATAAAGTGAGTAACTTAAGAAAGATGTACTCCATTTTCATTTTATGAACAATTATTTTCATGTCACACCATATGACGATTTTAGGCACAAGTACAACAAACTGCTGAATAAAGTCTGATTCCAATAAAATATCTAAAAACAAAATGTATTTCCATAAGGTTGAGAGTGAGTAGAACAAAAGTAAATAACTTTTATGCCTGCAATTTAAAGTTTTTTTAAAAACACATTTTTTGGGGCGTCACGTCACTGACCCACATACACACACACAGACAGACAGACACACAGACAGACAGACACACAGACAGACCCACACAGCCACCTATAGGGAGCTGCACACAGCTCCAAAAAGACATAGTCTAGCTTGTTTATTTCCTGTTATTACCTTAATTTCCCCAAACGAGTTGGTCATTCCGAGAGAGAAATAATAACCTTTGTAGGCCTAGCCTACATTCGAACAAGAGCGCCGCCTACGGCCGTGTTGAGTGCTTACTTGGATTGGCCCGGGAAACGCCTCGCCTGAACAGTTTACCGTATACTCGCATCGTGGAGCGGAGCTGCAGTTGGCTAGTGGTGTTGAGGCGGTGGTCTGCGCGCACACACACACACACACACACACACACACACACACACACACACACACACACACACACACACACACACACACTCTCTCTCTCTCTCTCTCTCTCTCACACACACACACACACACACACACACACACACACACACACACACACACACACACACACACACACAGCTCTGAGCAGGGGTGTCGCACCAAATTCTGGGCCCTGGGTACAAGGATTCACTGCGGGCCCCCCATGAATGTTCTTCATAGGGGAAGGGGGTTTAACCCATTTAGACTGGGAAGTTGGGAACGCATTATTACGCATTATTTTGTGCGTTAACTATTGAAAAATAGCAGATTTACAAGCTCACAGCGCAGCACCGAGTGCCGCGCTGATAGATCTGCTATTTTTGAGGTTTCTGAGGTTTCTGAGGTTTTTTGAAAAACCTGTCAGTGATGCTCAAACGTTTTCATGTGAAGGACCCCCAAAATTATATGTATTTGGCCACGGACCCCCATCTCAAAATATTTAGTTCCAGGGACCCCCCAGAAGCAAAATTTGAGTTACAAAAGTTTGCTTAAAAAGTACATAATTATATTCAAAGATTTGCACACATTTTCACGACTTTTCAAAAATAGCAGATCTACAAGCTGTGTGAGCTTGTATATCTGCAATTTTTCGACAGGCCCCTCCAACTCAGTCCCCCCCCCCTTGTGACGCCCCTGGCTCTAAGGTCAGCTGGTTGCATGTTGCTGCTTCGCTCATTTGACCACATGTGACAGCGTTGGGAGTGGGACTGCTCAATGTTGACAGCGGCACTAAGCATGGGCATGGTAGGTAGGTGTAGGCTACTAGAATATGATTTGCGATCTAACACAGTCTAGTAGTGTTATTTACGACCAGGAATGAATAAAGAGAGAGCACATTTAAACCGCGGAGATTGTCTGAAGAAGTGCTTGTGGATATTTATTGTAGGGACTGGGATCCATCCAGTGCTGTCCTACACTTGGGACAGGGCAGGGCAGGCACAGGCAAAAGGCACGTCGATCTGTTCGGGTAGGATCCTGATTTGATTTCTACCAAGTAGAAATCACCTTTGACGCATCCCTGGGCTGGTCCTCGAAGATTTGGAATATATGATGAAGTTTAAGCCCAACCAGATACGGACTTATGACGGGGAAGGCTTCAAGAGACGAGCGGCGTGTTTATGCTTCAAGAATGAAAAAGAGGACGAGGTAGGTTGTCTGTAGAAAGTGCATGCATCCAAGTCGAATTTACAACCTGACCCGGCAGTATGTGTGCTAAATTGGAAATTCTAGGCTACAAAAGGTATACATTTAAACTTGTTTTGCTCACATGCCGTTTTAGAAAGGAACACCATTGACCCATAGCCAAGACTTTTTAGGCATTGCGATATTCAGTTATTCCGCTCGGTGGCATGGAAGGAGAATTGTACCAAACTATGCTTTTTGTCTGTCACTCTGTCTGTCTCTCTCTTCTTGCATCTCTATCCCATGATGTCTGACTGTGCCTTCTTGGCGAAAACTATCTTCTTATAAGGGCCAATTATTTGACCTATTAAAACACGAACCGTTTTGTTGGCACGGTAACCGATCGAGCACAAGACCACAAGTTCCACAACCCTCAGTCTTTTAATACAGAATTTTTCTAGTAGTATAAATCCCCTCTATTTTTGCTCAAGAATCAAGATAGGCTACAGACCGAATGAAGTGTCTACAAACTGTATACCAGTTCGTAAGACAGGACTTTCAGTGCATGTCATTCGACAGTCAGTGAATGAATGAGAAGAGACCCAGTGCACTGAAAATTATACATAAAATAAACATAAATTACATTTGTAGAGCTTGGCTACCTTTAGTGATCCCCTTATGACAAGTTAGGTAAGCCTGCAAAGTGGACATTATTATGAAATGTTGCATATCACAACAACTATATGGGTGTTGTAGTGAAATTAGACACATATTAAGTTATCTTTTTATTAGTATAATGGGGTTATTATGCTAATAAATAACCCCATTAACTTAATCAAACTTGATGACAACAAAATGACTGGCACCATGCCAGTGAAGCTCAACCAGAATGTAAACTATCTACAGGGGATGGTTTACCAAACACTGGGTCGGGACACATTTGTGGGTTGTGGACACATTTTTATGGGTCCCTACATTTTTGGTTTCCAACATTTTGTTTTTAATTATTTGGCCTATTTCAAAACATTTTCAAAAACATTCCCCAAAAAAGGTTTTTCTTTTATGAATAAAAAAAAAAAAATCAAAGAAATTCCATAAATTAAAAACAAGTGTTTAAGAAGTAGTGAAAACAACTCGATATACAAGCTCGAAGCACAAAAGAGTGAAGTGTTTTGTGCTTGTAGATCTGCTGTTTTCACTAGTTTGGGTCCCAGCAAATGTCTCATTTCTCACCACTTGCCTACACTATGTGCCTGCCACACACACACACACACACACACACACACACACACACACACACACACACACACACACACACACACACACACACACACACACACACACACACACAAGTGACCTATTAGCTGCAATTTATAGAAACAAGGTGCAGGCACTAGCTATCCCCTGACAGATTCCCATCCCGCTCTTGCTCCAACCCTCCTTCCTTACCACCACTCTCACTTTGTCTTCACTGTTCTAACCACTTCATTAGTAGCCTTGAGTCTAAATCCTAGTCTCAATAGGACTGTGATTGAATGCTACTCACATACCCGGAAACCTCTCTCATTACAAAATGTGTAATTATGGATATCAAGCCTCTTGGGCATGCATGGCGTACTACTTTTACTCTTGAGTTTCATTCAAGAGTCTTGGTGGCTTTAGGAGTCCATGTTTCACACATGCTGTAATAGACTATCAGTCCACCACGTGTCCAGTGTACAATTACTTCTCCAACATGCCAGTTAACTTCGTAGACCGGCGCTGTGGTGGCCAGGTGGACAGGAACAGGTCTGCAGATACATGCTGGACAGGACGAGGAAGTTACTGTTATTTCCACTCAGAAACAACAGTACGGAGCCATCTAATTCTGTCCCTTTTCCCTTTACAACACTATGAAAGGGGGGGGGGGCATTTGCCAGTTGGCAGGATGACACATTTTATGTGGCTGAAGCTCTCGTAAGCTTACAACAACACAATAACAGCACTGTGAGAGGAGATGTGAAAATAGGACATTGCTTCTCAATAGTGGCTATTTCCTTCTTCCGCTGAAAGAGCAGCTTTATTGATCTTTTGTTTTATTTTCAAATCATCACCTTATTTATAATATGTTCCTTGTATATAAAAGGATGACATTTTATTTGCTTTTTAGCAAAGTTAAACGCAACATATTTTACTCACATCTTAGCATAATAATACCCAATTCTGGTCTGGTTATGTCTGTCACAATATTCAATACCAGTACTGGTACTGGGACATCCCCTTTAACTATTGGGGATTGTTCTTCCTGTGAGTGATGTGGTGGTATCATTCTAATGTTACACATGGTAAAAGGCCATAGTCATAGAGAAATATTTAGTCAGGCCCCCCCTCACAGCTCTTCCTGAGAAAGTGTCGGTGTCTACTGGGAACATGAAATCCTGATTTATACTCTGTTGTGCGACAGTGTTGTCACAATGCATGGTGGAGTCCGTCCTACAATGAAGTATAAATCATGCTTTGGCCTGCTCTACTAAGCTGTTTTGGTTTCATTCAGAATGGCAACTGCTGAACCAGTGCTTTTTGTAAAGCCTGCTTGGCTCAGGCTGTGAGTGTATGTGGCTGTGCGCACGTCGCTCCGTGAGAGTGTGTGTGTTACACATTATGTGTGTGTCCATGCATGAATGCATATGTGTGTACAATTGTCGCCAGTGTTTCTGTAACCTCAGGGCTCTCCACACAGACCCATTCTGTGGGACAGAGGCTAAAATTATCCCCACCTCCTAATGCTTTTATTTACTAACCCCTTGCACTCATTGCCATGGGCACATGCACCATGTTCACATTACATGCAGTGCCATTCACCTATGCTAGACTAA
The DNA here is from genome assembly GCF_963921795.1 of Nannobrachium achirus. Classification (NCBI taxonomy): domain Eukaryota; kingdom Metazoa; phylum Chordata; class Actinopteri; order Myctophiformes; family Myctophidae; genus Nannobrachium; species Nannobrachium achirus. The sequence goes on from NC_137820.1 coordinate 24,610,139, forward strand.
ACTCCAGTTTGAGAATTGTTATTCTGAGTTAGGTTTGTATTTTAAGCTTTTCCACCTACTCGGTTGATTTACTCAAGATGAAAAATGGGAAGGGGCGACATGACTGGCTGCATGGTGACCTTTACAGGTATACATTTCAAATCAGTTGGCTACATTTTCCTGAACGACTGTTTTAATTGAGTTTGTTAGTTTAGTCAATGGTCATGTCAATGATTCATAATCAGGCCATAGACACTGAATCTGTCAATAGTCCTTTGTTTATCTGTGAATGGGTTCTGTGTAGGTCTGCCTAATTTAACATTGCACGGTTAACTTTAGTTAACTGGGTTGTCATTGCCAGTATGCATGGATATAACAGAATCACTCTTCTGAACATGTAGCACAGATTAAACATCATGTGACCAGTAAGACTCCCTAATCGGGAGATAAGCGACCGTAGGTCACATGTATACACAAAGAGTAGGGAGCAGTGTCCCCAAAAAATGTGGACGGATCCATGTTGATGACATGAGTGTAGACATACTGTGTACCGAGTTGAGTGATTTTAGGGCAAAAATTGGAGGAGCAGTGTCCAAAAATGTGTTTTGCAAGAATCGGCCTCATGGTGGCGCTAGAAGAGGGCCATGTGAGAAATGAGGGGTGGGGTCTCCGCGCCGCCGAGGCGGACGAATAGGTACCGGCCCCGGCTCTCCCGGTGGCTCCTAGGCCAAGTTAGGGCATTTTATGTGCGCTGCAGTGGCAGGGGGTCCTCCACTGGGGGCGCCACCACTTTTGCATCCGTTCTGGAGCACAAGGAGTCGGTGGTCCCCGGGAATTCCCCGTGAGCAGCCCCGTTGGGGTGGTCATTTGGTCATTTTTGTATATTTGGTCATTTTTTACATCTGGGGGTCCCCCAGGGACCTGGGGGTCCCTGGGGCTCCGGGGGTCCTTGGAGGTTGTAGTTTGGCAGGCAAGGAGTGTGTGTGCAAAATCTGGCATGGATCGGGGCAACGGTTGCGGAGATATGAGCAGGGCAAAAGTGTGACGTGTGACGTGTGACGGACTGACTGACGGACGCACGGACACCTGGTGGAGCTTTCTGTAGTAAGTGCGACCTACGGTCGCAATAAGGATTTTATTTGGTCTGTTATTCTTACCCAAATATTGACTGAGTTATTAACGTTCATTGCCTGTTGTTCACCAGTCTTCTGAGCTGCTGGAGTGTACATTTTGAATAGGTAGGTAAAAGAAAGTATAGGTGACCCCCCCTTCTTTCCCTATTTCTGCTCATTCTTGTACAGTATAGTAACCTGCCTGGGTCAATTGAGTAGTAGTGGGTTAAGGCTGATTTATACTTAGTTGCACGCGGGTGTTGCACACTGCAAATAGCCAGAAGAATCTTGTTAGCTTGTAATTCGGTTATTTTTGGTTCACGACTCCCGCACACAACTATAACTCAGGCTTTAGATGCCAAATGTGTGCCAGTACTCAAAGGTGTGTCACACACACTCACCCTCATGCATGCTAAGAATGTTTTTCAGTTATCCAAAGCAGTAAACAGGAACGTTTTTGTGATCCTCTTAGTTGTAATTTAATAGTTTGCTAATTCTTTTCCAGGCCTATTTTCAGACTTGATAACCCCAGCTAATTCTGAGAGTGAAGTTGATTTCATTACTTAATGGTATGAATTGCAGTGCACTCTGTAAACCAATACAACTATTAGAATGTAGCTGGATTATGAATATTCCTCCTGACCTGATTAGTGAATGAGTTACAGGCTATCAGGAGAGGCGTGAAGTTTCAAAGAAAGTTCAGACTCACCACACAATATACTTTTGCGGCAACAGAGAGTTGTCTATCTTTACCGGTGGTCAAGGAGACATTTTCATTACAGATCGGATTACGGATTCATAGATCTGTCAAGCTTCACTGTTCTTTCCTGCAGGGCCAGGGACATTATGCTAATTGAAAACTGTGCAAGGGTGACTGTGGGTTATGTTACTCCCTGAGTCTGTAATGTACAGTAGAATATAATAAAGGCTGCCTCTTTAATCAACTCTCGATGTCAAAAGAGGGTTCAATCTAGTCTCTCAAGCCAGACTATCGCTGCCACAATCTTTGAATGCAACAGAGTCTGCAATTCTGTTCAGCAAAAGTTGAGAACAGGAAGCTGTCATCAGACAAGAAGGGTATTTGTAAATGTTTTACCTACACGTGGCCTTAATGTGGGTCAATGTGACACCCAACAGCCTTTAAGGTGAAGTGACTGCAACTCCATAGGGGCATACTGCCCTGAAAGCCCAAACTTCTTGTTTCAGGTCAGTTAAACATAGACTCTGGCTGCTGCTTTAATCAATCAGATTTTGGCTGATGTGTCTATTTTTTTTGAGCGGTGCAAACCTCTACCACGTTTGACTGAGTGTGTGTGTAGGTCCCTACGTCGCTATGTCCCTATGTATGCAGTACCAACAGCTGCAATGCCGCTCGCTGGGTGAACTACGGTACCTTCAAGTGGTGCTTTTGAGCAGCCTACAGGGCCATTCACACTGAGCACTATAACTACCCATCCCTAATATTCCCTATGCAGTATGCACAGCTCACTTCAGACTGGTTTTTGTCTTCTTTTGTGCTTTTTACCTCATTTGGCATAGTTGTTATTGGCATAACAACTAAATTGGGGAGACCCCAATTTAGTTGTTAAGCCAATTGATTCCTCCCCACACACGATTGTGTGTTTTCACGCTGTATCCTACTGATGATCCCCAGAGCCTTCTACTCCTCCCGCCTAACATTTTTGCTGCTGACAGGTGCCGCCACTAGGGGTGTCTTCTAAAAATCGACGAATCGACGCGTCGTTTTAAGCCCCGGGAATCGACGCCAATTGTTTGAGTCGAAGCGAAAATATATATTTTTTTATATCACCAGTTATAGCCTACTACTGCCAGTACTGCGGTGCACTGCTGGACTGGTGTGGTGTCATGTACTTCCAATGAGAAGCAGCAATTGGCGAACAGTTATTTATTGTCTCGCACCAGCGTCGGGTTGAAAGTGAGACGGAACGGCCAGAACGGTTCAGAACCGCCGCTTCGTTAAAACATTCAGAGCCGGGACAGTGTTCCGTTAAGAGGAGGAAGCACGCTGTCAAAATCCCATATTAAATAACCTGCCACAGCACAAACGCGCGTCCACGAAGTAGTAAACAATCTTCTGAAGTCAAATTAACATACACAAGTGTAGGCTACAAGTTACATTTTCTAATTAAAGTGCTTCTGAATTGTTCCAGTGTTGTAATCCATGATGAATGATTGTGTTTCGCTGTGTTTGCGTCCATGACATGTCCACACTCCTGGCTCAAGCGGGAGCTGTGCCTCCACCTTTTTATGATCAGTTTCTGAAAGGAATCCGTTCTCGACACTGACTCATTACTCTGTCAGTGCTCTGTGTCCCGCGACTGCGGACTGGATCCCATCGTTCATTTAAAAGAGCCGTTCAAGAGAGCGGAATCGTTCGCGAATGTCTCATCTCTACTGCACGCTGCAGACAGTGCAGAGAGACGGGGCAGAGTTGAAACAGCGGAGATGTTTTATTTGTTTTAACGGTGTGTTATAACTCTATGATTGTACACTGCTATGCAGATAACATTTGTGCTCGCGCACCGATATCACCGAAAACACTGTGTATTCAATTCATCTCTTAATGTATTATTCTATTATGTTGACGTGGTTTAAAGCAACACTTTTTCTTTTTTTTTTTTTTTACACAAAGTAGACTATAAAACGATTCGTCGACGCGTCGGATTAACCCCCGCGACTCGAATCGACTTCATAAATCCTGTGTCGAAGACAGCCCTAGCCGCCACCCTTTTCTCCCCAATTTAGTAGTTATTTTGCCAAATGATTCCACACACATTTGTGTGCTTTCACTGCTGTGCCGCCGCAGCACGCAGGACCATGTGCTTCCCTTCTTCAAACATGGGCCAGTTGTGTCCTCCGCGGTGGTAGGCAGGCACTTTACCACTGCGCCACCTGAGCATCCCTGGCTGGTGTGTATCAATATCTTTTGGGTTTTGAAAGGATCAGGGGTTGGGGTACAGCGACAGACATTGATGTTTTTTATCCCATGATTTTGCAACACATTTTTCATTTCCCAGTGCCAATTATCTAATGTAATCCTGGGCGCTACACTCCCTCTGCCAACCTGGAGAGAGCAACGGACTGACCTCATGCTTCCTTCTATGCATGAGTAGTCCAAGCCGCTTCTTTTCACCTGACAGGGGAGAGATTCCCCGGCTGGACGTACAGGTAGTGCGTGGATGGAACACGTTATTCCAACCAGTTCCTTTCCCCTCCATCAGGTCAGGGGGAGACAGTATAGAGACCATGATTACTGCATGTTTTTTGTGAGGATACCTACCCTAGGAGATACGGGGAGAACATGCAAACTCTGGGCACTAAATGACGCGAGGGAGAGAAAAAGCCCTCAGCGCCCACAGCGTCCCCAGCGGGAATCGAACCCAGGACCCCCAATCCAACCCTTGATGCTGAGTGCCAAGCAGGGAGGCAATGAGTTTTTATATAGCCTTTGGTATGGCTCTGCCAGGGATTGAACCCCTGACCTCAGGGGGGACACTCTAACGGTTAGAGTCTAATCACAAGGCTACTGAGCTGATCAGCTGCCAAATTCATGCACAAATTCACATTAAATAAATTAATAACTATAATTCAATAAATTTATATTTATTATTCTGAAAAGGGCCATTCTGCTTTCAGCTTGAGTGCCTACAGCTAGTTTGATCTGAATACTTATGTAGACATTTATAATGCAGGAACTTTACTTTATATGGAGACAATACAGAGTATCTTATATTTACAATTGGCTTAAAGCCGCATCCCACTTCCAAGCCCATGGCACGCCCACTCTGCATCCACTCCAACTCTACTTCAACTCAACGGTAGGGAGAAGGACGTAGGGAATAATACCGCCCACCTCTATGCCGTCCGCTCATTCGCTAAGCACGAGAGAGAGGAGGCAACAGGGGAGGGGGGGCGGGCAAGCGAGAGAGAGAGAGAGAGAGTGAAATTTGACACCACTGTGTTTGCATGTGCGTGCTGCTGCTGCTGCCTCCACACTGTGAGTGCAGAGAAATAGCAGAGGCATAACAGTCACTTCTCTCCAGTGCGTCCGGCGGTCAAATATGTCCGACCGGAAACGTGCGCTGCGGCACAATAGTTCCGCCACAATTATTTTTTTTTTTTACTTTTTTTTTTTTTTTTTTTTTACTTTTTTTTTTAAACTTTTTTTTTTTTTTAACTTTTTTTTTTTTTTTTTTGTAACTAGATGGGAGCGGCCCGAAGGACCGCAACCCTCTAGTTTCATTACAATGGTATTGTTACTTTTTACTGGAGGTAGGAGTACTTCTTCCACCGCTGTTCATGTTGGAATACAGAAATTAGGTGCTGATGATTGTGTGCAGACCTTCAGATCTACCTTTTTTTGCATGGGCACACTTTTCATGTCCCAAGAAACCATGGGCACACCAACATAATACGGAGGTGTAAATATCGTCACTGTCAGGAAGAAACCTTGTATCTCCAAGTTTCAAATGTGTAGGTTTCTTCGCAAAGTAAAGCCCTGCTTCATCATACAAGGCTGTCGCACAACAGTAGTGAAAACAGCAGATCTACAAGCACACAACGCCTCGCACCGCGAGGCGTTGTGTGCTTGTAGATCGGCTGTTTTAAATCATTTTAAATCATTTTTAAAATGATAAATACAATACTGGCTTTCAAGCAGTTTCAAGGGGCACACTTGACCCTTCTCGGGGGCACACCAAAGGTCCCCAGGCACAGTGTTTGAGAAACACTGTACTAGAGTATCTATCTAGCATGCTGGATGAATAGTGACATACTCTACTCAGCCATTCCAGGATTCTGAACTCGGGCATGCTTCTGGCACCCCTAAGCACCGGAGGGAGAGGGAGAAGGGGATGGGATGGGATGGGGTGCTGATGGTGGTGGTGGTGAGGTACTCCCGCTGGCAACAGATCTTTGTGCTGTCTGTCTGGCAGGTGCTGCTGGTAAGCAGCAGTCGACACCCTGACCAGTGGATTGTGCCAGGCGGAGGAATGGAGCCAGAGGAGGAGCCCTGTAGTGCTGCTGTAAGGGAGGTGTATGAGGAGGTGAGCTTCTTATCCATCCACAGGAGAAATATCTGAGAGAATCACTAACGCACGCACGCACGCACGCACGCACGCACGCACACACACACACACACACACACATATACTAACAATTCTCTTATGGGAAATTGCACAATGCCTCTGCTGCTTTTTATTGCGATCGTCAGGTCGCAAGATACTATGAAAAGCTCCACCGGCTGTGTGTCTGTCAGTCAGTCAGTCAATCTGTCCGTCACATCACGTCACACTTTTGCCCCTACTCTTATCTCTGCCACTGTTGGCTCTATCAATGCCACACTTTGCACACACACTCCTTGGATGGCAAATCACAACCTCCGCCCCTGATTTCTCACATGGCCCTCTTCTAGCGCCACCATCAGGCAGATTTTTGCAAAACACATTTTTGGGCACTGCTCCTACAGATTTTGCCCTAAAATCACGCAAAGCGGTACACAGTATCCCTAAAGTCATGTCATCATGGATATGTCCCATTTCCCATATTCCCTCCTGATTGGCTGCCTTCTAAAGTTTGGGTATGCGACGTGATGGTCGCTTATCTCCCAATTAGGCAGTCTTACTGGTTTAGTTGTTATACCTTCTTTTGTTAAGCATTTCAGCATCGATTAATGATTATATATTATTACTGTAGAACACAATCAATATAGAATTATGTCGGACTCACCTAGAGAAATACGAGAACGGACAAGTAACAATGGCTTACGTCAAAACCAAATTGATCCCCATTCCCAACCCAATCAGTGTCCAACCGAAGATTAAAAGGAACCATTGCTACTAAGTTGAGGGTGATGAAATACGAAGCCGGTCCCAGATTGAGAGATTGTAATCTTATCTGACCGAGACATGAGACTAACTTCTACCAAGATGGACCTGGAAACCACCAAAGCCAAATCAGTCCTCTATGTTCTCATATTGACAGGCTGGTGGCGAAACCAAAATAAAAAAGAGGAGTGGTGTGTGCTTTCATAAAATCACATGCCGCCGCGGAACGGCACAAGCCGTGGCACATGACAAATGCCACTTTTGGAGCTCGCCCTTTTTGGGAAATGTTTCGTTTCATGCATTTGTTTTAGGCTGATATTATGGAGTACCTACGGCTGTCCCTTTTATTTCACGACTCCCGAGGGAATTCACGTCAGTCGTGTGCACTGCATTACACAGACTACAAACCAAACACCAAATGCTGAATAATAGATGTACATGCCTTAACTGCACAATCTTTATATCTGATACAAAATTACCCTCCTAATTCTGAACATTTCCCCATTGTACAGCCCCCCCCCCCCCAATCCATTTATACTAAGGTGTTGTTGTATTTTGCTGCTAATGCTGATGATGTAAATGTATATTATCTATTGGAAATTCTATATATCTGACACTAAATTATCCCCACTAAACATTCCCTACTGCACATTCCCCCTGCTGCAAAGTTTCTTTTTACAGAAGGTTTATAGTGTGCGTCGTGCCTGTATGTTTTTGTTTTAATAACTTATCTTGTTCTTTTTGTTTAATTAAAATACAATATTATCTTGGGTATATTATATACTAATTGTTGTCTTGCAGACATGCCGCACCAACATGTCACTGCTTGTACGGTACCTGTATTAGTGAGTGACAATTATAAAACCCTCTTGATTCTTGATCAAGGCCTTTTAAGGATAGGAGGTATTCATGTCTGCGTTGAGAGAGAGAGAGAAATAAATAGTGAATGGAATGTTACCGTAGCAACATGATAACATAATGTGACCTATTCACGTCTAATTTTGTAACTGTAAAAAAAGAAATACCTGCTTTAGAAAATATGACTGAACTAGAAAAGGTGATCCTCTGACCAATTTGCGTGATGTTTTGACACATTTTGTGGGAGTAATATAAAAAATAAATATGCAAAAATTGCCTCCTGGTGGTGCTATAATAGGGACATTTTAAAAGGGTGTCATTTGTTCCTCAGTGTAGTGTGAATGTGCCTGCAAATTGGACGCTGCGTTCATGATTTGCAAATGGGCCACTCCTGCAAACTTCAGTGTCAATCTTAGCCAATCAGGATGGAATATGAAAAATCAAACAGATCCATCTTGAATCTTGATCACATGACTATAGAGATCATGTGTACCGGTTCGTGTGAAATTTGGATAAAATCTGATGGAGTAATATCAAAAAATCTGTTTTACATAAGTCGCCCTCTGGTGGCACTATAAAAGTCAGATGTGAAAAATGCAGGGCAAGGGTTTCTCCTTGGCTTCTAGGGAGTGCGCTTACTAAGTTTTACACTGATCGGTGGAGTTATAGGTAAAAACACGAATCCGTCTGTGCCACCATGAGGCTGATTTGAAGGGAAAAAAAAACAAGTGGCTTTTCTTCCCCTGTCTAGTTGGAATGTGCGTGCAAAATATCACATGCAGTGTTCATGAATTGAAGCATTTTGTTCAAAACGGTGCACTCCGGCAAACTTTGGACTTTGCAAACTTCTGTAGCCAATCAGAATGCAATATGACAAATCTGAATGACCTGTTTCATTTAATAACTATAGAGATGTTTACCGATTTGTGGACAAAATCTGTAGGAGTACTGTCCACTTATGTTTTGTACAAATCAACCTCCTGGTGGCCCTATAACGGGTCCATTTTGTTCTGCTCTGGCATCCAGGGAGTGCCATCAAGCCAACGATGCCAGAGATGACCTGTTCACAGACAGACAGACAGACAGACAGACAGACAGACAGACAGACAGGGTGCAAAACAATGGTCTATTTCCCATGTTCCCCTGTCACTCCCAAACCAAAGGCTTTTCAACACCTTGTTCAGGTCCAACTCATCAGTCCACTTGTTTTAGATGTGCATGAAAAGCAGGTGGTTGAGGCCTTTCCATAGTAGAACGAAGGTACCGAAGGACATCAGTTGACTTGACAGTTGATTGGATTCAAATGTTAAACGCGTAAACAATAGTGATAGGCTTAAATGTTATTGGCAACGTTCTAATATCGTAATACCTGGCTTAAATGGCCTATTTCGGCACCCATGCTCAGTGATGACACCATGCCTCACTACTGTTCAATGTGTTCAGTGTCCAAAGATTTGTCTCCATATACAGTAGTCTGTCTACTCTGGTTGCCCTGTGATAATGTCATCAGAATCCTTTATTATGTCCCTTTCCCTTATTGCCCCCTGCTGCCTTCATACTCACACACAACCCCAAAACATTGTCATCTGATGCCCCAAACGGACAGAATGATGGAGAGAGGTAAATACTGAATGTATATGAGCTAGAGGAAAGAAGACGGTAGTGATGATTTACAACTAGTAATCAAATGCTCTGTAATGGATGTAGGTAGAAAATGTAATTTCATATATTGTTATTATTCGATTTTTATCATTATTATTATTAGGACATGCAATTTAACATGCAAGTTACAATAGTTTTGCATCACTTGCGGCTCTCATTCATTCTCATTAGTGTGGTTGCCCAACAGGGCAACACACTGTAATGTAGTTCTGGGGAAACTTTATTGATTCTAGATAAACCTTATCCTAGATACCTTTTATTTGTGAATGGGTCTTTACCATGAAACACTCAGGATAACACTTAGCCAATCAGGAAGCAGAATTCTCTGTGTTAGCTTGAGGATTGGTCGAGCTTCACATGACAGTTAACTTGCTGCAGAATATAGTCATGGCAACCACACTTGCAATTTCCAATTGCATCTTTCTAGTTAGAGATACCGGTACATATACTGTATGTCAATGATGGATAGATTTCCTCTCAGTTAAACACTGACAACCTGGCGTCCCTAGTTTGGTCCTGTCATTATAGGCGAACATTAAAAAACGTATAATAATAATTTTCAGTCTTGAGTAGTTGCCATAAGTAATTGTGGTCAGATGAAGGTGATTCTGGTGCTTCTAAAGTGACCATATTCATTGGAGTGTGTCGTTCTGTGTATACTGTATATACACAGTGGAGATGGACGGGGAGTGACATGCTGCAAAGGTCGAGATTGGGATTCAAACCCGTGACATGCCAGCAGGCTGCATTAGAACCTATATGTGGAATGCGCCTAGTGCCAGCGGGCGCCCCTTTAGAGAGAAATCTGTTGACAATTATGACATACAGCGGTGACATTTGGAAAGGGTTTCCAGTTACCCTCCTTATCATCCTGTTCCACCTCAGTGAGAGACACTTCCAATTACTACGGATATACTAACGTAACAAGGACTGTTTGGAGACACTAATCCAAATGTGCCAAAATACCTGCTGCCAAGTTCAACACATCCACTAACAACTGGTAACATGACTGTATATAATTTATTCTACCATTGGCTGCATTAAACTGAAGTTGCCTTTTCAATGCAATCCCTACAATAGAATTACATTAAAAAAAATTGTTGTGGCCTGTTGTTGGATCAGAATAGTTTAAAATATCCATGTCAAACTACAACAACAACAACATGTCAGTTCATCACTTGGTGTACTGTGTGTCTCTGTTTGTCATATGACCCACGCTCGTCTAAACAGGTTCTGGCCTTCTGGGGGACTCTTGGGGGAGCAGCCATGCCAGAAGAATTATGGCATACCCCCATGGTTCAAAAGACTTAAACTAAGGCCATTGGTTACTGGACTGTTGCCAGGTGTTACCAGTCTCCCAGTTAGCGGGGAGAAGTTTCCAATAAATGAGTCGCCTGACTTTGACTTGGGACATTCTGTATGAACTCCTTAATTACAGTGGCATAAGAGTGCTACAGTTTGTAGTCATAAAACCTGGAAGTGAGTTTGTAGTGGTTCCCTTGCCTGGTTTTTGAGCATTATCCATTCCTGGCTATGTCCACTTGTCCACATGTCTGTAGCATGAGCTGCAATACCGCTGGTGACCAAGTGGCGCTGTTGCGTCACACACACACACACAGGACCCTGAAATGAACTGCTAGTACACACACATGGCCACGTACACGCACGCACACACACACACCACCGCTCGCACACTTGGTTTGATTTTTTTTTTACCAAAGTGTTCAATGTATGCAGAACATAAGGTCTGTGGATATCCTCAGCCAGAGGTTCTCAAACTTTTTAGGCTGTGACCCCCAAAATAAACATATTTGAACTGGGGACCCCCACAAGCACTTGGAATTGCAGGTGAAAATAGCCGAACTACAAGATCGGCTATTTTCACAATGTTTGCCTCTTGCCAGTTAATATTTGCCAGACACTTATGTTTGATTATTTAACGTTGAATGAGGAAAAAAAGGACATTAAGCTAATCATCTGGGGACCCCACAAAATAATTTCCCGACTCCAAGTTTGAGAACCACTGTGACCTAAGCAAACCCGGGGAGGGTGTCACATTTTGTTCCATGACACTAATTGCACCCATCAAAATTTCAACTGTGAATTATGTGTAGGCCTATTTTGTTTTAGTTGTTTACTGTCCTAAATTGATTGCCATAAAAAGTGACTTGATTTGTGGAGACTATCTTTTTGAGCAGAATGTGTGAATATGCCATTGTTTGTCACGTAGCTTCTTTTCTTCATTTATCAAAAAGGAAAAGCGCCATGCAATGCAGAATTTCCATTGTAAATGTCCACTGGGGACCAATAGTGGAGTTAACTTCCGGCTGGGTCCACAAAAAGACTTCATCCCCATAGCACCCCCAAAGAATATACCTGTAGCTAATCTTCAGCACAAGCACAAAACATACAGTAATCACTGTGTAGACTGTACCACCAGTGGTTCTGGTGTATGGTTCAGTCATCGCTAACTAGTTTCTGCTTGGTCATCAAAGTTTCACCTGGAAATGTTTGGTATGGTACCAAGGTCTGCATGAAGCATGGTTGAGGACAACAATATACCCAGTTGAGAATGCAAATGTATTAGTAGTGGTGGAAAAATTACTAAAATGTTTAACTTAAACGAAAAGTATCAATACTGCAATGTAGAGATACTCTGTTACAAGTAAATGTTTGGAATAAAAAAAAATATATATATATAACAAAAGTATTGGTATCAAAATGTACTTGTCTTGAAGTACCAAAAGTAGAAAGTACTCATTATACAGAATGTCCCATTTCACAAGTTTTCAAATGTTTAATAATCATTTCAAATGGCCGAAATGTGTATACCGGTATATAGGATTGAAGTGGGTAACTAGTAACTCGGGTTTTCATGTAGTGGAGTAAAAGTACAATATTTGGGTCTGAGATGTAGTAGAGTAGAAGTAAAAATATTGGGAAATTGGAAATACTCAAGTAAAGTACAAATACTTCAACATTGTACTTAAGTAAATGTACTTGGTTACTTTACACCACTGAATTGAAATTAGTGACATTCAGAACAGGTGCAGTACAGGTATTTCAGGGTCACATGGTCCTATCATGCTTGAATGTTTAGTGTCAGCAACCAGTTTGTGACTGAATTTCTTTAATCTTTAATTTCCATCTGTCGGTCTACACAGGCTGGTGTGAAGGGAAAGCTTGGCAGACTACTGGGGGTTTTTGAGGTAAACCTATCACGCAGCATGGATTAAAACGTCACATCACAGTATTTCAAATCTTATTACAACATTTCTGTAATTCCAGAAAACCGCTCTTTTTTGCCCCCCCCCCCCCCCCCTCCCTATATGAAAGCCACACATATAAACGTATAAACGCTGCGTATTGCTACAATGTAAACTAATTATGTCATTATGTCAATCTTCGTAGCACAACCAGGACAGAAAGCACAGGACATATGTCTACGTCCTCACTGTGACAGAAACACTGCAGGCCTGGGAGGATTCTGTCAACATTGGTATGCTTCTACGTCAAAGCTGAAAGTTCCTTTTTTTATCATATGAGTTTTGCATTTCACTTATTTAAGTTCATGTCAAAATGATCCTGTTGACACAAAGTACACCTCTTGCAACATTTTTGACCCATTTTAAACAAAACAGATTTATTTTAATCAATTGCTTGCAGACATTATGAATGAAGCAGTTGTACAATAAAAACTAATCACACAGTTAAATCACACAGTTAAAGGGATATTCCACTTTCAAAAAGACTTTTGGTCATTTTATTGTCTAATCAGGCTTTTATGAAAACCCTGAACAGTTTTTAATTTGCTTCATTCAATATTTAGATATTTGATGTAAATGTTATCAGGCCCTCCTCCTCCAGGGCCACTCCACATACACACCCATTGTAACTTCAAACTCCATTTTAACCATGATAGATTCATTAAAAACACCCATTATTTTTTCTGGTGACTCATATTACCCCCCTAATACGTGAGCAGACCGTGTTTTTTCAATAACTTTTTTCTTTTATTTTTAATAATTCTTTGGGAAAATGGAAAAAATTAAATACAATAATATTTTATTAAAAATAAATGAAAAAAGTCATTGAAAAAACACGGCCTGCTCACGTATTAGGGGGGTAATATGAGTCACCAGTTACAATGGGTGTGTATGTGGAGTTGCCCTGGAGGAGGAGGGCCTGATAACATTTACATCAAATATCTAAATATTGAATGAAGCAAATTAAAATCTGTTCAGGGTGTTCATAAAAGCCTGATTAGACAATAAAATGACCAAAAGTTTTTTTGAAAGTGGAATATCCCTTTAAGGTTGTATCAGGGACATTTTTTATTAAGTTAGTTGAGGTCTCCTTCCCGTATATTTTCTTTTTTACTTTCATTGTTTATGCTTTTGTTAATTGTTTGGTACGGTAAGACTTCTTAAAGGTTGAACACTTTGCAATACTAATCGGGAACAATGCAGGTTGGGAATGCATGCCCCTTGCAGTTATGCAATAGTAATAATAATATTAATATATTGTGTTACTAAGTGCTTTGGGCATGCTACACATCAGCGACCAAAAACAAGTTTATGCCATTCACTTTAATATCTAATTCTACATGTAAGCATACCACTGTAAGCCTTGCCGAGCCATGAGGCCCATAGTGTAGGAGCCTATCTCCTGTTTCTGTAGCGTGAGGCAGGTTGATGTACAAGTACACTCCCTGGACATGAAGCTAGTTACTGTATGTCACAGGGACTTACTCCAATCCTACCCTTGAGGCAAGCAGGGAGGCACTGGGTCTTTGGTATGACCTGGCCGGGGATCAAACCCGACCTCCCAGTCTCAGGGCGGACACTCTAGCATACCACTGTTTTAACACTATATGATGTATTTTAAGATCATGCACCTTTTGAAGTTGACCACGTTTACGTTTTGTTACTGGTGCCATTTTACCACAGTGTAGAATCATCAGTGACTTTCAGACTGACTGCAGAAACTCAAAGATTTTTATTTTGTTTGTAAGATTTTTTAAATTTTTATTTATTTTAAAGATTTTTTTGGGGGGCTTTTTATGCCTTTATTTGATAGGACAGTAGACTGACAGGAAATGGGGAAAGAGATGGGGAATGACATGTGGCAAAGGTCGTCCGGATCGGGAATCGAACCGGCGACGCCAGCAGGCATCATAGCCTAGTATGTGGTATGCGCCTTGACCACTAGGCCAGCGGGCGCCCCCTGTAAGATGTATTTTTGACATTTTATGCTTTATTTCAGATAGGTCAGACAACACGACAGGGTTGGGTTCGACCCCGGTCCTCACGCTCACTTGGAGCATATTGCACTAACCCTAACTGGCTGAGCATCCCCAATCAAAGTAATTTTAAACCCAACTTTGGTTTAATTAAGATTGTGTTGATTGAAGGAATGTGATAATGAGTAACATAAAACTCAAGGGAGGAAAACCGTGTGTGTGTGTGTGTGTGTGTGTGTGTGTGTGGGGGGGGGGGTGTTCACTCAACACTTTGAACACTTGAAGTGGGCCACAAGGACACGTGTGGCTGTCGGAAGAGTTCCCTGGCCACCTGACCCATGGCCCCAAAATATTGACTGAAAAAATGTAACTTGTTTGCACACCCCAACCACCTGTTAACCACTTGAGCCCCATATCATGCTTAATCGACTAGTGACGTGTGACGACGAGTCTAGTGGCAAAAATAGGTGGTCTATCGCATGCTCTGCCGATCTATGGCGTGCGCTCTTAGATTGGTTATTATTGCAATATAAAATTGTTCTTTTCGATATGTAAAAAATATTTTTTTTTATATAAAGGAGTAGGAAAATGTTTACATAATATGAAATACCCAAAAGAGGGATGCCAGGTTCAAATTGGTTAAAGATCTCTACCATCAGCATTTTACTGGATGGCTAATAGGCTAATGGTTAATGCCAGTTCCACAGCATTAGTTCTGTTTCTCTCAGTTGAATTAACGTGAAACGTTTAGCAAAGATTGTTTTATTGGTTGGTATTTTAAATATAACATTTGACAAGGGACAGAGTCATTTAAAACTTGAACTATTTGTACTGTAGCTTGTCTGGAAAGAAAGTAGTGTTCCTTCACATATAAATATAGTTGTGCCTGTTCACGAGGGGCAGGCGTGTTC
Organism: Nannobrachium achirus; assembly: GCF_963921795.1. Lineage (NCBI taxonomy): Eukaryota > Metazoa > Chordata > Actinopteri > Myctophiformes > Myctophidae > Nannobrachium > Nannobrachium achirus. The sequence continues at coordinate 24,625,749 of NC_137820.1, forward strand.
GCAGTTGTTTTCCCAGTTATCGTCACTCACCACACCCCCCTCCATGCTTGTCCTCTCTTGCCCTATGCAAGGGCCATGACTACGTCAGAAGGACTCCAGTGGTCTTGTGTAATTGACTCATTTTCCTTTAGTAATTGACTCAAGGCCAACAGTAGAGCAGCAGTTCTCAAACATTTCCATGCCAAAGACCCCCAAAGTTGTATGTATTTGACCATGGATACCCATCTTCTAATAGCCGAAAAATTAGATAGGGCTTAAACTGTTCCCCTGGGAACCCCTGGGGATCCCTGCAGCCCTCTGAGAGAACGACTGCAGTAGAAGACCTCAAGGTGTCAGTGTACAGGGTGTAAATAGAGCCCCTTAATGTCGGAGGTCACGGTAGATTCTGTTTTAAAATATTTACGGCGTGCTATTGAATGGGAGGGGACAGTGGTTGTATAAATAACTCCAACTGACAAGTTTACTGGACAGTTGATGCTTGTGGAAGATGCTTTATGGGCAAGTTGAATGACATGACAGCTTCATACTTCATAATTCACACTATCTGAAGTACGTCAAACTTGTATGTGCTTCCACAATGAAGTAAATGCTCTGCATAATTCCTGAGCATGTTGTATGACTGTCTTAGTGCTTTTGTGAATTGCTTCAATTCTACAAAATTGCTACAACTAAATATCTTTGTCAAATTATAGACAAACTCTCAACATGTTGCGGTGTGACCGTGCAACCCATTATCCTCTATTTCCGCAATCTTTGAACATTTAGGAAGATTTTTATCTATAATGACAAAATAGGGACACCGGGTTGGCAGTGGTTACAAAAATACACAATACTACCAAAACGATGTTTGATCGCCTCGACAGTCATGTCTAGCAGCTAGTTGCTGTTCCACAGTATCTTTCACTAAGACACTAAACCGCCAACAGCTCACTCTTTGATAAGTGCATCAGCCAAATGTGATGTCGATAATTCATAGCACCCTCCATGCTTTTCCTCTCTTGCCCTATAATTTGACACTTCAAATCAATTTTAAGGTGCTTTTATTTGTCTAATAATCTACACAGGCTGGCCCCTCATATCTGTTAACTCATACCTCGCGATCCCCGTAGAAACCGTAGATTTCCCGCTGTACCGCGCTGCCATGCCCGTAGAGCCCGTAAAGTTTAATTAGCTTTAATCATTATGAAAGGATTAAAAGTATTAGCGCAGATTTTCGCTGATTCTGGCTCTTTAGGCCCGCCCCCCTAACTGTATCCGGTCATTTCCGGTCTGGACCGGATCCAGCTTTCCGTATCCAGTCTGAGCCTGGGCCATAGTCCCGCCTCCATTGGTTTACTGTGTAACAGAAGTGGAAGCTACTCGGCGATGGAACGCTCGTTTTTCAATCGGATTTTTGCGTTTGGAAACTTTGATCCAGTCTCTACACGCCTGGATTATGATCCCCGCACATATCGTGCGTTTTGTGCGCGAACGTGTCCATGTGTTACCATAGCGCATGCCTGGCTTTTTTTCAATGTTTTTTCATGTAAACACTGGCGGATAAGCAGGAATACAGCGTGGCAACGGATATGTCTTTTTCAATGGGGTTTTTTGTATTCGAAAGCTTGTCACCGAGTCTACACATCCACTAGATGAGTCGCGCACAGATTGTGCACGATGCGTGCGCGTGCCCACGCTAAAAGGTAAGGACAATTTGGCAGCTGCTTACTACAGCTATGTTTAAAATGGCAGAGAAATTGTTAAATGACTACACTCCGGTCAGAGCATTGATGTCTGCCAACCACCTGCTCTCGACGGTCCCCACGCCTAACCATCAAAAGTGCCCAGTCCATTGACTGCACATGCATAATGTTTTGTTGTTGCTTTGATTTGACTGTGTACAGAACTTTTGTCAATCTCAAATGTTTTAAATGTGCTGTATAAATAAAGCTTGATTTGATTTGATATTATACCTCCCCCTCTCCTTTCTTTCACTCTCTTGACAGGAAGGAAACGTAAGTGGTTCAAGATCGACGAGGCCATCAGAGTTCTGCAGAGTCACAAGCCTGTCCATGCAGAGTACCTACGCAGACTTATGGCAACGGGTAACCCCACCTGCAGTCCCATGTGTAGCCCCACTAATGGCAACACAGTTATGTCTCCTGTGATGGACAACAATGGTCCTCGCTACGTTTGCTCCACACAGGGCTCAGACGATCTGCTCAACAGATAGGACAGTTGTCAGCGTTTGCCATCATTTGACTCCTAAAAGAGGACCCCCGAATGGATATGTCTACTGACAAAAGACTTTTGCATGGACTACAATACTAACACATGCATATGCGTATTTACACACTTCAAATGTAACACTCATATGCTTATATTTACACACTTCAAATGTACAGTACAGACTTTCTAACGTTGATTTGAAACCCACTTTAAGTGGGCTCAAAGAGTGCCAAAATATGTTAAAAGTATATTTAATATTTTATATAAGTATTTTTAAACAACCATCACCAGCTAATAGATATATGCAACTTCAAAAAGCCTACTGCTCTTAACAGGGATTTTCTAGTGCTCTGCTTATGCACTGTAAAGTTTTTTTGTTTGTTTTCTTACATTCTGAACAATACTTGGATACTTGATGGCTCACACACAGTATTTGGGTGGTTTCCTTGAGGCCAGCAGAGGGAAGTGTTGGCTCTGAAAGGAAGCCGTGCCCACGTGATGACTCACTGCCAAATAATGTCTGTGTATAACACTTTTCACTGTAATAAAGACACTGTAGTAACATGTCTAAGAATATTGGGCTGCAAATCAGTTTGCAGACAAATATTTTTGTGCAAGCAGTAACATAAACTACCTAATCTTCTTGTTGGAGTCAAATCCATTCAATAGGACTGAAACTGTAATGCTAATCTCACATTACTGTAATTCCGAGTCTTGTGACATGCTCCCCCTGACTGAGTTGGAGCTGAGCTGGGGTAAGATTCAATGGTGATGTGACAAATGGATGAACTGTAATGATAGAAGGGCCGCATGCGCACACACACACACACACACACACACACACACACACACACACACACACACACACACACACACACACACACACACACACACAGGTTTGCAATTACTACTTTGTGGGGACATTACACATAGTCTACTATATTTGTGGGGACATTCCATTCATTTTTAACCCTAACCCTTAACCTAACCCCTAAACACCTTGTGGGGACATATTAATTTGTCCCCACAAGGTTTTTCCCTCCGATTGTACTATCTTTGTGGGGACATGAGGTCCCCACAAAGTAGTAATTCCCTGTCCCCACTCCCCACACACACACACACACACACACACACACACACACACACACACACACACACACACACACACACACACACACTTGTAGCTAGTTACTGCATCAAAAGGGTTATTTGATTATACTGTATGTTGCCAATCTGATTGCTGCTGGCTTATACTGTTACATAATATAATGACTAGTCAGACTGTCTTTAGATGGTTTTCAAAGTGATGACAAGCCCCCATTTTAATCTAAAGTTAAAAATGTAACAAGCACCAAAGAAAGAAGTTTTATTAGTTTCAAGAATTTTACATTTGATTACTGTATTTTTTTAAATCTCCGCCAGGACAAAGGCAGGCAAGCAGAGAGGTTGTTTTCATCCTTGCTGTGGGTCTGTGTGTGTATTCAGGGTACCTCTACCCCAGAGTTTTCTGTTTTTGGCCTATAACACTTGAACCGTAGATTGTACAATCCAAATTTGGCTTTTTCTTCAAAACATAAAACGTAAAAAATGTTTTGCTACGCCTTCAGATTTTGTCCCACAGATTTTTTGATATTCCGTATCAATTGGCTATAAATGGCGGAAGCGGACTATATTACAAACTAATCCAAAAAATCGCAAGAATGCACTGTCCGATATATTGAGGGGGCAGAGCCACAACATAATGCAGAGCCAAAAGTGTTTTCATCCATTGGGGGCACTGCAAATGCAACTGTATGTTGCAGAAACAAATGCTATTCTTTCCCGAAGCTTCCTTGCGTCCTGACAGCTACAATTCCCAAGCCTTACACACCCCTGGGTAGGCCACCTGGCCTGGCGGAGATTGTTCTCGGCATTGCAACCCTTTCTAGTGGAATATGCTTAGCTTAATGCATTTTGTAGAATACATTTTGAGTCATATTTATGTTTGTTTAGAAAATAATGAGGCACTGGGATTATAGAATAAATAACCATGTGTGGAGCTTTAGCTTACTGATTCATGTAAGCGCCTTTACGTTGTTGATATATGTACCTTTTTATTGAATTTGTATGCATCATTTTTCAAAGCAACACACATCACACACTCCTTAAATAGATTCTGAAACTCTTTACTTTTATCAGCCTGTATTGTCTGTGTGTGTGTGTGTGTGTGTGTGTGTGTGTGTGTGCGTGCGTGCGTGCGTGCGTGCGTGCGTGCGTGCGTGCGTGCGTGCGTGCGTGTGTAATGTACCATATTAGTATGGAATGAATGTATATTTATTTCTAAAAACACTGCATATTAACATGAAAATAGTACAGTAAGTAAGTCACACATAGACCTTTTGCTTTGGAAATGAAAGGTTAAGCTTGTTCTTTCAGTTCAATGGTTTCTGATATTATAGTAACGCAGTGGGTCGGTGTGATTGATTGCTGTTATCTGGTGACTGGAATATTACTTTTCTGTGCCATCATCTTGTATATAAAATGTTTCAACAATCTGTTGTTTTTATTGAACATGCCTTTTAGAATAATTGTATTCAATGATTTACATCTGTGGTGCTCAAATCTTTTCATGTCAAGGACCCCCAAACTGACCTTATTAGCCCACAGACCTCCATTTGAAGAGATATACCAGGGACCCCCATAAGAGAAGATTTTACAGCTCTAGCAGTGATTGCCGAACCATTTTAATTTCAAAGACCCCCAGTTTGACATAAATTAGGCTACCCCTATTATATAGGGATATTTCTATCTCCAAGACTAATAGGCTAATTTATATTGTAAAATCAATGTAAATTTGGTTTCATTTGTACACTCAGAGTTACACACCCATAAGGGTCCATTTGGTTCCTAACTTCCTATCTATCTGGGGACCCCCTGAAAGTCCCTCAAGGGCCCCTAGGGGCCTCCGGACCCCACTTATTTACATTATTTATTATTTACATCATGCACACAAAAGTATACCTAAACATACTTTTTAATAAGACAGAAAACAATTATTATTATTATTATTATATGGCCCAAAATATAGATGCACTGCTACTGAGGTTAAATGTGTTGAATATTAATATACAGTAGTTATGATGCTGGTACAGATCATCAGACCACCAGACAGTTGGTCTCAGACTCAGACCCGCCCATTCGCCGCTGCTGTCTGCCTGGGCTGCTCAGGTGTTCGGTTATCATCCAGCGACAACATAAACTTTACGCCTCTGAGACACATTGAGATTGGATTATTTTCGTGTCGACACGCACACACACAGTCAGCACCATCATGCTCAGACGGATCCTCCAGATGGTGAGTCTTCTTGTGGATGAAAACGGTTTCAGTTTGTTTATGAAAACCAACTCGCTTTGCATGCGAAACAACGGGCCTAATACCGTAGTGTGACTCGGAGGAGGCGCACGTTTTTAAACGCGGCGCAGCGCGGCTGCGCTCTGTCCGCCCCTAGTGTGTCAGTGGTGTAAAGTAACTTAAGTACATTTAATCAAGTACAGTACAGTTTTGAGGTATTTGTACTTTACTGGAGTATTTCCAATCTCCGATATTTTACTTCTGCTCCACTACATCTCGGAGGAAAACATTGTACTACAATTATTTGAAAACTTAAGTTACTTTGTTGATTTTGATTATTATTACTAAACATACATTTATCCATGACACACTGTGAGCTTGTAGATCTTCTCCTCAAAGTAATGTTTGAAAACTTGAAATGGGACATTCTGCATAACATAACGAGTAGGCCTACAAAGTTTACTTACATTTGAGTACTTTCCCCCCCCCCCACCACTGCTAGTGTGTATATGAAAAGAGGAAAGCCCCGCCACGCTGTCTGATCTATGCAAACGTATCGAGCGCTCCTTCACTGCGACCCCAGAGCTATCTGACGTTAGCTAGCAATGACTGACTGGATGAGGCTGCCGTCCTCTGGCTGTCACCGCTGCTGTTGTTATTTATCAACTAACCGTTAATAAACAAACACGTGTATTTTGTTAGCCAGCCTGTATAGTTATTAGCGTTTGTATTTTACGGTTTGGTTGTGCGTAATTCATCACCATGTTCCCTTGCTAACGTTGACATTAACAACACGGTTAGCTATACAGGCTAGAATAGAGTTTACCAAGGATTTGTCAGTGACGTCACAACATGTACAAACGTTAATGACTTTTTTTTGGCTGAAAATATAAATTGTTTTCGCACAGGTTTCTTCAGAGAGTCATGCTGTGTTAAAATCTCTTTATCGTGTTTCCCTTCAGTGTCTTTGAAACAAGAAACATACTTTTGCTACTTCCGATTGTTTCTGACGTCTTTTACTTTTCCATGGTATATGGAGACTATCCTAGGCTTTAAATAAATAAATAAATACAAAGTCTACAGGTTGGTTGTTGGTGGAAACCCCAGGAATACAGTCAGTGTTTATAAACCCTGGTCCTACACTGTGCTGTGTTTTCACCCAGGTGTGACACCTTTATAATAATATATCATTTATAATGACAATTTATAACACTCCCTGTTTTGGGCATGTCATTATTATGAATTAAACAAAAATAAAAAACATAAATGCACTTCTACATGCTCATTGTGGGCTTAATTGTTTGTAATAGGCCTTTATTGCTTAAAGGGGAATACCACTCATTTTCAACATTGAACTATGTCATTAATATACCTTAGAGTTGTTCTCTTATGGGGGTCCCCAGAAGAGGGGGGCCTCTTTGTGTTGCCTAGAACTGGAGGATTGATTTCTTGTGGGGTCATGTGATCAGTGCCATCATGAAGATGTACTGTACACTGCAAGCCAAAGAGTAGGCTACATCTTTCATGATGTCACAGATCACATGAATTATGGATGAATTATCAACCACTGCTTTTATAGCAGCTGTGTGTGTTGGTGTGTCCTGTTCACAACAACATGACTTCTCTCAGGCAGCCCAGCTACTGCTAACAAATGACTAGAATAATGCTACTTTATTGAATCTTGCACAAGAACTGGAAGATAACTCTCCCTTGAGTATAGATTAGAACCCACAGCCGGGATATGTTATCAGTGGTCAGTGATAGGTGGGGGCGACGCCACACGAATGTACACAACTGCCCTATTCATTGTAATGAGAGCTGCTCCACAAAGTGTCTTTTGATAACACAGCTTACAAGAATTGGCTGTCTTGTTGAAACTGTAGCTTGGAGTGAGAGAGTGAGGTCTTTTACATGATAACATGCTTTATTCCTAATGGAAGAACAACCTTCTCTGTAGGACAGTCAGTGTAGTATTATTATTCATTTGAGTGCAGGCGGGGTCAAAGTGTGTTCCGTGAAGTGAAGTGGCCTCTCTTCTAAGGGGCGGTGATTCCCTACTTTCCACTCCAGTGTCCAGGGACGTGCTGGCCATTGGGAAAAGCGGGACAACTCCCGAACGGCCGGTTCATTCCCGGCCGGTCCAGGCCGGCCATTAGGAAAAAATTAAACTGTTTGCACAAAAGTAAAAATTAAACTGTCGGTGCGAGGCGTTGTGTGCTTGTAGATTGGCTGTTTTCACTCGTTTAAATCATTTTTTAAATGATAAATACAAAACAAACGGTTTTGGACATACAACGTTTCCACCCGACAACGACGAAATATAACTAATGTAATTGGCCCACTGGCTTGTCACTTGTCATGATCTGAAATGGCAGATCTTTGAGTAGCAGCAGCTACTATATCTCTCTCTATAGCGCGCAATGAGGGTCTCTCCAATTCTTTTTCCCGGGCTGAATCAGGGGCCCAGCACGTCCCTGCCAGTGTCCTCACATGACACTGCTCAAAGTACGTGTAGGCCAGCCAGATTACTTCCCTAACCTCTTACCACACACAGGAAAAATGCTGGCCTAATTCATTCATTCATGAAATGTCAGGCATCAGCAGTCAGATGTTTTAATGAATGGATATTTTCATCAGTCCAACGTCCTCGGCTCTCCCTAGCTGGGTTAATAACTCTTTGACGATAGGGTGTGTTCTTTAATGTAAGCATCCGGTTTACTTTTACGCCCCATTACAGTGACTTGTGAGGTTTTTGAGCAGATTATGTATACAGTACTTTGTGCGGATGATCTCCACACAAAAAGCAAAATAAAACAATTAGCCTAATTATCTAGTATATCAAAGGTTGGATTAGCAATACGTTATAAGAACATGTTTTTAATGGGAGAATAAGACATTCCTCTTGGGTAGAGATGTTTATTTATGTTTGGGACATAGGAACCAAGACATCATTACGTCCCCATGGCAGGAATGCCTGTGTTCTGATTGTTGAAGACATAAGGCCTCTCCATACTTTGACCGAAATGTTCGGCGAGTTGGACTTTCCGACGTGCAAATTTCCGAACTCTCATTCGGTCTAATGCTTTTCAGAAGTCGCGAGTGACGTCATTTTGTAGTCGAACCTTACCTTTTGACCAAAAACTGTGGTTTCGGTCAAAGTATGGACAGGCCTTTAATCCCTAATTCCTAGCTTCCTAACACCACAAGCAACCAGTTTCAAATAGTATCACCGGGGCAAAGTCAGACTAATGTGGAGGTAGAATTCTTATGATCTTTTTAATGTTCAGGTGTGATGTGCTTTGGCCAAGATATTACATTTGTCTAGTTGATACATTTTGTAACATTTAACAATTTTTTTCCAAACTTTAATTGTTTACAAATCAAATGACTCTTCAGGCGAATCTTCTTTAATCTTCCTTTATCTTCTCTATGTCCTCTAGACTCCTGGGAAAGCAGGGTCTCAGAATTCAGAGTCAGACCAGCCGCCCAGTGCAAACCTCAACAATGACCAGACCTCTGAGGTAACTAGACAGTTAGTTCTCTGGGTGAAAGCTTGTGGCATCGTTCTAACTTGCAGGCCTCTGTTTTGCTACCGCACCTTTGTTTTTGTCTGTTTTTGCAGCGCTACATTATGGCAATATTCTTTTGAAGCTGTCTGCTTACGTAAATATGGGATATCCTGACAAAGTTAGACATTTAATGCTAGGTCCTAATGATTGTTTTTCTGTATGCAGGGCTTCATCTGTCCTCAGTGCATGAAGTCTCACAACTCTGCTGAAGAGTTGTTCAAACACTACGAGTTGTTCCATGACACAGGAGATATGCCCACCAATGTGGGCCCCAGTCGGTAAATAAAACAACTCACATTTAACAGACTCATAACATTGTTTATCAAGTGTAGTGTTATTGATTGATTATTTATTTATCACTATCATCACCATAACAAGATCTCACTGTGCACTTGTGTTCTCTGTGTAATCAAGTATATTCCATTTAACTTGCAAATGTGTTTCTTTGTTGTAGGGAAGACCTCACAATGTTGAGGCAAGAAGTTCAGGACTTGCATGTCTCACTCAAGGTATGATGATGTATTCAATGGACAGTGATTGGTTGTGATCCACAAACTGTGTTTATTTAAAAACAGTATAGAATGCATATTGTGTTTGTAATATGCTTGTGTATGTGTCTCTTCCCTATTTTAGGAAGAAAGATGGTTCTCCGGAGAGCTAAAGAAGGAGTTAGACAAAGTCCAAGGACAACTGAAGCAAGTAATTCATTTAAGTTGCTAAACAACTTTAAAGTAATCACAGTCACTCTACTGACGAAATACCTCAGAAAAGCTGTCATGATTTACAAATGTGGAAGGAGTTGGCAGAAAATAAACTACAATTTATTGAAGATGTGATCTATGGAATGGATGCCTGACCTTGTTTCTGCTGTCACCAGTATGGATGATACTGTACATGTCAATGTGTTTCTCTCTCTCTCTCTCTCTCTCTCTCTCTTTCACTCCTTTGAATTCTCAGGGAGACGGACAGATGGGTACAGAGGATTTAGGTGAGCAGAGTGGAAAATACATTTAAAAAAAGATTCCACCATGATCTTCAGTTACGTACTAAAGCTGCTGTGCTCATTTCTTGTCAGTTCTGGAGAAGAAACTGAATGAGGCAGAGACAGAGAAATTCAACATCAAACAGATGAAAGACCTGTATGAGCAGAAGGCTGCACAGCTGGCCACAGAGATAGTGGGTAAGTTTGGGGTAAGCAAGCCAGGAGACTGGGGGTCTCTGTGCTGCTTTTGTAAATCAGGCAACCTCCATTGTGTTGCACATATTGTCTTATCTGTGTCAGTTGTTTTTCAACTTAATACAGTAAGTTTGATTTTTTTACTATTGTTCTTTTATATTGCTGTTTTCTTTTAAATAAGGATGGGTAAATTTCCCCCTTTATTTGACTACAGGTAGCTATCTTATAAGACATTCTAATCAGGTTGGTATTAGAGATGGTCAATATAATCGATATGGCAAAATATTGCAATATTTTATTTCCCAGTACTGTATCGATACTTCAGGCCATAGTATCGCGATACTTTCAGAGAAAAAACAACTCTGTTCCCATGCAACCAATGGTAGAAGTCCGGTCCTGATACTCCGCTCCTCCAGATGTCACTATACGATTAGCTAGTTCGCCTTCCAGTGATTCATCTCAATATAAATCGCAATATTTATCACATCGCATTATCTTGTGATAATTGTATCGCGTATACATCACTAGTTGGTATTCAAGCTGCATTGATCGGGATGTTATTATTATAAGGCCTGAATGTGTGGTCGAACCCAACAGACATTAAATCGCGCTATGATGAGGAGAAGAGCCTGCGGGAGGCCACTGACCAGAGGTTGTCCAAACTGACCCAAGAGTTGCAGACGGCAAAACAGGAAAATGAGAGACTTCACACAGAACTGGTAAATACACACTTTTTGTTTGCAATTCACCAAGGTTTATTCCCTTCTTACTACGCTTTGCACATACTTTGTTGTTTGTTGTTTTTGACATATTTCTCAATAATGTGCTTTTCCGTTTGAATGAGACACACTGAACTGAATCCATGAACTGAAACCATGAAATCAGTTTGGCTCTCAGCTGCTTTCTGGAGAATAGCCTCCCACCCCCCACATGACCCTTTCACTGTTGTTATGGAAACGCTTAACAGAACTTCATCCAAAGAATTTGAATGAAGTGAATTAAAAAGTAGTCTGTACGGAGAAAGTTTTGTCTTTCACCATGATACTTGTCCTGATATATAGTGTTGTTTTCTACCGTTTCTGGGTTGAACTAGTTTAGCAAAATAAATCAGTTGGTGGCTTGTGGCAGAAGTCCAAGGAGAGACAAGCCTTCTCCTAATATGCTTTCGTAAATGAGTTCAGCATTCATTTCCCCTACACCAAGAGTGGCCCCTTTATTTTCTGCTCTTACCCTGCAGCTTTACCCCTAATGTTAACCAAAACGGAATGTCTTTACACTGCCCCCTAGCTTCAGCGGCCGGGAGTGGAGGACGTGGAGGTTCTGCAGAAGGAGCTAGTGCAAGTGCAGACACTGATGGACTGCACGACGCGTGAGAAGGAGGAGGAGTCGGAGCGCCTCAAACGCCACTATGAGGAGCTGCAGAGTAATTACACTACCTCAGAGGTGAGGAGTACCAAAGAGACGCTTGTTCTGCCCTTCATGCTGTTGTTTCTGTTTAATAATGGCTCTTCTAATACTTTCCCTAGAACAACACCAGAACTAGCAACGAAAGGGCAGCAAAACATTCTTTCTGTCAAAAGGGTGTCATGTTGGTGAACTTCTGATCAGTAATCCCCATATTTGAATAAAGGCAAACACAGACATACTTGGATTCATACATGCAAACCTCTGTACGATTATAGCATACTTACTGATATGTAATGTGTAATTGCGTTTGCTTTAGGTTCTGTGCCCTTTGCTGAATTATTACTTCCACATTCTACACTCACCTGCAAAGAAGACCTCAAGTTTCAAATTATAATGAGCTACGACATTTTTAATCTGTAAATCAGGTGGCCTGAGGCCTAGTTTCCAATCCTGACATGTCTGCCCAGTGCATAATTCTGTCCTGTTTCCTGCATTATTGATCCCTGAAGACCTTTGGAGGGAATAGGAGTGATAATTTATAGGGTTCCATCCATCAGCTCCAGGCTCTATATTTCTCTCCCTGCACCATCCCTCCAGCTCGTCCCACCGCAGGAGAATATCACATTCCAACACCCCAGAAGCTGCGAGCATACATTTTTGTGGCTCATAATGACTGGCTCTTAATTACTTAATAGCTTCATTAAGAGATAATTTACTGTAACACTGTGTACCGTGCTGGAATGGTCATTTTGCGTCTGCTTCACTCGGTTTCTTTTATACCTCCATGTTGTCTCTGAGGTTTCACCATTTCTGGCAACAGACACAACATGTGTGCTATCTCTCTCCATTAATGAATTGTCATCTGGTTGTTTGTAGTCCCCCAGAGAGGCATTATGGAGGTTTGTAACTCCTATGCTCCTCAGACAACCTTTTATTCAAAACTATCGATGGTATTTTCTGGCAGATTGCGAAAAATAATAATAATAATCACAATCTTCTTGATTGTCATACACAATGTTCGCATTGTTGTCATCTGTGGAGATGTTTGGTGAGTTGGAAAAGCTTGGAGGTGCAAGTGCCAAATAGAACTTTGGAGTTTGTTCATTTTCTCTGCAATAGATCATTTTATCTTACAACTTGTTCTAGCCTGCCCTGCCTTATACTGTACATCGCTGACTGTTTAAATAAGGAAGACCCCATCAGTCTCCACTCTCCACAATGTGCACACAACCCCCCCCTCCCCTTTAAAGGACAGCTTTGTTTTTTTACAACAAGGGTTCATATTTTAGATTGTAATTAGAGAAAAGAAAAGATGAGTTTTAAAATGTTTTAATTTACTGCTTTCTATCGTTTTAGCGATTTTAATGACTTTGATTTCAGTCGTTGGGGGCATGCATGCAAGTGGTTAAATATGTCTTTTTAGGCACAATAAGCCCATTCCTAAAATGCACCACATTCTTTCATGGGCAGATGTGACTTATGGGGGCTAGTAGTGTTACAGTAAAGAAATCACTGGCTTATTGTGTCTAAAAATACAACACGCATGCCCCCACCCACTGAAATCAAGGTCATTAAAATCGCTAAAACTATAGAAAGAAGTAAATGAAAACATTTTAACACTCTTCTTTTCTCTAATTACAATCTAAAATATGAACCCCAAAGTTGTCCTTTAACAGTAGCTTGCTTAATATTGCTAACATAGCAAGATGATGTGCATATTTGGTTATGTTTTCTCAAGGCACTAGTGTTTCAATGACACTTTTGGATATTAATCTAATGAACCAATCAGCATCTTGCTCTGTGCAGCAGTGTCTGTCTGGCCTCTTTAGTTGTGATTCACCTGTGTACCTGTCTCTTTCTCCCCACCCCCCTCTCATCCACTCTGCACCCTTTCCCTCTTCCGCGCTTGCTCGCTCTCGAAGATTCGTAAACTGGAGGTAAAACTTCTTGTTTCACGTTGGCTCCAGACCTGAATATAAAGCTCCATCTATTGATTATTTTTTTTAGAGATTATTATATCGATAACCTTTTTTTTTAATGAATTGAGTGAATTGACGCTTTTATTGATTTCATTTGATAATCGACTAAACCAATTAGTCTGATTAACCACACCACATCAGCCATTTTTATACTTTTTCCTACAATGGTGCAAAAGTAGCAAGTCTACAAGCCCACAATGCTTAGCATTTCAATGTGCTGTGAGCTTGTAGATCTAATATTTTTGAAATTGTTAGATTATCTTCATCTATACCCGAAATGGGGATGGCAAGTTGAAAGTTGTTTAGGGTAGGTGATTTTCTTTGGTTAAAATAAGTGTTAAACAGTTCTTTTCTGCGCCAGGTAGTGCGCGCACAACTACACAGTAAAATCCTGACTGTTAATTTAACTCTGATCGTCTGTTTGTTCAGTAACAAGAGTCTGTCCATATCTCTCCAGCTCTTATTTTAAACAGAACATGCATTTTCAGGTCAGGATACCAATCAGGATAGAGAACTCAGACAGAACACAGATTAAACAAGTGGAACTGGAAGTGATGGCACAAAGAAATGAACAGACAATTGATCTGGAATACTATAAACACTAAGCTGATAAATGGATACTCTCTCCTTATTGGCTGAAACGTTGTCACCAACCTGAAAATGTATTTTTATCAAAGAGCTGGAGAGACAAGGAGACCCCTGCTACTGATGAGTAGCAATCAAAATATAGTGCTTTAACCTTTAATAGAAATATATCACTTACTCTATTAACTGTTGCAGCTCTATTGGTCTTCACCTTTCATTTATGCTACTGTATTTTAAAAATGGAAGTAAAAAAATAAATGATTTGATTCAAACCAATTATTTATTTTAATACATCTATTACTTTGCTCAACTGTTGCTTGCACCTCTAATCCTTTTTTATTTCAGTTGACTATCGTACAGTAATGTATTTATCATTTATTATTTTTATTTTCAGGGCCAGGATGTTGTCCATACCATCTTATAAGTTACATTTGTAATAATAGTGCTAATAATACCTGTTTGGATTGTTTTTACATTTGCCACCTTTTTTTGTGTGGTGTTTGCCAGGGGTTCCCAAACTCTTTTGTCTCAGGGCACCCATGAATATTTTTTAAATCCGAGGCACCCCATATAATTTTCACTCCCAGCACCTTATATTTATAGCATATCGTCATTGTTGGATGGAAAGCTTGTATGTCCAAAACCGTTCGTTTTGTATTTATCATCTACAAAATGTACTAAACTAGTGAAAACAGCAGATCTACAAGCACACAACGCCTCACATCGCGAGGCGTTGTGTGCTTGTAGATCAGCTGTTTTCACTAGTTTTGTGCGACAGTCTTGTATGATGAAGCAGGGCTTTACTTTACCAAAAGACGTACACATTTGAAACTTGGAGATATGAGGTTTCTGCCCGACAGTGACGATATTTTAGTGATTACCGGTATGTTGCGAGGAAAACGTTGAGATTATAGCCATTTTGGTTAGAACTGACTGAAAATAAGTGTCCAAATAAATTCCAACTATTATCAAATTATCTCGCGGCACCCCTGGACTGCCGTCACGGCACCCCAGGGTGCCCCGTCACCCACTTTGAAAACCCCTGGTGTATGCCATAGTCAATTGTGCAGTTGTTTTATCTTCTACTATTTACTTCTGGATCACCTCAACATTGTTGCTGTTGACAGATGACCATATCCCAACTGAAGTCTGAGCTGGAGAAGGGTCCACAGGAAGCAGCAGTCTATACGCAGCAGATCCACCAACTACAGAGCAACCTGAACAACCTGACGCAACAAAGCCAGGTAGTGCGCGCACAACTACGCAGTAAAATCCTGACTGTTAATTTAACTCTGATTAGGGGTGGGCGATATGGTGATAATTATCGTTGAGACGATACAATGTCTCCACGATATGCCTTTTCAGAGGTATCGTATATATCGTGATACAATTGAGGGAGCCTTGTTAAAAAATCCTGTTTAATCGTTAATACAGAGATTCATTGCAGAATTCAATTTAAACCTGTATTTTGGTCTAACTAGTAGTAGTTCTCAAAATGTAAAATGTCAAGGTTTACACTTAACTCTGACAGTATACAAATACGGGTCCATTTGGTTTCATTTGTATACTGTCAGAGTTACATACTTGTAAAGTTCAATTTTGACCTTCCAAAAGGAACCCAGAGAGTCTAGTTTTTATTAAGTAACTTGAAAAATATCCATAAAAACCAACTTGAAAAAAGACTTGTGATAAAATCGTGTATCGTGATACAGCTTGGGAAAATATCGTGATATTGTATTTTTCCATATCGCCCACCCCTAACTCTGATCGTGTGCCAAATGTAACCAAATTGACCTGCATTGGTCCATTCGGGTCTATTTGTACCCGCCCAGAGTTAGAAATGGGATAAATCAGTGTTGAAGATGTTACTGTGCGCTACTAAACAAACAGTTAAGCACCGTTATTTCAGTCATTTGACAGGTTTACAGGGGTGAGCATGTATCTGGGACCGACAACATGCCTACCAAGACATTTGTCTGCCAACAACAAAAGCTAGGCGGTGGGATTTAATTTTACACCTGTTTACGAGCCTCGCCAGCTGCCCTTAAGTGCAGAACATGGCAGCCTACTTTCTATAAACCATCCTCCTTCTCTCTCTGCATCGCTCCATCACAATGCGTTTCCCTGTCATCAGGCGGCGTGAGCTTGCGTTGGCAACGCTGATATGTTGACAAAAATCACACGCACTTCTATAATTAAACCCAGCAGGGGTGGGGAACTCTGCCATGCAGCCGCTGTCACTTGGGGTGAAATACGATCACAGGTAACTGCACCAGTGTACTACACCGTAAAATTGACAGTTTGCTGTGTGGGCTGCCAGCTGGAGATAAAGTCCTCTCTCTCGTGGCAGGCGTGTGTCCATGTCGCGCTGTGCTCAATGCCAAGTAGGTGTCTGGATGAGGAGAGAGGGATTTATGGACCCGAAACCCCCCCGGCAGTGTGCCCTGAGACTTGATCCAGGTCCCTCATCATGGGATGAATAGAGAGGCGAGACCCAGAAAGGGGAGAAGGCTGAGGAGGATAAAGACGAGATGAGAGAACCACGTAGAGGATCAGTTCTAAGAACAGCCAGGTGAATAGCCAGCAGGGGTTTCGTTGAATCCTAAAGGCAGGATTAGAGATGAATAGCAGAGCAGCACAACGTGGCGGCGACACGGGGAGAGCTAGACGGTGAGCAAGGGCATGAGGAGGAGAGGGACGGACATAACAAGCACGAAGTCTCCAGAGAGCGGGATTGTGGGATGGTCATAAAGGAGAGCCAGCTGCTATGTGACTTGGGAGGCGAAGCAGATAGAGCACCACACTCCCTGCTTTTAGCAGTGCCATTAACAGCATTTTGTACTTTATCACCTAGCTGGCAAATTTACCGCAGGAACTTGACTGTATGGACAGGAGGGGCCATGCGATGTATACATAACCCTGGTATTCCAAGTGCCTTGTCGTAAAATCTGTCATTAGCATTGTCATATTAGCAATGTCACCCTACTCTATTTTGAAATGTGTTCTTAAAGAGTTCTTTTTTAAACTAAAGACAAATGTGCATGTGACACAGGTCACTTTCACCCTCTTGCAGCTCCTATGACATTTCTGCTTTACTAGATTGGATGGTGAAAACTGATGAGAGAGGGTAAGAGCAAGAGAGGAGGGATGACATGCCAAAGGTCAATAACGCAGGTGTTGGGCTGATCTCAAACTCTATCTACTAACCATTTCCAGCGTTCACAACGAAGTTGAAAGAAGAATAACTTAAAGCCACGCTTATATGATTTTCACACGCCAGCATCCTAACTTGCCGCTATCTCGTGCTCATGCCTTTTTTTCACAGAGCCTGTCAGAAAAGTTATCGCGCAAGGATAAGGAACACCACGAATTAGAGGAGCGCCTGGGGCTGGAGCTGACTGCCAAGAAGGAAGCGCAAGCAAGCCTGCATCAGCGGGAGATGGAGATACAGGAGCTGCAGGCCAGGGCCGCAGGCGCCGAGGCCTCCCTGCAGAGGGCGCGGGAGGAGCTCGGAGAGAGGGCCGAGGATGTGGCGAGGCTGAAGAGGGAGGTCACAGAGATGGAGGTGAAGCACGGGGAGCTGAAGGCAGAGAGGAAACAGCTGCAGCATCAGAGAGAGGAGAAGGAGAGCCAAGGAGCCCAGCAGCAGAGCGAGATCAGTCAGGTACAGCTCAAATAAAATGATACAGAATGTATTTACTACTTACTATATAAAGTCTTTCACTGTTTTAGTACAAGGTTGAAGATGTGTACTGTTATAATAACAGTTATTTGATCAATTAGTGTTTTTACAGTTAACCGAACACAGCACAGGTTTTTAAATGTATATTTGTATACATCAACAAATCAATGCAAAGAATATATGCAGTATATAATAGATTTTTGATTTGTATACTCTCAGAGTTAAATTAACAGTTTATGTACTGTACCATAAAAACGAACCACTCCAAGTCTGGCATTAATTTCTCTCCCCGTCCAGTGGTGTAAAGTAACTAAATACATTTACCTAAGTACTGTACTTAAAGCTATACTGTGTAAGTTCAACTAGTGGTCAGTAGCGGTATTGCTTTTTTCGGCCGTTTTTCGGCCGGAGTCGTCGCGGACCACCGCCGCGGACCACCGGAGCGGCGCCGCAAACCACCGCGACCGATAGTAATCCGTGGAGGGGTAGAACGCATGGTAGAACGTAATTTTCTGGCCAGGATTTGTGGATTAAGAGGTTAAAATCCTTCACCATGGTAAACACTGTAGCCAAGCGGAGGCGCTTCCTGGAGACCAGAGCAGATAAGCTGTGATTGGCCGGTAGTGTACCATGTGTGCATGATAGGCGATGTGATTGGGCAACGTATACACAACGTATACAGATGATGCAGATTACGTCATTTTGGTGCGAAATCCGGTCCACGGCCAGGATCATAGAAAACATATAAAGAGAAGGCTTCAGAAGCTGAAAATAACGGAGTGGGTGTTCTAAAACTTTAGCGATTTAACAGTTAGGACAATTTTAAGATTTGTTTTATAAAAAAAGTTACATGGTACAACTTTAAGTAACATTTTGAGGTATTTGTACTTTACTTGATTATTTTCAGTTTTCAGTACTTTCACTTCTACTCCTCTACATCTCGGATCCAAATATTGTACTTTTACTCCACTACATTTATTTGAAAACTTTAGTTACTAGTTAATTTGCAGAAACAAATGATTATATTATAAAACATACGCTTGTAGAGCTGTGCTACCGAGATTTTCAAACATTTTTACTTTTGGTACTTTAAGTATATATTGATGCCAACATTTTGAATTACAGACTTTTACTTGTAAGGGTGCCCTCACACCAAAATACCTATGAGAGTGGAATCCGCGTTCCGCCAATGCATTTCAATGATAAGGGAGCGTTTTTTTGCAGAAATCCTCTGCTGGCATGAAACCGCTTCACTCTCATTGAAATGCATTGGCGGAACGCGGATTCCACTCTCATAGGTATTTTGGTGTGAGGGCACCCTAACAGAATATTTCTACATTGCAGTATTGATACTTTTACTTAAGTAAAACATTTGAGTACCTTTTCCACCACTGCCCCTGTCTACCTGTGTGCTGTTCCTGTAGCTGCATGCTAAGCTGCTGGAGGCGGAGCGGCAGCTGGGCGAGCTGCAGGGCCGCCTGAAGGAACAACGGCAGCTCTCGGGGGAGAAGCTCAAGGACCGCGAGCAGCAAGCAGCCGACATCCAGCTCAAACTCTCTCGCGCAGAGGAACAGGTAGGCTCGTCTGAACCGGAGCCTAATTAGAAAATGAACAGACGCAAATGTACGTCTGCATGAGCAGATTTAGATTTAACTGTACTATTAGCATTGATGATTCAACCACTTAAAGGTAAGGCAACAGAAAAGGGACAACTTAAGATATGCATACTACAGAATATCTATACAATACTGCCGGTTTCTTTTTATATATCATTAATTATATGTATATTACTTATAATGTATAATATTCTGAAAAGGCGAATGTACAGGTCGCATCATGGACATCACAGTAATGGCATCACAATTGGAATATTTTACAAGGTTAAAATGTCTTCACTATCTGCCTTATCAGAGAGATTGTATAGATTGAGATTCCACCTCCTACAATGAATAGCGGAAATAACCGATCAAGAGCTTGATAGATCTGCTATTTTTGAGAATGTTGAAATAGCACCTGCCTGATTGAAAGTAGTTAACCCATTAAGACCGGGAACGCATCTGTGTCACGTAACCACTTTAACCATTATTTTTGATAATATAATTCTAGGAGACATATAATTCTTTGACACATAATTCTACCTTTAGGATTTAGAAGACATTTCTAGGTCTTTTTTAGGTCTTAATGGGTGCTCTCTTTGGTGTGTTTGGATGTCCAGCTGAAGGAGAGCGCCGGTAAGAACACGGACCTCCAGCACCAGGTGGAGAAGGCCAAGCAGCAGCACCAGGAGGTGCAGGCCCTGCAGCAGAGCACCAATGGCAAGCTGCGGGAGGCTCAGGTACTGCTATACCGCCCAGCTCCACGAGGGAGAGGCCTTCACCTTCTCTTCAGCTATTCCTGCCTTCTACCTCCTATTCTGACCAAGCTGTGGTTTACATGAATTGTCTTTTAAATCAGTGGTTCTCAACCTGTGGGTCAGGACACCCAGGGGGGTCCCCAAATGATTTTGGGTGGTCATCAGATTATTAACTTAATGTGCAACATTGTTTTCTCTCTCAACAGTAAACAAACCAACATAAAGTTTTAAGTGTATAGACTAGAGGGTATCTGCACATTTCTAAAGTGACAATTTAAGGACTTTTTAATACATCTAAAATGACAAATCAATCATTGGACAAATTGTCAAATATTAGAGGCAGAAATTGTGAAAATAGACGATCTACAAGCTCACAACACCTCGTATTGGACAAATTGTCAAATATTAGAGGCAGTAATTGTGAGCATGTATATCTGCCATTTTCACAATAGAACCGTGGTATACAAAAGGTAATGCCTCAACTCTTAGTGCTCGTCAGCAGTTAAAATATGATTATTTTGGGGGTCCCGGCCTGAAAAGGTTGATAACCACTGCTTTAAATGAAAACCTTTTTAACTAGTATTGTCTGGCAGTTACATGATGAGAAAATTGTCACACACGGTTTTGCATATACCTTGTAGCAATGTCATGTCAAATCATCTCCCCTTGACCTAACCAATGGCGCTAGAGTGAGTCATTTTTAGAATGTGATTTAATCTTTTCCTTTATTATTCCGTTGTTGAGTTAATCATTGGGCGTTTCTTTTCACTTGAGATTTTCCTTTTTGTGCGTCAGATGATTAATTTCAGAAGTGGGTGAGAACTCTTTTTGAAAATCTGACAATAATAGAGAAATTGAATCTTATCGATCGATGTTTGGCACACAAAACTATTATACGGCGCGTCTCCGTTTAGAATGACCTGGAGCAGGTGTTGCGTCAGATTGGCGATAAGGACCAGAAGATCCAGAACCTGGAGGCCCTGCTGCAGAAGAGCAAGGACAGCGTGAGTCAGCTGGAGGCGGAGAGAGAAGACCTGTGTGCCAAGATCCAGGCTGGGGAAGGAGAGACGGCTGTTCTCAGCCAGCTGAAAGAGAAGAACCATACACTACAAGAACAGGTAGACACACACATACACACACACACACACACACACACACACACACACACACACACACACACACACACATACTGACACTTAAGTGGAGTTTAGAAAGTGGCACCGGTGTGGATCGGTGCTCCAGCGAACACACTAGACCAGTGTTTTTCAACCCTTTTCATATCAAGGTCCATTATTTATTTGGCATTTGAGCCACGGACCGCAGAGATTTAGCCTCTCAGACCCACAACTTAGATTACGATATTTTGTTAGCGCTGATTAGGATTTTGTCCACAATTACATGCTGTATTGATGTGTTGCCATAGGATTGATAACTTGTCAATCAGAATAACAATTCTTCTACATTCTATAATTGTGTAGACTTATTGTAAATTTAGTAATGCAAGTGTTTAACAATAATTTAACTCTCGAGAGCATAAAATGAAACCAAACCGTTTCAGTTTACACTATAAGGATCTACAGTATAAGGGTCCATTTGGTTACCAACTCTCCATCATTTAGCTGGGGACCACATCGAATCCCCTCAAGGACCACTGGTGGTCCCCGGACCATTGGTTGAGAACCACTGCACTAGGCTAGACTGTTCACTAAGCTCCACCTTCACTAGCGATTGTCCAATGCTAGCTTAGCAACCGTTGCCATTTGCCATAGACTCGGACAACGCTCCCATTCATGTGTCGGACACACAGTTGTTTACACCCTTTTCAAGACCGACCAATAGGGGTCAGCAGTGACAAGGGACTACAGTACATGGGAGAATTGTCAATTTGCATAATGATTAAAAACAAGGAAAAACTAATATTGCAATAAAGTGAAAGAAAGTGGCAACAAAGATTGGCTGCTAGTGTAACATCATTATCTAACAGGATAAGTCAAAAATGAGCTAATGGTCTCTTCTGTAACTGGTGCTGGGGAGCTGAAGGTCACCCACATGACAGACAAGCTGAAGAACCAGTCAGAAAGCCACAAGCAGGCCCAGGACAACCTCCATGAGCAGGTCCAGGAGCAGAAGACCCAGCTGCGTTCTGCTGAGGACCGAGCACAGTCACTCCAGACCTCTGTCACTGAACTCACAGCCCAGCTCACTGAGAACAAGGAGAAGGTGGCTCAGCTGGACTCACAGGTAACCTGCTCAATCCACCTGTGGCTCAACTTTCGCTCATCTAAATGGTCTTATTGAGTCAAATAATGAGTCAGCGGTGCAACGTAGGTTGAGAGCCATGTATACTGTATATACTGTATATATTCATCCCTTTCATCTCATTTGTTTGAGATGACTTCCGCAGTATTTCATAATGTTTCATACTTCGTTTTTGGTGGCACATATACATTTATACAAATAACAAAAATCTTGTATTTTATTATACACGACAGCACGTATACATGTCGATTAAGATGGGTTAATCCGGGGCTCCCGCTGAACTAGTGGTCCAGGCGCATACCACATACAAGCTCTAAGCCTGACAGCGTGTCGCGTGTTCAAGTTCTCTTCCCGACTCCCTTTGCTGCGTGTCTCTCCCTGTCTCTCTCTCCCTGTCCATCTTCATTCACTTGAACTAACAATAAAGGCAGAAAAGCAGAAAAAAAAGATGGGTTAATCCACATATCATTGTCGTCGGTTGGAAACCTTGTACTGTATGTCCAAAACCTTCCTTTTTAGAACCATGATTGAAAATAGTGAAATAGCTGATCTACAAGCACACAGCGCCTCGCATCGCAAGGCGTTGTTTCACTACTTTTGTGCAACACTTTTGTATGAAGTAGGGCTTTAATTAAAAAAACATACACGTTTGAAACTTGGAAATACAAGTTTCTGCCCGACAGTGACGATATGTGTCAGACTGTTGTTTTTCTTCCAATATACCCCCAGCTGAAGGCCAAGACTGAGATGCTGCTCTCTGCTGAGGCTGCCAAGGCTGCCCAGAGGGCTGACCTGGAGAACCACCTGGAGACGGCCCAGCATACACTGCAGGACAAGCAACAGGTCAGAGCCTTGTTTTCTCTGGTAGAAAATAGTGGTTCTACAGGCTCCTGTGAGCTTGTAGACCTGCTATTTTCAGTGCGCAACACCCACACGCAGTGTTGGGAAAGTTCACTTTAAAAACGAACTAGTTCAAGTTCAAGTTCAGAACTTCTAAAATGAACTAGTTCCTTTCATAGTTCATAATTCTATATTTTGAACTAAAGTTAATGGTTCCCCAAAATGAGCTAACTTGGTTCTTTTTCGTTCTTTTTTTAATCATAATTTTTTTAATACTTTTGGCTATTCAAAAAAAAAGAAGAAAAATTATATAATTATATATATATATATATATATATATATATATATATATATATATATATATATATATATATATATACTGTATATATATATATATATATATATATATATATATATATACTGTATATATATATGTATATATATAGGTCTATATATATATATAAATGTTTAGACGTTGCTGCATGCTATTATTTGTCAAAATTATTGACACAGCCCATATAGAACCACACATAGCAATAATTTCATCCAACTTAACATTGAGGTGCCCACAATATTTATGTGCCGACTGCCCAGTTCCCAGTCTTCCTGCACCCTTATTGTGAAGGGCTGAAGGCAGACGTTTCTAAACCTCGCGCACAGCATGTTTCCGCGTTGGTTAAAATAGCTGATCTACAAGCTCACGTTGTCTCGTGGATGCGACGCGTAGGACAAAGTATAGTCAGGCTTGCGAGACGTAACGAGGAGGAGATTCACAGTGCAGCTGCAGAGTGCAGACAGCACCGCATATCAACGTTCACGAGGAGCTGCGTGCAGTGCGTACTATTGGAGCATGTGAATGAAAAGAGAGACGAGAGGACAGACGACCGCACAGGCGCGGACCGCCGTATGAACGGCCGACGAACGCCGACGAACGCCGTTCACGGGCGTCAGAATGACCGCGTTCGACAATATCGTTCATCAAGCGAAAACAATTACGTTCAGTTCACGTTCGCCCAAAATACGAACGTGTTCATGAACGATCGTTCTTTGAACGCGTTCGGGTACAACACTGCCCACACGCATCTTAAGCCCAGTCCACACATGATTTGCGATGCACCAAAACCGTTGCTATACGTTGCAGCGAGAAATCGCAGCGGTCTAAATTGCCCTGTTTTGGGATTCCGTTGCCAGTGGTTGCAAGATGCAACTCAATGCATCACATATCATTGTTGTGGACTGGGCTAAAGTATAACTCCGCTTTACTGGTGTTGAACTGGGAATAAAATGCATCATAGCTCCTGAGACGTTGCTCACCAGCACGTTGACTTTTGTTTTTTAATTACACGTAATTACACAATAGAATGGATGGAGGAAGACTAAGAATGCTTAATTTCTGTCACCCCTCCCTCCCCCACAGGAGCTGAGTAAAACTCAGAAGAAGTTGGAGGAGCAAGGCCGCAGGCTGCAGGAGAAACGGGAGCAGTGCGGCCAGTTGGAGGCTGGCCTGAAGGAGTGCAAAGACAAGCTGCTGACTTCAGAACAGCGAATAGAGAAGTTAGAGGGACACGGCAAGGTCAGTGTCAAGTGTTTGGTGTAAGACTGCCTGATGGGGGAGTGGGGATTGTGTGAAGCCTGTGTGTGCTTACTACGCGATGTACACTATATTGTTGCTGTCGGGCAGAAACCTCTCATCTCAATGTTCCAACTTTTTTTATTTTTTCGTAAAAGATTGCCCTAATTGATCATAGACAGCGTCACACAAAAGAATCAAAAGTACAGTAGCACATCCACAAGCTCATTTTGAGCTTGTAGATCTGCTACCTTTGCTATTTTTGAATTTGAATCCTGAAAAGTAACAGTTTTGGACATAATGGTTTCCACCCGACAGAGACGATATACAAAACGTGGAAACGGTCTGTGCTCATATTGTTGATCCTGTACAAGGTACCTTTGCAATGGTCCAATAAAAAAGGCTTTCTATGGTATATATATACTTTCGTCTCAAGCGTGACTGGTGTGGTAATCTGTGACAGAAAGTTGAGATGCAGCTGGTGGAGGTGCAGGCTGCACGGGAGCAGGCCCAGCAGGAGGTGCAGAAGCTCCAGACAGAGAGGTCGGAGGCCAAGAGGAGTGCCAAGGAACTGCAGCACCAGCTGCAAACAGAGAAAACAGGGTGAGACACACAGGAGCACAGATTGGGCCTCGTTCACAAAGCTCTTCTTAAATGTCTACTATATTTTAGTGAAGCTTAGAGCCTAAGTGAAGAGCAACGTCGGATTCGTTAAAGGACATGTACAGCCTTGATTTGTGTGCATCTCAGTTGCATTAGAAGCCAAATTCAACCTGTTTGTCAATACAAATGCACGTTCGTGTTTGTTTGTTTCACTCCCCATTTGAAGGTGTTCCCCATTTGAACACCTTAAAAGGCCACCGGAATATTCAATGTGAAACCAACCTTCGTAGTACATCCACGGCGCTCGTCAAAAAGAACAGATTTACAAGCTACAATTCTTTGCATCACAATGCGTTGACAGCTTGTAGATCTGGTATATTAGGCCAGTCCCTCACGCAATGGATCAGAGTGAATAATGTATTGCTCAAATGTGTAGATGAGAAGAAGGTTTAACGTCACAGGATAAAATAGGCAAATAAAACATTTTGTGTTAAGTTTGGCACTATTGTATTATATTTCGCATAAAGAATAAGGTATTCTAATAACTGCCACATATGTTTTTGCCACTTGCCTTTTCCTTTGATATTGAATATTTGGATTGAATACTATATTACCGGTAGTCAGAAATGTAAACATATATTTAGGCTAAAAGGATTTTTAAAAAGTAATTTCTCTTGTGATAAGGGCTGCGACGCTACAAGAGGAGCTGAAGAAGAAGGCGGCTGCCTTGGACGACACCCGGCAGCAGCTGGAGCGCTGTGAGCAAGAGAGGGGGGCACTCAGAGCCCAGCTGGACAAGGTGACACAGGAGGGGAAGGCGCAACAAGCAGAGCTGGACAGAAAAGCCCAAAGTTTGGCGTCAGACCTCCAGAAGGCCCAAGAGGAGAGAGACACTCGAGGGAAGGAGCTCGCTGCTGCTAAAGACAACCTGGCCAAGACCAGCAAGGCCCTGAAAGAATCTCAAAGCCAGCTAGACAAGGAGAGGAAGAGCAGTAAGTCCACTATGGAGGAGAAGGTGAGTTCAGTAAACTACAGTGTGTTTCAAACTCAATTCTGTATAGTTCTCACATATATATACAGCAAGGAGATGCTACTCTTACTCTGGTTGATTAACTGTATCTTGTGTGGACCAGCCTTTGTCACATCCATGGCTTTGTGTATCTATGTACAGTATATTATGTTATTATTCACATTATTAATATTGTATGTTATATATTTCTTTCTTGTTATTCTACACTTTAGGAGAAGTTGCATGAGAAGGCCAGGCAGGAGCTTCTGAAGAACACGGAGGCCAGCGCTAAGGAGCTCAAAGAAGTCAAAGAGCAGACAGAGAGGCTGCGAGAGGTAAGTACAGTAACCTTACAGTGTGGAGCACACGCTAACCACAAGGTCAGTGGGCGAGTAGGTTGGGGTCTAAGCAATAGGGCCACCATGTGAATATGGCCAACTACAGTGATGAAATCAACCAAGTCTAATAAACAACAATCTGTCCCCAGGCAGAGAAAGGGTTGAACACCAAGATGGCTGCGCTAACACAGCAGCACTCAAAGACTCAGGAGGCCCTGAAAGAGAAGGAGAAAGGTGTTCAGCAGCTGCAGGCACAGCTAAAGACAGTCCAGGGGTCCTTCGACCAGGAGAAGAAGAAACAGGAGAGCCATGTGACGGAGCTACAGGGAGCGAATGCCAAGAAGGCAAGCAGTGTTCCCCTTAGTTCCATAATACTGTTCACATTTAAGCCACAGTTATAATAGTTATAACACCATAATGTATGTGTATCTGCAGTGCATATTGGTTTATTGGAAGTGATATTGTGTGTATAATGTGCCGGTGTGTGTGCATGCAGCATGTATATATAAACTGCCCCCCATCGGTAGGTTGAGGAGGTGGGCAGGTTGAACGAGAAGGTCTCTGGGCTGGGCCAGGAGTTGGCTGCCGAGAAGAGTCGCACAGCAGATCTCCAGAAGGGCTTAGAGCAGAGCCGGGAGAGCCTCACCAAACTGCAGTCTGACTGCTATGGAAAGGAGTCTGAGGTTTCGTCACTGCGCCAGGACCTCAAGGTATGTTATAACTGCTGTAAAATAAATGCATATGGATACTGGTGTCCCTACAGGTTGAAACTTTCAACTGGCTATTATGGGTTAGTGGGTTGGCCTTCTTTGGCCGACAGGCGAAAAAAAAACATTGGTACCTCTTATTTTTAAGGCAATTGATGGGACCATTGTATCTTAAATCGCTGCTGATTTGGAATCCTGTGACATACATATGTATAGGACATGTATAGGACACGCTCCAGTGACTGGCTCACACTAAAGGTCCCCAAAGCAAACACTGAACTGGGGAAAACAGCCTTTTGCTTTAATGCCCCAACCACTTGGAATGAGCTACAGCTTTAAACATGTTCTGTAAATGTAAATGTTTTGTGAATATTGATTGCACTGTGATGTATCTCAACGACACTGCAAATGAGGGCAACCTCAAAGTCTTTCGAGAATAAATAAAGGTTTGAATGAATTATTATGGTCAAAAAGTAGCCATTTGTCTCACTGGCACATTTACAGTGATGTTAAATTATGGCTACGGGACATGAAAAATAAATGTAAAACGTGTTGCACTGATGGCCACACCCCATGTAATAGTACATATTTAACGACCGTTGGCACCTGAGGAAAAACTGGTAGTATTACATGGCTTTTGGGGTGTGGCCAAGTGAGGCCAACAGTGGACCTAGTTGAAAGCTTCCTCCTCTAGAGGTCAGCGCAGAGCTAGTTTTCTGCACTTAAAAGTCTGTAATGGCATCTCTCCTGTGTGTGTGAACCTCATATGAGCTCTCTCTGTCTCCCTGTCAATTTAGACGTCAGAGGAGAAACTAAACCAGGCCCAAGAGGAGCTGGCTGCCAACCGCACACATCAGAGGGCCCTGGAGGAGCAGGCCCAAGAACTGAAGACAAGCCGGGCCTCTTTGGAGCAAGAGCTGGCCAAGCGGGACGGGAGACTCCAACAACAAGACCAAGCCCTGACAGAACTCCAGAAACAACAGGTACACAAACACGCACGCACGCACACACACACACACACACACACACACACACACACACACACACACACACACATACACCTGATGTATGACATTATGCAACTGATGTCTTGTCCTCTTCTACCTCTCAGGCTCTGGCTAAGGATGGCTTGGAGAAGCAGAAGGCCAGAGCAGATGAACTGACCAAGGCCAACAGCAGCTTGGAGAAGAACTCTACCAGACTGACCGCCGAACTCAAAGCTTTAGCGGAGAAAAGTGACAAGGTCAGACAGTTACTTTTAATTATACCACGGCCACGGAGAATACTCCATTCAGAGTGGCTGGAGGGTGTGCTCTATTTCCAGATTTTGATGTAGCGGTCTCATCACCGTTCTAAATTAATACGCATAAATAATACAAATTGTATTAGGCTAACTGTCATTTAATTTTAACATTAGCTAGGTCGTTACTGAGGCTTCTCCAACTTGCTGGAGTTGTATTGCCCTGAAATATGAATAGTCGTGACTTATTTTAACCTTTGGCAAGTGGCCATGGTATGTAATGGATAGTGTACAGTGAGTTTGGCTTACAAGCTTCCACTTCCATTAAACTGAGGCAGAACAGCAACCTGCTGTCAGAAAACAATAGAATAAAGTTCTTTACACACCGGGGGAGTGGTCAATTAACAATATGAAAATCGCCCGTTAAGTATTTCACATCCAAACTGTTCGTATTAGTTTGACAAATGTATTCTGCCCAAACTCGTGTGCATTTAGCCTGGATGTGGTTTTTAAACTCCTTCACATTCACAAAATTTCTTTGAAAATCTTCTTCCAGATCTCACTACTAAATCAAATATTTCAGATTCTATGTTTATCCCATTTAGGCCTAGAATTAGTGAATGCTTTAACCAGTGAAAAATAGCAGATCTACAAGCTCGCAGCGCGGCACTCTTTTTAAAAAGTCGTGAAAATGTGTGCAAATCTTTGAATATATGTATTTTCAAAGCGAATGTTTGTAACTCAAACTTTGCTTCTGGGTGGTCCCTGGAACTAAATATTTTGAGATGGGGGTCCGTGGCCAAATACATATAATTTTGGGGGTCCTTCACATGAAAAAGTTTGAGAACCACTGACACAGTAGTCTCTCAAGAACAGACTAACTGAGCTCCAGTTAAGTGAAAAGGACCTTTTCTTTGACGATGGCTATAGCCAGATCGCTGACATAGAAACATAGGTTTTTCAAAAAAACCTTAGAAGGATTCAAGACACCTACAGAATCGGGTCAAAATTCGAATTTTCACAATTTTTCAAAAATAGCAGATCTACAAGCTCGTAGCGCGGCACTCGGTGCCGCGCTGCGAGCTTGTATATCTGCTATTTTTCAATAGTTAAAGCATAAAATAATGATACACAATAATGTGTACCCCGTTCTAAATGGGTTATATAACTATAAGCGTTGTCCTCCAGGAGTTGGGCGAGCTGCGGGAGGCCAAGCAGCTGTTGATCCAGCAGAAGCTGGTGGTGCAGGGCCAGGTGGAGGCGGCGCAGGCGGCCCTGGACAAGGAGCAGAAGGAGCACGTGGCCACACGGGACGGCGTGGCCAAGAGGGAGGAACAGCTCCTCGCCCACACCAAGGAGGTCCAGGCCCTGCTGGTATGACCACCCGGCTAATCTGATGATGAAAACCACTTTAGATCTGTTGTAAATGTGCTGTATTTGGATCATTTCTAAAATAGAGCAAATAGCCGTTCTACAGGCTCACAGTCTCATTGCTCATGCGTGGTGAGCTTGTAAATCGTCTTTTCTCACCATCTTTAAAATAATAACTAGAAAGGGGCAATTCTGAGAAATTGTGGTTGCAAAAGATCACACCGGTGTGAAGTGAGGAGTGTTCACTTCACACAAACTTCTATTTTATCGCCTATAACGACTTGCCCAAAATAGGGACACTAGAAGTCACAGCATTAACCCATTAAGGCCGGGTCTTTGTCACTTTAGATTTGAACCACTTTAACCATTATTTTATGCTTTAACTATTGAAAAATAGCATATATAGAAGCTCACAGCTTGTAGATCTACTAGTTTTGAAAAATCGTGAAAATTGGTGCAAATCTTTAAATATATATATTTTTAAAGCAAACCTTTGTAAATCTTTGCTTCTGGGGAGGGTCCCTGGAACAAAATATTTTGAGATGGGGTTCGGTGGTCAAATACATATATTTCTAGGGGTTCTTGACATTAAAAAGTTTGAGCACCGCTGATCATAGAAACATAACGTTTTTCAGAAAACCGTTAAGGATTTAGAAGACATTTCGTAGGTATTTTTCCAGGCCTAAAATGGGTCAAATCCTCCCTCTCTCTCCCTCCTCAAGGCGGCGGAGAAGCGAGCCAGGGAGGAGCAGGTGAAGCGCGGCGAGGAGACGGAGGCCAAGCTGGGCGTGCAGGTGACGGCTCTGAACGAGAACGTGGCCACGCTGAAGAGAGAGTGGCAGGGCAGCCAGAAGAGGGTGGGCGAGCTGGAGAAGCAGACGGACGAGCTGAGGGGGGAGATCGCCGTGCTGGAGGCCACGGTGCAGAACAACCAGGACGAGAGGCGGGCCCTGCTGGAGAGGTTGGTGATTGTTTGTGGCGGTCAGACCTGCAGGCACCGTGAGACTTAAAGAGTTTAACCCCCTTGAACTTGAACTGCACTGTGAAAAGGTTTTGGATTATTATTCTTAACGGTAAAAAAAACAACTTCAACCACACAGCTATTTTGGCCATGTCATTATAGGTGTAAATGTTTTTTATTCATTTTTATTTTTAAATGATAAAAATGGCCGATCTACTAATTGAACCAGTGTAACCAATTTTGAATGATTTTTATTTTTGTTAAAGATTTGTTTTTGGGCTTTCATGCCTTTATTGATAGGACAGTAGACTGACAGAAAATGGTGGAGAGATGGGGAGTGACATGCGGCAAAGGTCGTTCCAATTGGGAATCGAACCGGCGACGCCGCCAGGCATCAATGCCTATGTGGTATATGCCTGGACCAGTAGGCCAGCGGGCGCCCCTGACTGCATTTTTAAATAATAGTTTAATTAGAAAAGTTTGTATTTATTTATATATATATATATATATATATATATATATATATATTTGATTGTGTACAGTAGACTGACAGGAAATGGGGAGAGAGAGATGGGTAGTGACACGCAGCAAAGGTCGTCGAACCCGCGACACGCTGTCAGGCTGGATTAGCAGCCTACTGTAGGTGCCTGGACGTCTACGCCGGCCGTCCAGGACAAGAAAAGTGAATGTAAAGTGTGCTGAGGTGTGGTTTGTCCTGCGGTCATGTTGTAGGTGTGTGAAAGGCGAGGGCGAGCTTGAGAAGCTGCAAGCCAAAGTGGTGGAGATGAGACGGAAGCTGGACGACACGACTGCAGCCATGCAAGAACTTGGCAGAGAGAACCAGTCGCTGCAGGTTAGATCCAGCAAATAACAGTAGTTGCGACTTGAACACTAAAGCAATGTATTAACAATAGTGGAGTACAGCAAAGTTGTTTAGAGATCAGACACTTCTGGGAATATACTGTGTTAGTTGCATTACAGATAATTATTTGAGCCACGACGCGATTGCAAAACTATTGTAATGCGGCCATACCGCTATGTGTGTTTATACTGTATAAAATACAACCTTTTGTAATTTCTCCAAATCAATATGACATATGGTGCAATTTGACAAGCTCTGCGATGAGCCACGTACCTCAATTATACACACCTCTAGGTAGCATTTGTATATGAATTGTCATAAACCACATGAACCCTGTTCTGGGCATGTCATAATAGGCGAACATTCGACGTACAAGCTCACAACGCCTCACAACATGATGCGTTATGAGCTTGTAGCTCGGATATTGTTTTTGCTATTTGATGATGTTCCAGAGAATATAGGGTTTAAGTGATTAATGGCGACTGTGTTGTTTTATAACTCTGGCCCTTTCTCCTCCATGCAGATCAAGCAGTCCCAATCTCTGACCAGGAAGTGGACAGAGGATCACGAGGTGCAGAACTGCATGGCATGTGGGAAGGGCTTTTCTCTCGCCGTCAGGAGGGTGAGAGATGACATTTCGTGCTCAGGGTTGATTGATTGTTTATGTACACAAATGTAGACCACTTGTAGTGTTGTGAGACTATAGGGATGGGACGATAATCGCTATTGTCATTTATCGTGATAAAAAAAACACTCACGATAATCGTATTGTGGCGTTTTAATTTATCGTGAAATTGTTCTCCGTCATGCACTGGGATCTGTAAATAACGTACTTGATATAGTCCTTTTTTTCCACTCTCTACCAAATCTCCAAAAAATAAATAGCCGATCTACAAGCTCACAACCCGTGGCAACGCGACACGTTGTGAGCTTGTAGATCTGCTATTTCTTTTGGCAAATGTTCCGCCCCATGATAAAGGATGTTGGGGATGTTTTGATTATCGTGATAATATCGTAAATGGCGATTTCTTTGGTCACAATAATCATATCGTCCCATCCCTATGTGAGACTGTCTTGTCCCGCGAGTAACGATAGACCACACCTCTGTCTTGTGTTTCTGCCAACATCCAGCACCACTGCAGACACTGTGGGAACATCTTCTGTAACGAGTGCTCGTGCAGGAACGCCCAGATCCCCTCTTCTAAGAAGCCAGTACGAGTGTGCGAGACGTGCTTCGAGGAGCTCCAAGGGTGATCTCTGTTTCTTCCCCATGTGTACCCCCCTGCCCCCTCCCTCCCTCCCTCCCCTCAGGCAGAGCAAGGCATGTTCTGTCATATTCAATGTGCTCTATAACGAACAGACGGAGTGGACAGATGCCCGTCTCCCTGCCACAAGCGACTCGGCCCTGGCTCTGGTGTGAAGGGTCCGGCAGGTTGAGAGCCATTCGTCTTGAGGATTAATGGCGCTCGTTCACCTGCAATGATGAGGAAGCAACAGAGCCACGGGATGGAACAAGAGACACTGAGAATGGGGAGGGCTAGCCTGTATCTGTATTTGTGCCTTCGCTGCTCCTGTGGACTGCCAGAGAGTGGAGATTGGGGAGAGCTGCACAGCACCATCCATCTCTTCACATGCACATCATCATTTGCACCTTCATCTCCATGTGGCGTTGGTAGTGTTTGCAAAGTGGCATGCACATCATCATTTGCACCTTCATCTCCATGTGGCGTTGGTAGTGTTTGCAAAGTGGTTGGCGTAAGTGTTTTGGTGTTAAGGGGCATCCAGAGTTCTAAAGCAGAGAATCATACTGAAAGTGTTTTGTTTTTATTTTAAATGAGGATGTAATAATCATAATGGAAAAGTCTAAAATTCCTAATTGTTTTTGTTAAAATCAAGTAATTGTTTTCTTAAATATAAAATATGATGTTCTAGAAATGGACTTAGACGCCTTATTTGTGTTGTGCATTTCTTTTTCTGTAATTTACAAATCTGGAAATATACATTTTTACCCAATTAAATTAACCTTAGTGAAGCTACTGTAATCTCAATAATTGATATTTTGTAATCTGATTTTGGGGGTACGTGGTTATGTCATTTGCCCTATAATTATTGATTTGTTTAAATTGAGGACACTTTTGTAACTATGAATATGCAGCCTTTATACAGTAAGTTAAGAAATGTGTGATTACCAAAATGCAGGCAAATTGTCTTTTCGAGCATTCCATGTAATCCCTCCAGGGAATAACTGGGATAAATGGAACTATTACAGCATGATCTGACTTACTGTCAAACTAAAGTCAGCTTGTAAAACGTGTTAAAATAATGATTATGTAATAGATTACACAATAATCAACTATTGAAGAGTGGTTATTGCTGTGGGTTTGTGTCCCCCATCACATACAATACTTTTAAGTAGGGATGTCCGATATTATCAGCAGATTTTAGCATAACAATTTAATATTGGAAAATATCGGTATCTGTAAAAAAAAAATGGTTCTCACTCACTGTATGATGTGTGATATGAAATGTGACCATACCATAATCACAGTAATCCAAATCATATTCAAGTAGCCTACTTTTGGAGATAAATGAGACAGAGGTGTGTGTCCAGCTGACACTCTTTGACACAGGTGTCTGTGTCCAGGATAGTTGTTAAAAGCTAAGTATTCAGCCTGTTTCATGACCAAAGAATGTCTGCAGGCGTCTGTAAAATGGTGGATTATTGGCAAAATGACTGCCATGTTTGTTTGTTTTTCACTTCTTTTCAATGTCCTACATTTTCTATCACACACAAACACATGGTATGAGGACTATGAACATTGCTAATTGCATACAGAAAAAAAAAGAAAAAAACTTTTGTATGTACAACTGATTTTGTGTTGTAACTTTTTTCAGTGCTACTCATTCCTATAAAGCAGGATTAATTTTTTATTTGCTTTTTTTTATTTCTACAAATGGTGGTGCTCCCCCCCAGTTAATGCGGTTATGAATGGTGCTTGTGTGTTAAGCATTATTTTGCCTGCTTCCATTCAACCGCTTTGACTACTGCTAGAGCCCTGTGTGCTCTGCTTTCAAGCAATAACTTTGTGTGTGTGTGTGTGTGTGTGTGTGTGTGTGTGTGTGTGTGTGTGTGTGTGTGTGTGTGTGTGTGTGTGTGTGTGTGTGTGTGTGTGTGTGTGTGTGTGTGTGTGTGTGTGTGTGTGTGTGTGTGTGTGTGTGTGTGTGTGTGTGTGTGTGTGTGTGTGGGGGGGGTAGGGCGGTAGGGCTCTGGTGGTGTGTGCCTGTACAGCTCCACTGTGTATGGCTGCTCAAAAGCTTCTCAGTATCTCTTGCGCACATTCTTCAGAGATGTCAATGTTGATTTAAATTGCAGTTGTTGCTGTAGGTTCTGTGTACAGCCTGTGTGACTGATCTGTAACTGACAACACTGTAAAAAGAAAAATATGTATTCCTTTTTTGTTATTTAAGTTTGCTGTCAAGTTATGATACCGGCAAGACCTTTATGTGCAATTGTCAAAATACGGTGGCTGGAGTAGGCTATGTAACCGAGCAAATGACAGTGCAGGCTCTCCTCGCGTTCTGCAAATGAATGGCTTGTTTAGGACATAGGCTGCTGTTCTGAGCTCTGTCCATGCCCTGTACTTTACTGCACTGTAGGCTCTAGAAAAGAATGTTCCATTTCAACAGCCAACGTTCATAAGGACACTTATTCGTTCTTTGTGTTGCATTTATTTTGTTTGTCTACCTCAGATTGGCACAGAAAAGGCACAGTTTTTAAACCTTAAATATCACAAGTAGTATTTTGCTCTAATACTGGTTACTGAGTCCTAGTCTAGATAGAAGATCTGCACCTTATTGTGTTCTGGGTTCATCCATGCAGCTCTCCAGTCCCTGCCACTCGCATACAGAAAAAAAAAAAAAAAGAAAAAAACTTTTGCAAGCGTCAGCATTTCTAATGTTTTGGTTATCATCTTAATTGTACTTAATTGCTTATTAAGACTAAGCTTATGGTAATTATCTTTGTAAAAATGTTTCTATTTGTAATGGACAGGAAAAAAAACATGTGGATAAACCCGCAGGTCGACGGCAAAATATGTAAGTCCAAAAATGTCTTATTCATTTTTAGAAAATGGCACTATAGACCTACACTGAATTGTGGCTTGATTCACTTTGATGTCAGTGGTCATGCATGATGAATCGGTTGACTTGTAGATCACACATTCTTTTCCATGTTTTGTGTCTTGGTATCATATCCGTGGTGATGTGGGTGTGCCTTAAGCAAAGGTCTTGTTTGGTCTTAACTCTGCGTGAGCAGTGTGACATGCACCCTGCACAAGAACATCCTCACTGATCATTTTCACTCTTGAGAGTGTACAAACGGAACCAAACACTGACCGGGTTAAAGGACAACTCCGCACTAAATAATATATAAAGTAGCCTCATTTTCCTACTTACAGTATATTGATCCCAAATGACTCCAGCAGCCTTCATAGCATAGATTGTGGAGTTCATAAGCATATTTCTACTTAAGCAATTTGTTGCGGTCAAAAGGTATTTTTTTTTTTCATGGATCTGTCATCATTGTACACACATCCATGCCTTGGTTGTCCCACATGAGCCACCACAGTCTCATAAGTCATGTTTTATGTGTTATTTAGTGCAGAGATCTCCTTTAAGGGCCGTTCACACTGAGCACTATAACGATAACTACCATGTTCACCATTGTATTTTATTATAGTTGTGGTGTGGACTCTGCCATCCACTTGATTTTTAAAACGATATTTGTATGGTTATAGCAATAGTGCTCAGTATGACTGGCCCTTTACAAATGGATACATTCATTAACATCTTACTATATGTATTATCACAGTCTCCATGATTGACTACTTGTACTGAGAGAGGGATTCATTATAAAAAAAAGGAATTATTTAATTTATGGGAAGATGTACCAAGCTTTTCTTTTCATATTTTCCATCTTGACAAAGTAAATAAAACTTAAGTGTTTATATTTCCCCTAGCTTGTTTTCTTTTCTTATCGAAATGGTTTCATAAAACCTCAAGTCATGACAAATTAAAATGCATTATCTGCAGTACAAACCACGGCACTCAGTGATAGAAATTGTTACTACACGATCAGAGATTTATTGTCCTATCCCAGCAATGCCCTTCCCAGTCAAGGCATTTCTTTTACAAAATGATTCTATATGGGCACAGTCATTTACAACACTTTGGGGATCCTTTAAGCCTGATACATACTTCATGTGCAGTATACAGGGTAAATAAAGGGTATTTGTATTGATCCCTGTGAGGTAATAATGACTTCTCTGCATTTGACCCATCCTAACTATGAGGAGCAGTGTGTAGCCAAAGGGGTGCTCTGGGAGTTGTGAGTCTTTGCTCAGTGACACTTCAACACGAAGCCTGGAGGAGCTGGAGATGAATCGGAGACCTTTCACTTCCCAGGCTGCCGCTCTACCTCCTCAGCCTCTGCCTCTCCGAAGTGGCAATTGCCATGCAATCGTGGCCTGTGCCGCGGTGCATGGACGCGTAGCCACGCACCTTCAATATTTTACATGGACGGGGTGCACTGACCACGTTGGCAGCAGTGGCTTCAGTTCAGAAAAAGCTAAGGTATGGCAACATGACTGGTGTCCGCGCGCGTGCAAGACACCAGTCATGTTGCCATACCTTAGCAACAGGCACGGTGAAAAGTACATTTTATTACTTCCCCCTGTTGCCAAAGGTATGGCAGCTGCCATAGCTTGCCATACCCAATTGACGCCTCTGGTTGGCAGGTTAACCTGCCAGACTACATAATAACAGAGCAAAGACAAGTTGAGTTGAAGGGTTCGTTGCTATGGCGATCAGGAGGAGGTCCACTCCATTCTTTCAACCACTCTGAACTATTAGACGGTGTGAAGTTCACGAAGACCACGAGCGCTTCCCACACCGTCAAGAAGCATGGACCAGAGTGCATGTTGACAGTAGATCCTTTAGGTGGTGTACTGTAAGAAGCATGGACCAGGCTTTAGAGTGCATGTTGACAGTAGATCCTTTAGGTGGTGTACTGTAGTAGTGCAGGCCAGGGTCAGAGGAGTCATATCTGTGAAGACTCCAGCCACAGTGAGGAGCTCTTGACTCGTGGCTGCTGGCAGTCCAGCTTCAGCAGTGCTGCCACAGCGCCTTCTATCTTTGACATCCACACTTTCTGCATAAAACAAAATAGCACAAGGGGTGTGAACACGTGGAATCCTATCCAGCAGTGTCAATGCAATCTAATGGTTTTTGCATGTCAGCGGCTTGAGTGACGAAACACTTTACTAAAGGAATACTGGATGTTTTACACCTGGCGTGATTGTAATGCCTTACAATTTGACTAATATTTGGTTGGGGCAAAGATGTTATACATTCTAATAGCCTCAAAACGACCCAGAGGTGAGTAGCAAAGTGAGTTAATATTATTGCCAGGTACATTACATGGAATGAATGGTTTCTAAAAATAACAAAAGGCATGTTGGCATGAAAGGTTATAGTGTATTAAGTGTCATTTTGCTTAATTATCTAAAACATCAACGTCATATGTGCCTGACTGCCCAGGTGCACATGCCATTTGAAGAACTATCTCAGATTATTATCTCGCCTACTGAAGATTGTGGTAACACCCTAGGCTACCAATGCACTTCCACATGACTGATCCACTTTAAGCTAACAGACAGTTGCACGTCATTATTTTAACCCCATGTGGTTGCTGTTCAGATGGTAGATGATCCACATACTTAAGGTATAATCATTTCTGATTCCCACGAGAAAACATGCTAGGCATGCGATCATGCCAACAGAAGTTCATCAGTGCTCTTCCAACGTAGGCCTGCAGCGGCGTTCGTGTGAAATGCTGGTACGTCTTATGAAACGTACTGTATCATGGAGCTTGACAAACGCACACATTCCCAAGAGGGACAGCATACTGTACCTTGACGGACTCGGACGGAGCTTGCAGGATGAATGCACCTATGCACTGCTGGTAGCGGTTCTGATGCATGATTATGAAAGAGTGAGGCAGGCCCGATGCTGGAAAGGAAGGGTTCAATAACATTAGTTCTAAACACCACCCCTGTAATAGGGCCAGACGGATATCGGATGGGCCGATATATCGACCATTATTCTTTCGGCAGGGGCTGACACTAACTGTTGCCTGACTGCCCGTGGCAAGTAAATAAACGTTTGTGCAAGTGGAGGTTGCTTTCAGGTTTCCTGAAGTGTGTTTGAGCGGGGGAAGCAACCGTCTTCATTAAATATTATTGGTTATTCATGAAGGAACAAATAATGGTACCGCTTTACAACTTGATAGTTGTGTTCATTCAGACTGTCAAAGTGACTGTTGCCACTCCACAGTTATCGATTGGATTTAACATCAATTAGATTTACTTTCGGGGGAAGTGGCCATGACCTTAAGGCAAGTAGAACTTGACCTGAACATACCTGACAGGCAAGTACCTGACCTTAATGTCAACCCCTGCATCGTTAATTATGCAGACAATATGATCCATTTGAACCACTGTCAAATTTTTGTTTGTGTGCCCGGATTATGCCTCAATAATTGGGTGACACACACCCAAATAAGGCCATGCCTGACGTCAGCGCAAATCAGCATTGTTAGGCAACGGTTTCCATTGTGTCTGACATCACATGCCCGTATATGGAGATCTCCAATATCAGCAAACAGAAACAATGTCATCCAAACAATAACAGAAGGAGATGGTGGCAGCTACCTGACGCATTGAGCTGGTCCACGTTCTTGAGCTGTAGCCGGTCCAGTGATACGGGCTGGTCCAGAACTGTGAAGGTGCTGCCGTCCTTCAGCAGCTGGTCCAGCTCCAGGTTTTGTGGCGGTCTCATGGGACTCTGTTCTGGTCCAACAGACTTCTGCAGTAGATGTGGACAAAAGGACGTTCAATAGAGAGAAAACATGGAAGGACTTGATCTATGAACACTACGCAGTCACATCCAGTGGTAGGCCTGCTGAGGGAACACTACGCAGTCACATCCAGTGGTGGAAAAGGTACTCAAATGTCTTACTTAGAGATCCGCTGATAGCCCCGAAATTATCATAGCATGATACAGTAGGTCACGTGGTCTCTCTGAAAACAGTTTGAAACTGCACGCGACGTGTGTCTGACTAACCTCGCATCAGAGAGAGAGAGAGAGAGAGAGAGAGTCCGTCAGGACACAACGCATTCATTGAGATGAGTGGAGAGAGAGTGAAACCCAGCGTTTTATTTCCAATAAATAAGGATAAAAAACTACTTGTTATAAACGACCTTGGTGTAAATAAGTGATTTGAAGGAGGATATATACATTGCTGAACAGTTTCAGAAACGCTGTAATAATGGTCATTCCTCCTCGGTCAGGACAGGCTGTCTTTTCACCTCTCCCTCCCGTGGATAGTGCCCTGGTCCCCGGGGAGACGACAGTAACAACTCGGTGATTTAGCGTTTTTTTCCCCAACAAATAAGCATAAACAATCATATTCACATGAACAATGTTGATGTAACAACCACATTTTTGTGGAAATATATTTTTTATATTCACAGATTTATATATAAAATACATTTTCGTGTAGAGTTACTTCCTTGTTTTTAGTGACAGCTGCGGGCGAGGGGGAGAGTATCTGCCCCTCACCCCCAGCAACAGCTGACCAGTAAAGTAAGTACAGTAAATGTATTTGATTGGCTTATTGCGCATTCCCATAATGACATCATACAAATATTAACTTGTTTTTAAGATGATTTCTTAAGGTGACAGTAACCCTTTAGGTGACATAGCCCCTTTAAGTAAAAGTATCAATACTGCAATGTAGAAATAGTCTGTTACAAGTAAAAGTCTGGA
Organism: Nannobrachium achirus; assembly: GCF_963921795.1. Taxonomy (NCBI): domain Eukaryota; kingdom Metazoa; phylum Chordata; class Actinopteri; order Myctophiformes; family Myctophidae; genus Nannobrachium; species Nannobrachium achirus. The sequence goes on from NC_137820.1 coordinate 24,666,686, forward strand.
ATTCAAAACTGACTTGACTAAAAGTACAAAGGTTTTGGTGACAAAGTGTACTTAAAGTACCAAAAGTAGAAAGTTATCATTATGCAGAATGACCCGTTTCACAAGTTTTCAAATGTATACAAATCTTTTGAAAATAGTAGATCTACAAGCTCACAATGCGCCACGATGCAACGCATTGTGAGCTTGTAGATCGGCTATTTTCAAATGGCCATAATGTATATAAGGTTGAAATGGTTAATGTATATTTTGTAATAATCGTATATTTTGTAAAGTAACTAGTATCTAAAGTTTTAAGTAAATGAAGTGGAGTAAAAGTCCAATATTTTGATCCGAGATGTAGTGGAGTAAAAGTATTGGAAATTAAATACTCCATTTGCACACTCTGAGTTACAGAACTCTAATGGTCCATTTGCACACTCTCTGAATGTCTCTTCTACATTTTGAAAGTTCACGCCACGTTCCCAAAAAAAGTTAAAAATACTTGACGTACCTTTTTGTTTCTCTTTATCTTTGTGATCAGGAGGAATTCATCGAACAGGAACAAGTACACGTCGATCAGCTTTGCATTCTCTGGTGATAAATGAAAAAAAACATGGATCTTCAGCGTGGTCCTATCAACAAGCATGTTCAAATACTGTAATAAATATATTACAGAGCTACTGTATGTCTGCACTGGAGTTTCACCTGTGAGCACCAGTTTCCCATCATGCAATAGGCTTCGATGAGAGATGAGGTTTTCCAGAGTGACAGCTTTCAGAAGGTGTTTCAAATTCTGGAAAATAAATACAACTAAATAAAGGTTTTAATTTATTACCTGGTATATAATTGATATTATTAGCCCCCTGATACAGGACCTAATTTACAAACGAAATGCGATACCTTTTGGCATAGATATAAAACCAGGAAATAACTTTCTCTTTTCATGCCATGAAGACTTTGATTTCACATTCTGATATGCCGTTATCAGTTGGTATGACTCAATCTGTCTCTCTCTCACTCACACGCACATGCGCACACACACACACACACACACACACACACACACACACACACACACACACACACACACACACACACACACACACACACACACACACACACACACACACACACACACACACACACACACACACACACAGTAAAATCCTGAATGTTAACCACTTAAGCCCTATATACGTACACTCTGTTGTACAGCCGAGATACAAGCTCACAACAGGATGTGACACATTGTGAGGTTGTAGATCTGTAGATTTCAGATGTTTTGCCTATAATGACATGCCCAAAATAGGGTGGCCAGGTTTAAAGTAGATAAACACCCACAGTGTACAAACACAAACCTCAGGAACGAAGGCGCGCTTGTCTCTCTCCCACACAGGCAGCCACACCAAGGCATCTCTCAGTTGTTTCACCTTCTGGTAGTTATCCAGCCATTTGACCTTCCCTTCTAAATCGCCTGGAGACGAGATAGAAAAACATTGTTACGCTCAGTTAATTTAGACATCAGGATGTTGCTGCGTAGGTTTGTTTTATTTTATATAGACAAAAGACCAGTTGAAATAGAAAAGCAAAAGTCTGAAACAAGCATGTCTCAAAATGTCATCTAAAATACATTGTAACACGTTCTATAAAGCCAATGTCTTTAATGTGTTATATAAGAGGGCTGGACGATATATCATTATTATATTGACACTGTCATATGAGACTAGATATCGTCTGGGATTCTTGATATTGTAATATCATGATAATAAAGAAGTGTTGTCTTTCACATAAGTTTCACAAACGCCCTATTATACTTAAAACACTATTGGCTATAGTTTCCCCAGTGGTGAGCAGGAACTTTACCCCTATGGCATCCTCTCACTATAATGGATTATAACAGTGATTATAATGCATTATGCATTACAAGTTCACAACTATGACAATTATGATGCAGGCCAAAAGGTGTGATTGTCCATGTTTTATGTTACTTTTAAATGCTTTATAATGTGTTAGGATCGTTTTAAAGCATATTATAAAGTGAGTGATCAGAACTATACTTTTACAGTGTTATAAGCAGATAATGCATTACTGACATGGGCGTCATATTGAAGGTTGCCAAAGAAGACAATACCGATTCGTCTCCCAGCACAGGGCGTTCCTAATTTTGTATATTTGGTATTTAGCCTGGAGAGCTACTACATTTAGATGGACTAACCCACTTACCCCTGACATACAATCTGCTCACATTGATACGAATTACGAACGATATGTTCTAATACTTTCAGCATGATACTGTCATAGCATGGTTAGCAGAGCTGTGTTAAGACTGTGTGTGTGTGTCTGTGTGTGTGCGTGCGTGCGTGCGTGCGTGCGTGCGTGCGTGCGTGCGTGCGTGTGTGCGTGCGTGCGTGCGTGCGTGTTGGGGATGGAACGATAAGTGATATTATCGTTTATCACGATAAAAAACGATAATCGTATCGTGGAGATTTAATATATCGTGATATCGTCCTCTGTCATGCACTGGGATCAATTCATCTTTTATTTGCCGAGCTGCAAAGTACCACATAAAGGTACTTATAATAGGTACTTGATACAGTCTTTTTTTCACTCTCTATCAAATGTCTTTGCCAAAAAATTGCCGATCTAGAGATCTGTAGATCTTGTAGATCTGTAATTTTTTGGCAAATGTTCCGCCCCAGCATAATGGATTTAGATTATTGCGATAATATCGTAAATTGTGATTTCTTTTGTCACAATAATCGTGATATGACATTTTCATATCGTCCCATTCCTATTGTGTGTGTGTGTGTGTATGTGTGTGTGTGTGTGAGAGTGTGTGTGTTTAGCATGGGCGTGATGGTACCGTGGCGTGAGAGATTAAACCACACACCTTTTCCAGTGAATATCCCCCACGCCCACGGGACATTGGCCTGTTCATTGAGGCCAGAGTCACAATAATATTCCCCTGTCACAGCAACTCCCTGTCCCTGTGCAGTGTTCCTCTTGGGTGTGCAGTGTCACACCCATGTAATGGTTACAGGAACACACGTTATCAAAGAAAGGCGAAGCCATACTGGTCGGTTTATTTGAATTAAAACATCACGTTGAGATGTCTCTAGCGGCTATTTCTCATATCCTGTCAATCTAGTTACAGAGTAAACCAACTGTCCGTGTCTACAGGCACAGACACGTTGTGAAGAAATAAATGGCCATTTGGCTTCAAGCCAAAGCATGCCCAATCTGTTTGGATAGCGAGCTCTAAAAGACATGAATTGGTATCTCCTTGCTCGTGTTTACTTAGTGAATCCTTTATATAATGGCCTCTCATCACAAGATAAGCCCCAGTGTTTTGTTAAACCAAAACCTGACAAACGTATCGCTAACCACCATGTAATCCACAGGTCCTGATTAATAGCAAATGCTATTAATGCCCCGCTTGTGAATGTTTTGTGTATGTGTCGCGAAAGTCATAAAACGAGCTGAGCAACAATGTTATTATTCCTGTATCAGAACTAGCAGAGCAACAATGTACTTATTACCTGTATCATTGAGCATACCGTAATCTGATGAGGTATTAATGACACACTTAGTCAGCACCCATGTTCTTCACTATTCTCATGCCAAGATGGTGTCAAGGAACATTAATTGCATAATGTGACTAAGCACTTTGTGGCTTAAATGGGAAGAGCTAGTTAATGCTAGCTAGCAATATGGAGACATGGATGGAGACGTGAAAATGTGGGCAAAACAACAGATTTTCATTTATTTTCCATGAACAAAGACAAAATATTCATTTGGGTTTATTAAGGTATTTGCATCTTGAAAGTCCAGGCTTTGGACTCAATGTTCTACCAACGTTTAACAATGCGTTGTTGTGGGGATTCCTGATATTCAGTGACGCCGGGGGGGAATAAGAATAAGATGCTCACATATGGAGGTGTCCACCTGCTCCGCTATGACCTGCAGACCACTGGTCTCTTCCTCCGTCCTGCACCTCTTCCCAATGTTCCTCAGCAGGAGAGGGTAGCGAGTCAGCCTTTGCAACGGCGCCACCAACAGGTCACGCAGCTGCAGCCTCCGACACTGCTCGTTCCTTTCACACCACTGAGAGAGAGCGAGGGGGGGTGTGGGGGTTAATAGAGAGACAGGGGGATAAACCCACAGAGAGAGAGAGAGAGTGGGGTGAGGTTAAAGGAGAGCAGGGTCAGGGAGAGAGAAAAGAGGGAGAAGAGAGAAAAAGAAAAAGGTCAGGCCGGTGGGGGTGAAAGGGAGCGCTTGTTAAGACACGGTGGAGAGAAAGGGGGGAGGGGAAGTGGAAGTAGAGGAAGGGGAATGTGGAACAGAAAAATGATCTCCAGGAACAAAGAAAAAAAACAACAACAACAATGGAGCGAGGAACTAGGTTGAGAGGGAAAGTTACACAATGCAGAGAGACAACTTGTCACATTCCAACCCCTGGTGAGCCTTAGTGACCGTGAACAGGTCATGGTTGTTTACGGAGCAGCGTCACATGTGTGTTCTCTCTCTTCATTCTTGGCCCGTGCGCTGCCTCTGCCTGCCTGGTTGTCAAGGTGCACCGCGGGCACCGCAGTGCCCCGATTTACTACTGATGCAAAATAACCTGTGCAAAGGAAGGAGTCGTCTCTGTGTACCTTCACATAGGAGCCAAAGTCCTCTCTGGGTTTCAGGCTGTCCAGATAAACCAGGGCGGTGGAGTAGTTGAGGCAGTACTTCTGCAGACAGTAGCATACGCTCTCGTGGAAAGCCTGCAGGCAGAGAAGAACAATGCTTAATGCACGGCAGATAACGATACTCAATGTACACCATGTGACAACAAAGTTAAGCACTATTCCCACCGGCCACGGTGGGAATAGCCACGGACACTATAGAGATAACTATAACAATATCGTTCACCATTGTATTTTTGTAATAGTCGGTGTGAACACTGCCATCCACTTGGCTTAGAAAACTATACTTTTATAGTTAGAGTGCTTGTGTGAATGGCCATTAAGGCAACAAAAGCTAACAGAGGACCATATCGCCTTTCTGGATATAAACGTGCAGTATCAGACGGGTCCCTATTCTGGGGTAAAACATTTGGAAAAACAAGTAGTACATCTAAAAGCTCACAACACATCGGATAGGCTATTTTCGGTGATGAGATTTTGTGTAAAGGGAAAAAGGAGGGGGCCCAGAATTGACCCCTGGGGATAAGATTTTTCTTTCTTTCTTTTCAAATCTTTTTTTATTAAGGTACATAATGAGGCAGGTACACACACATATTGATGACACCCCAAGTCCCATTCCCATCACAATAATCATTGGTACAAATTAGCACAAGATCTGAGGTCATCACGGTACGTACAAATTTAGTATAAAGAAAAGAAACCCTGCCCATAAAGGATAATAAAAGAAAACATTTTCTCCCCTCCATATACCCAATTTAGTGTTAAGCCAATTCCCCCATTCCCATACTCTACGCTAAACCCATCCCTGCTAATCCCCATTAAGATTTTTATTTCTGAGAACCCAATCTAATCTATGAACATACTTATTGTGTGTGTGTGTGTGTGTGTGTGTGTGTGTGTGTGTGTGTGTGTGTGTGTGTGTGTGTGTGTGTGTATGTGTGTGTGTGTGTGTGTGTGTGTGTGTGTTACTATAACTTATAGTAGAAATTGAGACATGGACAGTGTGAGGACCATTTTCCTGGTCCACACAAAATAAATCGTCATTTTATGGTTAAAATAAATTTGGGGAGTTAGGTTTACAAATACCGGTAGGAAAAGGTTCAGGTTATGAGTTAGGACTATCCATTTAGAGGCTAGGTTTAGGGGTTGGGGTTAGAATAATGCCTGATTTATACCCACTTAGCTGCATGCCTGTGTTGTGCACCGAAAATAGCCGTCCTAAAATGCTGATGCCCCCACAAGTATAGTAATGCAAACGTGTGTGTGTGTGTGTGTGTGTGTGTGTGTGTGTGTGTGTGTGTGTGTGTGTGTGTGTGTGTGTGTGTGTGTGTGTGTGTGTGTGTGCGTGCGCATGAAGCTATAACATGCCTTGCTCAGCTGCTCCAGCAAGGTGGGCCCGCCACCCTCCAAAGAGCCTTTAATGACATGTAAAAGGTTGTTCAGGAAGCCAAAGCTCACCTGTAACAGAACACAACAAGTATGACATCAACACCTTAACCTGCCGTCAGGTTAGTTGCAGTCTAATGATTACTGTACTGTAAATGACAGAGGAACAGAGTCCACGTTACACGGAGACACAAGGAAAAAGATAGCTGTTCAGTTTGACATGGACCCAAGACATACAGGTAGTTGTTATATGATAGTGACATTTATTACAATATTGTTATGATGGTATTAAGGTTATGCTGTTAATTGGGCCATAAGATATGAACACTGCAGGTAGAAGTCTGTATTTGGGGAGTTAGGTTTACATTAGGTCTTAATTTGCCTTTTTGTAACTACACCTCTAAGGCAAGGGTCTTCAACAGGGGGTCCGGGACCCCTAGGGGGTCCTACAGAGTTACTACATGGGGTCCACCAAATCTTTGTGTGATAGAAACTTTTTTCTCCTTTTTTATATTAACCACTTGAACCCTAGCGTCCACATTCTGAGAACTTTAGCCAAAAATAGCAGATCTACAGATCTATAATAGCAGCTCACAACGCCTCGCGCTGCGAGTTGTTGTGAGCTTGTAGATCGTCTATTTTTGGCAAAGAGGTTTCGTGTAGAGGGGAAAAAGAGCAGACTGAGTACAGAGTGAAAGGTCAAGTTTATTAAGTATGGACGGTTCAAGTGGTTAAATATCTGAAAACACAAATTGACATGAATCCAAAATACACACTGATGATTGTGCTGTCAAACAATGAAACTATGGAATCTATGAAAAGGTTGCGGGGGTCCCTGCTTCATCTCTGTCTCAACTAAGTGGTTCTTGGCCTGAACACGTTGAAGACCCCTGCTCTAAGGCATTGTGTCCACCAATTTGGTACAAAGTGTTTTTCCCCCAAATGAAAACCCAAGGTGCACAGTGTTTGCATTTGCGTCAGGGTCAGGTCTCACCAGACAGAGCTCGTTGAGATTAGCAAACAGCCTCCAGGAGTCCACGTCCGTAAGACAGTTTCTCATCTGCAGGTTAGTCAGCGTAGCCAGAAACACCTGAATGCCCCAAAGGGATAATGCATTGCACTTCCATTTAGATATTACTTTCTATTGTCAAGAGGTGGAAACAAAACAAAAAGAGACTTTTTACCGGTACTTTTTTACTTTACTTTTTTATCTAACAATCAAACACAAGGCATCAGGTGTTGGGCTGCAGTTGTGTTGGGCTGAAGTTGTGTTGTTCTGTGTGTGTGTGTGTGTGTGTGTGTGTGTGTGTGTGTGTGTGTGTGTGTGTGTGTGTGTGTGTGTGTGTGTGTGTGTGTGTGTGTGTGCGTGCGTGCGTGCGTGCGTGCGTGCGTGCGTGCGCGCGCGCGCGTGTGTTAAGTAGCTTTAGTTAGAGTCAGTCACCTCCTTGAGAACCATCAACTGATCCAGGAAGTAAACACACTCGCTGGTTAACAGTTCCCACACGGCCGCCTGTCTCTTGTAGTCCTGGGGTTCAGAGTCCGCTTCATACTGGGAGGACTGGTCTCGCAGGAAGTCAGCCAGTGTCCAGTCCTAGTGACAGACAAGACAGATAAATGGATGGGCGGGAACACAAACAAACCACGCAAAGGACAAATAGAGCAGAAAGAAATAAGAACTCTTGTCCCCCAGGGCACAATACTAAGTATGATCCTTGTGTCCCCTCAACAACAAATATCTTTGGTGAAAAAAGCCCATCTAGAACAATTGTTAAGTTGCTTGATTCAGTATTTAGACATTTAATATTCATTTAATCAGACACACCTCCTTCCTATACCAACTCATTGTAACTTCAAGCTCAATTTTATCGATGACAGATCCATCGAAAACACACGTTCTTGGTGGTTATGGTGACTGATATTGGCCTTCTAATACGTTAGGAGGCTTGCGTTTGTATAGGAAAGGGGTGTGTCTGATAACATTTATATCAAATATCTAAATACTGATTCAAGCAACTTAAACATTGTCTGGGGTGAAAAACAAAAGCCTGAGTAGACCCCAAAACATGTTGAAAGGGAATATCCCTTTAAAATAGGTGTTATTCATTACATTGTTTGAGACTGAAAATTTGGATATTGTTCAAACATGGATAAGAATGACGGTCAATTGCAGTAGATTTCAGGTAACTACTGTATCTACCGTGATTTACAAATACGACAGCAAGGCCAATAATATTTTCAGTTGGCAATACTTATTTATTACCTTATACTTCTGAAAGTGTGTCTCTCTCCAGTCTCTGATCTGTGCTGTTGTAAGATATTTTTCAATATCTGATGCCGTGCTCGCAGGTGTTTTCCCTTTAGTCTGTGCAGTGGAAAAAATATGTTAGATTATATATATATTGAACATAACAAGTGTTATCACACTGAATGACCCAAGACGCTTACGACTACTAATGATGTTGCCACATTTATGCAACTATGTGGAAATTCTGTCTGGGACAACACTAAGCCAGCCGATATCAGCTAATTGCTCACCCTTTTTGCCATTAGTAGCTTAAATAATGTGTGGTAATTCTTGGTGTCACTGAACACGTGTTTATGTAACCACAGAATATACAGTACAGTATATTCATGTGTGTGCGCGCGCTCGCTTCTGTCTGTCTGTCCAAAATTTTGTGTCAGGTGTGGTTGACTGCTGCATGGAGTATCACTAGTAGTTTCAAAGCTGCAGGGCATGGGCAAAAAGTGAAAGGGACAACCATTAATCTGCTTTGAGAAATGAGGTCAGTGAACAAGGTACTCTCCAATCAGACCAGCATTTCAAAACATGCCCCAATGGTGACAATCTAAGGTACACATTTGTTACAAACGACCAAATAATAAATAATAAAACACATACCGTGCTACGCCTCGAAAAAGGCCACTTTGACTTCTTGGTATCTGTTAAAATTATAACACAAGGCATGGGGTGAGAGGAAAACAACAACACTGCCAAAGCACGACTGAGAAAATCTGCAGTAAAACAGGTGGGATTAGAACGCAAAACAAACAAAATAGTGTGTCAGGGTTAAAACTGTTGCCAAGGGTGGACACAACTTACAGTAAGTACACAATTTTTGGTTTGCGTCACTTGGGCGTTTACTTGAATAAGTACACATTAGCAGGCTGTCAGGGGCGAAATGAGATCTTATTCTGCATGGGTTTTCAGATCAAAAGGGCCCTGTACTGCCGTGAGGGGGGCCCATAGATTAGGAGATTAGAGACCCCTGATATATTGGAAATGACAAAATACATATCGTCGTTGTCGGATGTAAACCTTGTATCTCCAAGTTTCAAATTTGTATGTTCTTTCGCAAAGCAAAGCCCTGCTTCACCGTACAAGGCTGTCGCACAAAAGTAGTGAAAACAGCAGATCTACAAGCACACAACGCCTCGCGGTGCGAGGCGTTGTGTGCTTGTAGATCGGCTGTTTTCACTAGTTTAAATCATTTTTAAAATGAAAAATACAAAACGAACGGTTTTGGACATACAATGTTTTCACCCAACAACGACGATATAATAGCCTATGAATATATAATACTGTCCCCAGTAGGGGGGCCCTTGGGTTTATTAAACTCATCAACCCTATACAAATGACGCTTGTGCAGGCTGTGAATGCACATCATGAAACTTTAAATTCAGATGTACCTGAGATATTGGAATCATTCAAGATGTCAGCTACGCCATTGGATACAAATAGATCCCCTGGTGAGACATCCAATCCTGGTAAACTGACCACCACAGAACTCCGTCTCCTCTCCTGAAGCCTATGAACAGAGAAATGTAGTGAATATAATAGAACATCCAAACTGACAGTAATGAAAACAAGTCAATAGGATGGAAAATGCCTCAGGTGACTCTTAAACACTTTCACTGCCATCATTTTGCCATAACTAATGTAGATTACAGCCAAGGCTTTTTTACATGATTTTCTAGGGCTGCTTGTACACAGCGTGTGTCCATAGATTTTTCTGCAGCCAGGATGAATACAATTCAATGGACGTCCAGATGTCGCCGGATGTAGTATTTCGCGAGGCATCATGGGAAAGAGAGAGTCCTTTCCCTCACTCCCGCCTGAGGGGTTGTGGTATAAAAATGGGGTTGTGGTGTAAAAAGGTTTGAGAACAACAATTGTTTTAAAGGTCAAAACAGTAGAAAAAATATATTCAGGTCACATCATTTAACAACCACTTTATCACTTTCACCTGGTTCAAATACCAACTGTGCTTTGCAAGCACATTTTTTTTGTAGCCTGAATAGCATACATTCTAAAGGACAACTATTATGTCAGGTAGAATGAAGGCACTGGAGTACTGGCTTGAGGCGCGGTGCAACCCCTGTTCGTTCTGTGTAACTACTTATGTGTCTTGGTAATGTAGAGAAAGATAAGAGACTAAGTGATCAGCACATTTCTCTCTTCTATGCCTGTAAGAGATGGGCTGACAAAGTGTAATGGTTAGAATTCTCCTGGCCTCCTTTTGGAGGTGGTAACCGAAGCTTTGCCAGGACCGGAAAAACACAGGACTGCCTTTTAGCCTCGGGCAATGCTCAGACAGACAGCAGATGATTTCATGTCCTTGTGTTGTTGTTATTTGGCGGATTGCTGTTCACAGAAATATGCCATCCGCATAATCGAAATGTTATGGTCTCTGATGAATGTTATACAAATATTTAAAGAATTATGCCTATCCACCACTTGAATGTTATAATTTATTGAACGTTTATACCATTTGTAATTTGCTCTGTACACCTTACATACAAGAATAAAGATTTTACAATAATACAGTGACAAATACTTCAATATCAAGCCCTAGTATGATTGTGTGTCCAAGTTAACCATAGTCTTAAACCAGAACCACCGACAACTGACTTCAGAAATGAGGCAAACGTTAAGCTGACACTAAAGGCTGGTTTTGATCAAGGGTATAGGTGTAATTCTGGGACTGCGTCAGAGTACCAAGACAATAGAAATCCTAAATTTAGCTCTGAGAATCTGTGTAAATGGGAATAGACCCATAAATAAGGCTCAGTTTGTTGCCATTTGTACATTCTCAATAGTAACAAATGGATTTTAATGTGTACTATTATTCACTATATTACATTATTTGCAATATGACCATTGTAAAGAGACTAAATCAGACTTATCTCTGCATAGCAGTGGATACCAGGAGGACATGATGTCAGGTCATAACTAATAAGGAAGATGTGTTGGTTACAGGGTTTACGATAACAATATAACTAACAGGAACAGAAGCAGAGTAGGGGAAGCATGAGGGTTTATGATGTGTGATCTACCGCCATTGTGTGTGAATATGTCTCAAAAGACTAAAATTAAGTTAGCTTCCTCTATAAGAGGAGGCCTACTTTGTATCACCTGCATGTTCAGCAGTACATAATGGCTTCTCTGAATACTGTATTTAAATCCATAATGCTTTGCTTGCATAACCACCATCTATCCTTGTGTAAATCAACAATACATCTTACTAAACAAAGTGCATATACCGGTAGCACATAGCTGGAGGGCCAATACGTACACCTGAATGTTAGGTAAGTCTCATGGATAACTCTGGTAACCCAGTACTGTTTTCCCCCCCTCCAGGAGACTTTTGTTGGGCTCTGAATGCACCGCCTGTTCTTTGCTCTCACTCCCGGGCTCCGTTCCCTCAAGTAAACTGATCCAACTCTCTGATCGATGTATATGCAGGAAGTCGCAAGCGGCGCTGTGAGTCCGAGGCAAAAGAGGTGACAGCATGCAGCTCACCGAGGATGAGAAGTGGCTGATGACACTAGAGCCAATGGTTTGGCCAATAAATTGGTCATTTTTCAAAAATCTGTTTTTATTTATTTTTATAGCAGATCTATAAGCTCACAACATGTCATGTTGCCATGTATTATGAGCTTGTAGATCTGCTGGCTTAAGTGGTCAAATAAAGTTTGTGTATCTTAAATTAACACCATTAATACATATAATTGATTAAAATTCTATAAAAATCTATCAAAATCTCTGTTGGAACTGTTACCCCCGTGACCCGATTCCAGATAAGTGAAGGATGGATCAGAATTGATGTAGCTCTTTTTTGCACAAAATAATCAGTAAAAACATTGGTTAATCAGGGGGCCGCAACTCTCCCAAGCTCAGGAGCGTCGTCGGACCCCAAAATCTGGCGTTGGTTGTAAGAAAACACACAAGGATCACCCCAAACCAGGTCACTGCCTAATTGCTGATGGTTTCCCTGGTACCCTCACAATGCCATCCTGTTACTTTGCGACCACAGAATGCCCTCTCTGTAGTCCCTTCTGCCACAAGTGCCGCACTCAAAAAAAAAATGGGCGCTTTGTTCACGCACAAGAGAAATGATGATGCCCAAAAACAAAACTGTCCCGAACCAATGGCTTGTTGGTTCTGGTGACTACAAGGGGCACAGTGCCCGGGTGTAATTACAGGGACAATAGCTGCCTAATTATCCCGCGAGGGGAAGAGCCCAGAATCCCATAAGGAGGGGTGTGGGTGGCACTGCAATAGGGGAAAACAGTCTTAATGAGGGTTTGTCTAGTCCACACATAACCATGGGACTCTCATAACTCGACCCAGCGAGCTTATGCCCCGTTAACAAAGACGTGACGCAAAGAATGCACAATGGGCCTCCCTGGGCTCCAGGTCCAATCATCGTCACTCATAAGTGCACATCATGCACAGGACCTCTGCACTGTAACGTCCTCTGTTAATTCAACTCTCAGAGTGTACCAAAGGGTCCATTTAGTTTTGTACCCTGTACCCTCTCAGAGTTACAAATGGACAGCTTAGCACAAGGATTTTAGTTATTTTAGATGTGCCGGTGCAAACACCGTTTTGGTTACTTAATTTGAAACGTTTACGAAACAGGAAGGTATGACATTTGATCGTGCAAAATAGAACTGCCTCGGAAATGCATGGCAAACAAATTTTGTTCCCGGCTGTGATGGCAAATGCCAAGAGCTTATCGGTATTACCGGTATAATTTTACTGTCTGCGTGATATGCAAATATGTTCCGTCACAATGTCGTAATTGGAGGCCTAACCCTGGTGTTTTGCAGCTCACTCAAGAGGGCACAGGTTGATTTGGAGCACATACCTTTCGGGACCATGAATGTTCTCCTGCAAGATGAAGCAAAGCAGAACGTTAGTGAATGTCCACACTGCAAAGTTGAATAGCATTAAAACAGTGTGCTGAAACCTAAAGACCTGTAAACCTTGAAAATAAAGAGTAGTCAGCCCTACTTGTCTCACTGAAACTATTTTTACTCTGTGCTCTGAAAGGATGTTATATTTTTTGGTGCGCAGGCTTACTGTACACTAACTTAAGCAAGCATTATACAGTGCTATAGGCCCCGCTACAACTAGCCATGCCACTATATCACTTTCAAAGACATTCACATTTGAATTGGTGTTTAAAGTGGTCACTTGCATTCAAAAGCCTCTGATATCTGAGGAGAATGTCGAGGATCTATTGAGAATGTGCTCGGCTGAATACCGCGAGCCGATGAATGGGTCTCCCCATTATCTTTCTCCATCGCTCACTGACCCCTCCATTATTGGGTGACTGCTGACTGCGGTGAATAGGGGCCCCGGGTAGGAGCCTTCCCAGGGCCCTCTAGACTGCGGGGTTGGTCAGAGCTGTCAGTGCATGTAACTGCTGATTCATTTGCTGTCAAAAGCTTGCATTGTGAATGACCACCACAGGTGGTAAGGTAGAAACAGAGGGACATGTACTGGCAATTCAATTAACCACTTAAGCCCTACAAGCTTACAGCCACATGTCGCATTGCGATGAGTTGTGAGTTTGAAGATCAGCTATTTTGTGGGGGAAAAGACTAACTTTTTTTGACGATTATTGACATAATAGGGACAACATGTGCTTAATACACTGTAAAATCCTGATTGTTAGTTTAGACCACTTGGTTATACAGTAGTACACTACTCTAAGTTACAAATGGATAAATGACAGGATGACAGGTATGAAATGGGGGTGATATTTGCAAGAGGATTTAGTAAAAACTATAGGAATCAAGAATCAAGTGATTAAAAGGGAATTGGGCCACATGCATTGTTGCAGTCACATGCTGCTTTTTTTATAATTTTTATCCCATGATTTTGCAACCCATTTTCACCCAGTGCCAATTGCCTATGTAATCCTGGGCTCTGCTCTCCCTCTGCCGCGCCTGGTGAGACAACGGACTGACCTCATGCTTCCTTCAATGCATGAGTAGTCCAAGTTGTTTCTTTTCACCTGACAGGGGGGATTTCTCCGGGATGGACGTAGCGTGTGGAAGGAACACGTTATTCCAACCAGTTCCTTTCCCCTCCATCAAGCGACCCTGCTGGCCAGGGGGAGGCATTATAGAGACCAGGATTACTGCATGTTTTTCTGAGGGTATCAGGGAGAAAATGCAAACTCCACTCAGAAAGGCCCTATCGCCGACCCCACCTAGGGTGTGGGCGCTCATCATGCTGCTTTGAACATTTTTTTTATCAATCAGTTAGTAAAAGCTCACCTGAACGTCACTGTCAGGAAACTCTAAATCTTTCCCAACACTCTGAAGCACACATAGAGACGCCGGTCTTGTGGAAGCGATACCATTGTCAAAAGTCTTTGATCTATGTGATCTGCTTCTCTGTCTGCCTGATGACGAATTATGGTGTTTAACTTGACATTCTCCATCGGACACAGACAGGGGGCTTGCTGGCAGTGGAGACTTGTGCCTGTGTGCTGGGGATAGGGGACTCCTGAGAGCCGGCAGGTCGCCCGCGCTGGGCTCCTCCTCCTGGGTGCTCTCCATCTTGACGGGGTCCCGGAAATCCATCAGCGGGCGTCGGGTGCTCCTCATCCTCCTCAAGGTCGGGGATGTGGAGATGCGGCCCGGTGCTTGGCGGTCAAACTGTAACAGTGGTGGGACCAAGCTGTCAACATCCACCAGGGATGTGTGCCTCCGCTTGGAGTGTGTCCGTGCCAGATCTATGTGCATTATGACCGGGTTGCTTGTCTGCGTCTGCTTGTGATCTGTGGACCGCTGGTCCGTTTGTGTCTGTGCAGTCGCCACACCTGTGGTAGTAGTAGTGACAACACCATTTTCTAGCCATTCAATGTAACTCCAGTCCAAGTTATTTTCCACGTCTTGGTCTTTATCACTCAGGATAACCTGCTTCAGAGTAGACATGTTGCTCTAAAAGGCATTGTAGGCACTGTCCAGTGATCTGAAAATGTGTGGTCTAAATAATGATCCTGTTTCTTGGCCCCGAGTGAGGTGAAGTCAGATGATAATCCAGACCAGTTGAATTCCAGAGTTTTCACACCAATCAACATTCAAGTTCCTGGGGGGGGAAAAATGCATTAATCCAGTAGCCTGTAATGTAAAGGCAATGTTAATCACCCTCAGAGTCAACCCCTACCCCAAACATGTGTTCAGGTATTAGACAATGGCACTGAAACACGATGCGCTGTAAAGTAGCCCTTAGAGAGAGATTATTCTAGGTCAATAGCCTACTAGTAGTCAGTGCTGGATCTTGAAAACAAACTAAAAACTATGCTTCAGCATACAAGAAGACAGACAGCACTTTAACATGGTCTTTCTTGGTAACATCTTTTCTTGAGAAAAGGCATATTACATATTAGTGTATATCTATCTATCCAGTGCTGTAAAGTAGTAACTAAGTATGTCATTTACTTAAGTACAATTTTTAGGAAATGGTAGCCTACTTTACTTGAGTATTTCCAGTTTCAAGTACTTTTACTTCCACTCCACTAATTCTCAGATCCACTTTTACTCCACTACATTTATTTGAAAACTTGAGTTAGTCTACTAGTTACTTTATAGATTGATTATTGATTATTACAAAAACTTGTAGATTGATTATATTACAAAACACACAGTAAACATTTCAGCCCCATTATATACATTCCAGCCATTTGAAAATAGCCGATCTGCTATTTTAATAGATTGTTTATTATTTTTAAACTTGAAATGGGACATTCTGCACAATGAGTAGCCTACTTTTACTTTTTGTACTTTAAGTACATTTTGATACCAATACTTTTGTACTTTTTTACTCAAGTAAATTTTGAACACAGGACTAGGTTGCAGTATTGATGTTTTTACTTTAAGTAAAATAATAAAATGTAGTACTTTTTCCACCACCGGTGTTGTGTAGCCTACATGTCTGTCACCTCAATGGTAAGCATTTCAAAGTGTGGTGGCGTGGGAAACAAAGAGAAGGGACCGGCCACCCGTACGCCTGTTTCAAGTTTCACTACAGTCTGTTGTCTCTGGTCTGCTGCTGGACAGACACCATGTTTGTGAGCCACATTTTAACAGCGTAAAATGACCATCCGAAGAGATATCATCATCGCATACAAAACGAGAGACATAAAAGGAAAACAAGGGGTTGCTTGTATTGTTATAGACGCGCGGACTTAAACGTATACCGACATCGCCGCACACCCACGAGGTAACAGCCAAAGGTGTTATTTACGACCTTAAAAAAAAGATGAATAAATAATAACTCGCACCTAAAACATTTATATAACTTTTGAGGAGTTAACGCGACCTAACATGTGACAAATTAATGGGGAAATGTCCTCCTTGTACTTACAGCTGTGTGTCTTGGCTGCTGCTCCCATGTTCACCAGTGGATCATTCACTTTGTGCTGTTAGTGTTAGCGACGACTGACTAGGCTGGACTCTGTCACGTCAGTGTCACTAGAGTCCCAAGTACGACGGTGTCGCTCGACAAATACTAGGCTATAGCTGACAGATGTTGGAGTTGCGCGTGGGTCCTGGGCTGGTACCCTGGCTCCTGGCAGTGGCAGCCCCATTTAAACCTCATACATGCAATTAAGTTACTAACTAGCAACAATAGCCAATAACTAACATACAGGAGGACCAATGTAAATAACATGCTTTCTTGGGTTTAAATAGTAGCCTAAGCCTATGGCTATTCGACAGTATCCGATTGTACTGTCGTGTCCTTTCCTATGCGAACTGGCAACTGCTAAAAGTATTCAAATTGATTCAATCAATCAAAAAAAATTGGGGTTAAAAATGATCTTGTATTTTTTGTTAAAGCAGTAGCCTATATTCTATTCTGATAGTAATCATTGCTAATAGACTAGTAGTTATTATCACTAGTGTGAGTGTTGTTCAGCCACAGGGGTCTCCAACTTCATGTCTCTCCAGCTATAAATACATTTCCAGGCGGGTGACAGCATTTCAGCCAATCAGGAGAGAGTGCCCATGCATTTATCAGTTTAGAGCCTTTATTGATCAACTCCAATTTGTGTCTGCTCATTATTACTTTGTGTCATCACTTCTCACTTATTTAATCTGTATCCAGGCTGAGTTCTCTATAATGCATTTTCTGTTTAAAAAAAGAGATGGAGAATTATAGAGCTAATCACTTACCCGACCTTTAACTAGAACTCAATCATTATTCTCTCTCTCTCTCTCTCTCTCTCTCTCTCTCTCTCTCTCTCTCTCTCTCTCTCTCTCTCTCTCTCTCTCTCTCGCTATCTCAACAGAGGGTCAGTACAGTGAGTACATTATTTAGTGACCACTAGTCTAGGTCCACTTGTGTCTCTACCCCTAGGTTTTCTGTCCGTTGTCTCCCTCTCCCGACAGAGCAAGGCAATTGCAACAGTGTCCGAACAACAGCCAAGATAAATAAGATGGCTAATGATTACTTTTTAGTAAAATATTATTTCAGAATCAATATCAGTATTTTTCTGTATGTTTCCATATTCAAACATGAGCAATCATAGGACCAAAACTCTATAGGCCTACAATATTCTTCATGACAGACTTCAAACCATTGTAAAGGACTATATAATAGCCTACATCTTTTGTCCTCAACATTCTTTGGTGAGGACTCGGCGGAAAACATTTACAAAACCAAACCAGTTTGGTATTATTAGGCCAGGGAACTCAAATCTCAGCGTTAGCCTGCCTGATACCTGAATGACCCCTTGGCCCTTGGGGGTCCCGGTCCCCCAGACCCCACTTTGTAGGCTACACTCTCAGTGTTGTGGAGTGGGGGTCCATGAAATTTAAATATTTGAGAACCAACAATGTTTTTTAGGATCAAGAAGACTACCATAGATGTAGGCCTAGCCCCATATAGAATCTCACCCGCCTCCGCTGCATACTGTTGCAGCGGAGGGTGAGGTAAGGTTCTATATGGGGCTAATGTAGCATATGTCTGTGATCTTAAGGCACATTCACACTGGCCAGACACATGACACATACACATGTTTCACAAGTTTCATTGTCTCCCTTCAATTCTGCAGGAAACATCTGATTTGCCCAACATCAAAATTGCTGCAAGCCTGGCCATATGTCTGGCCTGGTAGCATACAAACATGTGAGTGTTCTATAAATATATAGGCCTAAATGGAATTTTAAACGTGTATTCATATAGGGTAGACTACTGCATGACACATTTTCCAGACATCCCAGACAAAGCATTTTGGTAGTTTGGTATCAAATGGATGATATATTCACTACTGGTCATTATTAAAGATGTCTCCTTTCTCTTCTCTTATTGCGACCGTAGGTCGCATTTACTACCAAAACCTCCACCGGCTGTCTGTGAGTCAGTGAGTCAGTGAGTCCGTCACACTTTTGCCCTGCTCATATCTCCACAACCGTTGCCCCCATCCATGCCAAATTTTGCACACACACTCCTTGACTGCCAAACTACAACCTCCAAGGACCCCCGGAGCCCCAGGGACCCCCAGGTCCCTGGGGGACCCCCAGATGTAAAAAATGACCAAATGTGCTCACACGTCACACATCACACTTTATCCCTGCTTATATCTCCGCACCCGTTGACCCCATCCATGCCAGATTTTACACACACACACACACACACACTCCTTGCCTGCCAAACTACAACCTCCAAGGACCCCCGGAGCCCCAGGGACCCCCAGGTCCCTGGGGGACCCCCAGATGTAAAAAATGACCAAATGTGCAAAAATGACCAAATGACCACCCCAACGGGGCTGCTCGCGGGGAATTCCCGGGGACCACCGACTCCTGGTGCTCCAGAACGGATGCAAAAGTGGTGGCGCCCCTAGTGGAGGACCCCCTGCCACTGCAGCGCACATAAAATGCCGTAACTCGGCCTAGGAGCGTCCGGGAGAGCCGGGGCCGGTACCTATTCGTCCGCCAAGGCAACGCGGAAACCCCACCCCTCATTTCTCACATGGCCCTATTCTAGCGCCACCTTCAGGCCGATTTTTAAAACACATTTTTGGACACTGCTCCTACAGTTTTTGCCCTAAAATCACGAAGATCACTACACAGCATGTCTACACTCATGTCATCAACATGGATCAGGAAGATTTTGGAAAAACTATTTTTTGCCCTATTTGTGGAGATAAGCCACCTACGGTCGCTTATCTCCCGATTAGGGAGTCTTACTGGTTTTAATAGTCGGTGTGAACACTGCCATATGCCATAATTTATTTTATACTTTTATAGATATAGTTTCAGTGCTCACTCAGTGTGAAATTGAATGACCCTACTATACACTTTAAATCTCAGTTTCACAGTTGGACACCAGATGGTGGTATAGGTCAGAGAGATTGGGAGCTTATACAGCAGCAGAAGTGACCGTGCAGTTGAGCTGCATATGCTTGTCATTCATAGTGCTATTGATCATAGAAGCAGACACTTGGATTAAGTTTGCTAGTTGCCTCTTGTGAGATAGCCAGAATTGGACTCCTTTTAGAGCAGGGGTCTTCAACGTTTTTCAGGTCAAGGAGGACCCCTTAGCTAAACTACATTTCATTGACAGCTCCTATAGACTTGTTTGACAGCACTATCCTATCGTTAATGTTTTTGTTTATTTGTTTACACATTATCATTGTTGGATTCATGTTAATGTATATTTTCAGAGTTTAAAGGGATATTCCACTTTCAAAATACCATTTTATCGTCTCAGGCTTTTGGGAACACCCTGAAGAGTTTTTAATTTGCTTCATTCAGTATTTAGATATTTGATGTAAATGTTATCAGGCCCTCCTCCTCCAGGGCCTCTACCCATACACACCCATTGTAACTTCAAACTCCATTTTAACCATGATAGATTATTTAAAAACACCTATTATTTTTTCTTGTGACTCATAATACCATCCTCCTAATATGTGAGCAGGCCGTGTTTTTTTTTTCTTCAATAATTGAAAAACGTTATTGAAGAAACACGGCCTGCTCATGTATTAAGGATGGTATTATGAGTCACTAGAAAAAATAATGGGTGTTTTTAATGAATCTATCATGGTTAAATGGAGTTTGAAGTTACAATGGGTGTGTATGGGGAGAGGCCCTGGAGGAGGAGGGCCTGATAACATGTAGGCCTACATCTAATATCTAAATACTGAATTAACTAAAAACTGTTCAGGGTGTTCATAAAAGCCTGATTAGACGATAAAATGACCAAAAGTTTTTTTGAAAGTGGAATATCCCTTTAACCACACAACCCTCAATAATAAACTTGACAGTTGGCTAGCTGACTTGTGGCTCTAAACTTGGTTCTGGTTCTGGTGGTTAATGTATCATGTAACAAAAGGTTCTTATCACACAAAGATTTGGCAACCCCCCCTGTAGTAACTCTGAGGAGTGAGGACCCCATAGGGGTCCTGGACCCCCTGTTGAAGACCCATGCCTTAGAGCAGCGCTATTCAACCTGCGGACCCAGCAGCATGTCTATGTGGCCCACCATGGTCATACCAATGAAAATATATTTTGTCTACTTTCAGTGTGGACAAATAATTTCGGATAAAACCACTAAGAAACAATTTTTGTCTTGTTTTATACAAGACTTTTTTGCTATTTTATTTGTTCTAAAATAAGAAACGTCATCATTTCATCATTAATCATTTCTTCTTTTTGTTCTTTGAGGTTTGTGGAAATGTGGCTGTTTTCTAGTGCGTTTCCTTATGTTTTAGACTACTCATGCAGGGTGTTACAAAATCATTGTCTAGACTAAATGTCCAAAATAGGACCGTCATTTCTATCTTGCGGCCCTCTGACTTTTTGTATTTTGCTGAGTGGCCCTTGAGCCATCTTAAGTTCAGTAGCCCTGCCCTGCTGCACTGCAGCATGTGACAAGGTAGGACCAACGTTTTTTGTAGAACCAGAAAATCACAAATATTTTGTATCTGTCAGCCCATGGCCACGGGTCTGAGAGGAAAGGACCGAAAGGAAGGACATAAGGAAGGAAAAGATAAAGGAAGGAAGGGGTGAGGTCAATCTGAAACGACATGCATGGCCCCAAATAGGCCGGGACCATACCTATGTTCCCCAGGTTCTATGTTCCCCACTTACCACCTAACCTTAACCCTAACCCTAACCTCAGTAAAACTAACGCTGGTGAATACTAACCTGGTGAAATGCAAACCTGCCGATGCTGGTGAATGCTAACCTGGTGAATTTTAACCTGTGGGGAACATAGAACCTGGGGAACATATAGGGAGGACCCCAATAGGCCGGCGCTTAAAGGACTACTTCACCATTTTTCTTCATGGTCCTCACAATAATATGGTGTATTTTTTTTCCTACTTGGACTGTGTCTCATAGGAGGGGTGTGGACATTTCAGAAACCTGCCTACCACTGATGACATAATTAAAAAATATATATATACCTTGAGAAATCACTGAAGGGCAGTAAAGTGTCAATTTACTTTATCTAAGTCTAACTTTATCTGCTATTTTTACAATATGTATTTATGGAAACTGATTCGAACCAAATGTAATGCCTCAACTCCTGCAATTCCAAGTGTTGTCAGAGTCCCCAGTTCAAATATAATCATTTTAAAAGATAAAGATAAGATCTAAAAGATACTGGTACAGAGTTCTTCCTTGTATTGTGTGGACAGAAGAAGGCCAAGTCCATGACTAATAATCACAACCAGATATAGTAGGCTATAGAGGGAAAACACAAAGAACTATATATAAAAACACCCTCCAGCTGATGTCAACATGATGCTGAAGTAATACTGCATGCTCTCCTCCAGGTCATGGTGTGGAAGACTGCAGATCAGAGCCACCAGGCATCACTACATTTGGTGGGAGGTTACAAAAGGAGGGGCTATCATGTCCACAGTTTACTCATTAACCCCAGGCAGTGGTTCCAGTTAACTTTAAAAGCATGATAATGAGGCTACAAATGTTTTCTTGTAGCCTATGTCATGCACTACTATACAGTACATTGCCATTAACATAAACGTGATCTGGGAAGACTGTGATCATTAGAATAATTTATAAAAGCTAAATGGGATAATTGCCCTACATGCAACTCTTGGCTAGGCCTATGGATAAAGGTTCATAGGAAACACAAAGAACATTTCTGGGTCCATGACATTTCCAGTAGACAGTAGAGTGGATGGATACACAATTCAGGGTTGAGGATACACAGATTACACACTGGGGCTGAGGGAACACAACACAGGGTAGCTGACCACAAAACATTATTTAACCTATAGGCATATCCATAGATTGGTTTTGTCAAATGTAATAGTAATGTAGCACAGTGGTTCTCAAATTGGGGTCAGGGGACCCCCAGGGGTCCTTGAGGGAGTCCCTAGCTAAAGCTAAATGATAGTATGGAACCAAATAGGCCTACCCTAACGGATCCAAAATCAATTTGTACACTCTCAGGGTTATACATTAACGTTGGATTTCACTATAGCCTATAAATTCGGGTCACAGATATAAAAATGCTATAAAATGGGGGTCCGTAGCCCAATGCATGTCAAACTAGGGGTCCTTGAAATGAAAATGGTTGAGAATCACTGCTTTAGAGCTGTAGAAATCTTCTGTTATGGGGGTCTCTGGCATATCTTTTCACAAGATTGGGGGGTAATAATTAAGTGTCAATTTGAGGGTCCTTGACATGAAAAGGGAACCACTATTGTAGCAGGTTTTGATTGATTGATTGATTGATTGATTGATTAATTGAAGACGTCATTAGAGGTTTGCATAGTAAAAGGTAGGCTGCAGTTATATGACAGTTCAGTTCACTGGTACAAGGTCAACTAAAAGCCTATTTATTTTTTCAATTGAGATCCTTAAAAAAACTCATATAACATTGAATGACAGACAGATCGAAGAACATGGCACTATGCAGAAGATAGCATCAGAAAAACAGTCGTAAAACACAGTTCAAAATAAATGGTATAATTGGTATTATGGTCAGGGTCAGGCACATAGAGTTATAATAAGAAGGTCAGGCACCACAGCACCACCACACGCTGAAGTGAACAAAACATGTCAAAAGGGAACGGAAGGGCATTGGCTCACAGCCCTGACAGCACTAGTCCCCGCCCACACGCTGTAGATGTGTGAAGAGGAGCTATCTGACATACAGGAAGAAGTTCAATAAGTGTAAAAACAGCTCTTTTTTGGAAACGCCGTCGGTTTTGTGGCGTCGTTGTTTTTCTTTTTAACCGAACTGCGACATGAGAGATAATGTCTTTGCGCTTATTGTGCCGTTTTCACAGTAAGGTGGACGAAGAAGAACGAGAGTGAATCTTAAAATTGTTGCCCAGATGGATCTGTAACGTGGTGGATTCATTGCTTCATCAAAGAAGAACTACCAGCCTCTCACATGGGAAACGATAAGTGAACTTTCAGAGAAAATGTCAGACCACAGATCCAGTTTCCTTCACATTGGAGACATTGTGTCTCTGTACGCGGAAGGCTCGGTTAATGGCTTCATCAGCACTTTGGGGTATGTGTGTTCATTGTCTAGTCTTAAAGTTTATTTGGATTAAACCTTTTCGTGTACCTTGTCAAGCAGTGAAGCACCTTACTTGTTTCTGTCATAACCGTGACGCCACACGGGGAGTGTAGTGTACAACTCAAAACTTATTGGCATGTTATGACGAGGCCTGTGTATCTGGCAGGGGGTTTACATTGCTTCTTCAAACGCCGCGCTGCAGTGCAAACTGCAAACCCCACACATTTACGCAAATTAATGCAAACAAACCTGACCACAGCATTACAGAGGGTTGACAGTGACAGTTATTACTCACGCTGGCTTGCTGTGTGAATGGTCACCATGAGCTGCTAATTAATGATGCAGGCAGAAGTTCATTTAGAATACTGTCATATTAAATAGTGTAGGACTCGGAGGCTAGGCTATCACAGGTGGATACATTGTCAAAATCTAATAAATGAATCTGACATTCACTGAGTGATTAGTGAATTTATGTTATTAGCGTTGCTGCCTGGAAATCAGTAGATATAAATTGACATCTGACTGTCTTACAAAATCAGAAACCTATTCTGACAGAAACCAGCTGCCTGCATTGTTCCCCAGCCCCAGGGGGGAGGTCACAGATGAGGGAGGTCACGGATTGGGTTTAATTCTACCCCAAATACTGTACCACCACATTTTGTCTGTTTGTTGGTACACAGTTAAACTGCAGGTTGACCTATGTCAGCAGTTTGCTGTTGTGTTGACTATGAGGAAGGAAGGAATAACTTCTCACACTATCCACATACAGTACAATAACATAAATACAGTCAGTGTAATGACCAGCTGCCATGGACACATATCCTTTGATAGTATAATTCACACTATAATCAGTAGAACTGGCACAATAGGCTGTTTTAATTGCGGCTAAATAACTGTTATTGTAAACAAGCCATGTGCTTTCTTGGGTTTAAATCCTAATAGTTGTCCTTGTATCTGAACTGTACTGTCCTGTGCTGTGCTTTGCCTGTGCTGTGCTTTTCCTATGCAGACTTCTAATAAAGTACTATTCAATCAATAAATCAATCAATCAATGTGGCCTGCTCCCAAGGTGGGATTTCTCAATGGTTCAACATGCACTGCACTCTGGCCTCAAGGCCTGCTGAACAGGCATGTAAAAGTTAGTCTCACCCTGTGGAATGAGACTCAGCCCCACCCACCTCATGTCCTTCAGACTATCTTCCCCAACTTTCTGCCCTGAAATTTGCTTTTAGACACAGCAAGGACGGCTTAAATACTAGATTTAGGCCTAACCTATAGAATAGGGCTAAATCAGAAATCAGCCTACAAAACAAATATGTTGCTACATACTGTACATGTACTGTAAGCCCCTCCCAAACAGCAAAATGTGTTCCCGGCCTGAATGGGTTAAGTCACTCTTATTTCCTTTATTTTCAGCCTGCATGATGTTTGGCACAGGTGATGCAGCATCATCTTATCCAGTGCAACATTTACAACAACCAGTAGAAATGTTACTCAAAACGTCCCATCAACTATGAGTGCTAGACCCATTCCAATTCAAATGCGACCAGTTGATTGGGGTCAAACATACAGTACATTTTAGGATGCAAAGTGGGTAGTAGAGGGGGTCCAGAGCTCTGCTGAGCTTTATCAAGAGCTGAGGTGAGCAAGACCTCCTCCAAGACCAAAAGAGAGTGGGTATCTCTATATCTAAAGCAAATATCGTGCTGGCAGCTGGCTTGACCACAGGCCCTTTAAGCACAATATAACCTCGGTACCATTACGTCCCAGTTTACTCAGGGCGGCAGGGCCATATTGAATCTGTATGAATTAATGATATAGATACACCTTTATGTGAAAATACACCACAGTACACACATTCCTTTAAGCTATCTATATACACACCACAGTACACACATTCCTTTAAGCTATCTTTATAAGTTTGCAACTTTATCTTGTATTCACTGGTTATACTCTTATACAGCATGTGTGGTCACATTACTGTTATATTATCTAAATGTTTGATGAATGTGTGATATCTATGAGGCATTACATTAATCCATTAGATTATGTGGTTCTTTCAATGTGTCGACTGGTTGGATGATGAAATGACTGTTATCCATCGCACATATTTTCTTGTCACAGTCTGAGGTCTTTTCCCCTCTCCCAAGAAATTGAGCTTTAATTAGCCTCTGGTTTATATTCCCTAACTAGTGGGGGAGCCAATCAAGTGATTCTGCTGGTTGTAATTTTGGAATGATAATTGTTGGAGACATGTATATCTTCATTCTTGGGGTTCTCACAATGCCAAAAAAACATGTCTTCAATTTTTCTTTTTGGGTTTAGCATGTGTAATTAGCATAATTAGCCAATTAATTGCCAAAAACGGGAAATGGCAATAACTTTGCTTCTAGGTAGCTTATAAAGGTGATCTAAGAGTCTAAGTCCATGTTTGTGAGGTCCAGAAATTCATATGTTACCATTGTGAAGTCATACAACCTTTCATAATTAGCATAATCAGCTTAAATTATGCAAATACGAGTTGAAAATCAGGAAATCGTTTCATTTTTCACATTTAGCTGACTTTGGAGAGATAATCTGAGACCCTTATTGACTAATTGAGTATGTTTACAAGTCCAGAGATTCCTATCCTGATGTAAGTAAATGCAACCTTTTGTCATTAGTATAATCTGCATACATGATTTATTAATTAGTCTGAAAGTAGGAAATTACCTGTTTCTTTTTCTGTTAGGATATCCATAGATTAATTCTTGTCATAATTAGTCAAGCAACTGTGCTTCAGCTGTGAGGGATCACAGCTGATAAAGCTAATCATAGTTTTTGAAAACACCTGAATGATGCTGCTTGGACACATCACAATCGCATCATGAAGGTCACTGGAGGCTTTGTGGGCATTACTCAGAATGCTAGTGCTAGGGAAAGGTTCTTCTCTGGTTGCACCAGAGCTGAGTAGACTTGCTGAAGAAGCATGCCAGATGGCTGGCACACAAACAGCTACACAAAAGGAAAACCATGACTTGTCCATTGCTGTCTGGACAAGGCAGCCAATATCATCACAAAAGTTGTGATGCCACCCCACGTGGAGAAAGATGTATGCAGCCAAGACGAAATTGGCCAGCCGAACTATGTTGCTTTTGTGAAAGCGTGCATTAACAAAAAAAATCAAACCTCGGTTCGAAGTGGAGCGGTGAATCTGAGCAGCTATACCCTGTGTGTGTTGCTAAATGCCTAAACTGTAAACTGTAAACTGTGCCTGTGAGTGAGTGGTGAGTGTGCCTGGCCTGCACAAAACAGCGCCCCTCCTTTAACTAGTGTGTTGTGTGTGGCCACTCAAGGTATTGCCAGGCTACGGACACGGCCAGCCAGCCAGCCACCCAGCCACCCAGCCACCCACCCACGGACATACCCACGGACATACCTGTCTATTGGGAGCGCTTTCACCGCTCCAATGAAGTCAGTGTCCCAGGCCAGAATGAAAAAGGTTCAACTGAAGATGTGAAAGAGTGCAGGAAAAGTTGTAAAACACAAGCTCGCTGACCAGGTGGTGGAATTGAAGGATGACAGGTCATTCTTTGCTCGAATGCTGATTGTTGCTCGATCACGGTCAGAGATCAACCTCAAAGAAGCCATTGGCCAGCACGAGTTCACTGCCAAACCACATGCTCTCTTCACAGTGACTGGTGAGCTTCGGCCCTGCACAGACAAGAGCAAGCTCATGACCATTCTCCAGGAGCTGCGGAAGAGGACTGGTGACGTTGGTGTTGATCAGCAACCACAGAGTGCTGTCACTGACAGTTGTCCCCTGCCATCTAAGAGTGTAAGTGTCATAGATGGAATGGCATTGGTAGAGGCAATGGGAAAGCCATCATGGATCAAGATATGTTCCCAGTGGGCTGACCACTTCATAGCCCTACTGGACAGGAAGACCAAAGAACATAGTGAGACCCATGTAGTATTTGACCGCTATGATATTGCATCTTCACTGAAGGAGGCCACGCGTATGCGACGCCAGGGTGGCAAGCCCCCTACCACTTATCATGTGGAAGACAACACACCGATAGGGAAGGTGTCTGAAAAACAGTCCTTGTCAGGTATCCACACCAAAGATGAGCTGACTGTCTGCTAAGAAAGTCCTCCAACACTTCCAGGGGAAACCCAACGTTTTCAGAATCACGTCAAGGCAAGATGTCCACTCAAACTATATCGATGTAAAACATCTCCACAGCTCACAGGAAGAGGCTGACACAAGGATAATCCTGCACAGCCTGGATGCTGTCCGAAGAGGGGCAACACAGCTCTACATTGAGTCCCCGGACACTGATGTCTTTGTTCTTGCAATCCGACGGTACAATCAGCTGTGCAAGGACACCTATTTCATCACCGGTGTGGGAAACAAAAAACGTATCATCTCACTGGAGCCAGTAGTGCAGGCACTGGGTGAAACGAGGACTTCAGTCTTACCAGGGTTCCATGCCTTCACTGGAGCTGACCAGACAGGCCATTTTGCTGGAAAGGGAAAGTTAACCTGTTGGCAAGCCCTAAACCGGTGTCCTGTGGAGTGGAGTGGAGGTGGTATCTGCATTTGCTACTCTAAGTACTTCAAAAAAGCTCAGTTCTGACACAGAAAAAAAGATTGAAGCATTTGTTTGCCAGCTGTACGAGCCCGGTACAAATCTTGTGGATGTTGGTGAACTCAGGTGGAGGTTATTCACAAAGAAACAATTCTCCCCTTTGCAAATCCCGCCCCATTCTGCCCTGTTACTATGGTGGTACAGATGACCCTGGGCAGATTGTTTTTATAGTGGCAGTGAATGGGGGGAGAGGGTATTTTCATTGCCTCATTATTGCAATTTAAAGTACCAAAGGAAAAACATCTAGGTGATATTAATAAAAAGGGAAGACAAAGGTACAGTAGTTACATTGCAAAACAGGGGGTTTCCCTGAAAATATATGTTTTAATTTGTTTAATCCCAGTGGGACAGAATCACCATTGCAGATTCTTTTATAGTGGAAGTGGATGGGATTTTTCTTTTTTTCATAGCCTCATTACAGCTATATAAAGTACCCAAAAAACACATCTACGTGATATTAATAAAAAGGGAAGAAAGAGGTACAGTAATTACATAGCAAAACAGTAGTTTTCCCCCGAAAATATATGTTTTAATTAGTTTAATCCTCTGGATCAGAGAGAGAATAGAAATAGAAAGAGAAAGCGCAGTGCATCTTGGGTAGGAAGATGACAGCCAGATTATAGTTCTCCTCACATAATAGGCTGGCTTTCGTAATTCTGCCCATTTAAAATATATGTACCCAATCGTAACTCTTAGTTATATTGATAAGGTCCATGTGAACTAGTTTGTTGAAGCTTATTCATTATATTGAGCGAAATCGCGATCACCTCGCGTGGCCGTACTAGACGCACGCCGTGTCGCGCAGTGCGGACAGTTGTTGAAAGCCTGAAGCAACATTCTCCACTGCACAAACTCCACCCCCGATAGCAAAAAGTGAATGGTTTTTTCTGGTTGGCCAGTCAGGGAGTCTCAGGGACCAATCAGAAGGCTGACAAACGGTGGATTATAAGCAGAGAAGCTGCCACCTACACAAAGAGCATTACATCAAGCCATTGCCCGTGCCCATTACCAGGCAATGGTATGGTATCAGGCCCACGTACCTAACCCACAGATGCCACCAGCAACTGAATATGGATGGGAGGCTGAGGGAGATCATCTGGTGCCAGTCACAACACGGGATCCCCCAGCTCCAGCCACCATTACTCAACTGATCAAATGTGGCTGCAAGAAATCCCAGTGCATGTCACATTGTTCTTGTCGATCTCAAAATTTGAACTGCTCCGAGATGTGCATGTGTGGGGAAGATGAAGAGGTGTGTTGTAATGTAAGCAAGGCACAACTGTTGGGGATTGACGATGACGACGACGAAGATGGAGACCCTTCTATTTAAATGTGTTTACAGAACTTTCTGTACATATTAGTATAAACAATCTGATAATTCTGTGACCATTTCTCATACTGTTCTTTATTTTATATGAGGGATATATAAAGAAATATAGCTATTTCTGGTTTCGGTGTGATTATTACATAATTATTACACAGACAAAAGGTTGCATGATTCATGTAATAATGTAATTATTTAAATGTCATATACATATTTTTTGCTTTGTTTATATTATTATATTATATTTTGCAATAGTTTTGTTAAATAATTAATTAGAAGGGTAGGCATTATAAGCTTTAGCTTCAGCCTTCTCCTTTTCGGTCCAGCAGTCGTGTGCTGCTTTGTTTTTTCTGTTTTGTTTTAACTGTTTCTGTTTTTATTATGTGAAATGTTTTGCTTTTCTGTTTTGTTTTTACAAATGGAATGTTGTTTTAAATGTAAACAATGACCGAAATAAACTTAAACTTAAACTTATAGGATAATAATAATTTCTGGACTTGTAAACATACATCTTAGAGTCTGTGAGAAGCTTTCAAAGTTGACTAAAACAAAGAAATGCAGCAATTTGCTTATTTTCACCTCGTTTTTGCATAATGTATGTTAATTATGCTAATTAGGAAAGGTTGTATGACTTCACAATGGTAACAGATGAGTTTCTGGACCTCACAAACATGGACTTAGACTCTTAGATCACCTTTATAAGTTACCCAGAAGCAAAGTTATTGCAATTTACTGTTTTTGGCAATTCATTGGCTAATTATGCTAATTACACATGCTAAACCCAAAAAGAAAAATTGAAGACATGTTTTTTTGGCATTGTGAGAACCCCAAGAATGAAGATATACATGTCTCCAACAATTATCATTCCAAAATTACAAAAATTGATAGGCTCCTCTACTAAACCCCACCACCATGCAGATTTAGCTGTTGGTTCACGTGTAAAACAAAAAAAAGACGAACCAAATCTTTAACCTGCTCTTGTTTTCGGTGACTGTCAAAGACCTGACATTTTAATTGAGCAGGAGAGTTATTTATTTATTTATGAACTAAAAGGTACTCATCCAGAGAGCCTTCCTGTTTAGGTATTTAACACATGATTTAACTTCCTATTGGGCTCTATTGTTTCTCATTTAGATGGGACTTTGATACGGAGTCTGAGGAAATGGTGATACATTACACACAGCCAGTGGGTTGGGACAGATCAAGTGACGTGACACAAGTAGGAAATGGCTCGGCTCACGTTCAACAAGACTGCCAGCTTTGTATGAATTGGAGGAATTGTCCCATGCACAGTATTCTTCCCTAGTGGACTGAATGAATAGATACGACTGTTGTAGCTCAAGTTAACTTTCATAGTCTGTCTGTCTGTTAGTTCATAGCCACATGCAGTACAGTAAATTTGACTATTCTGCATCTCAACGCAGTGCACCTAGCACATACTGTAAATAAGACATTATATTTCAATCAATTCAGCTACAGACAGTACAGAGCCTGCAAAGAAAATTATAATACAAATCATCAAATCTTTAACCTGCTCTTGTTTTCGGAGACTGTCAAGCCTCGATATTTTATCGAGCATTTAACTAATGATTTAACTTCCTATTGTTCCTATTAAAGGATAAGAACTAGAAGTTAAATGCAGTAGGGTAGACCTCCATATTTGGACAAGTAGACCAATCTGGGAACCCGTTTGGCCTCCTGGTGGATGGACAGGCCAAGAGGTTGGCGCAGAGGTTCTGCTCTGGCATCCAGCCAGGCAGTGTGTGTGCAGAGTTTAACATCCAACGGTGCCGGAGATTACGGTGCCGGGGGAGGTGTTCGTGGCCAAATACATTTTAGGGTCCTTGGCACGAAAAAGTTTGATAACCACTGATTTAGAAGGCATTTGTAGGATCGGCCTCAGGTCTTAAGGGCAACTTCACCCATTTTCAACATTTCTCTATGCTGTGCACTCGGTGGAATGTGCTTTCCTAGTTGCATTTGAATACCTGGAGCACAATGTGAAAAGAGTCAGTATTAATAGCTGGCCTCAAGAATAAGGGCGAGGAAAACCTATATGCATCAAACAAAGGGGTGAATTTCACTCACCTGAAAATAATGCATGTAATTATATCAGTCAGTCAGTCAGTGGTGTCTGGAGAAGTGGGCATACTTAGACTCATCAAGGTGTGCAGCAAAGAAACAGAACCCTGTGTACAAAATGATCTGAAACAATTGCCATCATTTTTAAGCTAAGTTCTAGTAATATATGGGCCAGTAAGTCACTTGACTTATACTGCGGGCAATCTGGCAAGTCATTGTCAAAGAAAGGGAGACGCCCACTCGGTCTGTCTCTCTTCCTTTGAGTGGCTTAGCCACAATGACTCTGTCTTGAGAGAATGTACTGCGGGTAATGTGACATGACTATGACGTTTGACTCTATATATTGCAAGGTTGCATCCCCATCCAACTGCCATTCTCTTCCATTATAACATCTAAATATTTCAAAAGATACACGTTTTATATACAGTATATGTTTTAAAAATATTTAACTTTGATTTACAGGAAATACAAACGCACACTTTCTTTTCAAATGTTGCTGTTTATTTCCTCGGCCTACTGGCAGTGTGCACAAGATATTTAGCACTGATCGGTCCAGTGGTTTTGATTAGCCAGGCACTCACTCAACGTCACTTTATCTCTCTCTTGCACACACACACACACACACACACACACACACACACACACACACACACACACACACACACACACACACGCACACGCGCGCAGACTCAAAAAGCCATTTGTAGCTACAGTACATGGTTTCACCTCCTACAGAGCCATGAACTAAAAAGGACTTTTGTTGTTCTTTACATATGCCAAGACACATTCAGACTAGCAGATGTTGCAGACATGCTTTTATATAGTTTGTGGGTTGCTTCATGGTACAGTAGGTACATTATATGCACGGTCACACTATGTTTACAAATAGAGCTTAATAATTGTGTTGAAGTGGCATGTTGTCACTTATCCTTCTAGTACTTGCTACAGGTACGTGGTATATTGCTAACGGTAACGGCAGAATATAAAACCTAGAGAGATACTTTTGAAAAATGAAAGAAAGAATAAACCAAATGGGTGGCATGTCTCGATGACACCGGCAGAATCTTATCAAACATACACAGAAGCCACATGTCTTCCTGTAGAGACATTAGGCTGCTGCTGCCTAAGCCCATGCAGTGTGCTTTATGTCCACACCGATGCCTGGCAATGCAACGCGTTGCAACATGCAACCACTTGCAACAGAATCCCAAAACTATGTCAACCTGCAACGGGACAATTCAGACTGGTGCCACGTATAGCATAGGCCTGTTAAAACTTTACTAATTGCAATTTGTCGCAATTTCGCATTTTGTCAGTCGTCATTTTGAAAAATGTTCATACCTAAAAAGAAAGCTTAAATAGCTGATCTACTGTATAAGCTTACGTGTCACAAATAGCTTGTAGATCAGCTATTTCCAGCTATTTTCACCTCCCTTTTTTTTGGTATAAATTAAATGTATGAATGTCAGTAATTTATTTGTATATTTTCTTTGTTATTTGACATATCTTCCCTGTGCACATTTTTTTTTATAACGAAACCTTAAAGGCAGACATAAATGTTTCATTCTTATGTTCCAATGTTCAATGCCAAAAACACAATTAAATGTTTGATCACAATCATTACTGTGACAATTATTCATCAATTTAAATGTGTAATTTGTGACAGCCCTAGCATTGCATTGGTTTTTCGTTGCATCGTAAATCATTGGTGTGGACTGGGCTTAATAAAGGTCTGTAGGAGCTTTAATGTTCCGATAACAAACACTCCCATCACTTATTCTCTCAGTGCCTAATTCTGATGTTGTATGAAATGTGGCATCATCAGTGATCATCATCAAACACCAGTCCTGATATACATCCTTGTTCTAATCTCTATAATAGCCAGGCTACCCCCTGGCTTTCACCTTGATTTAACAAGCTGATTTGTTTAAATAAACCAGCTGGCAGATTAGACCAACACTAACATCTAAAGTGAGGGTTTTATCAGATTAGCTCGGACCAGGATGCTGCAGAGCTCTCTTAAATGCTTGTAGAGAGACCGCTGAATAGTCTTATTAGTTTTACACTTATGTGTTGGTCTACCAAGGAGAAAGATGGGATTTGCAAAAACACTTTGTTTAATTTTTTACGTTTTTGCTGTAAATAAAGTGTTTATCGGGTGTGAGTGGCTGTCTCCACTGGGTGGGCTCGGCCGGCAGGGTTCATGACTCCTCGCATCTGTTGCATGTGTTAATTTGGTTATGAAAATGTAAATGTAATTATTATAATTTTTTTCTTTTTATGACAAAATAGAGGGAAGGGAACCCTCTCTGAGATCGAGCCATCATTACTTGAAAATTAAGTAAAAGAAGCAAAGTCGAGTTGAGCCTGCCTGGTACCATGCTGTGGGAAAGCTACTTTAGTGCACTGAGTGACCATATTGTCCTTGCGTGAGCTGTGAGGACCTGAGATAACTTTGAATACAACTTGTCTCTCCTCTCTATCTGCCCAAGGTTTCCTGTCTCTCTATCTCCTATCTAAAGCATGCAGTGCACTAATCGTTTTTGGCACTCCTCTCTATAGGCTTGTTGATGACCGATGTGTGGTACAGCCCGATTCCGGGGACCTGGCCAACCCACCCAAAAAGTTCAGAGGTGAGGTTACTTTGTGCGTGCGTCGTGCGATGCTCGCTTGAAGATCATTTAGTTTTGATTATCAACTTCATGCTGCCATAAATGTAAATTAGGCAACACTAGTAGGCTTCCACGCACACTCATTTTGAGAAATCCCGGGCGTTGACCAGTGTTGATTTAACCACTGGTTTTGAATGTTTCTAACATGTGTCAGTCTAACAAGCTTCTCCGCATCACTGCGAATGAACAAAGCGAATGTGTCTCTTATCTTCCCAGACTGCCTCTTCAAGGTGTGTCCCATGAATAGGTACTCGGCCCAGAAGCAGTTCTGGAAGGCAAAACAGGGCAAACAAGGAAATAACAACACACCGGGAGAGCTGTTCAAGAAGTTGCAGGTCTGTCTTGTAGCTGATGATATTGCACCACTGCTACTTGTGATGCATTGTTAAATTCATACCAGTGTCTCCCAATGTTTTTAACGTATC
Organism: Nannobrachium achirus; assembly: GCF_963921795.1. Taxonomy (NCBI): domain Eukaryota; kingdom Metazoa; phylum Chordata; class Actinopteri; order Myctophiformes; family Myctophidae; genus Nannobrachium; species Nannobrachium achirus. The sequence continues at coordinate 24,701,682 of NC_137820.1, forward strand.
ACCCAGCATGCAGCTGAACTGGAGCAGAAGCAGAATGAGTCAGAGAACAAGAAGCTCCTGGGAGAGGTTGTCAGATACAGTAAAATCATCCAGGTACAAACTGCAGTTCTCTAGCTTTTCTTTCCTCCAGACAGACAGAGCATTGCTCATGTTTTCATAAGTTCACCAAGGTCACAGTTTTGTCCTTCAGTGCCTGAGTTTGGTGTACAACTTTAGAGAACGAATGAATAACACACACACACACACGCATGCACGCACGCACGCGCGCGCGCGCACACACACACAGTACAATTAACCCTTCTTGTGCCTATCCCGAACAAGTTCGGGATATTTTCAATCCAATACAATATTTTTTTTGCTATTTTACATACCCTGAGCTGCTTGTAGAGATGTGGGTGGTCCTGGGTCGTCCTACGCTTTCCAACGAGTGATGCTAGATGGTCCGACGATTTATTCCATTGAAAATGGTTTAAAATAAAGTTTAGAGCCCCCCCAAAAAAACTCAATCTATACTGTCGGCGGCGCGACGTATTCCGGGGTGCCTATCCCAATCTAGTCCGGGATATTTAATAAAATGAATTAATTAATCGGAGGCCTCAACGAAGCCCCGGTCTAAATTTCCATCCATGGCCGGGGCCGAGACTCGGCCATCCACGGGCCGTAATCGGGCAACGCCGCCGCATCGCGCCGCCGAATCCAATACAAAGTCACATCTTTAGAGAGGATTTTCTCTGAATTGTGTTCCCAGACCAAAGACAACATTTTTTTGCGACTGAAATAGCTTTAGATCGGGCTTCTAAAAAATAAAGACGCTAATGGCTAAGTGTTAGCTAACTTCCTCCTCTCGTCATACATAACAGTGGCTGGAGTGAAATCCCAAGGCACTACGGGCAGTGTCAACGGAAGCTAGAGCGAAGGCCTATAGAGATATTTCTGGCACTCTAGCGGCACCTTGTGGCCCGGGGCACTCATTGGGTTAATACATTGTATTGTATTGTATTGTATTTGTATTATCTTTAAATGTTCATGCGTGGTTATATTTCTATATGTATCCCCTGGTTGTATATGTAACACATTTACTGCAATTTAGCAGACACTCTTATCCAGAGCAACTTACAAAGTGCAAGGTTATTTTGCCATGGCCATTGTCAAACAAAAACAACAGCACTAGTGGTCAATGAGTTGGAGTGTAAGCAGAACGGTGGGCTCTCTCCATTCCGACATGTCTCCTTTCCGACAGTGACTTCTTATTGTCGGAGTGCCAAGTAAAGTAACCAGGATAACACGTAAGCAACAGAAGGACACAAAGATAGATTGTAAGAGCCAGACAAAATAGACTAGAGAGATGGTATCCAAGCTGGGATATCTTGTAGAGAATATCTTAAAGGAATGTACTTGCCACTGCTGAAGTGAGTCACACAAGGAATGGGATAATCTTGTATTTATCAATATACATTATAAAAAAAAAAAAAAAATATATATATATATATATATATATATATATATATATATATATATATATATATATACATACATTATAGATCAATTTGAAATAAATCTCAAAAACACTTGGAGACAATAACTAACCATAACCCCGATACTCTTTTTCAGCTGAACATGTAAGTTATTCTTGCTTGTGTCTAAATGACCCAACTGCTCTGTTTCAGCTCCTGCACATAAAGAGCAACAAGTACCTGACGGTGAACAAGCGTCTTCCTGCCCTGCTGGAGAAGAATGCAATGCGGGTGTTTCTGGACCAGGATGGGAACGAGGGATCCTGGTTCTACATTCAGCCCTTCTGGAAGCTCCGCAGTGAAGGAGATAACGTAAGATAACATACAATCTCTAATTTCAGGCATTTAGCTTTTACTCAAAGCAACTTGCAAGATTGGAGAAATGGCATTTAATCTAGTCAACAAACGACAGGGTAAATAGACACATAAATGGAGTGCAAAGAAAACAATTAACAACCCATTCAGAACGGGTACACATTATTGTGTATCATTATTTTATGCTTTAACTATTGAAAAATAGCAGATATACAAGCTCACAGCGCGGCACCAAGTGCCGCGCTGCGAGCTTGTAGATCTGCTATTTTTGAAAAATCGTGAAAATTTGAATTTTGACCCGATTCTATAAGTCTTCTTAGATTTTTTGAAAAACCTATGTTTCTATGTCAGCAATCTGGCCAGCCATCGTCAAAGAAAAGGTCCTTTTCACTTAACTGGAGCTCAGTTAGTCTGTTCTTGAGAGACTGCTATGACAGTGGTTCTCAAACCTTTTCATGTGAAGGACCCCCAAACTGATATTTATTTTGCCACGGACCCCCATCTCAAAATATCTAGTTCCAGGGACCACCCAGAAGCAAAATTTGAGTTACAAACGTTCGCTTTGAAAATACATATGTTCAAAGATTTGCACACATTTTCACGACTTTTTTCAAAAATAGCAGATCTTCAAGCTCGCAGCGCGGCACTCGGTGCCGCGCTGTGAGCTTGTAGATTTGCTATTTTTCACTGGTTAAAGCATTCAATAATTCTAGGCTTAAATGGGTTAAGCGCTAGTACAAAGTAGTTCACTTTGTGCCACATTTGTCTTACATTAAGTTTACATTTAATGTGTTTCCTGCTCAAGTAACAATTATGGTTTTGTCCTCCCCCCTCTTACTTTAGCATCCTTTGGTTGAAGGTATTACTTTTGATTGTGCATGTTTGTGTGTGGTCTTTTTTTTTATTTACATCATACACTGAAAATAGTTTGAAAAGCATGGTTGCACCAGCATTGTCCAGTGCATGTACTGTATGTAGTCTGTTAAGTAAGTAGTACTGTTAAGAAGTATTAAGTCAGTCAAGACTTTAATAATGTCAAGTTGGATATAAATCCTTTATAATGGTAATTCCTGTTAGTTAAAGTTGTATTAGTTATTAGAGCAGTGCTGTGCATGGGACACCTTTAAAGAGGCAGTGCCACGATTTTGGTACTACTCTGTTTTTCATTCACCTATAGAGTCAAGATTACCACTCTAGACCACCCGCTGTGTTAAAATGTGCGACGATGCCTTCCTTGTGTATTCTCGAGGATTGACCAACAAGTCGGGAGCGCACGCACATGTGTATGGTCACTAATACCAAATTCAGAACAGTGGCAGTTCGTGAGACTGTAAGTCATCTCCAGCTTAAACTTGAACTTAATTGTCACATCAAAAGAGTGGGTGAAATGTTGTTCTGTAACCTACAAGCTCCCACAAGTTATAGTTACAAAATACATGATCATAAGATCAAGTAGCATCAGATATGAAATATGTTGTATGAAGTGGGTGGTCCACTCCTGACTCAAAAAAAGAAAAAGAAAAAAAGAACTGAGAGACAAATTGCATTTCATACTTGTGTGTTCTGGATAGCCAGACACTGCCCACTGTGGCTAGCGCTGTTGGTGGCGACTCAAGCAGTGTACAGTGCGCTGCGGCCAACACTGCTGGAATCAATGGTTACAATTATAACAAAGTATATCATGACCACGACATGCTGTGGGGAAAGGTTTTGCCCTTTCTGGTGATAAGTTGTGTTTATGAATGGTCACTAGGTAGAGAGAGATTTCAGACATGTTTGTAACTCCTGGAAGTTGCTTGTGTCTCTTCCAAACTATCCAAACTATGGCTGACAGAATGAACTTGAAGATGGGCTGAATGAATAAGGAAACAATTCAGATCGTCTGACCAACCACAAGTAGCTGAATTAATTTGCGTAGTCCTAACATCTTGAAGGCAAAGAACACATGAACAACATCATATTGTAGTTTTGGACCAGCCAAACCTAACAGAATGTTGGTTGTTCTGGTGTAATATGCAATGGGCTTTATTGTACACATAAAAGAGAAGGAAAAAAATAAGTGTACAGAGAAACCTGCCAAATGATCATTATTCGGAGGAAATAAGACTGTGGCACTGTCACTGTAAAGTATTTTCAGTGTGTTTGTGTGTGGTAGATGTAGTGTAATGTTATACAGGACACATATTAGTTATTTAATTTACTCAGGCTGCACTGGAGAGATGAATTTAGCAAAGTAACTGTAAGATAAGGTTGTTCATCACTACATTACTCTCTGTTGCATTCTTGCTGAGACACATTCTTTGAATGAATCTTTTTTTTTGTTTTGCCTCAAGCACTTACGTGAGCATACAATCAATCCCAACCTACTGCTGTTTTCACTTATCACACCATCCACCCATTTAGTTTATTTATTTATTTTTGCAAATGAAGGTACTGTATGTATGCTGAATTCCTTCATTCCCTTGCATGGTTATACTCTGGCTTTCTGACTTTCTGTTTTTGAAGAGTCTTGCCTTTCCAGCCACTCTCACACCATGTCTGAGCTCTGAGCCTGCATCTCCTCAGAGAGTGTAACCGCTTGTGTTTCTCTGCCTTCTAGGTGGTGGTTGGAGACAAGGTGGTCCTGATGCCAGGGAGCGCAGGGCAGCCTCTTCACGCCAGTAACATTGAGCTTCTGGACAACCCAGGCTGCAAGGAGGTGGAGCTCCCTAGCTCATTAGTGCCTTTCATCTTATGTTGTATTCATTGGGGGAAAAAATAAACATTTTGCATGACTTAAGTCAGGGCTCCTACGGTCATGAAATTTCTGGAAATATTTTGAAATTAGAAAAAAAAAACTCCAGTACTGGAAAAGTTCTGTAATTGATCAAGGGTCCTGGAAGAAATAGCTATGCATTGTCTTTGGTTATTGATTTTGTTAATACCTCTGAAATGACAATTTAAACATTGGCCAAATTGTCAAATATTAGAGGCAGAAAATTTGAAAATAGCCGATCTACATGCTTGCGAGGCGTTGTGAGCATGTAGATCTGCTATTTTCACAATAGAACCGTGTTATTCAAAATTCCTCAACTCTTGGCACTGGCAAACACTACCTGTCTTTGGGCATTGCGTGTAGGAGTAAGCGACTTGTTATTGAGCTGAATTATTGTTATATAGTCCTGGAAATCGGGTTAAATATTCTGAAAAAGTTTTGGAAAAGTTTTGGAAATTAATTGGTAAAAATGTGTGGGAACCCTGTTAAGTACTTGTCGTCATAACCATATTGTATCTTCCATCTGTGGTTGGTGCTTTAGGTCAATGCAGTCAACTGCAACACCAGCTGGAAGGTCAACTTATTCATGAAGTATAGTGACTACAGAGAAGATGTGCTCAAGGGGGTATGTATGTGGACATACTGTTTATATGGTTTTGTGTTTGTTTTTGTTGAGCGGACCATTGTGCATGTTTTGGCACATTTTAAGCCAAACTGCTTACCAGGCAGCACTGTATACATTAATGCACTTCCTCTGCCAGGGAGATGTGGTGAGGTTGTTTCATGCAGAGCAGGAGAAGTTCCTGACCTGTGATGAGAACAAGAAGCAGCAGCATGTCTTCCTCAGGACCACCCTGCGGCAGTCTGCCACATCTGCCACCAGCTCCAAAGCACTCTGGGAGATCGAGGTACAAGACCTACATCTGTCCCACTGTCCATATGAGCTGTGTCTCAAGTCCTTAAATTAGATCCTATTTCCTACACTTCTTTCCCATTTCCTTGTATGTTAGTCCCGCCCACTGACAATAGAACACCCCTGCAAGGGAGTTGGCCTTTCACCTGTGATGTTGTCATCAGAAATGGGACTTGCAACATGCCTTGCAACATGCCCACATACTAATAAGAAAAAAGAAATGTAATAATTTTGTAAATATAAAAAAGATCAGTATCGGTATCAGGCAAGGAAAAACACCAGTGATCGGGATCGGACCCTAAACACCCGATCGGAGCACACCTAATGACTGGCTCCAAGTACTCTGAAACGGGTAGTGCACTAACATAGTACATAGTACCCACTGACACTAAACACGCAGTCTCTCTGAACTCTTAAAGCTTCAAACAAATGTTTTAAAAAAAGATAATGGGGCTTGTTTAGGGCTGAAACATAGTCCACGTGTTTTAATCACAGGTCGTAGATTTGTCATAGATGACTGACATCACAGGCTGGCCACTGAAGTCCAAGGTCCTCGTGGGAGTCAAGCAGTCATTAGACCATGTCTTAAATGGTAAATGGTAAATGCTGCATTTATATAGTGCTTTTATCCAAGGCGCTTTACATAGATTGTGCATTACATTCACCTATTCACGCACACATTCATATACCGGTGGCGGAGGAAACCATGCAAGGCACCAACCTACTCACCGGGAGCAATTAGGGGTTCAGAGTCTTGCTCAAGGACTCTTCGACATTAACTCTGGGGGAGCCCGGATTCGAACTGGGAAACCTTCGGGAACCCTTCGTGCTCTAATAACGGTTTCACTACCCCTGAGCTATGCCGCCCCTCTTGTCTTGTCTTGTTAATGTTATTTCTGTTGAGCAATGCATCACGTCCAAAACATCAGTTGAAAAATGTTAAGACACGGGTTGAAAGAAATGTGGACAAAGAGCTAAATTGAACAAGGAGTCTCCCAAGTCTCATTCTAATATTGTTTTGTTTTCTACCCCAGGTTGTACACTATGATCCCTGCAGAGGCGGTGCTGGCCAATGGAACAGTCTGTTCCGCTTTAAACACCTCGCTACGGGGAACTATCTGGCTGCTGAGGTATTTATTATAATGTAATGTAATGATCTATAATAATTTGATTACCCCTTTGACCTCTGTCATACTTCTTATTTCTCTGTGGGCCGTAACTCCATTTGTGATGCAATACATTTTGTGCAAGAGGATCATTGGAATATTGTGGATTAACTGTGCTCTATCTTGTGTGCTACCTACAGCACTCAGTTTGGAGGTTATTGTCACATCACAAGCTTTTTTAAATAAATAAGGAAGAATGCTTCTTGTGCAGATGGAGCTACATTTGCAGCATACAGTATAAAAAAATAGATATACCGTAGAATGTCACAATCTCTTGTGCAGGTGAGATATTGCTTGGCAGCCAATATCAGACATGCAAGTATACATATGTGACTTTGCCACTGATGCTGCAGCAGCAGCATCAGTGGAGTGTAATTATAGTCACTTGCACTGATGGTTGACAGGTAGAAACTGCTCCGTAGTCAGATGGAATGGCTTTTGATAAATAGGTATCACTTTCCTGGCAATGGCTGCAATAGTGGCATGAACAGATTGTGGTTGGGGGGTGAGTGTCCTTGATGATCCGCTCAGCTTTGGCTACACACCGATGGACAAGTGGCTAAGTAAGACATGTACCACATAGGCTCTGACGCAGCATGACGGCGAGTTCCAGGTTTGTTTTCAATATAGTCGGTGTACAATCGGCTGACGAAAATATGCTTAGCCTTTTGCAGTTCTTTGGAATCTGTGTAGAGTCAGAAGGAGTTTCCTGTAGTCTGTTTGGTGAAAAGCCACATGTAGGCTAACCTTGATTTCAAATCACTGACTACTTCATTCACCTGTAGGCTAACCTACTTCATTCACCTGTAGGCTAACCTTAATTTCATATCACTGACTTCTTCATTCACCTGTAGGCTAACCTTAATTTCATATCACTGACTACTTCATTCACCTGTAGGCTAACCATGATTTCATATCACTGACAACTTTATTCACCTGTAGGCTAACCTTGATTTCATATCACTGACAACTTCATTCACCAGTAGGCTAACCATCTTTTGTTTATCATCATCAGATGTCTAGCTTCATGCAACCAAGATTTCTAATCATTGACGACTTAATTCTCTTGTAGGCTAACCTTGATTTCATATCACTGACTAGTTCATTCTCCTGTAGGCTAACCCTGATTTCAAAGATGACAGTGTGGAATCTAAAGGCGAGGTGAGTCTGTAATAAACAATTTTATTTCTCTGGCTCTTACGCTTATACTGTATGTACCTCCATGTTTCACCCTTACTGCTGTTTCTGCTTTGACACCCCCTGGAGGTTTTTCTTAGTCTTATCTTTTACACAGAGATGTGTTTCTCGGCTTTCTTCGGAGGGTATACCATAATTATTCCCTCCATGCATGGCACGCTTACATGCGTGTGTGTATATATGTGCAATTGTGCGTGCGTGACTGGGAACAATTAAAATATGCATTATACAGATTTTCTACTGTTTCCTATGTTCACCCTATAACTCAGCCTCTTTGAGTAGTTAACGTATGAACGACTTCGAAACTCCCATGGCCAGTGGTCATTTTCGCCTCAATAGCCACACATAAGCCTTCACCTCTAACGCCACATTATCACATGAAAAAGACTATCAAAGTCCACGTGCCCCCAGCCACTCCTCGGATACGCTACCTCCGATGGTTATTAGACGGTATATGATTTTTTAAACGTTTTCTGGGACGATATACTGTATGTTCAATACACAGCATCTGTGTCTGTAGACATACAGTAGATGTGTTCTTGTGATATAGTACTGTATCTGCTATATAGCTACTGCTCTGGCAAATACAATATTTCGTTTTCGCAGACTGTTTGTTAGCTACCTTAACTGGCTTGTTCTTTCTAGATAGAGGGGGAGAAGGTGTTGGAGGTGAAAGGGTTTCTGTGCAGTTGTACTCTTGTCTGAGTTCAGCTCTGGGCCCCTTTCTCTCTCCCTCTGCTATGGTTATGCAATCCCACCAGTTCTCACACACAAGCTCACACTCACAGACACCTCTACAACTAAAGTCTTTCAACTAAATCCTAAGTCTAAATCCAGACATTTCTCACAGCTCCTAGCTACCTTCCACCTTATTTGTATTCCTCCTCTGCAACAGACACACGCAAACTCCTCTCAACGTACGCGCACACAATGCAGTATCACAGACACACAGAGGGCCCCTTACATAACGTCTGACTGTGTTTGTGTGTGTGTGTGTGTGTGTGTGTGGGGGGGGGGCTAGCATAAGGGGAGGAAGGGGAGGTAGACGGACAGGCTGACTGCTCGGCTGTGCTAAGCTGGTGGTGAGTCACAAGACGAGAAGAAGAGAGGAGAGTGGGAAAGGGAGAGAGACAGACAGACACTGTAGTGTACTAGAGAGCCTCATATCTCATCTACATACAGCAGGTTAAATCAACCTATGTATCGCAGAGTCTAAAATAACAGCTCGGGGCGGTCGAGGTGTCTCTGTAGATTTTCATCTAAAATGTATTCATTCCATGTGAGTGGAGGAAGATTCTGGGCCAACGTCTTTTCTTGTTTTTTTTTTAACCGTGTGGTTCAGATAAGAATTTATTTGGTGGATAGAAACGCAGTGACATCTGCTGCCAAAACCAATGCAAAGCATGGAAAATGCAAGCCGGAAGACATTTGTCATGTACCTGGCAGTGTTAACTAACTCATTGTCTGCCCCCTCTACGAGTTTCCCGAGTTATTCCCGTACTCGGCCACTGCCACGCCTGAGTTTCCCGAGTTTTGGGACGTTTTTTGAAAAAAAAAGAAAAGTAAATGTTTGACTTCATTCTATCTACTAAGCATGAACGCGATAGCGAAATTACATGTTTGACCCCCATACCAACCCCATTCTTTCGTAACTATTTAAATAGTATAAAAAAAAAGCCTCAGATTTAAAGGTTTGTATAGTTCTTAGGGTGGTTGTATTCCATTCACTTGCCTTCTTTTATCGCAACAGTTCACAAATTTGCTGCTGTGTTCGATTATACAATGATGCTCAAAGGAGAAGTGGGGCGGCATAGCTCAGGGGTAGAGAAACCGTTATTAGAGCACGAAGGGTTCCCAGTTCGAATCCGGGCTCCCCCTGAGTGAATGTCGAAGGGTCTTTGGGCAAGACTCTGAACCCCTAGTTGCTCCCGGTGAGCAGGTTGGTGCCTTGCATGGTTTCCTCCGCCACCGGTGTATGAATGTGTGCGTGAATGGGTGAATGTAATGCACAATCTATGTAAAGCGCTTTGGATAAAAGCGCTATATAAATGCACCATTTACCATTTAACACAAAAATCCACACAAAAGGGCTTGTTTCCATTGTGGTCCTGTACTTACTCATCTGTAGAAACAACTTGGAACTGTGTTCAAAACGTGTGCATGTACATATTTGCTGTGCATGTGTTGGTGCTGCAGAATGAGACGGACACTGGCTTCTCCAAGAGGAAACGTCAAGCAGCAGAGAGGATCGCTTACACCCTGGTGTCTGTCCCCCATGGTAATGACATCGCATCTCTGTTTGAGCTGGATGCCACCACTCTGCAGAGAGCTGACTGCTTGGTCCCCAGGTCAGTCAGTCGGTCACAACTTCTGGAATTCTATCTTGTCAGTTTTAGTGTCAAGAAATGGGGTTTAGGGATGAGACATTTCCACATCTTCAATCTTGAAACATGACGGCAGTAACATGTTGCATGTTAAACCTAAATCTGCTCTAAGCAAGGTGTTGTGTCTGTGCCATGACATTGGTCCGAAGGTTCATTAGTCTGAAGGTTCATTAGTCTGAATTTGTTAAGAATACTATGCCTAACTCTAACCCTAACCCTAAACTTAACCTCAGTAACCCTAACTAAATTCGGACTAATGAACCTTCGGACTAATGAACCTTCGGACTTATGGGCAGTCCCCGTTGTGTCTGGGAGTAATATGTGGCATCCCTTCTCAGAAACTCCTACGTGAGGCTGAGGCACTTGTGCACAAACACTTGGGTGACCAGCACCAACTTTCCCATAGACACAGAAGAGGAGCGACCTGTCATGCTCAAGGTGAATGGACACACATACCAGTACATACCAGATAAGATGGATTGATATGAATGTGAGTAAATGTATTTTATTTTTGATATGCATCACAGATTGGCACCTGCCCCACGAAAGAGGACAAAGAGGCATTTGCCATCGTATCCGTGCCCCTGTCTGAGGTCAGAGACTTGGACTTTGCGAACGACGCCAGCAAGGTCCTAGAATCTACTGTGCGAAAGCTACAATATGGAAACATTGCTCAGAATGAGAGGAGGTACTGTACAGTGGGTAGATGTCAATGTTCTCATGAATAAAAGCTTGAGACAAAACAGAAGTCTGATTTCTTTGCCCCCCTCATATTTTGTCAGGTTTGTGACCAAGCTCCTGGAAGACCTGGTCTTCTTTGTGTGTGCAGTAACAAACAATGGCCAAGATGTTCTATCTGTGGTCATCTCCAGACCCAACAGAGAGAGGCAGAAGCTCATGAGAGAGCAGGACATCCTTGCCCAGGTCAGTACACTGTCGGTACTGCATAAGTACAAGTATGCACACATCACCAGCACCAAATTGCTTCTGGTCCACAGAGAACGCACACCGTATGTCCGTCCTGACTTTTAATGAAAATGACTCATAAAAGGCACCAAAAAAGGCAATTTCATTTATTATTTCCTTCTGTGGGTCCGCTGTTTGGTTACAGATATTTGGCATCCTGGAGGCCCCGTTCACAGACCAGGGGGAGGGTCCTATGCTCAAGCTAGAGGACCTGGGGGACCAGCGCTATGCTCACTTCAAGTACATGCTGAGGCTCTGCTACAGGGTGCTACGGCATTCCCAACAGGACTACCGTAAGAACCAGGCACGTATACGTTTATTCCATCACAGTGCCTGACCTGGTCGACACAGGTGTATGAACAATGCTAATTCACTTGGGGTTTGCTTTGATTGATGATCAGTCTAGACCGAAAAGTGGTTTTATGAAGGGTGTTTATCATTTGGACTGCTGGGGAAAATTGAAGGTCAATGAATGTAAAGGGAAATTTGACAAATATTAACTGTGTAATTTTCAAAGCACCTGCAAGGGTTGAAATAACTGTGCTGCTAAGCAAATCGTGCCTCTAGTTATAGTCATATTTCTAGATGTAGCCTAATTGAGTGAATTTCACCGACAGAAGAAAATCCAATTGCAGATGGTTGAGTCTGGCTCTAATAAACCAGCTCCACAAATTCATGGGTGACCAGAACAAGGTCAAATTGCTCTCTGCATACTGTACTTTAAGACTGGGCACATGGGCTCGGACGGCTAGGGTTGCGGTCCGGACAGGTGTCGCGGGTTTGACTCCCGATCCCAACAACCTTTACTCATACTTTCACTCCTCATCTCTCTCTCTCTCCCCATTTCCTGTCAGTCTACTCTAAACTATCAATTAAGGAAAAAGGCCAAAAATATATATATATAAAAAAAAAAGACTGGGCAGATGGTAGATGCAAGTGACGTGCAAGTCATGGTGGCTGCAATCATTTCTTTCGCAATTGTTTTTGCAAACTTGATTGCGGTTAAAAACCATACTGTTTATAACCACGTCATCTATATGCTTCACAGGAGTACATAGCCAAAAAGTTCTCCATCATGCAGAAACAGATTGGCTATGAGATCCTTGCTGAGGACACCATCACAGCCCTGCTGCACAACAACCGCAAGTTGTTGGAGAAACACATCACCGCCAAGGAGATAGAGACCTTTGTCAACCTGCTCAGACGGAACAGAGAGCCCAGGTCAGACACCAAAGCCTCTTGAATATGTGATGGCCCGATGGGAAAGATTTGATATATAAATGTATATACGGTTATATATGAAAGCAGGATGTTAACAATTTTCAATATGATCTAAAGATACTTTTTCATATATCCTGTCTCCTATTGAATTTGTTGTCTAAATTCATCTGGATTTATATGCATTAATATTATAAATAAAATATAGTGTACATGAAATAATTTTACGTGCAGGCTTTCATGCCAACTACAATGCGCAATGTGAAACACGCATAAACAAATGCACCGACACACGTTCTGATGCTGATGGTAATGCATGAATACTTACTTGGTGATGGATTCCTTTGATGTGGTGACTCTACCGTCTCAGATTCCTGGACTACCTCTCCGATCTCTGTGTGTCTAATAAGACGGCCATCCCAGTCACCCAGGAGCTCATCTGTAAATTCATGCTCAATCCTATCAACGCAGACATCCTCATTCAGACCAAGTGAGTCATATATTACAAGTCAATACCTGGGGATGTGTGCTCCCAAACTATGTGCAGACTTGTTGCCTCAGCCGTGACTACAGATGTCAAAACTAGGGCTGTCACGATTATGATGACATTTTATATCATTCTCAAATAATTGCGATTAACGATTTTACTTGTATTTTTGTTGTTGACAATTACATTTCTGTTTGGCTTGTAGGCTTTGAAGTTGCACATGGCAGATATGACGTATAACCTAAATATACAAAGAAAATGACTGACATATTTGACAACTTTATACTTACAAAAAAAGTACATTGATAGTGGAAATAGACGATCTACAAGATCACAACGCGTCGCATCATAACATGTGAGCTTTTAGATCTGCTATTTCCACTATTTTTGAAAATGTTAGAAAATATATGACAATTTTTCAACATCGAAACGATTATGACAAAATAATTGTGATTATGTAAAATAATTGCGATGAGACAATTATGTAATAACTGTGACAGGCCTAACTATTAGTCCATACAGTACCTGGGGTTGATGTGTGCTCCCAAACTACGCGCAGACTTTGGGACAACAAACAACCGTGCCTACAGATCTCAAAACCTAATGATAAACCTTCTCCAGAGTAATCCCTCACACGGAGAACCTCCTGGAGACCTCCATGCTGCAGCAGCAGGAGGAGTTGGAGGAGGAGGAGGTTTGGCTCTACTGGATCGACAGCCACAAGGAGCCTCATGGCAAATCCATCCGCCACCTGGCCCAGGATGCCAAGGGAAACCACAAAATGGATGTTGACATGATTACCTACTACAGGTGTGTGTGTGGAGGGATTCCATTAGTTCCTATGTGTCTTGAACTGCAACCATATTCAAAGAAAAAATAACACTCATCCTCCGTTGTTTGGTGCTGAGCTGAAACTGCCAGAGCAGTATCACTAAGAAACACAAATGTATGCTGCTTGTTGTCTCAAATTTAAATAGTGGAGACGACAATATTTATTTGTCGTCTCAAATAAATATTGGAGCTACTGAAAGTGAGTTGCGAGATTTTTTTTGTTTTTTCACTGCAACCATATCCTTTCAAATCTACTGCATACTGTACATAAAGTCCTGATTAGCACCTCGACTTGCCCAAATTTTATCAAATTGAAATCCTCCTCTCACCCTTGGTGTTGCTGTGCTGCAGGTACCAGTTGAACCTGTTTGCTAAGATGTGTCTGGACCGTCAGTACCTGGCCATCAACCAGGTGTCCACCCAGCTGCCCGTAGACCTGATCCTGCGCTGCATGTTTGACGACTGCCTGCCCTACAACCTGCGGGCGTCCTTCTGTCGCCTCATGCTGCACATGCACGTGGACCGCGACCCGCAGGAGGCCGTGGTGCCCGTGCGCTACGCGCGCCTCTGGACGGAAATCCCCTCCAAGATCACCATCCACGAGTGAGCCTCTCCATTACCTTGTGTATGATTTTGGGGTATTTCGTGTGCTGCTCACTGTTGGTGTGTGTTTTTCTAATTTGGGTTGTGGGCTCATGGCTGTATGCGTCCGCAGGTACGAGTACGAGTTCACTGACACCTCAAGAGAGGAGAAGAAGAGGAAGTTTGCCCCCACCATGGAGTTTGTTGAGGAATACCTCAAGGACGTAGTCAGCCAGCCATTTCCATTTGGGGACAAAGAGAAGAATGAACTGACTCTAGAGGTAAAGTACTTGAACCTCATCCATCGAACCTAGTGAGCATGTCACCTGTATCCACAATTCACTGTGGATAAAGATGACTTACTGGTAATTGTTATTGGATAATATATATTTTTGGAATGGTTTATATACTGTATTTTAATCTTTGACTGCTTGCCTTGACATTTCCCTTGCAGGTGGTGAATCTGGCTCGTAACCTGGTCTACTTTGGCTTCTATAGCTTCAGTGAGCTGCTGCGTCTCACACGCACTCTGCTGGCCATCCTAGATATTGTTCAGCACCCTCTCACCTACATGAACAAGCTCAACAAGAGCCCGGAGGCTGGTCAGTACCATAATCTAACAAAGGAATACATTGATGACAGCTCAATAAAGTGCTATTCAAATGTCTGTGTTTTGTATTAGCTCATATTATCTATTGATAGATCTGTGAACCTTGAAGGAATAGTTAAAGTTTATTGCCCGCACAACTTCATCTGCAACCTTCAACAAAACAACTAACATCGAAGGTGAAAACTGAGAAATTACCATAAAATCCAGGTACAGTTCATACATGAAGTCTTCAGAGGGCAAAAGACCTACATGTATTTACACAATTCTTTGTCGCCATGTCTACTCCACATGAATGTGAAAATGTGAACATGACGTTTACAGTGTGAGGTCTGGGTGTGAACATAAGTGCCTACGTATGTGTTTTGCAAATTGATGACTGCAGTTTTGTAGTCATTTGATGGTCATTCCTTTCGGCTCTTTTTAATTGTAAATAACTGGTAACTTTTTTACTTCAGTTGTGTTGGTCAAGGCTGCTGTGAAAGTTGTGCTGGCAACCTCCCAGTGTGTTGTTTGGACAAATAAACGTATATCTGTGTTTCAACTAAGTGGCATAAGGGTCAGTAGATAATGACAAACTTCATGTTTGCGTTAATTATTCCTTTAGGTCATATTGAACATTTTGATGTATTGTAGATGAATTATACAAAATTAAAGAACACATCGATAGATCTTTTAAAAAGGTGCTGAATAAGTATTACTTTCCTAAAGATTATCCATATTGCTTCCATTTTCATGGAAGGCACCGTGTCACAACGGTCCAAATGGCATGAGTGATCAAGTATGTACAATCAACCCTGTCCTTTACAGGCAACAATGTGCTGCGCACAATACATGGTGTTGGGGAGATGATGACCCAGATGGTGATGAGTAGAGGTCTCCCACACAACCTCCCAGACTCGCCTCCTTCTCTACGCCATGGGAAAGGCCATTACCTGCCAGACAAAGACGACGTCATGGTGATGGACACCAAGCTGAAGATAATAGAGATTCTACAAGTAAGCACCACTGACCTGATTGTGTTCTTGCTGATTCAGGGTTGTATTATTCTAACACTGACGCATTTATTTAAACCCTATATACTTCATTGGCCGTGATCCCAGGCCTCTATACTTGGTCTGTTCCTTTTTTCTCTCTACACCAAGGGTCTTCAACAGGGGGTCTGGGGCCCCTAGGGGGGTCCTCAGAGTTACTACAGGGGGTCCTCCAAATCTTTGAGTGATAGAAGCTTTTTTCTTCTTTTTTATTAACCACTTGAATTCTAGCATCCATATCCTGAGAACTTTAGCCAAAAATAGCAGATCTACAAGCTCAAAACTCCTGGTGCTGCGAGGTGTTGTGAGCTTGTAGATCGGCTATTTTCGGAAAAGACGTTTGGCGCAGAGGGGAAAAAGAGCATGTCAATTTGTTTTCAGAGCATCTGAAAACAAATTGACATGAATCCAAAATACACTCATGATTGTGCTGTCAAACAATGAAACTATATGGAATCTATGAAAATGTTGTGGGGATCCCTGCTTCATCTCTCTCTCAACTAAGGGGTCCTTGGCCTGAAAACGTTGAAGACCCCTGCTCTACACCAAATACATTTTCTAAAAACAGACAATATACAAGCTCTTGTATATCTTTTGTTGAATGTACGCCCCACAATAGGGACGCTAGGGATCACACGCTTAATAATGCTGATCTAATTTCATTCATGTATTTATTTTACATTTTATGTATTTATTTCTTCCCTTAGTTCATCCTGAGTGTGAGGCTGGATTACAGGATCACCTACTTATTGTCCATCTACAAGAAAGAATTTGGGGACAAGAATGTTGTGAATGACTCGATGTCTGATTTCCCTTCCATGTCAGGTGAGAATCCATCTTTCATTATAGCTCTCTTTAACCATACCTTTCTGACAAGTGTACAGGAACAAAACACCCAAACCCATCATTATGTTCCTGACTCGGTTTGCTGGATCTGGTTGAAACACATTAACACAGACCTAAACATCAGACACAGTGATTACAGAGAATGTGAAGAAGTATTCATTCAGTTGTCATCAGGTTTAAAAACCGATATGAGGAGTGTTCTCAATTGCAAATGCAATTCCCACAAATTACTGTATTGCTGTTGATGAAAATATGGACTTTCCCAGCTTGAGATACATTACAATAAGATAGATTTATTGATTTTCTATGGTGTTTGAGGTAAACCACTGCATTCATACATAATTCAGAGACTTGAGTTTCCTTTTCACGTTTGTTTCATTTCCAGTATCCGAGCCAGACATAGATGAGATTGCAGCCAAAGCAGACACCATGTTTGCAGGGAGGTAAGTGAAGTGAATCAGGAAAAAGTTAAATCTGACCATGTTTTAATGATCAGACTCGACCAACTCCAATCATTAGTATCTCAGCTATAGGAAATGCCACACCATATATGTATGTATTTGTGTGTATATTTATGTATTTGTGTGTGTGTGTGTGTATGTCTGTGTCCTCAGCTCAGAGCTCAGTGCAGTGGAGCTGGATGATGAGGGTGGTCGCACATTTCTGAGGGTTCTGATCCACCTCATCATGCAAGACTACCCTCCTCTAGTGTCTGGATCGCTCCAACTTATATTCAAACATTTCAGCCAGAGAGCTGAGGTCCTGCAGGCCTTCAAACAGGTAAACAGCACAGTACTAATACACTGGAGCATACTAATACTATTATGCATGTGGTACTCAATATCATCTTTTAGTTTGGATTAAAAAAGCATATCACCCAAAGGGTAGTCTTGCATAGCCAGACAACTATTCTACAATCTACAAATGCTATATAGAGTCTGGGACTACAACTCCTGAACGGCGAGTACTGGAAGCTGGTATTTCCGTTCATGAAAATATATTTTAAAATGTCATATCTGCTAAGCAGCATGCTAAATATGCTTAGATGATTTTTATTTATATTAGGATAAATGTGCGCGATGTTAAAAATGAAACGGAAGTGGGGAGGAGGCTTCACTTCCGCATTAACCGGGCACTAATCATAAGAACTTCCGTCCCCCAGACTGTATGACGGGAGCATTGGCAAATCGCGGAGTCAACAGTCTGGCCACGCGAGACTACCCAAGGGTGGCTGATGTAGAATTTTGAAGCCTTCATCAGGACTAACTCGTTTGTTGCTTTATTTGAAAACCATATTGACCTTTATCCCCCCAAAGATATGGAGTGATATGTCAGCTGAGTTTTGCTCTCAAACACCATGGTCTCTCTCAACGAATCTGTACAGTATGCTTATTCCATTTGCTCTTTTGTCGGTGTGTGCGTGCGTGCGTGCATGCGTGCGTGCGTGTGTGTGTGTGTGTGTGTTACAGGTCCAGTTACTAGTGTCAGAGCAGGATGTGGAGAACTATAAGCAGATCAAGACAGACCTGGACCAGTTGCGTCTAACTGTGGAGAAGTCTGAGCTCTGGGTTGAGAAAAATGGAGGTTTCAACCCAGAGGACCCGGGGGACAGGCAGGCCAAGGAACAGAACAACGAGGTCAAGTTGTACCATGTTTTTAATGAATGCGCACATTTAACACTAGAACGACCAAGGCAGTCATTTTCACCCGATATTTAATAAATGACCTTTTATTACCCGTTTAATTTGATTCTTCATCACACACTTCTTGAGTAAAAAGTTTGAGTATAAGTTTGTCTTTTATCGTTCATTTAATCTGAACATGGTTTTTAAAAAGATCAGCGCCGGTCGACTTTTAGGTCGACTATGTCACTATGGACTTCCCTGCCAAGCGACTTTAATCGACTTTTATATAAAAAGCATTGTTTAAGCTTTTATTTGGGTTAATAGACGGAGCGAAATGGTTAGCTTACCTTCGGATGGTATCAACACGTAAACCGTGAAAAAAAAGGATACGATTATGACGTCACCTTAAACCAGGGCTTCCTGTTTATATTAGCCTCTGCTAGCCGCTAGGCTCAATGCAAACAATTCGACCCTTACGCAGCTTCACTAGGTCGGATTTTGATTCGGAAACTTTCTGTGTGGCATCTGTATACGTTCCGGTGCCCATACCGATGGTGGTTTTAGACGATCAAGCACGAATTGAACAGTATTGAGCTCAGATGGCGGCCCGCGGGTCTCCCATTCTGAGTCAATGGGGAGCGATGTCATCATCCCATCCTTGAATCTTGGTTTTTACATGGGGGCTTCCACAGTCTATGGTCTATGGCTCGCTCTAGTGGTCATTTTGTGGTATGGTATATCATCCTGGCTTTGAAAATAGTGTAATCATGATGATAAAATATAGCTATTTCCTGTTATAAGCGCACATTCATATTTAAATGTGGCTGGTAATGGGTTAATACTAACAATCTTTAACCTAATGATGTTAGTATTTGCCATTACCTTGTTATTTAAAAAAAATCAACAATATTATCTTGTTAACTGAAGTGCAGGTACAGAATGCATTTCTGTACTGCACTTCTCATTGTGTTGACTTGAAATCTCAATCTATTTTGTTATTAAAGTACCATGGATGGTTGAACCCCCGGAACAGACTGAGCTAAACCAACAGCAGATTGTAGAAGTAGTGACTTAATACATATTTGCTAAAGATCAGTGTGTGTGTGTTTTACAGGAGGTGATCCTGAGCCCAGTAACGGATGGGGATCTTAAACCACAAATTGACAGCAATAAAGCAAACAACTACAACATTGTCAAAGAGGTAACGTTCTGTTCTGTTCTTTCATTGTGCTCTGTCTCTGTTTCAAGATTCTAATATATTTGTTTGTCATACTGTAGTTGTTGTCATAATTAATACTGTATAGTTATCATGAAAGTCTATTGTGTCATTAGCCTCGGAAACCCAGGCATCTTTTGGCGATCGGAAGAAAAAGAAGCCTGGGCGATCGCGTTATGATCACTGTTGTAGGAAGTGTAGAATTTCCCTAACCAATCAGAGTGCAGAGAGCGTCGCACCAAATGTGTTGACGTCATGACGCACCAGCGTTCTCTGCGCTGAGCAGATGCGCAGAGGGGGGTGGGGGGAGGAGAACACATGCTATTGGCTGGAGACTTGCGGAGAGACTCACCGCGCCCGCCCATCTGCCTACACTAAACTGTCCGTGTTAGGTTAGAGTGTTGTCATTAATGTGGTGAGTGTGTGTGTGTCTCTCTCTGTTTGATCGTTAGATCCTACTACGACTGAGTAAGCTGTGTTATCCCACTAAGAAGAGCCGTGTTCAACAGCAGAGGCTGCTAAAAAACATGGGGGCTCACACTGTTGTGCTGGACCTTCTACAGATCCCCTTTGAGAAGGTGAGCCTGCTTGTACGGCTTGTACCCCTCTCCCCTTGACTAGGGATGGGACGATAAATGGCATATCGTGGTAAAAAAAAACCTCACGATAATTGTATTGTGGAGATTTAAATTTATCGTGAAATTGTCCTCCGTCATGCACTGGGATCAATTCACCTTTTATTTGCCGAGCTGCATATCCAGTACCATTTAAACCCTCTATTGGTAAAACGGTAACGTACATGGCATAAACGTACATCTCTCAACAAATCTCTTTGCCAATAAATAGCTGATCTACAAGCTCACAACATGACGCAATGCGGCACGTCGTGAGCTTGTAGATCAGCTATTTTTTGTCAAATGTTCCTCCCCAGGCTAATGGATGTTGGGGATATTGTTGATTATCGCGATCGTAAATCGCCATTTCTTTGGTCACAATAATCTTGACATGAAATTTTCATATCCTCCCATCCCTACTTGTACGGCTTATCCCCTCCCCCTTGAACCCTTTGAAATCCACCTGAAATGTGACATCTTTGGTTCAGTCGCCTGCTTCTGCCTTTTAAATCGTGTCTCTCTTTGTGCGGCTTTATCAATTCACAGACGGATGAGAAGATGAATGAGATCATGAGCCTGGCCCATATATTCCTCCAGAACTTCTGCCGAGGGAACCCTCAGAACCAAGTTCTGCTCCACAAGCACCTCTACCTGTTCCTTACCCCAGGGGTACGCTCAGCTCTGATCATTTTACATGTATGCTGTTCTGTTGCCAAAACTTGCAAGTTTTAAGGCCTGTACGCATACAGTACCTGCATACACATGATCCCATACTCTGTGTGTGTGTGTGTGTGTGTGTGTGTGTGTGTGCAGACGTAAGGCTACAGTAGAAGCAAATGAAGAGGCTTGATTCAGAATATTCATTACTATAATTGAGGTAAACTACAGAATATTTAACTGTCACTGCTTTTTCATCCAGCTGCTGGAAGCTGAAACGATGCGTTATATCTTCATGAGCAACTACCATCTATGCAACGAGATCAGCGACCGCGTGGTCCACCATTTCGTCCACTGCATCGAGACACACGGCAGACATGTTCAGTACCTTAAGTTCTTGCAGACCATTGTGAAAGCTGATGGCAAGTACGTCAAGAAGTGCCAGGACAAAGTCATGACAGAGGTGAGAATAATATCTTTGTTTGTCATGTACGGCTCAAAATGTTGTTTGTACCGTTTCAGGGTGGTGCAGGGGTAACTGTTCCAAAATTAATATTTATTAGTGTGGTTGCCCAAAAGGGCAACACAGTATAGCACATGTGCGACTTCATTTTCCCATAAACCCTAAAGTTTGTTGCCCTACGCTAACAGTTTTGGAGGAGTGTGCGGCACACACACAAGCCATATGCCAAATCGACCGGCTTCATCTGGAATCAACTGCTTCCATTTTGCTCTGGGATATGTCATATTGTTTAATTTATATCAATTTATTTGTGAATTAATTTGTCTTAGTACCTGTGTGCCTTTGTTGTCACGGAACCCGTTTGACACACTGCTCCTCCCTACAGTTTTGCCGGCACACACATGAGCCATATGTCAAATCGACCGGGAATCGTGTGCTTCCATTTTGCTAAGGGATAGTTTAATTCATATTAATTAAGTGAATACATACCCCCACAACTCGTTGTGATGCATTTTTATTTGTTCTGTTTTGTAAAGGGACTTTTGAGTACCTAGAAAAGAACTCTATACATTGGATGATTACAAAGCTGCAAACTGCACAAGTGCTTTTATTGAGAAAATATGGAACCATATGCAACAGAAGTGTTGTGATATAGAGTGTAGTGTGATATCCAGTGGCGGAATCTGTTATACAGCACCTTTTAACACGTGTGCGTGTGTGTGTCTGTCTCCAGCTGGTCAACGGGGGTGAGGATGTGCTGGTGTTCTACAACGACCGCTCCTCCTTCCAGGTGCTGCTGCAGATGATGCGCTGTGAGCGGGAGCGAGGGGACGAGGGCGGAGCCCTGGCCTACCACAACACTCTGGTGGAGCTGCTGGCCGCCTGCACCGAGGGCAAGAACGTCTACACCGAGCTCAAGTGTAACTCTCTGCTGCCTCTGGACGACATCGTCAAAGTGGTCACAGACGTTCACTGCATACCAGAGGTGAGGGAGATGTGCACGTACTGTAGGCAGGGCTGTCGCCATTATGACATTTTACGTAAGTAATTGCGATTAACGATTTAATTGTGTTTTTTGTCGTTGACAAATACATTTCTGTTTGGCTTTTAGGCTTTGAAGTTGCACATGGCAGATATGACACATAACCTAATATATAACTTTACAACAGAACATTGATTGTGGAAAAAGCCTCACAAGCTCACAGCTCGTCCCATCGCGGCGCGTTTTGAGCTTGTAGAGCTGCCTTTTCCACTTTTTTTTTTTTAATGTTAATATAAGAACATTTTTCAACATGGAAACGATTATGATTATTAGGTATGCCAAAATAATTGCGATTATGTCAAATAATTGCTATTAGATGATTATGTAATAATTGTGACAGGCCTAGGTGTGCGGATTCATAGAATGCTCTTTATGTGGGTTAAAAACACAGGTTTACTGTCAGTCACTCAAGCTGCATCCTTTCTGTTGTCTCGTCGTGCAGGTGAAAACGGCCTACGTGAACTTTGTCAATCACTGCTACGTGGACACCGAGGTGGAAATGAAGGAGATCTACACCTCCAACCACATCTGGAAGCTTTTTGACAACTTCCTGGTGGACATGGCCAGTGTAAGGCTTTTTAGGATTTTAAAAGCCCCCCCAAAGTACATCTCTTAAGACAGGGGTGGGCAACTTTGATGATGGAGAGGGCCACTATATTCCCACACTCACTCCAGAGGGACACATGGCAATGGCATTGCATATACTATATATTTGATCTTGTTTCGGAATTGAATGCCATACTCTGTCATTTTATGTCACGCAAAAGTTGCAAAAATAGACGATACCGTCGTTGTCGGGTAAAAACCTTGTATGTCTAAAACCGTTTGTTTTATATTTATCATTTTAAAAATGATTTAAACTAGTGAAAACAGCCGATCTACAAGCACACAATGCCTCGCACTGCGAGGCGTTGTGTGCTTGTAGATGTTGGCTGTTTTCACTACTTTTGTGCGACTGCTGCAACGGCCTTGTATGATGACGCAGGGCTTTACTTTGCGAAAGAACGTACACATTTGAAACTTGGAGATACAAGGTTTCCACCCGACAACGATGATATACAAGCTCAAAACGTGTCGCAGTGCGGCGCATTTTGAGCTTGTAGATCTGCTATTTTTGAATTGGAATACTGAAAAGTATATTTTTTGTATTTAATTTCAAATGCATTTAGTTATACTTATGTTAACTTTATGAACTAAAATACAAAAACATTGAACATGAATATCATTTTAACATGCTGTGTCATTAAGCTTCTAATACAGACTGAAGTAATGAAAGCATATCATGTTTGCATGTTTGGAATTAACCTGCTGGCCACATTAAGTGAAGGTGGGGGCCAGTTGTGCATGTATGTCTTAAGATGTAACATAAGGTCTATGTGTACAGTAACCGTTCAGTTCCTTGTTAGGGCCACGCTCGCATACTGCCTGAGTGAGTGGATGATAAGACATATGAGGCTAGGGTGAAATTGCAAATGAAGAAGCGTGCACAAAAGAAATGTCCTTGATAAGTATTTTTTGCTTTCCTTTCCTTTCTGCTGGTTCAGGTGTGTAACAGCACCACGGACCGTAACCACGCAGACGTGGCGCTGGAGAGGTACGTCACAGAGACGGTGATGGCCATTGTCAAAGGCTTCTTCAGCTCCCAGTTCTCTGTCAACAACTCCAGCCTCCAGGTACTCTTAGGCTATGTACACACGAAGACAATTCACAGAGTCGTTTTACCATAAACACAGAATCATCTCTAGAAATGTGTGTACACATGAAACCACTAGCAACAAAACCACTAATATATATACAGTATATATGTTTAAAGAATGTGTGTATTCAGGCCGGCTCTGTGTTGCCAAAAGGCCTAAACGAATAAAAGGTATGCTGATTCACTTAAAATCGTATTCGTATGGACAGCACCTTATTCTACACACAGCGTGTGGAGCGTGGAGAGAATGACTCATTGGTGTGCACTGTGCACAAATGGCCTTGGCCAACTTCTAACTACTTTAGAACAACATTGAAGCAGGCCAGACTTCTCTCAAATGTCATAACTCTATTCTGGAATGTGATTACTTTTTTCCCATCTACATTTTTCGTTTGATCTGCTCCCACAGACGACACACATTTTGTTCAGAGCAAACACCTGACAAAAGACCATTGATATTAAATATTGATGATGAAAGCTAAATAAAATATTGTAATTGTGATGCATATGTATGTGACTTTGTTATGGTCTGCCCGAGAGTACATTGTGTCAGGAGAACTAGTCGGCCCTTGGGTGTTTTTAATATTCTCTAATTCTCTAAAGTTTGGACACCCCTGCTATAGAGTATATTGAACATACTCTAGTATACTGAAGTATTCCAGGCTGTCAGAGCAACACTGCAACTTTCATTTATACATCCTCCCATTCCTCCCAATCTCTACCAGGCAAACCAGCCCATCTTCATCCAGCTCCTGCAGTCTGCCTTCAGGATCTACAACTGCACCTGGATCACCTCGGCTCAGAAGGCAAACATCGAGAGCTGTATCAAAACACTGGCAGATGTAGGTGAGTGTTGATGCATCTCTTCAGCCTTGGGGAGATTTGAACGATAGAGCAGAGTGAGTAGGCCACAGCTTTGAGGAGCTTCTAAGAAAACGTATATCAATTTCCATGTTTTGGTCTTGCTGACCTTTCCTGCGTGTTATGTCACTACTACTCACTACTTAAACTTATTTGGATGTCTGTGGCTTAGAGGGTAGCACGGGTCCAATTTGACCTACTCAAACCCAAATGGACCCGTGAGAAATATACCCAGAACTGAATGGACCCTGTTATTGGGAATATGAGATCCGATACCCGAACGGACCCGTGGCAATTAGACCCTACCCTACCCTGACCCGAGGAACATGTCAATATTTTAGACCTGAAACGGCTCCGTTCTCAGTTCGGGTCTTGGGTAATCGATTCAATATTCGAGAACTGACGATAATATGGATTAGGGAGCGTACTTACAATGCATGTCTCATTAAAAACAATATATTTTAAAGTTGAAGGGTAAACAGTACATTTTATATATATTTTAAAGCTCAGGTCCTCTCGGATCCTTACGGGTAAATGCATTATTTCTGAATGCCACGAACGGACCCGAGGCAATTAGACTCTACCCTACCCTGGACCCGTGGCAATTAGACCATACCCTGCCCTGCCCCGAGGGACAAGTCAATATTTTAGACCCAAACCAGCTCGGTTCTCGGTTCGGGTCTCGGGTAATCGCGTCCCGGAAGACCCGTGCTACCCTCTACTAGTGTGGCTTGCTAAACCCCCTGTCCTCTTCCCCAGCCAAAGCACGATCCATAGCCATCCCTGTGGACTTGGACAGCCAAGTCAACACTCTGTCTCTGAAGGTCCACAGCAACATGGTCCAGCGGGCCGCTAAGGACTGGAGGATCTCGGCCCGCACGCGGCCCCGCAAGGAGCCCCTGGGCGGCCCTGACTACAAAAACATCATAGAGAAGCTGCAGGTACGCATGAAGTTCTCTCAATATTTTCACAGGTTTATTCCTATGAGGGTCTCTGGCAGGTATTCCATTTGAGTATTGCTTCCTGCAATTAACCCATCAAGACCTGGAACGCATTTACGCATTACCTTAACCATTATTTTATGATAACTTTTGAAAAATAGCAGATATACACACATTCACAGCATCTTTGAATATATTGACCCGATTCTATAAATGTCTTTTAAACGTTTTTAGAAAAACTCATGTTTCTATCATCAGTGGTTCTCAAACGTTTTCATGTCAAGGACCCCCAAAATTATAGGCATTTTGCCGCGGACCCCCATCTCAAAATGTGTTGTTCCCCCAGTAACAAAGGTTTGCTCCAAAAATGATATATTCAAAGATTTGCACACATTCTTTTGATTTTTCAAAAATAGCAGATCTACAAGCTTGCAGTGCTGTGAGCTTGTAGATCTGACTGCTATTTTTCAGTAGTGAAAGTATAAAATAATTCCAGGTCAGGTTTATCCCTATGCTTGTCTCAGACTGTATTCTATTTGACTATTGCTTCCTGCAATTAAGTATTATTCTTTGTTGAATGTGCATGTATGTTGTGTGTGTGCTGTGTGTATAATATAGGGGGTTGTTGCCTGTCTAGAGGAGCAGTTCAGCCCTAAGGTGCATGCAGAGTTCTCTGTGCTAGTGGACGTTCTTCACAGCCCAGAGCTGCTGTTTCCAGAGGCTGCTCGCATGCGCTGTGAGAGCGGAGCCTTCATGTCTAAGTAAGTTTATTGTCCAAAGCCTTCACGTGTGAATCATGTGCATTGATCAACACCCTGTTGAACACCATCAAATGCACCCACTGAAGGGCCGTGTGCAAGAGCAACAAGAAGTGGAAATGATTGCAAGCATTGGATGTTGCTTCTCCTTTAGTAATTAGGTACCGACTGCAGCCTTAACCAGGAAGCCATGTCATCAGATGGTTACCAACAATCATTTTGTGTTTCGATCCTCAAAGTTCTCATGACAGGCTTTTTATAAAACATAAAAGTGTTTAGCATGGTCTTTCAAACGATTATTAAAAGGTATAAACATTTTCTCTCGTGTTCTAAGGCCTTTTCAGTTGCAATGAAAAAAACTAACTTTTGCCTGCGGGTGTCGCTGTTGAGGGATTTTGCCCCTCCCCATAATGATTACATTTATTATAAGCATTCTCACAACCCTATTCAGTTACTGTCAACCTCATTTTGAAATGCTACCCACATGTTGTATTCTTTGTAGTTATGTATTTATGTATGTATATTTTGAGATTCCTCTCAAAGGATATGCATGTGTGAAAAGCATACTTGGTCATTAAATATTGATGATTGATTGATGATTCTGATATACGTCACGCTCACAGACTAATCAAACATACCAAGAAGCTGATGGACAAAGAGGAAAAACTTCGTATCAAGATCTTACAGACTCTCAGGGAGATGCTGGACAAGAAGGAAAGCTTTGAAGAACCTGTGAGTACTAGTAGTGCCATAACTAATGTAGATTAACTGCCATGTATCTTTCCGATAGTTTTTACCTGATTTTCGGTGGCGGCATTTCCGGACACGTCAGATAGTAGTATTATTCTGTTATGTTTATTTATTTGACATGCAAAGGAAAAATTACGCGCGTCCTCCGTTTCTTGATGTTGAGCGTTAAGAACATAATCATGAAAACAACTGACTTTTGAGAGCTCCACGCTTTTATATGCGACAAACAGCCGATACATTTCGACCCTTTCAGTCTTTTTCAAGTATATACTTATACTTGCATAACTTAGTTGTACATATACTTGAAAAATACCAAAATGGTCGAAACGTTGTATCTGCTGTTTGTCGCAAATAAAAGCTTGGAGCATTCAAAACTGAGTTGCGAGCGCACGCCTAAAGTGGGGTCTGGGGACCCTCAGGGGTCCTTGAGGGAGTTCCAGGGGGTCCCCAGCTAAATGATAGTTATGATCCAAATGGTCCTTTATGGGAGAGTGTACCAAATGGACCTTAACAGGTCCATTTAGTTCCATTTGTACACTCTCAGAGTTAACATTTACTTTGATTTTACAATATAAATTGCAGTGCCTAATGCATGTCAAACTGCGGGTCCTAGAAATTAAAATGGTTGGAAATCACCTCCAGAGCCGTAAAAATCTTCTCTTATGGGGGTCCCTGGTATATCTTTTCAAATGGTGTCAATTTGGGGGTCCTTGACATGAAAAGGTTTTAGAAGCACTGTGTAAAGTTGCCTGAGCAGCATAGGCTCAAAGAACAGTTTTTAAGGATTTGTATTTCTCCCAAACAGTGATTTCAGGTCACAAAAATAATACTGGCCAAAAATACAAAAATAGCAATGCGGAAAAATAAACAATTGACCCCTTGTCAGCCTTCTGATTGGTCCCTGACTGGCCAACCAGAAAAATCTTTCTCATTTGCTACCGGGGGCAGAGTTTATGCAGTTGGACAAAGTCCACATTATTCCATTAATATTAATGGTGAGAGTGTAGGTTTAAATTGATATTTATTTATAGTTGTATTTTATTTTTTGCTTTGTCATGATAAATGGGAACATTTTGGAACAAAATGGAGTGAATACACGGTGAATATTTGTTGAAATGATAAAAGAATCACACCCAATGTGAGGTGAGCGGTGGTCGTGCTTGTATAACGTCTTCAATATATATTGGTAATTGGTGATGTAATACAGGCTACACACATTGCTATGGCAAAACGCTGAGGAAAAAGACTAGGATATAGGTCTAGGATGTAATTGGTGATGTAATATGGCTACACACACACACACATTGCTGTGGCAAAACGCTGAGGAAAACACTTTGCTATGGCAAAACGCTGAGGAAAAGTGGCTACAGATAGGTCTAGGATGTAATTGGTGATGTAATATGGCTACACACACACACACACACACACACACACACACACACACACACACACACACATTGCTATGGCAAAACGCTGAGGAAAACACATTGCTATGGCAAAATGCTGAGGAAAGCTGGCTACAGCTTTGTCTGTCCCATGTCTGTCCTGTGCATTCAGAATTGAGGATTGGTCAAGCTTCATATGACAATTTGGCCCTCCAGAAAAAATCATTCATTCATTCAGAATTCATGAAAATAGCGAAACTAAAGCACATAGAAAGTATAGATCTAGAAGAGAGGGTTTCATAGCTCTAGAACACATAGAATAAGAATTCACCGCTTCACTTCGAACCAAGGTTCGATTTTTTTTAATATCACGTAGATGTTTTTCTTTTAGTAGTACTTTAAAGCTATACTGTGTAAGTTGCTCAACTAGTGGTCAGTAGCGTCCGCGTCTTTCGGCCGTTTTTCGCCGCGGACCGGGCCTCACACCCCCGCGTCACCCCCGCGTCTGCCTCCACCTCGCCGAGATCTATCTTTGGAGGGGTCCCTGGTTCCTGTGCGTTCAGGCATTCCGGAGAAACAGAGTGTTTCACCCGAGTATAGATAGAGACACACGGGCGCCTACAAATATGGCCGCCCTATTGTGATAGCTAGCGACCCCACTTCAAGATGCGCTGTGATTGGCCGGCAGTGTATAACCCTCGCTGTGATTGGCCGGTAGTGTATGATGATGTCATTTTGCCGGGAAATCCCGCCCCTGTCACTGCTAGAAGAAAATATATAAAGAGAAGGCTTCAGAAGCTGAAAATAACTGAGTGGGTGTTCTAAAACTTTAGCGATTTAAGAGTTAGGACAATTTTAAGATTTGTTTTATAAAAAGAGTTACATGGTATAACTTTAAATAGCAATAATGAGGCTATGAAAAATATTTTTTCCCATTCACTTCCATTGTAAAAATAGTCTTCCCTAGCTTTTTTGTCCCACCTAGTAACAGAGCGACATGGGGTGGGACTTGACAAAGACTGAATTAGGCAAAGACTAACAAAACCCAATTGGATAAGACTCTCTTCAGGATAAACCTTGATCACAGCAAGGCCCTGTCTGTAGCTCTCCCTCAGGGATGTTCTTTCTGCACACATCAGACTAACACTAACAAACATATTGTAAACATAGCCAATAAGGAAGCAGCAAAAAAACGTAACATAGCGTAAACATAGCCAATCAGGAAGGAGCACAATTATTATGGTCAACATAGCCAATCAGGAAGCAGCATTCTTGGTGACGTCACCAATATATAGAGTGTTCTGATGGAGTAGTTAGTGGTATTTGAGTTCTGGGGGACTGGTGGACGTCTTCATCAACAGCCAATGAGGGACCAGCATTAACAATGCGTGCTCTGCTGGCAACAAGTAAGTCATATATGGCCACGAGTGCACAAGATACAAGTTGGCACCTCGACAGAGTGCAGTCTAGTTACTTGCGCCAGCAGAGCGTGCAAGTACTGCGTTAGGCTGCGTATGTAGGTATGTCGGTGTCTGTGTGTGTGTTTAAGACCGTAGCCCAATCAGGGACCAGCATTTCTGGCAATGTCATCATTAACAGCTAATGAGAGACCAGCATTCCTGGTGATGCCAGTGGCCCTGCTGGCGCACACCTGTGCACAAGACAGAGTTGGCACCTCGACAGTGTGTAGGTCTAGTTGTGGGCTCGCTGAAAGGCGAGACCAGTATGTTCTCCCAAATCTTTATAGACCAAGTTTATTGTCCGACAGTAGAAAGGTAGGGCCTTTAGCCAATGAGGAGCAGCGTTCTTGGTGACATCACCACCATGAGAGCCCACACTGTTTCGTAGGAACCGTATTTCTAGTTGTGACCCGACATTACAAAGGCAGGTCCTTTAGCCAATGAGGAGCTGTGTTCTTGGTGACATCACCACCAACAAGTGCGACCCGATATAAATAACAACACCCACATGAAACCTTTTGTAGTATGTTCTCCCAAATCATTATATACTAAGGTTATTCTCCTCAAAAGACTAAACAACAGTACATAGCCTGATTTCAGACTCTGCGCTGAAGCTTGAGTCTGTCATTGTCCCACTGTGTAGAGATTTCAAAGGGGATTTGAATTTTGAAATTCCCAATCACAAGAGATCTGGTGGGAGGGGTTGTGTTTGACTCCTGTGTACACAAAAAGTTTTTGTGTACACAAAAACTCCCCTCCCCTCTATGACAGGTATCAAACAGGTCATTGTCTTTGATGTTTCATTGATTAGAGAGAAGTACACAACCCCTTTTGAAGTTCAAAGGGAGCAATTAAGAGCCCTGGCTGAGCTCCCCCTCCCTCCACTGTTTCTGTTGATTTTCTGTTTCTGCTGATTTGGTGTCTCGTTAGAGACTGCTGATTTGCTGTCTCGTTAGAGACAGCAAATCAGGCTCCGACTCTCATTGGCCTGGTTTGACTCAGACCAGAGAAACTCTAGGTTCATTACGCAACACCAGACCAAGAGAACCAGTCAGCTCAGAGAGTGGGCGGGTCTATGGGCTGGAGCCAGGCAACAAAGGCAAGGCCTTTAGCCAATGAGGGAGCAGCGTTCTTGGTGACATCACCACCAACAAGTGCAAACTGACAACACCCACATGAAAGCTTTTGTAGTATGGGCCAATCCAAACCCTTGGGTAGGCCATAAAAAGGGTACTTTGGGTATCAGAGGCAAAGTGAAGCACTTAAACTTTACAGCGAAGCTCTTCCCTCAAAATGTCTGTCTGTGGTAGGTCTTCTCTCCTCAATGAATTCTCTGGTGTCGTTTCAGATAATGGTTTTGGCTGAACCTTGTCCCACATGTCCCACAGCATTAGGGCCTCTCTCCTGTATGAATTCTCTGGTGTTGTTTCAGATTACTGCTCGTTCTGAACCTTGTTCCACACATGTCACAGCTGTAGGGTTTCTCTCCTGTATGCATTTTCTGGTGTTGTTTCAGATGACTGTTTTGGCTGAAACTGGTCCCACACTGGTCACAGCTGTAGGGCTTCTCTCCTGTATGAATTCTTTGGTGTCGTTTCAGAGTACTGTCCTCGCTGAAACTGGTCCCACACTGGCCACAGCTGTAGGGTTTCTCTCCTGTATGAATTCTCTGGTGGTGTTTCAGATGACTGCTCCTGCTGAACCTTGTCCCACATGTTTCACAGTGGTAGGGCGTCTCTCCCGTATGAATGTTCTGGTGAAGTTTGAGATGACTGTTTTGGCTGAAACTGGTCCCACACTGGTCACAGGTGTGGGGTTTCTCTCCTGTATGAATTCTTTGGTGGTGTGTGAGACCACTTCTTGTGCTGAAACTGGTCCCACACTGGTCACAGCTGTAGGGCTTCTCTCCTGTATGAATTCTCTGGTGTCGTTTCAGATTACTGTCCTCGCTGAAACTGGTCCCACACTGGTCACAGGTGTAGGGTTTCTCTCCTGTATGGATTCTCTGGTGGTGTGTGAGACCACTTCTTGTGCTGAAACTGGTCCCACACTGGTCACAGGTGTGGGGTTTCTCTCCTGTATGAATTCTCTGGTGGTGTGTGAGACCACTTCTTGTGCTGAAACTTGTCCCACACTGGTCACAGCTGTAGGGCCTCTCTCCTGTATGAATTCTCTGATGTTGTTTCAGATGACTTCTTCTGCTGAACCTTGTCCCACACTGGTCACAGGTGTAGGGCTTCTCTCCTGTATGAATTATCTGGTGTTGTTTCAGATTACTGCTCGTTCTGAACCTTGTTCCACACATGTCACAGCTGTAGGGTTTCTCTCCTGTATGCATTTTCTGGTGTTGTTTCAGATGACTGTTTTGGCTGAAACTGGTCCCACACTGGTCACAGCTGTAGGGCTTCTCTCCTGTATGAATTCTTTGGTGACGTTTCAGAGTACTGTCCTCGCTGAAACTGGTCCCACACTGGCCACTGCTGTAGGGTTTCTCTCCTGTATGAATTCTCTGGTGGTGTTTCAGATGACTGCTCCTGCTGAACCTTGTCCCACATGTTTCACAGTGGTAGGGCGTCTCTCCCGTATGAATGTTCTGGTGAAGTTTGAGATGACTGCTCTGGCTGAAACTGGTACCACACTGGTCACAGGTGTAGGGCTTCTCTCCTGTATGAATTCTCTGGTGTTGTCTCAGCTTACCGCTTGTACTGAACCTTGTCCCACATGTTTCACAGCTGTAGGGCTTCTCTCCTGTATGAATTCTCTGGTGTCGTTTCAGATTACTGTCCTCGCTGAAACTGGTCCCACACTGGTCACAGGTGTAGGGACTCTCTCCTGTATGAATTCTCTGGTGATGTTTGAGAAGGCTGTTTCTGCTGTAGATATGTTTCGTCAGTGGTAGTTGGGCAGGAAAAACATCTTAGATGGAGAATGAGGAGAGAGGGGGAAAAGAAAAGTATAAAATGTTTTTAAATAAAATGCAAGCTGTGTATCACCAACTGATCTTGTTCTAAATTGAAAAGCACCTCTCTACTTCTTTCTTTCTAGTCCTAGAGAAAAACTAGAAAGATGTGCAGTATATTTTTGAACGGTGCTAACCACTCCAATACGTGACTTTGTAAGTATTTGAAACTAGACTGCACTCTTTCGAGGTGCCAACTTAACTTGCGATTTTGTTATTTATAACAATTCACACTTGTTGGTGGTGAAGTCACTGAGAACGCTGCTCCCTCATTGGCTAAAGGCCCTGGCCGGAAAACAGACGGCACCGAAAGTAGTACTTGCACGCTCTGCTGGCGCAAGTAATAAGTATTTAATGGGCTACAAACCAGCAGTATTGGTCAAGCTTCATGTGACATCACAACATATAATATAAATAGGACAGAATTCTTCAGGAACAGTGTTTTCTGATGTGGTTTTTTTGTGATAAAATACCCTTCCAAAACATCTAACCATAAAAGCCCAATCACTAGCCTATAGCTTTTGCCATTACAGTTTTCCACACTGCTTTTATAAGACCAGACGATATACATGAGTATACTTTGTCAAGCACTGGACAAGTGTACAGGGACATAAATACATGCTCGCACACCTGTTCTGTGTAACTTAATCACAGGCTGCTTCAGCAAGGCTTGCTGGTAGATCTCTCGCTGTTCCTCCTCTGACGCAGCTGAAAAGATGTTGGACGACATCTGTCTTTTAAAAACACAAAATAGTTCATCTCCCTCGGTTCTCTCTGATAGTCGACATTTGAGGCCCGGTTTTACCGTTTGGGATCTGAGTCTGACTTTACTTGCTGACATGTCCTGAGGTCAGTAGGACTCTGATCAATGACTTGAGCCAGCCAGTCCAGTGTCCTTAACCAGGACCCACACTGTGTGTGTGTGTGTGTGTGTGTGTGTGTGTGTGTGTGTGTGTGTGTGTGTGTGTGTGTGTGTGTGTGTGTGTGTGTGTGTGTGTGTGTGTGTGTGTGTGTGTGTGTGTGTGTGTGTGTGTGTGTGTGTGTGTGTGTGTGTGTGTGTGTGTGTGTGTGTGTGCGCGCGCGCGCGTGCTTACACTGATGAGAGAAGAAGAGGGAGGTCTATCTACTTAATAGATAAATACTGCCACCTTGTTGTACTTTGAAGGAAGGACATTTGTGTGTGTGTGTGTGTGCGCCTGCTTGTCTGACTTGCATACTATAGGCATACATACTATCAGCATTATATTTCTTGTCAGAGCGGAAATAATTATTAACAAGAAAATCTATTGTTGTTATTATCACATGACCCATGAGATCATTTGTACCTAATTTGGTGAAATGTATGATGTCAACAATGAGTGGCAACAATGAGTGGCAAAATATATACATCTTAAATTTAGCCTCAAAGTTACCTAGTTAACCTTTAAAGAAAATATACTGTAAATCACAGGCTCCCAAGGTGTGGTCAGAGAACCCCCAGGGGTCCTTAAAGGCGTTCCAGGGGGGTCCAAGGCTACAGTATATGATTGTAAAGGCCCATTCCCACTGGGCCAGATAAAAGATTAAAAAAATCTCTTTCTTCAGATATCTTTCCATTCAAAGTGGATGGTAGATACAGATAAAAAAAATATCGACCACAGATATTTGCCACAGATACTTTTATCTGTGGCAGCTATTTTTTTTTATCTGTATCTACCATCCACTTTGAATGGAAAAATATCTGGAGAAAGAGATTTTTTTATCTGTTATCTGGCCCAGTGGGAATGGGCCTTAACCCTGATATCGTACACATGGACCCCTTTTGTCAGAGTTAAATTAGTCCCAGAGAAAAACAAATGTATCAAATGGGGTCCTTGGCCTAATAATCATAATATTGTGTATATCAGCATTAATTATCATTATAGCAGAGGAAAAGGAAAGAAAACACATATTTTTATAACGAGTGGACTTTGAACTCAATTGGAATTGTAGGAGCTGAGGCTTTAGCCGACATTTAGTTTGACACGGTTCCACAGATGAATATCGTGAGAATTGCAGATCTACAAGCCCTGGCAAAGCCGAAAGGTCCCAGGTTCGATTCTCGGCCCTGGCAATGTGTCGAGGTGAGACATCGACACACTGGTTGAAATAGATTTTTGGAGGGGGGGTTCTTTCACACCCCCTCACTGCCAGAGGCCTTTTAGTTTAGTTTAGTTTAGTTTATTTGATCATCATATTTCATACAGGTCATACATTCATATAATCATTGTTACAGGTGATCAAAAGGAATAGGCTGAAGCTAAAAGCTTGTGAATGCCTATCCTACATGTTCATGAATTAAGACATTGATTAGTTATAAGTGTTCAGATTATTATTGTGGGCTCGCCTGGAAGGCGAGCACACGTATGTTATCTTCATTATTTATTTATTTATTTATCTATCAGTCAGTCAGTCAGTATCTCCTCAAAACTTTGGCGCGATTCATCTCTTAAACGCTTACACCTTTCAACACCATTCAAATTTTTATGTGTTCAGCTTACTGAGGACACGTGTGCTTGTATTTTTGGTTTTGAAATGTTTTGTAGTATAAATATAAAAAATAAAAATGTTTAACTTTAAAGCTATACTGTGTAAGATTCTCAACTAGTGGTCAGTAGCCATATAGCAAACCGCGGTCGCGTTCGCGTCTTTCGCCCGTTTTTCGTACCTTCACACCCCCGCGTCTGCCTCCACAACGCCGAGAGCTATCTTTAGAGGGGTCCCTGGTTCCTGTGCGTTCAGGCATTCCGGAGAAACGGACTACTTCACCCTGCCTGGTAGGCGAGATTAGCTTTTGAGTAAAGAGACACACGGGCGACTACAAATATGGCGACCCCACTTCAAGATGCGCTGCATTGGCCGGTAGTGTACCATGTGTGCATGATCGGCGATGTGATTGGGCAACGTATACACAACGTATACAGATGATGCAGATTACGTCATCATGGCGCGAAAACCGGTCCACGGCCAGGATCATAGAAAACATATAAAGAGAAGGCTTCAGAAGCTGAAAATAACGGAGTGGGTGTTCTAAAACTTTAGCGATTTAACAGTTAGGACAATTTTAAGATTTGTTTTATAAAAAAAGTTACATAGTAAAACTTTAAGCACCCAATGCATTTCCAATGGGTGTAGTGAGTGGGGACAGAGTGGAGAGAAGGATAATAGACCCATGTTTATGTTAAGGCGCTGTGGCTGCAATATTCAAACTTCAGATATGCTATTTATATCATTGCGTTCACACAGGTCTGCTCTCTGATTTGATCCAAATATCTAAGCTGTGTGATGTATATATTCTGAGTTAAAACTACAAATATCTCTAAATGTTCCTCTCCACTCTACTGATTGAAACAGCTGTGATTAAAGGCCTGTCTGTCATTGGCTGTTCTGTGGTGCTGCAAAGTAACCAAGTACATTTACTCAAGTCTATACAAGTACTTGTACCTACAGTACAATTTTGAGGTACTTTTACTCTACTTTCCATTTTTGTTACATATACTCTACTATAAATACAGCATTTGACAGCTTCAGTTACTTGTTACTTTGCAGATTTTATTATTAATAAAAAAACATAGATGGACCACTTAATACTGCTATGAAGTTGATCTACAATGTGCACGCACACGCACACGCACGCACGCACGCACGCACGCACGCACGCACGCACGCACGCACGCACACACGCACACACACACACACACACACACAAACAACTGTTACTGTGTTACTGTGGAGACGTTTGCTTGTATTTGTCTTTGAGACATGTTTTGTAGTGTTTTAGAAATTTTACTTAAAAAGAATAAGGTTTTAGGATCCCGGGCAATGGGATTTACAGTATATCCTAGAACCCGCAGGGACACTCAGCCGTATTAGTGGTTGTTGTTGGTTGTCAGGGAGATATCACAACCAATGCATTTTCAAATCAGATCCACAAACACAATAAAAGTCATGCTCCACTCCTCAGTCTGGAGTGGCCACATAGAAGAACGCCTTGGTTATAGACATAGTGGAGGACAGATGTGATCTGGGATTGTTAACCTACAGTATATGCACTCAATATACACCTCTAGAACACATAGAATATGTACAGTAAGGTTCAGTACAGTACAGTAAAAGTACAGTAAGGTTCAGTAGAGTACAGTAAAGTACAGAAAGGTACGGTATAGTAGAGTACAGTACAGTAAGGTACAGTAAAGTACAAAACAATACAGTAAGGTACAGTAGAGTACAGTAAAGTACAGTAGAGTACAGTAAAGTACAATAAAGTACAGTAAGGTACAGTAGAGTACAGTAAAGTACAGTAGAGTACAGTAAAGTACAGTATAGTAAGGTACAGTAGAGTACAGTACAGTAAGGTACAGTACGGTACAGTAGAGTACAGTATAGTATAGTACAGTAAGGTACAGTACAGTAAGGTACAGTAAAGTACAGTACAGTAAGGTACAGTAGAGTACAGTAAAGTACAGTAAGGTACAGTACAGTAGAGTACAGTAAAGTACAGTAAGTTACAGTAGAGTACAGTAATTTACAGTGAGGTACAGTAGAGTACAGTAAAGTACAGTAAGTTACAGTACAGTACAGTACAGTACAGTACAGTACAGTACAGTAAGGTGCAGTACAGTATAGTAAGGTACAGTACAATACTGTAAGGTACTGTACCTTACAGTACCTTAAAGTATCCTATTTGTTGGGTTGGAAGCGAGCCCACACTGTTTCGAAGGAACAGTATTTCTAGTTATTATTATTATTTTTTCAAACAAAAAGAGAAAGAAAAGAAAAAAGAGAAAGAAAAGAAAGAAGAAAAAAGAAAAGAAAAAAAAAACTAAAAATTAAAAACTAAAAACAAAATGTATAAGGAAATAGACTTGATACATTCCATAATACTAACAATTCAAGAAACAGAGATATGTTACAAAGTAATAGTAAGAGAAATAATAATAGAATTAATAATACTAACAAGTACGAATAGATGATAGTGATAATAATGAGACTATGAACTGCTGTATTTGGCCAGGATATTTAATTTGAGTATTTTTTTAAATTGTGAAATGTTCTTACTGTGTTTGATCTCTTCTGTCAAACTATTCCAAATCTTTACTCCACAAATAGAAATGCACATACTTTTTAGGGTAGTCTGAACAGATGCTTGTTTAAAATTGAGTTCCCACCTTAGTTCGTAGCCCCCCTCCCTGTCACTAAACATGTTAAGAATGTTAGCTGGAAGCAGTTTATTTCTTGCTTTGAACATCATTTGAGCAGTTTTGAACTCTACTAGGTCAGGAAGTTTCAATGTACAAGACCTCAAAAATAGATTATTAGTGTGTTCATAAAACCCCACTTTATGTACTATTCTTATTGCCCTTTTTTGTAATATAAATAAAGGATGAATATTACTACTGTATGTGTTTCCCCACACTTCCAGGCAGTAGGACAGATAAGGCAGTATGAGCGCATTGTACAGGGTTAACAGAGACGTATAATTAAGTATATCCCTTGTTTTCCCTAAGACACCAACATTCCTTGCCACACTTGCCCGCACATACTGTATATGGGATTTCCAGTTTAATTGATGATCTATTACTACTCCCAAGAACATATTTTCGTAAACTCTTTCCAATTGAATACCGTCAATTTTTAGTTCAACTGGAGTGTTTGGTGGAATAATTTTATTTCCAAAAATCATGAATTTGTTTTTTTTTAGATTTAGAGATAACTTATTTAAGGCAAACCACTGCTTTAGTTTGTAGAGTTCAGCTGAGACCACATCCAGTAGTTGTTTAATGTTTTCGCCCGCACAAAGGATGTTTGTGTCGTCGGCAAAAACAACATAATTCAAAATGTATGGTTGACTAGAGTTTTTTTCATGGTGCCCTCATTGGGGTGGGGAGAGGCAGCATGACAAAAGTGTTACGTTGTGACAAGTCTTTGAATATTTTGACCTAATTCTATAAGTGTCTTCTAAATCCTTGTAAGTTTTTTTTTTTTTGAAAAACACATGTCAGTGGTGCTCAAACTTTTTCATTTGAAGGAACCCCAAAATGATATGTATGCCAACGGACCCCCATCTCAAAATGTTTCGTTCCAGGGACCCCCAGGAGCAGAATTTTGAGTTATAAATGTCCACTTAAAATACACATAAATTATATTCAAAGATTTGCACACATTTTCACGACTTTTCAAAAGTGGCTGATCTACAAGCTCGCACTCTGTGCCGTGCTGTGAGCTTGTAGATCTGCCATTTTTCAATAGCATTAAATAATTCAATGAACATACAGATACAGTATACGTACTACAGTATGTATGTCTACCGTATATTATAACATTTTAAAAAAGTATGCCCTGTTCCGGAGCAGTAAAAGCAATGTCACAGCCTGAAGATTTTGTGTGCAGATTAAAACTTTTTTTTTTTTTTTTTTTTTGTCTCTGCAGGGAAAAGTGTTACGAAAGTCTCTCCTCACACGCTACTTTGGAAATCAAAGGCTTCTCTCCAAATCAGACTTTGGGAGTGGGAACAGCTCATCCGGAGGCTTTGCCAAGCCATCATCTGGAGGTACTGAGAAATGCAACCAGTAACACCAGCAGTACTGCTGGGAAGAGCAAGAAACTCTCTTTTTAAACAAGTCCCCCTATCAGTATGTTGATTGATTCACCTGTAACTACTGGCACTGTAAAGTTAGCGAGCAGTTCCAGTAAACCGCATAATACTGTGCCGGTACCATACTGTTTGTATACACAGGATGCAGTATATGATGAATTTTACACTAATATATATATATATATATATACGTGTTCATCTTTAAGATGTGTGTGTGTGTGTGTGTGTGTGTGTGTGTGTGTGTGTTTTAATGGATTTGGTTTCATTTGTATGCTGTCATAGTTTGAGAACTACTGATTTTGACCAAAATGCAGGTTTAAATTAATTCTGCAATGAATCTTTGTATTTACAATTTAACAGGATTTTTTTTATAAGGCTCCCTCATTGTATCACGATATAATACGACATCTCTGAAAAGGCGTATCGTGGAGACATTGTATCGTCTCAACGATATTTATCACCATATCGTCCCATCCCACAGCAGGGTCCCCTGCGGTGGACTCTGACAAGCCAGGCAGCAGCATGACGGAGATCCAGTGTCTGCTGGACAACGTCGGGGCCTCAGAGCTGGTCATCGACCTCATCGTCAACACCAAGAACGACCGCGTGTTCGAAGAGAGCATCCTTCTGGGCATCGCCCTCCTCAGGGGTGGAAACACACAGATACAGGTACACAGTCACATCTAGAGCAGTGGTCCTCAATCTTTTCAGGCCACGACCCCCAAAATCATCATATTTTAACGGGAGACCCCCCCCCCCCCCCACCCTGACGAGCACTACGAGTTGAGGCATTTAATTTTGTATAACGCGGTTCTATTGCAGACCTGCCAACCCGTACGCATTTTGCGTACTAAGCACGCATTTTAAGGCTCTGTACGCAGGTACGCTATTTCCCCTCATTACTACGCAACTTCGGGGGATGGGCGTGACGTGGTATAACAACAGCAAACGAGGCGAAGATGTTTGCAACCTGCCGTGTAGTTCCTCCCAGGCACCACTGAATGGTGTGTGAATGGGGCGCATGGCGCTGGGGAGCACTAGAACAGAAGATGTGCTCGTTTTTTTCGGCAGAAGAAGAATTGAACCGGATGCATGAGTTTGTTTTGGTTTTTCAGCGCGGTGCAGCATAACTCCATGGGTGCAGCATGTACACTTACGCTACTAATCATAGAGTTAATAAGAAGCTACTCATTTCATAGCTATCGCCGCCCGGTTTGTACAACGGCGATATTAATCCGATTCATTTATAAAGAAGATAAACGGAGAATGGCCGTGTTGTGCGAGTCGTCGGAGTTGCCCCCACAATGCTGCCGACTAACAGGTAATATATTAAGATAACACTCAGCTGAGGTGAATTCACATGTCAGCAGCCACGATGGTGAGAATGAAATGGTTGTTATGTTGTTGTCGCTCCTCTCCGCGATGCGACCGCGGTTTTAATCAAGTGAATCAATAATATTATACTATTAAATTGCGATCGCAGAAAGGGTCGAACTCGTTCTTCTGCTACACCACAAAAATGTGGAATGCCTTACCGAAGGCCATAAAGGAGTGTGGATCACTAGCATCCTTTAAAATTGCCCTAAAAAACCACTTACAGGCAGCACACTAAAAAACCACTTACAGGCAGCAGCCGTTCACAACTGGTAAAAACCTAGCCCAACCCTACCCTCCCTGCCCCTTCCTATACTGTACATACTGATTGTTTAGACTTACTGTTACCTGCCCCTTCCTTGTATATATTGTATATACTGTACTTACTGATTGTATAGACCTGTTTTCTTTTTTTCTTTACATATCTACTGCATAGTACTGTGTTCTATTTGTCTGTCATTCAATGTTATATGAGATACTTAAATGGTTTCCTGTTGAAATAAGCTTAGTCTTTTCATGGATCTCCTTTTAGTAGACCTTGTACCAGTGAACTGTACCGTCATGAATCTGTACATTTTCCTATGCAAACTTCTAATAAAGCCTTCAATCAATCAATCAAAATCGCCTCCGCGACAGCTTGTTGTGTATGAAGCCTGTGTTATACTTCGTCATACGACGGTGTTGCACGTGAGCGAAGTCGGGAAATGTCAAAACGTGTGACCAGGTACAATGAACTGTAGTAATAGATAATTGACCATGATCAGGCTTTAGAGTAAATATCCAAAATAAAATACTGGGCTCCCTGTTCCACTATCTCTATTGTCAAAAACATTAAAGGTGAACAAGTTATTTATCACCTGTGAATATATGAAGACATTAATGGTTTGTTAACAATGAGTAGCCTGTATCCTCTATGAATGAATATACAGACTAGACGGTATGTGATCTATACACAATGTAGGCATATATATCAATTAATGAATGCAATAGAAACCTACATGAGTTGAATACTTTCAACTTCATGCAAATCATGCACAGAAAGGTGGTTTTATTTAGGCTGCTCAATTAACAATGTTTAACAAAGACACAGGTAAATATTTAAAGGTAAATAGCCTACCTGAAAATTTAAAGCTATTTTGCTATTTGAATAACATGATTATGTTGATGTATGTTCATTCATTAAGTCACTGGTGAGACTGTTTTGCTAGTCTATTGTTAACTAACTCTGAGCAAGTGCAGTTAGTATATTTTATTAAAGATTTGTCAACAATATTGCCAAAGCAACATTACTGTATTGCCTGGTAATACTAGCCTACCTTTTCTCCAGACCAAATGGCATTTTTATTTAAAAGGTTGTTCTAACATCTTGCCTCCTCCTATTAGTGTAAGTCAAGACATGCAATGTGCTACATTTCTGGTGTGAAATTTTGTTAACATAACTGTAAAGGTCCCACCCAAAAAGGTGCATGGAACCCCCCAAAATATACGCTGTTTTGTGCGGGAAAACAAACAAAAATTGCACCGCGGGCGCTGCGCGGGCGCTGCGGGCGCCATGAGTACTCAAAAAAATTTGCCAGGGTTGGCAGGTCTGCTATTGTGAAAATAGCAGATCTACATGCCTGGCGTTGCGAGGCGTTGTGAGCATCGGCTATTTTCACAATTTCTGCCTAGAATATTTGACAATTTGGCCAATGTTTATTTTGTCCTTTTAGAGGTATTAACTCATTTAGTGCCCGAACCGAATAATTTCGGTTCTTTTTTCCATTCCCATACTAATTTTTTAATCTATTTCGCTTACCCTGAGCTGCTAGTAGCGACGTGGGTGGTCCTGGCTCGTCCACCGCTTCACAACGAGCCATTCTACTTGTCCCGATGATTTATTCCATTGAAAATGGTTTAGAAAAAAGTTTAGAGCCCCCCCAAAAAAACGCTGTTTCAGCAAGACGTATTAAGGATTGCTAGAACCGACATTTTTCGGTTCCTTTAGTAAAATGAATTAAATAATCGGAGGCCTCAACGAAGCCCCGGTCGAATTTTCCATCCAAGCACAAGGCCGTGATTCTGTTTACATGGCCCGTAATGGGAAAAAAAAGGCAGCGCCACGCCGCCCACTCCAATAGAAAAACACATCTTTACAGTGGATTTTCTCCGGGCCAGCAGAAAAGTTTTTTTGGCGGCTGAATAACTTTAGATCGGTCTT
Source organism: Nannobrachium achirus (assembly GCF_963921795.1). Lineage (NCBI taxonomy): Eukaryota > Metazoa > Chordata > Actinopteri > Myctophiformes > Myctophidae > Nannobrachium > Nannobrachium achirus. The sequence goes on from NC_137820.1 coordinate 24,745,111, forward strand.
CTAAAAAATTACATAGCCGATTGCTAACTGAAAGCTAACTTCCTCCGGCTCGCTAGCATAGCACTCATTCCAGTGTAAAGCCAAGCCAGCTCAGGCTGGGGACCCGGATGTGATAGTGAATGTCTACGGGAGAATGGCTGGCACTCTAGCGGTAGCCTGACACTTCAGTCCGCACATCACCCCCCCCTGTTGGTGGGTGGTTTGTAGTGTGGACTGAAGCTGCACATATTTTAATCTATTTCAAACGCGCCTGAAGAGCGGGCGCATTGAATGGGCCAATCAGGGTTGTATGCTTGGGGCACGTGAACTCTATGCTCCGGTCCCAGCCCCCTCCAAACAGAGCTCTTGAGCTCACGTGAGACTCGCTCGTGGACTCTGATTGGTGTCCTCTGCCCACGTGAGAGTCTAGTGGACTCTGATTGGTCCGTGAAAACTGTCATGGCGGAGTCAGACTCGACTCGCATTATTTTAATAAACTATGAAATAGTGCCGTTTCCTCACGTTTTAATACCATTTTGCACTAACGTAAACATGCAGACATATAATATGTTATGAGAAATAACGTATTTTTGCAATGTCACGCCACGTCGCCGTCGCGCGTGTGTGTGTGTGTGTGTGTGTGTGTGTGTATGTGTGTGTGTGTGTGTGTGTGTGACGTCAATAGGCTTTAGCCCGCCCACGCCGAAGTAGAATCTGCCCTTGTAATCTCAGACTCTCCCGGAGTGAAACGTAGTGAACGTAGTGTGAGATGTCTGGCGCTCGCAGTCAGGCAACTCTAGCGGCACCTTGCGGCGCCCGGCAGTAATTGAGTTAAAAAGTCCTTAAATTGTCACTTAAGAAATGTGCAGATACGCTCTATACACTTAAACTTTATGTTGGTTTGTTTACTGTTGAGTGAGAAAACAATGTTGCACATTAAGTTAATCATCTGGGGACCCCCCAAAATAATTTGGAGACCCCCCCAGGGGGTCCCGACCCACAGGTTGAGAACCACTGAGCTTGAGCACTGTTAACCAAACAGTGGGCCAGGACATATTTTATGGGTCAAAGAGATGGTGTATGTCAAAACATAAATTAAAAATAATTCCCCAAGATTCTACATTTTTCATGAAAAATAAAATAAAATAAATAAAAAGAATGTCATGAATAAATCAGTGAATCAAAGAAATTCCATAAATTAGAAAGCCAATGTTTAAGAAGTAGTGAAAACAGCCAATCTACAAGCTCACAACGCGGCATGAAGCGTCGTGTTATTTTCACTAGTTTGGGTCCCAGGAAAACATCTAATTCATCTTTTGGGTCCTGAGCTAAAAGGTTTGGGAACCACTCATCTAGAGTGTTGCATAAATTGACCCATAAAAGTCCATGGACTTGGTGCACATGGTGTGGCACACAAACACACACAAACACATACGTACATACACACACACTATTTATTCAAACCCTACATTGATTAAACTGCAAGCCATATTATATTGCGGCATTTGTTCGACGTTCCATTTGTTCGACTCTGGTGAATGTTAACCTGGTGAAATGCTAACCTGCCGACGCTGGTGAATGCTAACTCTGCTTAAACCTAACCCTAACCCTTAGTCGAACGAATGAAACGTAGAAATATCGAGATTTCCCCTTTTTTCACCACTCTTCCATCCACCCAGAACTCGTTCTACAGCCAGCTGCACAAACAGAAGAAGTCGGAGAGGTTCTTCAAAGTGTTCTACGACCGCATGCATCTGGCCCAGCAGGAGATCCGATCCACTGTGTCCGTCAACATGTTTGATGGACATGTCTGCAGCAGCAGGAAAAGGGAGGACGATGGTGACACTGCTGGCATCAGGTTCAAGAAAGGTAACCCATTTAGGTCTAGAATTATTGAATGCTTTAATCAGTGAAAAATAGCAGATATACAAGCCCGCGCTGCGAGCTTGTAGACCTGCTATTTTTGAAAAAGTCGTGAAAATGTGTGCAAATCTTTGAATATATGTATTTTCAAAGCAAACGTTTTTAACTCAAATTCTGCTTCTGGGTGGTCCCTGGAACTAAATATTTTGAGATGGGGGTCCGTGACCAAATAAATATCATTTTGGGGGTCCTTCACATGAAAAGGTTTGAGAACCACTGACATAGTAGTCTCTCAAGAACAGACCAACTGAGTGAAAAACACCTTTTCTTTGACGATGGCTAGCCAGATTGCTGACATAGAAACAAAGGTTTTTCAAAAAACCTTAGAAGGATTCAAAAGACAATTGATAGAATCGGGTCAAAATTCAAATTTTCACGATAAAAAAAAAATAGCAGATCTACAAGCTCGCAGCGCGGCACTCGGTGCCGCGCTGTGAGCTTGTATATCTGCTATTTTTCAATAGTTAAAGCATAAAATAATGATACACAATAATGTGTACCCGTTCTGTTAAACATCTGCATTACTTAATTCACAAGAACTCTACACAAAAGACACGTCTTCAACTGTGCACGTCCACACAACCATGCTTGTCCTCTAGTACTGATACAAGAAAAAGCTTGTTTCTGACCCTGTCTGTCCTTTGTGCCCTATAGGGAAGGACTCTGGTCTTAGTATGAGGGAAGACATGCGAGGCCAGTTGAAGGAGGCTTCTTGTGCAACCTCGAAGGCCTTTGTGTCCTTCAGGAAGGAGCTGGACACGGAGCTGGAGGGTCTTGGTCAGACCGGCGAGGTGTTTGGGACAGAGGAGGCCGTAGTGGAAGCTCAGATGAGCGCTGCCATCACCATCATGCAACCCATCCTGCGCTACCTGCAGCTGCTCTGTGAGAACCATAACTCAGAACTGCAGGTACTGGTTGTTAACTAAGAGCTGAAAAAAACGAAATGCTTGGTTTTCTATGAACTTGTATTGAATATGGTGACTCAATTTGCTCATTTATTATCCACCAGGAGATCACGCATTCACCCATTTGTCTGCCTGTCTGTCTGTCAGTCTTTCTGTCTGTCTGCAGATAATCTTGCACACTATTAGGCCAATCAGCGTTATATACATTTTTTTCTCATTAATATTAAAACAGAAAAAAGTTAAACAAATTGACAACCGCTGCTGCAAAAACATGGTCGGTTGATGTTACCACAGTCCTGCAACCAATTTAACAACTTTTCTAGAGACTAGAGACAAAACAAAAAAAAAAGAAACCCTGCCATCATTGTAGCATGAAAAGTATGATTTTTTTTTTAAGCTTTGATCATTTTAAGGCTTTGAAAAGTGTCTGCTCTGTCTATTAGTGGTCTGTACAGGAAGAGAGACACCAGAGTGGACTGTGAGGTCCATCGTAGGCAGACCACTTTTGGACAGAATGTCTTCTCCATCAAGGGGCCTATGATGGCATAGCCTCCCTGTCACTCTAAGGGAAAGGCCCACCTTGTGAACTACTTTTAAATCTTAGTCATTTAGTCATGTCAAATTAGGCTATAGATGTTCAAAATTGTTTAGGTAGACTTAAGAGATAAGCGACCTTCACGTCGCATACACAAACTTTAGAAGGCAATCATGGCCAATCAGGAGGGAATAATGGGAAATGGGACAGATCCATGTTGATGACATGAGTATCTAGAGATACTGTGTACCGCTTTGCGTGATTTTAGGCCAAAATCTGTTGGAGCAGTGTTGAAAAATGTGTTTTGCAAAAAACTACCTGATGGTGGCACTAGAAGAGGGCCATGTGTGAAATTAGGGGCGGAGGTTGTGATTTGCCATCCAATTTGCGTGATTTTAGGCCAAAATGTGTAGGAGCAGTGTTCAAAAATGTTTTTTTTTTGCAAAGATCGGCCTGATGGTGGCAATAAATGGGACAGATGCATGTTGATGACATGACTCTAGAGATACTGTGTACTGCTTTGCGGGATTTTAGGCCAAAACTGTTGGAGCAGTGTCCAAAAATGGGTTTAGCTAAAATCAGCCTGATGGTGGCGCTAGAGGAGGGCCATGTGAGAAATGAGGTTGAGGTTGTGGTTTGGCAGCGAGTTTGGCATGGATAGGAGCAACGGTGGCAGAGATACGAGTAGGGCAAAAGTGTGATGTGACGTCTGACGGACAGACTGACTGACTGACTAAAGGCCTGTCCATACTTCGACCGAAACCGCCGTTTTCGGTCAAAAGGTCCTTTTCAACTATAAAATGTAATTCCTCGAAAGTTCTGGAATGCTTTTTCCCCGAACAATAGTTCTGAAATTTGCACTACGAGATGCTGTCACTCGCCGAAATCATGTTCGGTGAAACGGCCAACGTGATTGGTCGGTTGGATCCCCCCCAGCTACTGTACATTGGAAAGCCTGGTGACGCGAGGCTACTGTACATTTTAGCTTTTGTTTTTTGCTTTGCGACCCGCGAAAACTACTATTAGTAGGCTACTATACTGTCTGTGTCGGTGCATGCTCAATGAGCGGCGCGACACGACGCAGAAGGACGAGAAGGTCATCAAAACGACTGGCAGACATTCTCATTATTTCAAAATGTTTCTCCTCGTCCATGCCTCTCTCATCCCCTGAACGAGAGTCTGATCCAGGCCATGCTCGCCTCCTCCTCAGCCGCACAAAGCAGGGCAAAATCCTCCTCCTCCTCTCTGCCTCCGCTAACATTTCCTCCTCGTCTTCCTCCACAATACGTGCCACCGCTTCCAACTTCCAACGTGCCAACCCTCCGAACAGGAGCGAAGTATGAACATCCGACGCTTTTTTTTCGGAAAAGATAAAAAATAAAAAAGTTTATTTTTCAACCGAAAAGTTCGGTTCTGTCGAAGTATGGAGATGCCTTAACGGACAGACTGACAGCCGGTGGAGGTTTTGATAGTAACTGCGACCTGACGGTCGCAATTACATTATAAGGGAAGGTGTCCTAGTTGATTGATATTTGTGCTTTACTCAGTGCACCTTTCTAGTTAATAATTTCGTTTTTTTATATTCTGAATCCAGAACTTTCTGCGCGACCAGAACAACAAGACTAACTACAACTTGGTGTGTGAGACACTCCAGTTCCTGGACTGTATTTGTGGCAGCACCACTGGAGGCCTGGGGCTGCTGGGCCTCTACATCAATGAGAGCAATGTGGACCTTGTCCGCCAGACCTTGGAGACCCTCACAGAGTACTGCCAGGGACCCTGTCATGAGAATCAGGTAGGGACCACATTTCACTGAATAAATTGTCCCCTAGCTCTGGTCCATAGCGTTAGAAGTTCTCCTTAATGCTATGGAACTGATGAGCCCTTGTGCTCACACTCGCGGTAGCCCAGGCTGCGCAGCCTCTCATCTGTAGTAAAAAATTAAAAATACACTTTTGCTACTTGCTAAAACAAAAATGGGTTTAAGATGTTGAAAGCACTTGGAGACCCCCACCTCACATCTAAAATACAGTTTTTGGCCAGAAAAGAAAACATTTCACTGGGGAAAAAAGAAAATACATAAAAATAGTTAATCATCTACAGATGTCAAGTGGGGGGCTCAGAGTGTTCCCACTAGGGAAATGAGGCTTTCAACTCCCTAAAACCGTTATTGTTTTGGTGAGTAGCAAAAGTGTATTTATATTTTTACTACAGACGATAGGCTGTGTAGCCTGGGGTGTGAGCGCAAGGGCTCATCGGTCCCATAGTGTTAAGAGGAAATCATCTAACGCTATGGAACTTCATCTAACGCTATGGACCAGAGCTACTCACACCCACAACGTATTATTCGTAGAATGTTTTATTTGTGAAAAAATACGCACAGCCACACTGCATATGAGACATGCTGTTATCTGAAGTGATGTGCAATCAATCATGGTCCCTCTTATTATAACCAGTCCTGTATAGTCAAGCATGAGTCGAATGGTATCGACATAATCATCGCGCTGATCGTCAATGACATCAACCCCCTGGGAAAGCATCGGTTGGACCTGGTAATGGAACTCAAGGTAAGAAACCCTGGTCTCTCTGAGAGCCCTTGCATTCTGCTCAATATGAAGCATAGGTTTTAAAAATCTTAGTTTTTTCTTTTCATGAAATGATAGTAGTAGTAATCTCCCTTGTAGTTAATATTTTTTAAATATGATTATGTATGTGAATGACATTGTATACAGTATTTTGTGACATCTATCAATAATAACTATCTGGTTAATATTTGATCCATGCATCCATGATAGTCAGGACTCTGTCATCTCTGCAGCGTACAGTTATTTTGCATGTAAATGTCTTGTAGAACAATGCCTCCAAGTTGCTGCTGGCCATCATGGAGAGTCGCCACGACAGCGAGAACGCAGAGAAGATACTGTTCAAAATGAGACCCAATGAACTGGTGAGTGCCAACGCAGAATGCACAAATGCATCCACAATGTGCTGTGTCAAACAAGTGTGTTTTCAGTTGAATGTAAGTGATTTTGAACTGCAGAGCATCTGTCTTGACAGGTGGATGTGATGAAGGAGGTCTATGGCCAGGGAATGGAGGGCGACACAGATGAGGAGAACCAAACTGACCAGATTAAACCTAGAGACGTTGGACATAATATCTACATTCTGAGTCACCAGGTAGAACGTGCTTGTGGGGTTGCTTGATTCTTGCTAAAACTATAGCAAATAAAATATATATACAAGTAACACGCCGTAAGGGTGAGGAGTGACCGCTAGGTCGACAGCGGTTGAGAGAAGTTGTTGTTATTGTGCCTGTGGGCGTCGACATCATGAAATTGAATTGACATATCTTTGACCAAATGGTATGTAATGACCTCTGTGATCGTGGTGGTTGTGGAGATGGATTGTACATTCTGGTTCTGGTTAGTTCCCCTTTGCAAGATCCAACAGAGTTGACCAAATAAGATTCCCGATATAAGAATAATGTGTTGTAGTAAAGTATTATTTTCCTGCTTCCTAGTTGGCCAGACACAATAAGATCCTAAAGCAGAGCCTGAAGCCGGGCACAGTGTCAGGACTGGGGGCGGTGCTGACGCCGCACGATGACGATGAGGGAGATGATGCTCTTAATTTCTATGCCAACCACACCGCTCAGATAGAGGTAGGTCTTGGCATCACAGGTCTATCTGAACCAGCCACCAAACATCAAACCGTTTTGAGGATCACAATTTCGATTGGGAGTTGTGTTGTGTGCAATGATCTGGTAGGATCTTCCATAGCTAATTTGTCTCAGGTGAAGGACCAGACTAAAGGATCTTACACACAGAGTCCATATTGTTCGTCAGACGACGTTGCACATTTAAAAAAAGGATCACACCCAATGTGAAGTGAGCGGTGGTCATACTTGCATAAGGTCTTCAGACTAGGATTTGAGTCTAGGATGTACAGGCTATGCTACGCACACGTTTTGCTATGGCAAAACGCTGAGGAAAAAGGCTACAGACACATGATGATGACATCACTGACGCTATACACGCTATTGCAAAACGCTGAGGAAAAAGTCTACAGACACATGATGATGACATCACTGTTGCAACACACACACACGTTTTGCTATGGCAAAACGCTGAGGAAAAAGGCTATAGACACACACACACACAGCCACTCTATGGAGCGGTTTACCACCGCTCAAGAATACTCCCTCACACAAAGGGAAGTCCGCTACCTCTGTAACCTGACATCAGATGAAGATGGATGGACCATTACAGTCTCATGCAACACATTAAATTACACGTAAAACAGTTTGACTGTGGTACCGTGAGATGACTGGTATTGACATATTGCCCGTTTGTATCTGCCAGATTGTGCGGCATGACCGCACCATGGAACAGATAGTATTTCCCGTCCCGAACATCTGTGAGTACCTGACGGAGGAGTCGAAGTTGCGTGTGTTCTACACCACAGAGAGAGATGACCAGGGCAGCAAGGTCATTGACTTCTTCCAGCAGTTCGACAACCTCTATAATGAGATGAAGTGGCAGAAGAAGATCAGAAGTAAGTCCCTGAATTGTGCAATGAGACTTTGTGGTTTCTCTAGTGAAAGGGATAAAGATCACTGCAACAGAAACTGTCATCGACAGGAGGATTATAATGTTATGTTGCATAATGCCTGGGTGCCGTTATTAACACAATAAATTGTCAGGCCTACTCTGATCATGTTTTTGCATAATTATGTGTGTATTTTAGTATGACCGTGCATGCTTGTGTCAGTCTATCCTTTACTAAAGCCTCCTAATGTCTTTAATAAAAGAAAATCCAGCTCTCTTCTGGTTCTCACGCCACATATCCCTTTGGGGAAGTATCTCCTTCTACCTGGCCTGCCTGCTCAACATCGCTGTGGCTGTTTTCTACCCCTTTGGTGATGATGGAGACGAGGGTGAGATGATCTGATTCTTATTACAAGTAATAATGAACTAGCTTCAGACCCTGTGCTGGCTCAACTCTCCCCTGTATGTAACAAAGGAATCCTCTTCTGTGATCTTCTGTCCTCTTTGTGCCACTGTAGGCCAATTCAATTGTACTGGTATCATTGCCAGACCCATGAAATGGGTAGGCCTACATAAGCAAATGTCGGTCTGTCCGGGTTTTCTATATAAAGGGTATATATGATGATGACATGATGATGACATGCCTACAAAAGGCATGATGTCATAAATGATGATGACAGACAGGGGGTTGGCAGAACCGGGGTCTGGCACAACCAGGTTGACCGCCAGACCCAGAGGGTCGGCCTACATAAGGCTTTGTCTGTCTGTCCTGTTTTTCTCCATAGATGGTCATGATGATGACATGATGATGACATGCCTACAAAAGGTTGAATGATTCAGAATGATTCAGGTTGAATGATTCAGATCTGGTAAACAAGCCTGTTACTAAGGAATTTAAAAGAGTCCTTCAGACTACAGGGGGGGGGGACTGTGTCTCTGGCAGTGCTGAGGAAGGTGGTGGGTCAGTGTGTAGGGAGAAAGTATACAGGGGAACAGGGACAGACAGCCTATAAAGGGACAGACAGCCTATAAATGTACCATTAAATTTATAGGCCCAGAGGGTTGGCAGAACCGGGGTCTGGCACAACCAGGTTGACCTGGTCTAGTTATCTTTACAGGTATTGTACCGATGTCTTTATCTTTTCCTAGATGGAACTATACGTTCTTGATGAGGGTCTTGTGTGCCTTGCCATCATGCTGGATAAACATGGGCTGCAAATGAAGCTAATTCAATTTACTGAATTGGATGGCTAGACTTTCTCCTAGTATAGAGCATTGAGTTCAGTTTTGGTAAAACTAGAATCTAGACATTTCTTGATAGGCTATTATTATGTCTTTGTATCCACAAAATTAAAAGACTTCATTAACTATCTCTGGAGGCTCCGCCTCATCAGTGCCCATACCCGAGGTGGGGTTGGGAAAGGGCCTTTCTGTGTGCAGTTTGCATGTTCTCCCTGTGTCCCCTTGGGTAGGTAGTCTAGGTACCCTCACAAAAACATGCAGTTATCCTGGTCTCTATACTGCCTCCCCCTGGCCAGCTGGGGCGCATGATGGAGAGGAAAGGAACTGATTGGAATAACGTGTTCCCTCCACACGCTACGTCCAACCGGGGAAATTCCCCCCTGTCAGGTGAAAAGAATCCGCTTAGACTCCTCATGCATTGAAGGAAGCATGAGGTCAGTCCGTTGCTCTCCCCAGGTTGGCAGAGGGAGTGGAGCCCAGGATCACATTAGACAATTGACACTGGGTGAAAGAAAATGGACTTACTGTATGACTTAAGTTTCTGTAGCAAGCAGAGCACTTGGTTCACTTCATTAATGAGTTGATGATGTTTTATTCCCATGCCCAGGCACCTTGCCTCCATTCTGGAACGTCCTGCTGTGGGTGTCTGTTGGGGTGTTCACCGCCTTGCTGTCTGTCCTCCCCAAGTCCTGGGGCCTGGTGTTATTCCTGGTGTCTCTCATACTGCGTGCCATCTACACTATGGGCCTTGGCCCTGCTCTGCTGCTGCTGGGAGCCACCAATGTAAGTCATGTGACTTCTGACGAAGGGTTGTGGAGGGATTGATTGATTGATTGATTGAAGACTTTATTAGAAGTTTGCATAGAAAAGGGTACAGTTTCATGACGGTACAGTTCACTGGTACAAGGTCAACTAAAAGGAAATCCTAGGAAAGCATTTGGCTTATTTACACAGGAAACCATTGAAGTATCTCATAACATTGAATGACAGACGGATAGAACACAGTACTATGCAGTAGATATAGTAAAAAAAATCACACCCAATGTGAAGTGAGCGGTGGTCGTGCTTGCATAACATCTTCAGACTAGGATTTGAGTCTAGGATGTACAGGCTATGCTACACACACAAACGCTGAGGAAAAAGGCTACAGACATACGACATATGACATCACTAGACAAAACATGATACTACGTACACACATTTTGCTATGACAAAACGTTGAGGAAAAAGGCTACAGACACACGCACAGCCACTCTATGGAGCGGTTTACGTGCTACACACACACGTTTTGCTATGGCAAAATGCTGAGGAAAAAGGCTACAGACACACTATGACATCACTAGACAAATATGATGCTACGCACACACATTTTACTATAGCAAAACGCTGAGGAAAAAGGCTACGGACACACGCACAGCCACTTATAGGAGCGGTTTGCACCGCTCAAAAGTAAATAAAAACATCACACCCAATGTGAAGTGAGCGGTGGTCATAACGTCTTCAGACAGGATTTGAGTCTAGGATGTACAGGCTATGCTACACACACACGTTTTACTATGGCAAAACGCTGAGGAAAAAGGCTACAGACACACACCCAGCCACTCTATGGAGCGGTTTACCACCGCTCAAAAATCACACCCAATGTGGTCGTGCTTGCATAACGTCTTCAGACTAGGATTTGAGTCTAGGATGTACAGGCTATGCTACACACACACGCATTTTGCTATGGCAAAACACTGAGGAAAAAGGCTACAGGCACAGCCACTCTATGGAGCGGTTTACCACCGCTCAATAAAATAAACAGTGCAAAAAAATATATATACTATGTCAGTTATTGTCCATTAATGTACAATAATGTCATGTTAGCAGTTTATTCACCCCTTTTCAGTGATACTTCTGCTTTGCCGTTTTCTTCGTTTTCAGTTGTTCAACAAGGTGGTCTTTCTCGTGAGCTTCGTGGGAAACCAGGGAACTTTTACCCGTGGCTACAAAGCGGTGGTTATGGACATGCTCTTCATCTACCATCTGAGCTATGCCCTCATCTGTGTCCTGGGCCTCTTTGTACACGAGTTCTTCTACAGCTTCTTGGTGAGGCATTTCAATTCCATTGCATTGATAACAAGCAGACCAGAAGATTTGTTTAGGTTAAATGCTAGATTTGATTTGAGAAAGATACTGTAGGTTTTCTGTATGAATGAACTGCATTATTGTTGATGATGTCGCATGTGGTTGTGTTCCCGTAGCTGTTTGACCTGGTGATCCGAGAGGAGACACTGCTCAACGTCATAAAGAGCGTGACGAGGAACGGCCGCTCTATCATCTTGACGGCCGTGCTGGCCATCTTCCTTGTCTATTTCTTCTCCATCATCGGCTTCCTTTTCCTCAAGGATGACTTCCGTATGGAGGTGGAGCGCCTTCCTTTATCAGGTCAGAAACAAAGATTTTACTTTTGACTTCAGATGTTCTTAATCTTCCTCCTCATATACTGTCAAAGGTGGGTGTGTGTGTGTGTGTGTGTGTGTGTGTGTGTGTGTGTGTGTGTGTGTGTGTGTGTGTGTGTGTGTGTGTGTGTGTGTGTGTGTGTGTGTGTGTGTGTGTGTGTGTGTGTGTGTGTGTGTGTGTGTTTGTAATCTTTCTCATTGGTCTTAGCTGAGCTGGTACTCACAGCTAAGTTGTCTTAGCGGTCACATGGGCCATCCTTTGTAATAACTAGACCTTACCCGTTTGAAGATATGTGCTCCAATATATGTGCAGAGTGTGGGTTATGGAAAAAGTAACTGTAACTGGTGCGTGCGTGAGAATATGTGGGAGCATCATAATGTAAGGAGCAACCCATGGAGGAGTGTATATTTTTTGATGGATACAAATAATTTAACAGCTAAATTAGGTGAATAGAAGTATGGGGATGTATGCGCTTGCTCTACATAATTTTGCCATACCCGTCGGAAGATAAGACACACATCAAATGCACCCGGTGCATGAGTGACCCGTGCATGCAGGCAAACCACAGAGAGAGAGAGAGAGAGAGAGAGAGAGAGAGAGACTGCAACATTCCTAACTATGAGATTGGTGGGTGTGTGTGTGGGGCTACAGATCCCATAGCCTGGAGGAACAGACCGTAACCCTGACAACAGGGTGTAGTGTTGAACAGAAGTGGTAAAGAAACGCTAATAAATAGCTTGAATTTGTGAAAAATGGAAATCGGGCTCCGTCACCGTCTGTATAATGCTAATGGCCAATGCCATGTGAAATTTGGGATCAGTTGCTGGAGAGATAAAGGTGGAAATGCATTGTGACTGACCTACTGACTGACTGACCTACTGACTGACTGACTGACTGACTGACCTCTCTAATTATAGTATGGATGACTTCTCTGTGTCTTGTCAGAAACTCATGTTCTTGGTTTTTCGTTCCAGGTCCAAAGGATCTATTAGGTAATAGAGTGGTTGGTGAGGCATGTTTGAGAGACGGCTGCCCTGAGCCCTCATCCAGCTCTGCTGGCGGTAAGTGTTTACTGAAAACAACTGGATTTGTTTTACTGTCAGTGCCGGGCACAGGTGTTGTTTTCTGTCTCATTGGTACACATCAAATCTAGTGTGACAGTATGTTGTACACATTGTGTGTATTTGTGCATGGAAGATGAGATAAGATACACTTTATTCATCCCAGATTGAAAATGTGCTTAAAGACATGTCAGGCCTGGTAAAGTGTCCTTTTATTGGGAATTCAGAATGAGAATGAGTAACTGAGCGAGTAAAAGCACCCGTCCCAACCCGGGAAAAGAAATCACACCGAATGTGAAGTGAGTGGTGGTCGTGCTTGCATAACGTCTTCAGACTAGGATATAAGTCTAGGATGTACAGGCCACAGACACACACACACACACACACACATTGCTATGGCGAAAATAGCTGCAAAAATGGCTACAGACACACACAGCCACTCTATGGAGCGGTTTACCATAACGTCTTCAGACTAGGATATAAGTCTAGGATGTACAGGCTACAGACACAGACACACACACACACACACACACACACACACACACACACACACACACACACACACACACACACACACACACACACACACACACTGCTATGGCGAAAATAGCTGGCAAAATGGATACAGACACCACACACATAGCCACTCTATGGAGCGGTTTACCACCGCTCAAAAACGTGGAAACCTTGTATGTCAAAAAAAAGAGAGAGAGAGAAAAACTAGACCAGGTCAACCTGGTTGTGCCAGACCCCCTGTCTGTCATCATCATTTATGACATCATGCCTTTTGTAGGCATGTCATCATCATGTCATCATCATATATACCCTTTATATAGAAAACCCGGACAGACCGACATTTGCTTATGTAGGCCTACCCATTTCATGGGTCTGGCAAAAAGCCCATGAATTTACAATGTTTGAGCTGTTTCTGCTGCACAAAGGGAGTCGCAAATCCCCTTGTTGCAGTTAATTGTTTTCACCTGCTGTGCTGCTCTGCGCAGTGGGGGAATATCTCTGCCAGGTTAGGCCTGTCTACCCAGGCCTGTAAAGTTCATAGTAACCAATTGGAATGAAATCTGCTCAAACTGTCTGGTATACTGATATAGAACCTATACATACGCTAATGTCGGGTGGAAGGGGACGGCACCATGTAAAAAGAAATCAAACCTCGGTTCGAAGTGAAGCCGTGAACTTCTATTCTATGTGTTCTAGAGTTATGAACTCTGTGATCTATACATTCTTTATATTCTGAATGAATTAATGATTTTATCTGGAGGGCCGAATTGTCATGTGAAGCTTGACCAATCCTCAAAGTATCCAATCATCAGACTGGGACGGACTACACACATACGTACGTACGGACGGACGGACGGACGGACGGACGGACGGACGGACGGACGGACGGACGGGACAGATCAAATCTATTCATTCATTGAATAGGTTTTATGAATAAAACCTATTCATAAAACCTATTCATTCTGAACTGAAATGGCCATATATGGACATGGGACACACATTTTGCTTTTTGAAAAAGCCTCTTCATTCTGGACTGATATTCTGGACGTACGGGACTGAAAAAACCTGTTCATTCTGGACTGGAGTGACCATATATGGACATGAAGTGACATACATTTTGTTTTTGAAAAAGCCTGTTCATTCTGGACTGAGATGACCATATATGGACATGAAACACACATTTTGTTTTTGAAAAAACCTGTTCATTCTGGACTGAAATGACCATATATGGGCGTGGGACACACAAAGCCACTCATTGGAAGCGGTTTTCACTGCTTCAAAAAGGGAAAAGAAATTTGGATTTGTTTACCTCCTGCACAAGGCGGGAGGTAAACAAATCCAGTCTGCATGCACCCCTATGGCGCGCGCACACGATCAGACCAGCAAAGTGTTTCTCAACCAGTAGAGCCCAGACCTGACCAGCACATACATCATGCATGCACTAACACAGACATGCACTCTGACACAGACACACACACCGTTCCTCTCCCATTTGGAAAACATTAACGTTAATGAAATTTTTAACCCTTTTGAGTCGTGATGAGCATGAGTCGAAAATCGACTCGAGGCTCTGCGTCATGCCCCACGCACACACTCAACGTCATCGTTAACACAGTGGCTCCGTTTTTCCAGTCCACACAGATCCACTGATAAATATATTTTGGTAATATTATGGTAAATTATTTTGTTACTTTTTTTTTTGTTTTGTGGCTTTTTATGCTTTTTATTGATAGGACAGTAGACTGACAGGAAATGGGGAGAGAAATGGGGAGTGACACCCGGGCAGGCATCCATGCCTATGTGGCAATGCCTAAGTGGTATGCACCTGGACCAGTAGGCCGGCGGGCGCCCCAACTTCACTTATTTATCCATTCACAAAAAGAACCTGTTTAGCGGCCAAAATCTCCGTTTGCGTGTGGCTGCAAGCCCCAATCGCACAAAAAATGTGCGATTAGAAAAAGATCCTTATTCGTATAGCTGGCGTGGTCAGGGTTGGTTGAGGGGGTTCCAAACGGATCTTGACAGGTCTGTAACCTGAGAGGGGTTCCATTCGTACACTCTAAAGGTGACCCCCAATGACTCCAAAGGTCATTGGGGGTCCTTCTATCCATCTCCGATAAATGACCAATCCCGCGAAACCAAGCCCGCCTGACCCGACAATAACAGAAAGAACGATAGCTATGATCGTTCCAAAACCAAGAGTATCATCTGGCTTGTTAGCTCCCGGTCCAGAGCGCGTTGTAGGTCTGGGAGTGGCTGGAGTGACGGTGGGGGGAGGTGACATCATAGGGGGTGACGTCATAGGAGGTAAAGTCATAGGAGGTGACGTCATAGGAGGTGACGTCATAGGAGGTAAAGTCATAGGAGGTGTCGTCATTGGGGGTGTCGTCACAGGGGGTGTCGTCATTGGGGGTGTCGTCACAGGGGGTGTCGTCATTGGGGGTGTTGTCATTGGGGGTGGTGCCGTGGTGGGAGCGGGGGGGACCGTGATGGCCCAGGTCATATTTGAATAGAAAGTTCCACTTTGATCTTTGAGTGAGCAACGATAGGTCCCCTCATGTTCCATACTGACATTTCCAATCAGCAGGGACGAGCTACGGTTGGCTTGCAGAGGTACAAAATCTACATCGGCCGGTTGGTCCAATTGTCCTTTGGCAACGGAAAAGTGGTACGTTAGCTGTGTGTTCGCACCGCTCCACACGAGGTCATGCCATGGAAGATAACAGAGCAGTTCAATCTGACTTCCTTCCTTGGTCACCATGGAAAAGTTGCCACAGTTTAACTGTCCATTTGCAGGGGGGCAATCATGTTGTCTTTCTTTACAAGCAGTATGTCCTGGAACCCCACTACACTTCTTCACCTTTTGTCTGAGAAATCCACAGCTCTGAACACAGAGTAACTCATCTTTGCGCCTTCTCAATAATTCAACGCTGTAGTCCAATAGAATTTGGAACTCGTTGGTTAAATTTTCTCCAGCGTGAGAGGCATTGGTGAAATTGTTCCACTTCATCTGAAACTCAGAAGCGATATTGATCAGTGTTCTTGGAACAATTTGTGAGTCTTTAAAGTCTTGAATTAAAATGATCTCCATATCATAAAAATTCTGAGCCAGAGCTTCCTCAATAGCATCATCCCCGAGAGAATAGATGAATTCGCAAATTGGGTCTCGGAACGTTGGTTCACATTGCAGGCAGCCGCGGATCACCTGGAAGCAGCTGATCAGTGCAAAGATCTTAACTAAGCTCTGAAAGCTGAAACACATCTCTTATTTAGTTGTTTTTTACAAAAACTCTATTGATTAGATGTTTTACCCATGGGTTAGGGTTTTTTGATTGATTGATTGATTAGATTATCCACCCACGTCTCAACATTTTTGAATTGACTAAATGACTCTTAATGACCCTCTTATTTATCTTAATCTGAGATGTCGTAACAGTGAAGACATCGTCACATTGTACATTGGTTCTCAAAGTGAGTCAGGGGTCCTTGGGGAGGTTCCAGGGGGTGGGGTCCCTAGCTAGAAATGTGTTAATATAGCATCACAATCTCCTTTTAACCACTGTATCCATCTTTTATACTTGGCTGTCTATTCAAAAATCACACATAGGTTGAAGTGAGTGGTGCTATTTATGTTGTGATGTCATAGTGTTGACATTGCTATCCTCAATCGTTGTTGGACGTACAATAAACTTGAGCCATTTGTTTGAGAATGTAGGCCAGATCTAGGCGAAGATGTAAGCCACGTTTCAGAATGTAGGCCAGATGTAAGCCAGGTTTCAGAGGACTACATCTTAGTGTGGTACAATGCGTCCAAAAAAAGGCTCCTGTAGGATTGTCGTGCTAAAATTGATGGTGTCAACTTTTCCAGACCCCCACCCCATTTCTGGGGGTCATCTAGTTTGGGACCTCCCAGAACAGTACGCCAGCCAGTTGATGTCCAATTTTCTTAATATTAGGGTTCAGGGGGCAAATCATTAAGGTTGAATAGACTTTATTGACAAGAATGGAAGCATACAATATAACAGCAGCAGAGATATAAGCAAATATAGATGAGCCATACAATGAGCATCCTATAGCCTAAGCAGCAGCAATGGATATAGCATAAACTAGACTACATGCGGAACATTAAGATGGCCATGGATTCGACCTTCGGATCATAGTGCCGCGTCCACGATAAATGATAAAGCTATTATCGTATTATCGTGACTGAAGCTCTCCGCGGTCACATGATCCGAGACCCCAAAGGAAGGACACGCGTCCTACCTCCCCCAAAACATGCAACGCTCAGAATCCATGACCAGTCCTAACCGATCGGTGAAGATGGTTTAGTTTCCGCGGTCCTAACAGCCTGAACACAGCTTTGTGAACAGAAGCGCGAAATAACTAAACTGACAACTATAGCATACATTTACTATACACCCCAGTACTCAGAATACGCTCCTAAATTAACCTGAATTGTGCAGCAACCTATTCATTTTATTAAACTCTCCCCCTTCCCAACACACCTTGCTTTGCAAAAGAGAACACCATTATACGAAGGGCTCCGTCCCTCTGCGTGACGTTCTTTCTTTTAGCGATTACTGCTGAGCTGAAGCAATTAAAATATATACTGACTAACTCTAGAATTCTAGAGCGCTATTGTATACTAGAACGAGCAAGCAAGGAAATACGCAGTAGTACCAAAAGTATTAAATATTAGCAGCTTGCCTAAAGCCAACCAATGATAAGAAAGGTAGCTCTAGTGTACTTTTAGCGATGCTATAGTGGGCAGGAGCAAACTAAATATAACGCTAATTAAAGACCTGTGAAGCGTAGCAGAGGCAGCACATAAAACACACAAATATATCAGGTATACGCCGAAACAGAACAGCAAACTATACTGGTATAACCTTAAAGACACCTTGCCTTGTATATTAAAATACATGTGAGAGGCAGCCATAAAACACACGACCGAAACAGAACCGCATAATGTAACCTTCTGAACCTGAGCGTCCTCCACGGGACGCGTGTCTGATTGAGTACCTCGGCCCCATCAGTCCATTAACCACGAGGCTGCTTCATATCGTTCCCACGCCGCTTGATTGCTCCTCCGCCGCTGCACACGGAGGATCCCAGCCTGCTGAACCCGATGCAGCGGACGCCTGCTGCTGACGACCAGCTGAGGCCCGAGGGCACCCGGAGCGCCGCCGCTGCTCCAGGAGCGCCGCCGCCGAAGCTGCTCCGCGCCTGGGAGCGCCGCTGCCGAAGGTGCTCCGCGCCGGGAGCGCTGCTGCCGAAGGTGCTCCGCGCCGGGAGCGCCGCCGCCAAAGGTGCTCCGCGCCAGAGCGCCGCCGCCGAAGCTGCTCCGCGCCAGGGAATGCGGCGTGTAGAGAGATGGCGCGACGCCTTCACTCTGGCCCTGCTCCCTCAGTCTCGCGGCAAACCAGGCGTGCGTCATGGAACAGAGGGTCGTTGGGGCAGACATCGGGCGGACAGCCAGGTGTTTCAGCATGGAAATAAAGGACGGAAAGTGAGTTAGTTCTGCTGCAGAGTCTGCTGACGCACACATAAGAAACCCTACAACCCACCTCTTGACTTTTAAAGTCAAGCCATGCCAAAACGTGGCCCAACCGATATGCGAAAATTCCCCAGCTTAGAGCGACTGCACCCTGACGGAACCGAACAAGCAAATGCGCTGCTATTTACCTGCTAGAGTCTGGCTCCGCCGTGCTTCCGGGGCAGCCGTCGCTGGCGAGAGGACTGGCTCCCGCCGCTGGCGCTAGAACTGGCGTTCCTTGGCTCCTTCGCGGCATGACGGCGGTGTCGGTGTGCCGCTCCCCCCGGAAGACGAGCCTGTGCCCTACGCGCCTCCGTCGTGGGCTCGCGGGCCGCCGGGAAGTCAGGAAGGCTGGCGGGCCGGTTGGCCCAAGGCAGCAGCGGAAGCAGCTGCGGCCGTCGCAGCCATGCCCTCCGTGGTGCCGACCGACTCCCGACTGGACTCCCAGCCGCGCACAGCAGTAGACGAAGCTAGAAACACAACCTACATGACATGATTAGTGGAACCTGCAGCCAAAGCTGCCATGATAACCCGCTGTCATAGCCGTGGGCCTGCAGCCGCTCCGGCCTGAAGCTGAAATAATAAACAGGATGAATAGCAACCAGCATGTATTAGCTTTAGCATGAGCTGAAGGAAAACAGTACTGTAGCCAAGTGCAGCGGCTACGGAAACACCACTAGAACGTACGGTGTGCTATGTGACCCAGTACTATAACCTTTAGTTTGAAACACATATTTGAGTTAAATCCCTTTAACTTCTGAAACACTGGTAGCAGCTTAACATGCCGTAGAAACAATAACTTGCTGGTGAAGCAGCTGACCCGAAGTGCTTTAGCCGGGAGCTGTAAAGATACGAATAATGTTAGTATCAGACACGTGGCAGCTGAGCACGAACTGCCCAGATAAATATGATGTCAGCATCCTACGAGCAGTCGCATCAGTTGTAATTATTAGCAGCCATTACAGCAGCTGAATATGAATAGCAAGCTGTTTTACCAGCTAATTGCTACTAATAACACGACCGCTTTAACCCGCTCAGTACACAGTACGAGCACCACCAACTGAGATTACCTTAGCGAACGGTAGCAAGCAATGGCCCACGAAGGCACCATTAAGTTATCTTAGCGACAACAGCGGCACAAACACATTAAATAGCTTAGCAGCAACAACTGTCGCCTTGGATCAGCAGTACTGCACTGCAGAAATCAGCTGGGAATTAGCAACAAAACGGAGACCCACAACCTTGATGAAACAGTACTAGAACACCACAAATTTTACCAGAATCCACAATCCCAAATTTCCCTATAACCTTGCCTTGATCCTAGCGTAGACAGCCGCTAAAGACGCGAAAGACATGATTTAAGCAGAAGTCAGCAGTACAAGTAACCAGTAACCCCTCCGAGACAGCCATGCTTAGCAGCCGCCGCAGCTGGCGCAACATGACAAAGAAAAGACGCCTGGAAATGCACTCTGATGTCATCAACAGACCTGTAGCCGCTCTAACCTGAGCTGCAAATAAACCAGTGCAGCAGCTAGGGGAACACCGCTAAAACATACAATGTGCCGTGCGGTGACCCCACTATATAGCCTTTGCTTGAAGCAAAAATTAATTTATACATGAAACTCCGAAACCTGGAAGCAGGCCCAGCCTATTTCAGTAACCACACCCTGATGGTGTAGCCGCGGACCAGAGCGCCCCCGCAAAGGGCTGAGTGACAAACAAATTCCCGTATCAACACGTGGCTGCTCCGTTGCCACGGCAGAAGTGTGCCCAATATGCTACAATCAGAACAAACTATGTACCAGTGAAAAATGTTTTCCAGCCTCGCGATTACCCATGAGCAGAGACACACCTTTTATCGGCTTCTCGAGAGAGGCGACTCACGTTTATTAACGCTCCTCTAAGCACATGTTGCCTACATAGTGTGTATGCGTAACCCACTCATGCGTCCGGTGTGAGTACCGCTCTAATAGACCCGTCTCTTAAGAGACACACACACTTGAACGTGCAATGTATTCATTCACATGACAAGCGGCTGCCGCGATGGCCCGCCGTGCGCGAGAGAAGAGGCCAAACGTATATTAAACAGACCATACACACAATATACACGTACCCGGGGAGAGGCTGAAGCAACACAGCCCCCAATACAGTTGTAGTTCATAGCACACTCTCTCCTCGCTATGTCCCCAAAGCTTGACATGCTAGAGAACTACATATCCCATCCCCATTGCTTAGTATGCGCTGACTAGCGTCATGCCGTAAACCACCGCCTGACGTGAACTCGGCTAGCTCGGATGCTAGGTGAATGCTGCCGTTACAGACACCCGCAACCTACAAACTGAATCCTCCTGGCGTGATTCATTACTTGCTACAGGGGCCACGTTTTCACGCGCCGCTCTATGCCTTGACATGGCTAGCACGTAGTTTTACTAGCTAACAGCATCCTTACCGAAGTAGCCGGCTAACAATAGCCACCAGCTAGCTCCTAGCTGACTATCTATTAAACCTGTTGCTCCACGCTAGCCGATACGGCCCGCGCAGTTGCAAAGCACTGTCGCTATTATCGACAAACCCAACGACTGAGATTACCTTAACTCATGGTCGCCCAGCAAAGGCCCACCAGGGCAAAAATAAGTTGGCATTTAGCCCGTAGCCACAGCCAACTTCCTATGATCCTGAGTTTACTTTTAGCACGTTAGCAAAGCCCGTAGCACCTTTAAATTAGCTTTGGCAACAAACTACTGAAGTACAGAATTCAGCTGGGCACCAGCAACGTTAGCAAGACAATATGAACCTTGAAACAGTAGTTTAGAATTCAGCGATTACCAGAATAACAATCTCAAACTTCCCATACAACCTGGCCAAGATCACAGCTTCTAGGTTTGGCAGCTAAGAACATGAATTAGGTGATAGTAAATAGCAGAAACAGCCAGAAATACTCAGCCAGTTAGGCACCCTCTCCGAGCGGTTTGGCAGCAGCACAGCTACCTGCAGCAACAAGATGGCACCTGTGTGCATCCTGCAGCGCTGAGTTTGGCAACTGAACACTGAACAGGTTAGTACCCTTGATATATTCTGAGTAGGGGGGGCGGAATATAAGACTCCGCCCACCTGGGGCGCGCCGCCAACCTCTGAGATCTCCCCCCTGAACTGGCTACGTCATTCTTCCTGCGCTCTATTTGTTTTGTAGGGTTTTAAACATTCTGAGTTCATTTATTACACTTTTGAAGCAGCCAGAATAAGCTTTCTGACTTTTGGTTGGGGTCTTTCCTCACCTGGGACCCCCCAGACGGTCCCCTGAGTCTCAGTACTCGCTCTGCTCCTGCTGCAGAACAATGTCATATTAGATCATAATTTCACTCACAAAATCTGGCAACCGGACCCGGAGGCACTCTGTGTTCTCCGCGGTTCTCCGTGCAGAGGAGAAAAAAACAACAACACGGGCAGCTGCTGCACTATTACTAGCTTTGCTTTGGATCAGATTGGAATAGGAATTGAGAGTTGAGATTGAGAATATGGTATTTAGTAAAAATATGCGACGGGAAAATGTCTCTGGCTTATTTTGGCTTGGTTTTGCAGCAGTAGCAAACTATTCTACAACTCCCTCAATCCTACCGACGGCCAGGGGCGTCTCAACAAAACTGAGCAAGTCCAGTTTTCCAGTTTTCGGTCGATATTGGTCGATAACGTTGCCGACCCGCTGCCAAAAAACCTGACGATGAGCTCCCGTTCGGCAACAGACACTATCCGCCGCTGATTTGCGGCCGAATCGGTTCGGTTAAAAGTAGCCTTAAGACTCCCTAATCGTGAGATAAGCGACCGTCAGGTTGCAGAATGATTTTTTTATTTTTCCAAAAATGTGTTAAAGAAATCGGCCTGATGGTGGTGGTATATGGGACAGATCCATGTTGATGAGATGAGTGTAGACATAATGTGTAACGATGTGTGATTTTAGGGCAAAAACTGTAGGAGCAGTGTTAAAAAATGTGTTTTAAAAAATCAGCCTGAAGGTGGCGCTATATGGGACAGATCCATGTTGAACACATGAGTGTAGACTTGCTGTGTCCTTAAATGTGTTTTGCAAGAACCGGCCTCATGGTGGCGCTAGAAGAGGGGCATGTGAGAAAAGAGGAGATCAATGTTGATGAGATGTGTGTAGACATCTCTTTGTCTGTGGCAGAGCAACGCGGTGAGCAGCCGATTTGGGGGCCTCATTTGGTAGTTTTTTTGCTTTTTGGTGGGGGTCCCTGGGGGTTCCAAGCTCTCAACGCGTCGCAACGCCCTTCTTCCGAGATAAGAACCCTCTCTTGCCATTTGGAAAACTACTGCCTCAACTGTTATTAGTTTTACTCTGGTTATTACCCAGCCCTTAACTAGACATTTTTAGCCAGTCTTTTATTAATCCAGTCACCTTTTACCCCACTAGGCCTTTGTGGAAAGTTGCATGGCATGATGTATTTTAATAGTACCTACAAGTTCTTAATTTTGAGTGCTGTCATTGTGTAGTGCATGAGTACTGTGTCTAGTTAATTGTGTGCATTAGGGCTATAGATTGTAACTTGTAAGAGTGAAGTAACTGATTATTAGGCCTGATTATTTGTTCTCTGATTCCTCAAGGAAGCCGCCCTCAATGGATTGATTGCCCACAAATTAGGACATTATTATATGTACTGGACAATGATAGACATTACAGACTGGTAGATAGCCTGTCTGAAGGACTCCTGGGGTTTGGGATTTATCATTTGCTGTCATGTATTCTGATTTATTACATTAAAACCT
The DNA here is from genome assembly GCF_963921795.1 of Nannobrachium achirus. Taxonomy (NCBI): domain Eukaryota; kingdom Metazoa; phylum Chordata; class Actinopteri; order Myctophiformes; family Myctophidae; genus Nannobrachium; species Nannobrachium achirus. The sequence continues at coordinate 24,768,576 of NC_137820.1, forward strand.
GTTTACTTGTGTCCTTATTGGTTTGGTTTCCTAACTCTGCTCAACCCTGGTTTAAAGAACCTGTTTGCTTGGTGTATTTATTGTTTTGTTTTTGTTTTTGAAGCGGTGAAAGCCACTTCCAAGGTGTGGCTTTGTCTGTCCCATGTCTGTCACGTGCATGCAGAATTGAGGATTGGTCAAGCTTCACCCTCCAGATAAAATCATTCAGAATTCATAAAAATATAGAACTAAAGCACATAGAAAGTATAGATCTAGGACACAGAATGTATAGATCTAGAACACAGATTCCATAGCTCTAGAACACAGAATAAAAATTCACAGCTTCACTTCGAACCAAGGTTTGATTTTTTAAGTGGAGTCCTGGCTCCATAGCATCCAGGTGGCATCTTCATTTTTGAGCGGTGCAAACCGCTCCTATAAGTGGCTGTGCGTGTGTCCGTAGCCTTTTTCCTCAGCGTTTTGCTATAGTAAAATGTGTGTGCGTGGCATCATGTTTGTCTTGTGATGTCATATGTCGTATGTCTGTAGCCTTTTTCCTCAGAGTTTTGCCATAGTAAAATGTGTGTACGTAGCATCATGTTTGTCTAATGATGTCATATGTCGTGTGTCTGTAGCCTTTTTCCTCAGCGTTTTGCCATAGCAAAACGTGTGTGTGTAGCACGTAAAACGCTCCATAGAGTGGCTGTGCGTGTGTCTGTAGCCTTTTTCCTCAGCGTTTTGTCATAGCAAAATGTGTGTACGTAGCATCATGTTTGTCTAGTGATGTCATATGTCGTATGTCTGTAGCCTTTTTCCTCAGCGTTTTGCCATAGCATAATGTGTATGTGTAGCATAGCCTGTACATCCTACAGTAGACTCAAATCCTAGTCTGAAGATGTTCTGCAAGCACGACCACCGCTCACTTCACATTGGGTGTGATTTATTTCTTTTTAAACTTTTTAACCTCGCCACACATGGACAAATAAGTGTTTGATTGGTCTGTACAAACTTTCGGACAAAAGACAGACAGGCAAACCAATCAGAGGTGTCTATGAGGTACTACTTTTTTGGTCTGTGCCCATGTCTATAGCCCCTTTTATTACTTCAAAGTGAAACCAGAACTTTCAGGAACCTGAACCCATTTATTTGGTTCTGGTTTCGTTTCCATTTCGTACAGCCAGGTTCCAGACAAGATTCCTGGAACCTTGCTTCGGTCCTGCTCCTGAGGTAGAACTAAACTTTAGTTCTGAGAGCAGCGCTGCTGCTCCTTTTTTGTGGCCTTCTAGTTCTAGTTCTGGGTCGGCCCTACAGTGCTAGGGTTAGGCTGTTTATTTTTATTTTAAGGTTGTCTTAGCTGTATATCATATACTCTCTGGAATTAACCACAGTCTGTCTAAAAGTGTGGTTACTTTCTCTGGTTATGGGTATATTCATCTCATACAATTTTGAAATTCAAATTCAAATGGTCTATTCTGTTTGGCCAATTCTATTCTGGTCAGCCCTACAGTGGAAATGGGCCTTATGACATCACGAACAAATGATTACTATTTCTTTGGCTAAACACATTCTTTGATTGGTCTGTGCCTGTATCTATGACATCATCAACAACTAAGCGTTTGATTGGAGCATACACATTTTTTTGGGGATAAACGCGTTCTAAATCAGGGTAAACGAATCCGAAGCCTCTGTGTCTATGACATCATGGACAAATCAACAAAACAAAAAAGTGTTTGATTGGTCCATAGAGTTATAAGAAGAATAGAGAGGTCACCAGATATCCCCACCCGTCCACTTGCATTGAGTTGCTCACCCAGCGCATGAGGCGTTTTCACCCCTTCTTCCAGGTAGTAAAACGTGACGTAGTGGGGCCACTGTGACACATTTTGCGTCATAGAGTTTGTTCATGAACACAATGGGGCTTTAAGTCATGAACGAGCACTGCCACTGTGAACGCGCTGGGGCTCAAGTCATGAACGAGCGCAGCGAGTACAAGCTATGTTGGTTGAGCGGGTTGAGAACGCTCTCTAGTGGGGAAGAAAGGGAAACTGCCGCCCAGTACACGGCTCCTCTCCCCGCTTGCGAAGCACTCTGCTCGAGTTAGATCTTACGATACGTCCCGCTGGACTGAGGCATCGCCTGGAAGTGGAACTCCACGTTGAATTAATTAACCATTGGTTAATTATGTATTTCATGGTTTAACAAATTCATTCTTGGGTTTAATATATTTTTGATATTTAGTGGTTTTATATTTAACATGATTTTTATATTTTGAGATCCTAGAAAGCACTTGGCTTATTTACACAGGAAACCACTTAAGAATCTCATACAACATTAAATGACAGACGGATAGAACACAGTACTATGCAGTAGATAGTCCGAAAAAAACAGGAAAATTATATACAGTAGATATTTACAATAGAAGGGTCAGGGGATTGGCAAGGTTTGTTTTTACCAGTTACGAGTGCTGCCTGTAGGTGGTTTTTCGGGGCGATTTTAAAGGATGTTGGGATTTACACTCCTTTAAGGCCTTCGGTAAGGTGTCACACATTTTGGTGGTATAGCAGAAGAACAAGTTTGACCCTTTGAGTTGACTCTGGGTGAACGTGATCTGTGGCGCTGCCTCTGGTGTTGTAATTGTGGACATCCTTAACGCTTTCAAAGTATTTTGTCAGGTACATGAGTATCTTAGTGGTGTAGTGTATCTTATACACCAGGCCCATTTACAAGGCATTGGTTACAGCAATGAACTAATACATTTTAAGTGTGCCTGCAGCTCGCTAAGTGTGTGCAACCTTCTGTAACGGCTGGTGTTTTTGGTGTTAGCATTAGCGGTAGATTAGCTTTAGATTTTTTAACATTAGCATTATTTGCATTAGCTTTAACATTATCGACTCTACGACAAACGGTTCATGAGATATAGAGACACTTCCTGTTTGGCGAAGGGCACTTCCTGTTTGTCAAAGGAAGCACCAATTAAGGTTAAGGACTCTTAATCAAGCCATATGACACCACCCACGTGTCTGTACGACAAACGGTTCATGAGATATAGAGGCACTTCCTGTTTGGTGAGGGGCACTTCCTGTTTGGTGAAATAGGCCCCAATTAAGGTTAAGGACTCTTAATCAAGTCATTTGACGCCACCCACAAGTCTGTACGACAAACGGTTCATGATATATAGGGTCACTTCCTGTTTGGCGAGGGGCACTTCCTGTTTGGCGAAATAGGCCCCAATTAAGGCTAAGGACTCTTAATCAAGTCATTTGACGCCACCCACAAGTCTGTAAGACAAACGGTTCATGAGATAAAGAGTCACTTCCTGTTTGGCGAGGGGCACTTCCTGTTTGGCGAAATAGGCCCCAATTAAGGTTAAGGACTCTTAATCAAGTCATTTGACGCCACCCACAAGTCTGGTTAGGGTTAGGGTTTGGGTTTGGGTTAGGGTTAGGGTTTGTCGCGTTTGTCTGTACGACAAACGCTTCACGAGATATAGGGTCACTTCCTGTTTGGCGAGGGGCACTTCCTGTTTGGCAAAATAGGCCCCAATTAAGATTTAGGACTCTTAACTCTCCTACTGCCAGATTATTTATTTATTTATTGGGTCTGGTGCCATCAAAAAGCGGCTTACCTTTGCAACGTTATAGTAGATAGATAGACATTTATTTATTTTATTTTTTTTTATTGTGCAATAGTGCACTTTGGTCTGCCAGGCAGCAGAGGGCGGCGTCATGCTGAGAATGAATGTGATTTGCCTGTTACGTGCATTCAGACCAGTCACTGGCCACAGAGCCTCGCAGCCAGAGAAATCAACAAGGAAGTGAATTGGTCTCCGTTGATGTTAACGCATAATGGATTTTTTACACCATCACCGCGGAAAATGTGTTTACAGTACACGGCGGCGCGACCCCTCATCAGCTTCAACAAGGTAAATGAACGAACGAACGAGCGCCGTATTGGCGCGGAGGTCTCTTGGGAATTGGGGCGAACAGGAACGTCCAAAGCTGTATAAGAGTTAATCAAGTCATTTGACGCCATCCACAAGTCTGTACGACAAACGGTTCACAAGATAAAGGGTCACTTCCTGTTTGGTGAGGGGCACTTCCTGTTTAGAGAAATAGGCCCCAATTAAGGTTAAGGACTCTTAATCAAGTCATATGACACCACCCCCGCGTCTGTACGACAAACGGTTCACGAGATAAAGAGGCACTTCCTGTTTGGCGAAGCGCACTTCCTGTTACAGAGGGGGCGGGGCTTAATCAATTACAGCTCATCCCTATTGGCCGGAAAAAGACCAAAGTTGTGTGTGCATTTTAAAGTTTAAGTGACGTTGCTAGGCAAAAGTATGTCAGAGTAATGTGGGGCCAAAGTTTCTGGGTTTTTTTCAGAGTCCCCCATTCAAAGTCAATGGGGGTTTTTGAGCGTAGTTTTTTACGAATTACGTTGCCATGGTAACGCGGATCGGAAAGAAAAGTAAAAGCACACCATTCCCGGCCGAGCCGCACATTTTGATGTATATATTGCGGGGGTGGCGTAAATTGTACGGCAGTTATTACGTGCAGAAATTTGCAAGAACATTACTTACTTACTTACTGACTTAAGTATGGCGGATTACAATAAGTGTTTTGCCATTGCATTGCATTGCAGGCACACTTAACTAGGCTTTAGAACTGTACAAAGTGAAAGGACAAACAAAAATGCCATCACATTTGTGACTCCTCATAGTGTTCTGAGTAGGGTTGGGACTCGTTTGGTTTGAACCGATTCCGAGTCTTTTTCGATTCCCCCTTATCGGTTCCGGGTAGAACCGGTTCCTAAAACGGTTCCGGAAGTTCTCATTGTATATATAGATATACTGTATATATATATATATATATATATATTTAGATCATTATTACCAGTAAGACTCTCTAATCGGGAGATAAGCGACCGTTGGTCGCTTATCTCCTGTCACACTGCTGACATCAGTATGACATCACACCGTACACAAATGACCCTTATATAAGACCGGCATTATCTACCGACAGATTAATAACAAGATGTCAAAATCGTTGAAGGTTGAATCTCCAGATATGGAGATAACCAACACATCCCTCCATATATGGAGATAACCGACGAATCTCACTAAGTCTGACCTCACAAGCCCCATATTTGGACACGAACAACATATAACTCCATATATAGAGACATAGCTGCTGACATCAGTATGACATCACACTGCTGACATCAGTATGACATCACACCGTACACAAATGACCCTTATATAAGACCGGCATTATCTACCGACAGATTAGATGCAAGCAGGATCTTGACTCTGACACAACTCATCGGCTCATAAGCTGGTTCTCCCTCCATATATGGAGATAACCGACGAATCTCACTAAGTCTGACCTCACAAGCCCCATATTTGGACACGAACAACATATAACTCCATATATAGAGACATAGCTGCTGACATCAGTATGACATCACACTGTTGACATCAGTATGACATCACACCATACACAAATGACCCTGACGGCACACACCAAGCAGTGTGATGTCATACTGATGCGGAGATATGAGCAGGGCAAAGGTGTGACGTGTGACGTGTGACCGACGAACGGACGGACGGACGGACAGACGGCCGGTGGAGGTTTTGATACCAGTAAGACTCCCTAATCTGTCACACTGCTGACATCAGTATGACATCACAACGTCTCTCTCAGCCCCCTTTTTATAGCACAGCTTGTGTACAGGCTCCGCCCACATGTGTACACAAACCTTTGTGTACGTTGCTGTGGCAACAGTCTGTTGTTGCTGGTCTGTTTGTGTACGTTAGCAACCACCTTAGCAACCATGGTTTTACCCTAGCAACCAACTGTTTACCATAGCAACCATTTTTTTACCTTAGCAACCAACTGTTTACCCTAGCAACCAACTGTTTACCATAGCAACCATGTTTTTTTACCTTAGCAACCAACTGTTTACCATGGCAACCATGGTTTTTTACCCTAGCAACCAACTGTTTACCCTACTAACCAACTGTTTACCATAGCAACCATGTTTTTTACCTTAGCAACCAACTGTTTACCCTAGCAACCAACTGTTTACCACAGCAACCATGTTTTTTTTACCCTAGCAACCAACTGTTTACCCTAGCAACCAATTGTTTACCATAGCAACCATGTTTTCTTACCCTAGCAACCAACTGTTTACCCTAGCAACCAACTGTTTACCATAGCAACCATGTTTTTTACCTTAGCAACCAACTGGTTACCATAGCAACCACTGTTTTAGACCACTGTTTCTTGCCGGCGGGCATTCCCGGGGACCACCCACTCCTGGTGCTCCAGAACGGATGCAAAAGTGGTGGCGCCCCCCCCTCTATTTGTGGAGATAAGTGACCTACGGTCGCTTATCTCCCGATTAGGGAGTCTTACTGGTATAAGGGTCATTTGTGTACGGTGTGATGTCATACTGATGCGGAGATATGAGCAGGGCAAAGGTGTGACGTGTGACGGACGGACGGGCGGCCGGTGGAGGTTTTGATACTAAACTGCGATCTAACGGTCCGTGCAGCGGCGGGGAACGCGTGTGCCGAATCTGAAGCCGGTGGGACGAACGGTTCTCGAGATACGCGGATTACAGACAGACACACACACACGCAGACAGAGATTTGTCGCATTTATAGATAGATAATAAAGTGATTCCCTGATTACTACAGCAACTTGTAGGCTACCAGTAAGACTCCCTAATCGGGAGATAAGCGACCGTAGGTCTCGCTAGAAGAGGGCCATGTGAGAAATGAGGGGTGGGGTCTCCGCGTTGCCTTGGCGGACGAATAGGTACCGGCCCCGGCTCTCCCGGACGCTCCTAGGCCGAGTTAGGGCATTTTGTGTGAGCTGCAGTGGAGGGGGTCCTCCACTGGGGGCGCCACCACTTTTGCATCCGTTCTGGAGTAGCAGGAGTGGGTGGTCCCCGGGAATTCCCCGTGAGCAGCCCCGTGGGGGTGGTCATTTGGTCATTTTTGCACATTTGGTATTTTTTTTACACCTGGGGGTCCCCCAGGGACCTGGGGGTCCCTGGAACTCCGGGGGTCCTTGGAGGTTGTAGTTTGGCAGGTAAGGAGTGTGTGTGCAAAATCTGGCATGGATCGGGGCAACGGTTGTGGAGATATGAGCAGGGCAAAAGTGTGACGTGTGACGTGTGACGGACGGACTGACTGACTGACGCACGGACACCTGGTGGAGCTTTCTGTAGTAAGTGCGACCTACGGTCGCAATAACTACTATTTCAACTTAACCACAATAACAATGGGTAGACTGGACGTTCAAACAGTGGATAATACATGGTTATTTAACGGCACGATGAATAGCCGATCTGCAAGCTCACAACGCGTCGCACCGTTGCGACGTGCTGTGAGCTTGTAGATCGGCTAGTTTTTCGTTGTCATCCTCCCAGCTGAAAGGAGTGACTTGCTGACTGTTGCTAGTAGTTCTAGTTTTCATAAAACCTCAGACAAACGTTGTGTCCGTCATATGGAACACCATGAATTAACTGTACAAGCCAAGTGAAATAGCTCCGTGGATACTCCGTGGTTAGTAGCAGCTAGCTGCTAGGCTACTGAAGAAAGAGAAGCGGCAGGCGGCAGCTGCAGTCACTGGTACAGATTTTAGGAGACTGCACATTTGCACAAACGGATTGCACTGCCTTTCATGCACTTAGCATGCTTTTTTTCCTCTCTTGTAAAGTGCAACCATGAGTTGCTGCTGCGCTAACGTTAGCTCCGTCTGTCTCGAAGGACGCTAGTAGCATTCTGAGCCTAGTTCAGCAAGCGTAGGGTCTGCTCTGTGAGTGGGCGTATCCACCTCACTCACACATGTAGCGAGACGTCACCACAGTCGCTTGCAAAGCACACAGCTGGGCCAAATGAACGCTCATGAGAAATTCCAGGAACCGTTATAGGAACCGGTCATAAAAATATGATGGAACCGGCTCCGGTTCTTCAATTTCGGAACCGGGTACCCTAAAGAACCGGTTCCGGGTCCCAACCCTAGTTCTGAGACACAAGTCGGCGGTAATGGATCTCTGCAATAGAGCTAAATGCATTCGATTTTATTTTTTGGGGTTTTTCGTTTCTAGCCATAATAAAACAGTTTGAATGTTGTAGGAGGTTTGTAGGAGGTTGGTAAGAGATGGGCGTTTTAGGTTCAGTAAATGGTTAAAATTAAATCTTAAACATGGCTCTGTTTTAAGAAATTTTCCGTGGTTGTTTGGGGGTGTAACATTCTTCCACGTATTTACATAGAGTGCTTGCGATTGGTCTCGCCTATTGTTCTCCCTCCTAGCCGAGCACCGCCCATAAGCACACTGTGTTTCTAACAGTAAACACAACAGTATCAATGTATCTTCTTAATGGCTAAGTTTGCTACTCACTTTGTGTCAGCACTCTTGCTATAATGCGTTGAATCATGTACCAGGAACACAACAGGACAGCTGCCTGCCTCCACAGTGGCGATCACTCAGATCGAAAAAGTGAGAAGTTTTAGTGTGGTGAAAAGACTTGATCTGCAAGCTCACAACATGTCGCGAATGCGACGTGTTGTGAGCTTATAGATCAGCTAGTTTAAGAATGCATTGCAACACGTTGTACGACGAAGTGAAAGTCCGGCTTGACTGCGGAGTTGAGTCGCTTTTTTGCAAGGAGCGTTTCTCTTTCTTTCTCTTTCTCTCTCCCCCTCCCCCTCTCTCTCTTTCTTTGTCATGACTCGGTGGTTCAATCTAGCATATAGTAGAGGACCTGGCTAAGATATGTATGCGCTTAATTTAGGAGAGAATATCTCAACTGTTCTTGGCTAATATGACCCCAAGGAACAACTTAAGAACTGTGCAAAATTCTCTATCCGGGCAAAATACCCGAAAATGACCACGCCCTTTTAAAAATGACCACAACTTCCAACATGGCTTTATCTTCTAAACCGTTGGAGCTACACATTTTCTGAAGTGCTCAACATGTTCAGAATACCAATGTTTAGGGAGACATATATGTGTGTAACATTTCTAATTTCGATATTTTATGACAAAACAACTAAGAAACGCTAAAAACGGTCAACTTCTTATTGTCCAGGGCCTTAGGGAAATCTTTTGCACTAATCAGTGTAAAACCATCAAACTTGTCCCAGATGTAACCCAGAGCATGCTCTCATGATTTAGGGTCATCATTGTGGCCAAATCCAATATGGCCGCCATCTCAAAACAGTTTTGGCTATAACTATTGAACTAGATGAGCTACAAATGCAAACTTGGTGTCTATTTCATGTTTTTGACCATTAGAAACTGCTTGTCTTCATGACTGGGTTTATCTCAACATATTTCAAAGATGACGTGTATCTGAAAATGTATTTTGCTGCACTTTTACTGTACTGTACTTACTTAATCTTTGCCACCTTTTAGCAAACCTTGTGTCTATTATATGCTTATTGAGCATTGGAAACACTTCGGTAGAGCACTAGAGCACTCTAATTAGCTTATTACTAGTAAGACGCCTCAGGGCGACAAGCGACCTCACCCTAAGGGGCGAGGTCGCGCCATGTCTTGGCCATCTGGCCACTGATGTATATCGGACCAGTTACCCATATATGGAGACCCGCGGTAACCATATATGGAGATCCATCTACTGTATATGGAGATATGCTGTGAGAGCCCAAACATGCGCTTACTCAGTTATTCGTTATGTGAAATTCCTATGATGTCTATGACATCTGACATCATACCCTTTTATGCCCATGGAGATCCCTGTCTGTAGAACCAGCCACACAGATATCTGTCTTGGTCATATATGGATTCCGTTAGTGTGGTATGTGGCCGATGTGGCCTCCATATACTGTATGGGCATGGGCATTCCCATATGAAGTCATGTGAAGTCCTTATTATGTTGCCTGTTTAATAAACCAAACTGCACTCAACACCACCCCCTGGCGGTATAAGTGTGTGATAGAGGCTGGCACCGCCAGGCAACTTATTATGGGCTTAATATTGATGACATCAGGGAACTCCATATATGGGCATAAAAGGGACTCTGTTTGTGTGACATCACAGTGAAGCCAGAGAATTATGTCGGCAAACCCATAGATCGTAAAAAAGTGTACACGTCCGTCCAGACGTCCACACTTCCAAACGGATGGAGTCAGCATGTGCCGTTTCACATACTACACTGCGACCTTCATGACATCATCGTGATACATTATTACATGTATCATTATGTAACATAAAGTTTCATACAGATTGAGTGTAGAGTTGTAGGAGTGAGTTAAAACTGGAGAAAACAAACAACCTATGTATCTTAGATGCTTCTTCTCCTTTCGTGTATCATTGTCCGGTTGGCGACATTTTATTTCACAAGATTTCTTGTTACTTACGGGCTGGCTGGTGTCTTCTCCCCCTTGCTGACGTCAGCCTAGGCAGGGTTTGAACCACTCACCTTCCGCATGAAGGGCTGGGCATATGCACTAACCACTACACCTATGTCGCACCTTAGATGCAATGTTATTGAAACAATATAAGAGTAGACACAGCCAGTACAGTATTGTGTAACAATGTTCAGCAAAAATGTTATATATAAACGTCATTATCTTTGAAATATGCAAATTGGTTCGCCCACCCAATCATAAAGATAAGCATTCCAACATGTTTAAAATGGCCAGAAAACATGAAATAGACACCAAGTTTGCATTTTGTAGCTCATCTGGTTCAATAGTTATAGCCAAAACTGTTTTGAGATGGCAGCCATATTGGATTTGGCCACAATGATGACCCTGAAGAGTTGCTGGGCACCCTTCCTAAATCATGAGAGCATGCTCTGGGTTTCATCTGGGACAAGTTTGATGGTTTTACACTGATTAGTGCAAAAAATGTCCCTAAGGCCCTGGACAATAAGAAGTTGACCGTTTTTAGCGTTTCTTAGTTGTTTTGTCATAAAATATCGAAATTAGAAATGTTACACACATATTTGTCCCCCTAAACATTGGTATTCTGAACATGTTGAGCACTTCAGAAAATGTGTAGCTCCAACGGTTTAGAAGATAAAGCCATGTTGGAAGTTGTGGTAATTTTTAAAAGGGCGTGACCATTTTCGGATATTTCGCCCCGGATAGAGAATTTCGCACAGTTCTTAAGTTGTTCCTTGGGGTCATATTAGCCAAGAACAGTTGAGATATTCTCTCCTAAATTAAGCGCATACATATCTTAGCCAGGTCCTAGACTAATAGAAGGATCCGGGGATCAATTGGTTTATAATCAGCGTCTTAAGCTTATTCTTATTGCATGCACCGTTTCACATGACCACTGAGCTCCCTCTTTCTGTCTTTCATGTTACAAAACCTGTCGCGTCGCTACCTTCTCCGTGAGAGAGAGATGACGGGTGAATTACTGATGACTGGTAAAGTGAGTATCGCTTTGTATGGAGAGAGAGAGAGAGAGAGAGGGGGGGGGAGGGGGGGGGAGAGAGAGAGAGAGAGAGAATCGCGTCATTTTTGGGCAAAGAAATAAGAGAGTAGTGGTGGGAAAAGTACTCAGATCTTTACTCAAGTAAAAGTATCAATACTATAATGCAGAAATATTCAGTTTTTACTTGATTAAAAGTATACAAGTATTTCCATACTTGTATACCGCACTGGGTCATTAAAAACGAAATAAATTATTTTTATCCGAAAATCGGCGATCGTCTAACCTTCCCTAGTCACCGCTCGTCCATCGATAGCGCATGGCTCGTCTGACATGAAGCAGAAGTGACGTCAGGTCCTTTCCCTGTAATAGCTTCCCAGCTCCCATCCGTTTTCTGTTTAGACGTTAGTGCTAGCATAGCTGGAGTGCTGGGGGCTAAGATAGCGAAAATGTTCATATCTACTGTAGAGTCAAACTTGGATTATTTGAGCTGACATTTACGTGAACGGATCGCGCATGCGAAACGCACGGGGAGAAGATGCGTCGGCCGAAACCGCCACTCTAAGCCAATGCAGACTGAGGAATTTCGCTGGGGACTGTGGTGAGAATACAATGGGGATCGCGTGATGCTTATGGGGGATGAAGACTACGTGATATAGCGCTGAAGGTCTTGTAAAATGAATGCGGTTCAGATCATAATATAATAATAGAAATTTCACGGCTAATCTACCAACAAGCCATTCTATTTCGGCTGGCGAAGTGTTAAGAACACAGACACTGAATATTGTATTGTTTTGTTATTTTTGCAGTTTTCACCGCCATGTTAATGAGGAAGAGCAACAGTAAATGGTCAAATCTTATTGTCTCCACCAGCCGAAGGCATGGGGGAGAGTATGTTTTCCCCTCCGTCCGTCCGTGTGTCCGTCCGTCCGTGCGTCCGTCCGTCCGTCCGTCCGTCCGTCCGTTCGTCCGTCCGTCCTCGCAGTTTGTGAGCACCTAATCTCAGTCGCCGTTGGCCCGGACGCTGCCAAAGTGAGCACACACACTCCCTGGATGCCAATCTAGAACCTCTGCCCTAAATTTTTCAAATGGGCCTGTTCTAGCGCCACCTAGTGGCCGATGTTCGCAAAACACATTTCGGTGCACTACTCCTACAGATTTTGGCCAAAAATCCTACAAATCAGTAGGCAGTATCTCGACAGTCATGTGATCGACACGGATCTGTCCGATTTTGCATATTCCATCCTGATTGGCTAAGATTGGCTTCCAAAGTTTGTAGGATTGAGCCGTTTGGAACAAAATGCCTTAAATCCCAAACGCAAAGTGCAATCATCATGAAATCGCGCACACACGTTCCCACTAGGTCGAAGAAGAAATGCCACTTAAAATTTTTGAAATCAGCCTCATGGCGGCGCTATAACAGGCCGATTTGTGGTTTTACCTATAACTCCACCGATCAGTTTCAAACTTTGTAAGCGCACTCCCTAGAGGCTAAGGATAAACCTTTGCCCTGCATTTTTCACATCAGTCTTTTATAGCGCCACCTTTGGGCCGACTTATGTAAAACACATTTTTGGATATTACTTGTTCAGATTTTATCCAAAAATAACACAAATCAGTACACAGTATCTCTATAGTCATGTGATCAAGTCTGATCCGTCTGATATTTCATATTCCATCCTGATTGGCTAATATTAGCTTCCAAAGTTTGCAGGATTGCTCAGTTTTTGAACAAAATGCCTCAAATCATCAATGCAGCTTGCAATTACCGTGAAATTTGCCACACATATTCCCACTATGTCAAGGAACAAATGCTTCCCTTTTCACATTGGCCTGTTATAGCGCCACCAGCAGGTAGACTTTAGCAAAACACATTTTTGGAACACAATGCTTCAAATCATGCATGCAGCGTCCGATTGCCATGAAAGGTCTAAGGTGAAGAACATATGCCACCCTTTTTACACTGGCCTTTTATACAGTAGCACCACCAGGACGCCTGGCCTGGTGGAGACCTGTGCTCGGAAGAGCACTGCTTCTAGTTTTGACTGTCTTCATTGGCTGCGGTTTAACTTGGTGTTTAGTGACAGTTCCCTACACTGCATGAGAACACTACAGCCCCTGTACTATGTCACCCACTTTGATTGTGAAGTTGTCGACTTTTTTGAGGTTATGATTTGATCTAAAGAGGATGGACTCAGTTTTTCCCAGGTGAATTGATAATTTGTTGTCGTTAAGCCATGTGCAGATCTTACTTTGTTCAGAGTTAAGTGTCTTTTCAACCTGCAAGTGGTCCTTGCCCGAGACTAGGAGAGTGGAGTCATCCGCGAACAGGAACAGGTTGCAGTCGCAAGCAGATGCCATGTCGTTCACGTATATGAGGAACAACAGAGGCCCCAGTATGCTACCTTGAGGAACACCACAGCTTACTGGGGGGGAGACAGGGTACTGTTAACCTCCACCACCTGTTCCCTCCCCACCAGGTAAGACTGCATCCAGCTCACTGCTGCAAAGCCGATGGCTTTAGTTTCTCAATCAGAATAGAGTGATTTACGGTGTCAAATGCCTTCTGGAGGTCCATCATGACCATGCCGCTATATTTGCCGTCACCTGCTTCGCGTTTGATTTGGTCAGTCAAATAGAGAAGGCAGGTGTCAGTGGAATGAGATTCCTTTGATAAATCAGATTATTCTCATCAAGATATCTTGCAATCTGTTTGTAGGCTATTTTCTCCATGACTTTGGATATGGAGCTAAGAATGGAAAAGGGGCAGTAGTTTCCAGGGTCTAGTTTGCTACCTTTTTTATGCAGGGGTGTTACTTTTGCTAGTTTGAAGTCCTGGGGGACATGACCCTGTTCGATGGAAAGGTTAATTATGTGAGTAATGATTGGAGCAATGGAGGCGGCTGAAACTCTGAGAAATCTAGCGGGAATTTTATTTGTGTTGAGGTAGGGCGCTCAATTTTTTAAACACTTCATCAGTTGTCACCATGGCAAGTTTAAAATTGTCTTTGCTAATGCCCAATTTTTTGTAGAATTCTTTAACGGGGAGAAGATGCGTCGGCCGAAACCGCCACTCTAAGCCAATGCAGACTGAGGAATTTCGCTGGGGACTGTGGTGAGAATACAATGGGGATCGCGTGATGCTTATGGGGGATGAAGACTACGTGATATAGCGCTGAAGGTCTTGTAAAATGAATGCGGTTCAGATCATAATATAATAATAGAAATTTCACGGCTAATCTACCAACAAGCCATTCTATTTCGGCTGGCGAAGTGTTAAGAACACAGACACTGAATATTGTATTGTTTTGTTATTTTTGCAGTTTTCACCGCCATGTTAATGAGGAAGAGCAACAGTAAATGGTCAAATCTTATTGTCTCCACCAGCCGAAGGCATGGGGGAGAGTATGTTTTCCCCTCCGTCCGTCCGTGTGTCCGTCCGTCCGTGCGTCCGTCCGTCCGTCCGTCCGTCCGTCCGTCCTCGCAGTTTGTGAGCACCTAATCTCAGTCGCCGTTGGCCCGGACGCTGCCAAAGTGAGCACACACACTCCCTGGATGCCAATCTAGAACCTCTGCCCTAAATTTTTCAAATGGGCCTGTTCTAGCGCCACCTAGTGGCCGATGTTCGCAAAACACATTTCGGTGCACTACTCCTACAGATTTTGGCCAAAAATCCTACAAATCAGTAGGCAGTATCTCGACAGTCATGTGATCGACACGGATCTGTCCGATTTTGCATATTCCATCCTGATTGGCTAAGATTGGCTTCCAAAGTTTGTAGGATTGAGCCGTTTGGAACAAAATGCCTTAAATCCCAAACGCAAAGTGCAATCATCATGAAATCGCGCACACACGTTCCCACTAGGTCGAAGAAGAAATGCCACTTAAAATTTTTGAAATCAGCCTCATGGCGGCGCTATAACAGGCCGATTTGTGGTTTTACCTATAACTCCACCGATCAGTTTCAAACTTTGTAAGCGCACTCCCTAGAGGCTAAGGATAAACCTTTGCCCTGCATTTTTCACATCAGTCTTTTATAGCGCCACCTTTGGGCCGACTTATGTAAAACACATTTTTGGATATTACTTGTTCAGATTTTATCCAAAAATAACACAAATCAGTACACAGTATCTCTATAGTCATGTGATCAAGTCTGATCCGTCTGATATTTCATATTCCATCCTGATTGGCTAATATTAGCTTCCAAAGTTTGCAGGATTGCTCAGTTTTTGAACAAAATGCCTCAAATCATCAATGCAGCTTGCAATTACCGTGAAATTTGCCACACATATTCCCACTATGTCAAGGAACAAATGCTTCCCTTTTCACATTGGCCTGTTATAGCGCCACCAGCAGGTAGACTTTAGCAAAACACATTTTTGGAACACAATGCTTCAAATCATGCATGCAGCGTCCGATTGCCATGAAAGGTCTAAGGTGAAGAACATATGCCACCCTTTTTACACTGGCCTTTTATACAGTAGCACCACCAGGACGCCTGGCCTGGTGGAGACCTGTGCTCGGAAGAGCACTGCTTCTAGTTTTGACTGTCTTCATTGGCTGCGGTTTAACTTGGTGTTTAGTGACAGTTCCCTACACTGCATGAGAACACTACAGCCCCTGTACTATGTCACCCACTTTGATTGTGAAGTTGTCGACTTTTTTGAGGTTATGATTTGATCTAAAGAGGATGGACTCAGTTTTTCCCAGGTGAATTGATAATTTGTTGTCGTTAAGCCATGTGCAGATCTTACTTTGTTCAGAGTTAAGTGTCTTTTCAACCTGCAAGTGGTCCTTGCCCGAGACTAGGAGAGTGGAGTCATCCGCGAACAGGAACAGGTTGCAGTCGCAAGCAGATGCCATGTCGTTCACGTATATGAGGAACAACAGAGGCCCCAGTATGCTACCTTGAGGAACACCACAGCTTACTGGGGGGGAGACAGGGTACTGTTAACCTCCACCACCTGTTCCCTCCCCACCAGGTAAGACTGCATCCAGCTCACTGCTGCAAAGCCGATGGCTTTAGTTTCTCAATCAGAATAGAGTGATTTACGGTGTCAAATGCCTTCTGGAGGTCCATCATGACCATGCCGCTATATTTGCCGTCACCTGCTTCGCGTTTGATTTGGTCAGTCAAATAGAGAAGGCAGGTGTCAGTGGAATGAGATTCCTTTGATAAATCAGATTATTCTCATCAAGATATCTTGCAATCTGTTTGTAGGCTATTTTCTCCATGACTTTGGATATGGAGCTAAGAATGGAAAAGGGGCAGTAGTTTCCAGGGTCTAGTTTGCTACCTTTTTTATGCAGGGGTGTTACTTTTGCTAGTTTGAAGTCCTGGGGGACATGACCCTGTTCGATGGAAAGGTTAATTATGTGAGTAATGATTGGAGCAATGGAGGCGGCTGAAACTCTGAGAAATCTAGCGGGAATTTTATTTGTGTTGAGGTAGGGCGCTCAATTTTTTAAACACTTCATCAGTTGTCACCATGGCAAGTTTAAAATTGTCTTTGCTAATGCCCAATTTTTTGTAGAATTCTTTAACAAATTTTACACCATACTGTCCAGATGGGGCGACCAGTCTTTGGACCAGTGAATGGGCTGTGGTGGGTAGCCACTTCACATTTGTCATAAATGAGAGCGGCGTCCGTTTTGATGTTTATGTTGTGGCATATGGTTTTAGGTTTTAAGCCTAATTGGTTGTTAAGCAATTTCCATAGGTCACATGGTTTGTTTTTGTATTCGTCGATTTCTTCGTCGATGTAGTTTTTCTTTGGCGGATCTAACTAGGGCGGTTGTCTGGTTTCTAAGTCTTCGCCTGAGCAGTAAGATGCTTGATGTGCATATTGAGGTCAGGGTTGAGTTTTTTGCGGGTAAACCACCGCTCAGTTCACACGGGTGTGATTTTTTGTCTCTGAGTTTAATTGATTTGTCAAAATCTAAGTTATACCATGGCTCTTGGCGGGCTTTAACCCTGGTGGTATTCAAGGGGGCCACGTCGTCTAAAGTAGCGTTAAATTTGGTTTTAAAACCAGACCATGCTTCTTCGACCTGTGTACACTGCAGATCTGGGGAAAGGTCTAAACTCGCTAGTTTGTGATTAAAGGCCTCACTGGAGTAGTTCTTAAGGCTTCTAGCTACGACTGTTTTATGGCCTTGGGTTTGTGTATTTTTCGGGTAGAGTAGATCATGTAATGATCACTAAGACCGCATACAATAGCCCCGCTAGCGGTGACTTTGGACTTGTCAGTGGTTACGATGAGATCTATGAGGGTTTGGGAGTGCTCTGTCACCCTGGTGGGTACGGTGACAAGCTGAGTGAGGCTATATTGATTACATAACCCATCAAAGGACTTGAACATGGGTGCTTCTTTACGCAAAACATCCACATTCCAGTCGACCAAAATGTGAAACTCAATACTGTCCACCTTTGCTAAGCTCTCATCAAACAGCTCAAAGAAATCATTCTGATCAGGTGGTCTATAGACAGCGCATATTAGTATGTTTTTAGCATGTTTTTAGCATGTTCAAAGATTACCTCAATCCATACAGTTTCAAGAGAATTGTGGTGTAAGTCTGGACGGGGGATAAAATTGACATCATTATCCGTAGCTCTGCAGTATTCTTTTCCTCTTTCCCCTTCCTTTTTTTAATCTAAGTAGTGAGTCGGGCCGTAGGCATACACGGTTAACGGTGCCTGAATTGACCGGTGCGTGTTTCTTTCTGTATACGTTCCGTGGAGGCAACTAAGGCTAGAACAGTCTGGAGAGTCGGGATACGGCCATCGCCGGGACTATTTTTACGCGTGGATCTGGGACTACTTTTACACGCGGACCTGCGGATGTTGCCGTGGATTTTTTTTTCTTTTTCTTGTGTAACTGGGCTGTTGCTTGGTTAACGGTGCTCAGACGGTTCACCGAGCCCTTTGAGTCGTTGGATGCGGTGGATTATGGACATGATCAGTATCGCGGGAGACAGGGAAGAACGGAGCGAGGCGCGGAGGAAGGATTTGGCCGTCGTCATGCCGCACGGAGCGCCGGCGCGTGGAGACGCTCGATTACAGTACAGTAGGGAGGAACTTCTCTCACTAAAAGATCAACACTCCTTACCCAGTAATGACATTATTCCCTCCCTGAGGAGAAGGGAAAACAGATGGGAAAGTGAGCCCAGTGGAGAAATACTATCTCTTCTTCCTCCTCTACCTCCCCTTCCCCCCCTCCCCCTCCCCCTCCCCCTACTACTCGGCGCAACGTTCCATCTATTGTATTGGGGAATGTGCGATTGCTCAATGATGCTGATAATGCGGACGAACTGGTCACTCTCATGTCATCCCAGAGTGATTACAGAAATGCTAACATTATCTGTCTAACAGAATCATGGCTGAACAGTTCCCCCCTCCCACCCCGCACCCTCCTCTCTTGTTCCTGTCCCTCCCCCTGCTCCTTCATCTCCCCTGATTCTCACCACCGAGCAAGTGAGGCGACAACACCAGGAAAGCGGCAGGACCTGATAACTCAACTCTTAGGTGCTTAAGGTTTGCGCAGAGCAGCTCGCTGTCCCCCTTACGCATCTCTTCAACCTCTCCCTGAGGACGGGGAAGGTACCACAGCTGTGGAAGTCCTCCTGCATTGTCCAGTGCCTAAGAAGACCCGTCCCTCGGTCCTCAATGACTACGGACCAGTCGCCCTGACATCACAGGTCATGAAGGTCTTTGAACGGCTGGTTCTGAACCTACTGAGACCGGCGGTCAATGATCACCTGGACCCCCTTCAGTTTGCCTACCAGGCTGATATTGGGGTTGATGACGCCATCACCTACATGCTCCATAAGGCTTTCACCCACCTGGAAGATCTGGGCAGCACGGTCAGAATTATGTTTTTTTACTTCTCCAGTGCTTTCAACACTATCCAACCGGCTCTGCTTGCAGAAAAGCTTACGCTGATGGGGGTGGACAAGGGCTTTGTGGCATGGATCACAGACTACCTTTCAGAAAGACCACAGTTTGTGAGACTGCAGAGCTGTCGGTCTGATGATGGTGAGCAACACGGGGGCCCCTCAAGGAACTGTGCTCTCACCCTTCCTGTTCACTCTCTATACATCGGACTTCCGCTTCAATTCCAAGACCTGTCATCTGCAGAAGTTCTCAGATGATACTGTGGTGGTCAGCAAGATCTCGGGTGACAACACAGCTGAGCACGATGGTGTGGTGAGGGACTTTGTGCAGTGGAGCGAGGCTAACCATCTCAGGCTCAACGCTAGCAAGACCAAGGAGATGGTGGTGGACTTCCGTACTTCCAAGAGAGTCCCCCCGGTGCCAAGCAACATTAACGCAGAGGTGGTTGAGCTCGTGGATAACTACAAATTCCTCAGAGTACACCTGAATAGTTCACTGGACTGGTCGGAGAATGCGCAGGCGATTCACAGCAAGGGAAAAAGCAGGCTGTTCCTCCTCAGAAGACTGAGATTGTTTGGTGTGTGCAAGAGGATGTTACAGATGTTCTACCAGTCTGTCATGACAAGTGTCCTCTTTTTTGGTATAACATGCTGGGGTGGCAACAAAAGAGCAGGTGACACGTTTAACCTAAACAGACTGGTGAGGAAAGCAGGCTCTGTCGTTGGGTCCTCTCTGCAGGGGGTGGAGGAAGTAACCAGGGTGCGAACAGCGAGGAAGCTAGATTCCATTTTGGAGAACTCCTCTCACCCCCTCCATCTGGAGATCACCAGTTACTGGAGTAAGAGAGGAAACGACCGCTTTGCCTACCCAGGACGGAGATGTGAGAAACTAGGAAAATCTTTTGTACCGGCCGCCCTTAAGCTACAGTATACAACGAGACACATAACGGACGATTGAAAAGGACTTCCTTCCTAACTTAGACTGACGGAACTATTGCTGTATTGACTTTGACCCCTAAGGACCTTCCAGACACGCTCCCTAGTTTCTTCTTCTCTGAGCTGCTTTTTTTTCGCACTGATTTTTGACTTTGCACTATTAGGTTGTGTTGGTAGTTTCTGATTATTCTGCTTTGTTTAACAATGTCAGTGAGATACTTGTTGCACTAACTAGCATTGACTGTTACGGTCTCTTTTTGTAAGACACTTTTTATGTATATATACTTTTTATATTATTCGCCCCCTCTATTGATGCACCTTCTCTTTATTGGTACTGTACCGCTCTTTTTTTTCCTCTTATCTATCTTTTTTCTTACTTCTCTGTAACTTTGTAAATAACTGTATACTGCTATGCTATGCTACAACTGGACAACTGAATTTCCCCCTTGGGATAATAAAGGTATCTATCTATCTATCTATCTATCTATCTATCTATCTATCTATCTATCTATCTATCTATCTATCTATATGCAAACTCCGCCTCCCCTCCTGTTTCTATCATTCCTGATTACAGTGTAGTTGACATTTCAATGTTAGCATCTGTAAACGAGTCATCAAGTTTAGTTTCAGAGAAGGATATAATTTTTACCTTACCATCATGAAACATTCCCTTAATTTGCTCCAGTTTTTTGGGATTCAAGCTATTGATATTTAAATGCACTCGAGGTGGTGATCGAGCCAACGTCAGAGCTGGGGGAGGGGTAGGGGGTTCTTTGTCCATGGCCAAGACAGGAAAGACTGTCGGGGGGAGGGGGTCGTCGCTGTCCGGTTGAAAAGTTGTGTCTGTAGTGGGGGTGGGGGGCGCTGGGGGTGAAGACAGGTCCCTTTGATGCTGCTTGGAAATCCAGACATGCAGCGATCCAGGATCTCTCCTCTGTGCGGGGGGTGGGGTTGGTGTTGAAGTTTGTTTTCCATCCGAGGCAAGCAGCCTCGGTGTTTAGTGGGGAAGCCGACGGGGGGTCGTCTGGGACACCGTCGGGATCCGGGGATTTGCCGCCAGGTGCCTCGGTGCCTCCAATGCCAGGGAGGTGCGCTCTCTTGGCACTGCTGTTGTTAGGCGGTGGCGGCTCAAAAACCGAAACCTCGGCGGTGGGTGCGGGGTCCATGCAGAGGGCCGCCGTGGGGGTCTGCAGGGGGGTCCACACGCCCGGATCCTCTGTTGCGTTGTCGTCCGTAGCCTCGGTAACCGATGGGCGACCGTCTGCTGTAGATGTTTGCAGAGAGCCGGCTGGAGAGCCATTGTTTTTAGCATAGCACTCACCAGCTGACCTCGCAACGATGTTGTCGTCTTCGCTGACCGGGAAGTCCTCTGTCTCTGGGTCAGTTACGGATTCACTCTTGGTCTGGGAAAACATCTGTTCTCTCGCCAGACGAGCGGTCGTTTGTCGAGTGATCGCGGGTCCAGGATTGGTTTGTATGTCACCCGAGAGTAGCAGGAAAAAGTAAATACAGGACCGTCTGTCCATTCTGCCAACCGGGGGTTTGTTCTTTGTTGATATTAGCGTTCCAAGGATAGTCAGTTTGCCGAAGCCGAGATGTTTAAGTTCCGACCCATCGTGGAGATAAAAATCACTGTGTGATTCCTCACTGTCCCGCACATAATGTGGATATGAAATCCACATTAGGTGCGTTCCATGGTGAACTGAGGCACAAGTCGGTAAACCGCACGAGAAACATTCGAAAAGAAAGAAATATCCTTCCCATTGTCCCTGGATTGTAGCTTGGTGGGACGGAGCGAACGAAAGTGCGACCGTCCATCCCGACTGCTGAATCACCCAGGGTTCTGGGGGCTTGGATTGGTATAACTCATGTCGTCATCATTTGTGACATCATTTTTCTAACAAAAAGCGGGCATAGGAGCGGTTTGCACCGCTCAAAAAAAAAATATGAACAAAAAAAGCCGACAGTATTAAGGCAAGGTCTTTAGCCAATGAGGAGCAGCGTTCTTGGTGACATCACCACCAACAAGTGCGAACTGATATAATAAAAACAACACTACATGAAACCTTTGGGCTCACTGAAAGGTGAGCCCACAACTGGTGACGTCACCAAGAACGCTGCTCCCCCATTTATATTGTTATTCTCCTTTAGCCAATGAGGGAGCAGCGAGCCCACACTGTTTCGTAGGAACAGTATTTCTAGTTCCCGAAGGGCACCACACTGTAGTTTTGGGGAAACTTTATTTTCACTAGATAAACTTTTCCGCTGCCATTGGAAATTGATGGAATCAATGGGATAGGGAATCAAAGGGATAGGGAATCAATAGGGAATCAATTGGTAGAGCTTCACATGACAGTTAACTTGCTGCAGAATAGTCACATCGGCAACACTTGCAATTTCCAATTGCATCTTTCTAGTTAGTGTGGTTGCCCAACAGGGCTCTACATTATAGTCCTGATGTCCACACGCTTCCCCTCTGCTCCAGGGCTCCACCATGGTCACCTTGTCCTAATGGCTGGTTGGTCTCTCCTGGGTCTTCCCTCTTTTGGCTTCCTCTCCCAGCACCCCCACAGACAGATCCGCCATGGGCAGACAGGACACCCCCACATAGGGTGCCTGATTAACCCTTTCTCCCCACGGGTGTCCCTTTCCTGACCTCGGCCCAGTCCATTATTGCTTTCCTCTCTCGCCGGCCAGGTCTCTCTCCTCTGCCCTCAATCTCTCTAACTCAGCTCCTTTCTGGCTTGGTTAAACGGTCGTCCCATAGCTTGACGACAAAGACCTAGGTGTAGATGTGATATTAAGTTTTGTCAGATCATATATATATATATATATATATATGATATTATATCATATATCATGTCAGGTCTGGTAAAGTGTCCTTTCTTTGGGAATTCAGAATGTGTTTAACTGAGCGAGTAAAAGCACCCGACCCTGGAAAAAAAACGTGGAAACCTTGTATGTCAAAACTAGACCAGGTCAACCTGGTTGTGCCAGACCCCGGTTCTGCCAATAGGTCTGTCATCATCATTTATGACATCATGCCTTTTGTAGGCATGTCATCATCATGTCATCATCATATATACCCTTTATATAGAAAACCCGGACAGACAGACCGACATTTGCTTATGTAGGCCTACCCATTTCATGGGTCTGGCAAAAAAAGAGGGAAAAAAAAGCATTTGCAATGTTTGAGCTGTTTCTGCTGCACAAAGGGAGTCGCAAATCCCCTCGTTGCAGTTAATTGTTTTCACCTGCTGTGCTGCTCTGCGCAGTGGGGGAATATCTCTGCCAGGTTAGGCCTGTCTACCCAGGCTTGTAAAGTTCATAGTAACCAATTGGAATGAAATCTGCTCAAACTGTCTGGTATACGGATATAGAACCTATACTAATGTTGGGTGGAAGGGGACGGCACCATGTAAAAAAAAAGGGAAAAGAAAATTGGATTTGTTTACCTCCTGCACAAGGCAGGAGGTTAACAAATCCAGTCTGCATGCACCCCTTTGGCGCGCGCACACGATCAGACCAGCAAAGTGTTTCTCAACCAGTAGACCACAGACCTGACCAGCGCATACATGCATGCACTAACACAGAAATGCAGTCTGACACAGACGCACACACCGTTCCTCTCCCATTTGGAAAACATTAAGGATTATGACATTTTTAACCCTTTTGAGTCGTGATGAGCATGAGTCGAAAATCGTCTCGAGGCTCTACGTCATGCCCCACGCACACACTCAACGTCATCGTTAACACAGTGGCTCCGTTTTTCCAGTCCACACAGATCCACTGATAAAGATATTTTGGTAATATTATGGTAAATTATTATTTTTATTTATTTTTAAGATTTGTTTTGTGGCTTTTTATGCTTTTTATTGATAGGACAGTAGACTGACAGGAAATGGGGAGAGAAATGGGGAGTGACACGCGGGCAGGCATCCATGCCAATGTGGCAAGTGGTATGCGCCTGGACCAGTAGGCCGGCGGGCAACCCATCTTCACTTATTTATCCATTTACAAAAAGAACCTGTTTAGCGGCCAAAATCTCCGTTTGCGTGTGGCTGCAAGCCCCAATCGCACAAAAACATGTGCGACTAAAAAAAGATCCATATTCGTATAGCCGACGTGGTACACTCTAAATCCATAAATCCCAATCCCAATCAATTTCCGAATAGTTAGAGGGTTCCTGACAGGGGTTCCATTCATACACTATAAATCCATCTATCCACCACCGATAAATTACCCACCCCGCGAAACCAAGCCCGCCTGACCCGACAATAACAGAAAGAACGATAGCTATGATCGTTCCAAAACCAAGAGTATCATCTGGCTTGTTAGCTCCCGGTCCAGAGCGCGTAGTAGGTCTGGGAGTGGCTGGAGTGACGGTGGGGGGAGGTGACATCATAGGAGGTGACGTCATAGGAGGTGACGTCATAGGAGGTAAAGTCAAAGGGGGTGTCGTCATTGGGGGTGTCGTCATTGGGGGTGGTGCCGTGGTGGGAACGGGGGGGACCGTGATGGCCCAGGTCATATTTGAATAGAAAGTTCCACTTTGATCTTTGAGTGAGCAACGATAGGTCCCCTCATGTTCCATACTGACATTCCCAATCAGCAGGGACGAGCTACGGTTGGCTTGCAGAGGTACAAAATCTACATCGGCCGGCTGGTCCAATTGTCCTTTGGCGACGGAAAAGTGGTACGTTAGCTGTGTGTTCGCACCGCTCCACACGAGGTCATGCCATGGAAGATAACAGAGCAGTTCAATCCGACTTCCTTCATTGGTCACCATGGAAAATTTGCCACAGTGTAACTGTCCATTTGCAGAGGGGCAATCGTGTTGTCTTTCTTTACAAGCAGTATATCCTGGAACCCCACTACACTTCTTCACCTTTTGTCTGAGAAATCCGCAGCTCTGAACACAGAGTAACTCATCTTTGCGCCTTCTCAATAATTCAACGCTGTAGTCCATTAGAATATGGAACTCGTTGGTTAAATTTTCTCCAGCGTGAGAGGCATTGGTGAAATTATTCCACTTCATCTGGAACTCAGAAGCGATATTGATCAGAGTTCTTGGAACAATTTGTGAGTCTTTAAAGTCTTGATTGAAAATGATCTCCGTTTCAAAAAATGTATGAGCCAGAGCTTCCTCAATAGCATCATCCCCGAGAGAATAGATGAATTCCCAAATTGGGTCTCGGAACGTTGGTTCACATTGCAGGCAGCCGCGGATCACCTGGAAGCAGCTGATCAGTGCAAAGATCTTAACTAAGCTCTGAAAGGTGAAACACATCTCAATATAGTCTTATTTAGTTGTTTTTTACAAAAACTCTATTGATTAGATTTTTTACCCATGGGTTAGGGTTTTTTGATTGATTGATTGATTCGATTTTTCAGCCACGTCTCAACATTTTTTAATTGACTAAATGACTCTTAATGACCCTCTTATTTATCTTAATCTGAGATGTCTTCACAGTGAAGACATCGTCACATTGTACATTGGTTCTCAAAGGTCCCTAGCTAGAAATGTGTTTAATATAGCATCACAATCCTTTTAACCACTGTATCCATCTTTTATACTTGGCTGTCTATTCAAAAATCACACATAGGTTGAAGTGAGTGGTGCTATTTATGTTGTGATGTCATAGTGTTGACATTGCTATCCTCAATCGTTGTTGGACGTACAATAAACTTGAGCCATTTGTTTGAGAATGTAGGCCAGATCTAGGCGAAGATGTAAGCCACGTTTCAGAATGTAGGCCAGATGTAAGCCAGGTTTCAGAGGACTACATCTTAGTGTGGTACGATGCGTCCCAAAAAAGGCTCCCGTAGGATTTTTGTGCTAAAATTGACGGTGTCAACTTTTCCAGACCCCCACCCCCTTTCTGGGGGTCATCTAGTTTTGGACCTCCCAGAACAGTATGCCAGCCAGTTAATGTCCAATTTTCTAAATATTAGGGTTGTTTTGTAGGGTTTTAAACATTCTGAGTTCATTTATTACACTTTTGAAGCAGCCAGAATAAGCTTTCTGACTTTTGGTTGGGGTCTTTCCTCACCTGGGACCCCCCAGACGGTCCCCTGAGTCCTATCTCAGTACTCGCTCTGCTCCTGCTGCAGAACAATGTCATATTAGATCATAGCCTCGGGAACCCAGGCTTTTATTTTGGCGATCGGAAAAAAAATAAAGCGCCTGGGAAGAATCGTCTATTTTTCTGGCCAACGGAAGTTGTGCCCGCTCTCTATCTGAGCCTCCAATCATGCCTCGGCCAGCTCGGAGCAAACCCGCCCATACCGGATTTGCCAAAATAAAATCCTGTGTTCCCGAGGCTAGGGTCCGTGTAAACAGTTCGAAGATAAACTTTCACTCACTCTGTAGCATAGACGTGAAGGATGCACGTTTTTTTTTAACACAGAACGCTGCCACGGTGTTTATTGACTCCCAGCCGTGTACTCATGACTTGTTTTTTGCATTGAAACGGTCGCTACTCGCTACCTAATTGGAATGGACGAGAAAATTGACTTTGTTTTTGTTTCACCGGATTGAGGATTCACTAGCATCCAGCAGCTACATCGAAGCGAAAGGATACCATACAACATATTGGTAAGCAAATCAGTGTTATTTACAGTCTTATCTGTCTGGCAGTGGTGTAAAAAGTGCCCAAAATGTATCAATACTGCAATGTAGAAATCCTCCAGAAAGTATTGCCATCAAAATCTACTTAAAAGCATCAAAAGTAAGTCCAAAATGTTCGAAAATAGACTACAAGCTCACGATAGTGTTGCATCGCGCCGTGTAAATCCAGACTATGTATAAAGTAGGGCTACATTGCTCAATGTAATATTAATTAGGCTATAATGTCTGCAAAGTACAGTACTCGAGTAAATGTAGCTACGTCCGACCATATCACGCAAACAAGAACTGCTTTAATCACATTCAACCGATCACAAACAGTAAAGCATCATTCCCACATGGGCACTATAATAACTATAATTATAGGTCCTATCTTTCAACCACTTATGGCAGTTGAATGTGATGATAAACAGTTCATTCATTCATTCAATATTTATTTATTCTCAAAGTTACAGCTGAGTGGTTAGACTCATTTTCAGTGTCGTCGAGCAGTACATTAGAGGTGTCAACAACATCAATGTTGATAAAACAAAAACAAAAAACACATTAGATTACAGAAATTGAAATATAGTGAATAATAAAAGGCATATGTGGCATATAAAAGTAGAAACAAAAAAGTTAGAAACAATTACATATTTCGTTTGGTTTGGTCACCAGTAATCTAAAGCGATTGAAAGGTATCAGAGTGGTCAACTTTAATGTTTCCTGCAAATTGTTCCATGTGGTGGGGCCACAGAAGCTGAAAGCAGTTCTACCAAAGTCTGAATTAACCGTGGGTACTTTAAAAGTGGGGAAACCACTCGATCGGGTGTGGTAGGGTCCAGCGGGGGCCCATTCCAAAAAAGCTGAAATATATTTAGGGCAATCTCCAAGTATGGCTTTATATAAATACAGATGCCAATGCAGCTCTCGTCTCTCAGTCAATGAGGACCATCCAACCTTGTTATACAGAATACAGTGGTGGGTACCATAAGTATCACCTGTAACAAAACGAATTGATGAATGATAGACAGAGTCCAAAGATTTAAGTGTGGATGTTGCGGCATGCCTATAAATTGTATCCCCATAATCCAGGACAGATAAAAACACTGCTTCAACAACTCTCTTCCTGCTAATGATGGGGAAATTGGCTCTGTTTCTGTATAAGAATCCAATTTTTTGTCTCAATTTGCCAGAAAGGATCTCTATATGGTGTTTAAAGGTAAGCTTCTCATCAATCCAAATTCCAAGGTATTTGTACTCTTTGACTCTTTCAATATCGGCTCCATTCGTGGACAGTATGCGAATGTCATTATAACAGATATTTTTGGTTCTGGAGAAAAGCATGAATTTTGTTTTGCTGATGTTCAGCATTAACCTGAGATCAATAAGGGCTTCTTGAAGGATATTAAAGGAAAGTTGTAAATTTTCCATTGCAACCTGAATAGAGCCTGCAGTACAATAAATGACTGTGTCATCCGCATAAAGATGACAGCTACAGTTATTTAAAAAATAAGTAATATTATTAATATAGATGCTGAACAGGATCGGGCCCAGTATAGAGCCTTGTGGGACACCTTTTGTAACCATTAAGAACTCGGACTGGGTATTTCCCGTTTTTACACACTGACGTCTTTCAGACAAGTAACTTTGAAACCAATCACAGACATTTGTATCAAAGCCAATGCTGCGTAATCTCTGCAACAGAAGGGAGTGATTAACAGTATCAAAAGCTTTTGAGAGGTCTACAAAAAGGGCAGCACAATGCTTTTTATTATCAAGGGCTGAGACTAAGTCATTTACTACTAAGGTGGTAGCTGATGTTGTGCTGTGTTTTTCTCTAAAACCGGATTGATATGGGTTTAAAATAGAGTGTTTTGAGAGATATGCTTTTATCTGAGTATTTACGAGGGATTCCATATTTTTTGCAAGGCAAGATAGCTTGGAGATAGGTCTGTAATTGTTTAAGTCACTTCTGTCTCCTCCTTTATGCAGGGGGGTTACATGGGTTGATTTCCAGGCAATAGGGAAAATGCCTGATCGTAAGGAAAGATTAAATATATGTGTTATTTGATCAGATATTAGTGGTGCAGCTACTTTAAGAAAAGTTGGATCTAGTCCATCATCTCCAGTTGATTTCCTGGTGTCAATTGATAGTAGAGGAGCCTATCAATTTCCGTACTTTTGGAATGTTAATTTTTGGAGACATGTATATCTTGATTCTTGGGGTTCTCAGAATGCCAAAAAAACATGTCTCCAATTTTTATTTTGGGGTTTAGCATGTGTAATTAGCATAATTAGCCAATTCATTGCCCAAAACAGGAAATGGCAATAACTTTGCTTCTAGGTAACTTATAAAGGTGATCTAAGAGTCTAAGTCCATGTTTGTGAGGTCCAGAAATTCATCTGTTACCATTGTGAAGTCATACAACATTTCCTAATTATCATAATTAGCATACATTATTCAAAAACGGGTGAAAATAAGTAAATTGCTGCATTTTTTTAAGTTTTAGTCAACTTTGAAAGCTTCTCACAAACTCTAAGATGTATGTTTACAAGTCAATTATCATCATCCTATAAATAAATCATGTAACCCTTTGTCTGTGTAATAATTATGTAATAATCACACCCAAACGAGAAATAGCTATATTTCTTTGCTTTAAGTTAATTAATAAAGATGATCTTACAGACAGTGTAAGTCTGTTTGCATGTCTAGAAAATATTCTCTTTCCATAACTAGGATATCTAACCTTTCATTATTAGCGTAATTTACATATATATTGTAACGACCCTGCAAGAGATCGGGCCGTAACTCGCCATGCCAAGCGAGCTGCTTGCCTTGTCTGCTGAGTGGGGGGCTGGGGTTCGCTTCCCGGTTTGGGAGCGAACCGCCTCACTCAGTCTGCAAAACGCTACATTAGTCAGACGGGCAGGCACGTGGAGCGTGCCTTTGCGTGAGGGACGTGAGGGACTCGGCCGTGGGCAGTGAAGCGTGAGGAGGGGGTAGTGTAACGACCCTGCAAGAGATCGGGCCGTAACTCGCCATCTTGGTGTTGCGGGTTGCTTGCCTTGTCTGCTGAGTGGGGGGCTGGCGTTCGCTTCCTGGTTTGGGAGCGAACTGCCTCACTCAGTCTGCAAAACGTTACAATATATATAGGCCTATATACTGTATATCCCTCATATAAAATAAAGAACAATATGAGAAATGGTCACAGATTGATTGTTTGTTCTAATATTTACAGAAAGTTTTGTAAACACATTTAAATAGAAGGGTCTCCATCTTTGTTGTCATCATCATCAATCCCCAACAGATGTGCCTTGCTTACATTACAACGCACCTATTCATCTGCCCCACACATGCATACACATGCATATCTGAGAGCAGTTACACGTTTGAGATCGACAAGAACAATGTGACATGCACTGGGATTTCAGTTGGGTAATGGTGGCTGGAGCTGGGGGTCATGTGTTGGGACTAGCACCAGTTGATTTCCCTCAGCCTCCCATCCATATTCAGTTGCTGGTGGTATCTGTGGGTGTACGTGGACCTGATGTAGTGGCTTGATGTAATGCTCCTTGTGTAGGTTGCTGCTTCTCTGCTTCTAATTGTTTCTTTGTGAATAACCTCCACCTGAGCTCACCAACATCCACAAGATTTGTACCGGGATTGTATTTGTAGCTGGGAAACAAATGCTTCAATCTTTTTTTCTGTGTCAGAACTGAGCTTGTTTGCAGTACGTAGAGTAACAAATGCAGATACCACCTCCACAGGGCTTGCCAACAGGTTAACTTTCCCTTGCCAGCAAAATGGCCTGGCTGGTCAGCTCCAGAAATGGCATGTAACCCTGGTAAGGCTGAAGTCCTTGTTTTACCCAGTGCACTACTGGCTACAGTGAGATGATACGTTTTTTGTTCCCCACACCGGTGATGAAATGGGGGTCCTTGTACAGCTGATGGTAACCCACACACAGCAGGCTGTGCAGCTCATCTTTGGTGTGGATACCTGACAGTTTTTCTGACACCTTCCCTATTAGTGTGTTGTCTTCCACATGATAAGTGGTAGGGGGCTTGCCACCCTGGCATCGCTTACATGTGGCCTCCCTCAGTGAAGATGCAATGTCATGGCGGTCAAATACTACATGGGTCTCACTATGTTCTTTGGTCTTCCTGTCCAGTGTGGCTATGAAGTGGTCAGCCCACTGGGAACATCTCTTGATCCATTATGGCTTTCCCATTTGCATTTGCTACTCTAGGTACTACAAAAAAGCTCAGTTCTGACGCAGAAAACAAGATTGAAGCATTTGTTTACCAGCTGTACGAGCCCGGTACAAATCTTGTGGATGTTGGTGAGCTCAGGTGGAGGTTATTCACAAAGAAACAATTAGAAGCCGAGAAGCTGTAACCTACACAAGGAGCATTACATCAAGCAGAGTTCGAGTTACGTGGGTGCCAGTGGGGTCTTAGCTCCCATAGTTAAAGTCTGGGACCCCATAGTCAACAACCCCCTTTGGGGTCTCTTTTTTTCTAAGTGTGTTTTTTTTTTTTTTTTTTTCTCGTTTTTTTTTATTTTTTATGTTCCATTGGAAGAATTTATATTATTTATGTTAACTAGATATACTAAATAAACATGTTAGACAGTAAGACTGAACAATGACATCACACCGTTTAATCCTACTATTCATTTTATTATTATAAATCAGGCGCATTTAATGTGGGGTGTGAGTCTTCCTTTACCGTCCGGGTTATAACACACTCGCTGCAATGGTTCCTACCTTTCCCCCAGGGCCGAGGAGGCCCTGGATGCAGACCTACCCAGCTGCGTGGTCTCGCCATGGCCTGGGCATAGGCTAAGCTAGGAACCACAGCATCGAGTCTTTGCACTTCTAGCCACGGCCCGGACGGCAAAGGAAGGCGGACACGCCGGACAGCAACAAAAGACAAAACAACCAAACAAAACAACGCTGTCTTAGCAAGACTGTAGCCTTAGTGTGCCTGTGCCCGTGACAATGTTTTTTTTAGTAAATAAATATGAACCCGACCCGCCTTGTTTTGAGAAAGAAAAATACCCATTTTAGCCGACTTTATGCTACCAGAACGGGAACTTTTGGCTGGATGGCTCAGAGCTCAGATCATCAGATGGAGGAATTGGGAACTGGAGGCTGAGCAATAATGGTGAGTTAATATGAACAGAAAAGACTGCCTGGAGTTGTCAACATAGCCAATGTGAAGCCCGAATTAATATTGTGAAAGGAAAAATATGATTTAATATAGGAAATACCCGTTTTAGCCGACTTTATATCCGCGAAATACCCGATTTAATATGATTTAATATAGGAAAGTACCCGTTTTAGGCGACTTTATATCCGCAATTACCCGCCGATTTTTTTTCGCCGCCGCCTTCGGCGGCGGCGAAAGGCCCCCAGAGCTATGGGAGCCCTATTCTGGCGGCGCCTTCGGCGCCGCCAGAATAGGGCTCCCATAGCTCTGTGGGAATAACTCGATCACTGACATCAAGCCATTGCCCGTGCCCATTACCAGGCAATGGTATGGTATGAGGACCACGTACATAACCCACAGATACCACCAGCAACTGAATATGGATGGAGATCAACTGGTGCTAGTCACAACACATGATCCCCCAGCTCCAGCCACCATTACCCAACTGATCAAATGTGTCTGCGAAATATCCCAGTGCATGTCACATTGTTCTTGTCGATCTCAACATTTTAACTGCTCTGAGATGTGCATGTGGGGCAGATGAATAGGTGTGTTGTAATGTAAGCAAGGCACATCTGTTGGGGATTGATGATGACAACGACGAAGATGCAGACCCTTCTATTTAAATGTGTTTACAGAACT
Organism: Nannobrachium achirus; assembly: GCF_963921795.1. Taxonomy (NCBI): domain Eukaryota; kingdom Metazoa; phylum Chordata; class Actinopteri; order Myctophiformes; family Myctophidae; genus Nannobrachium; species Nannobrachium achirus. The sequence continues at coordinate 24,801,268 of NC_137820.1, forward strand.
TTCTGAGAATAAACAATCAGATAATTCTGTGACCATTTCTCGTATTGTTCTTTATTTTATATCACTTCACTGCCCACGGCCGAGTCCCTCACGTCCCTCACGCAAAGGCATGCTCCACGGGCCCGCCCGTCTGACACTAATGTAACGTTTTGCAGACTGAGTGAGGCAGTTCGCTCCCAAACCGGGAAGCAAACCCCAGCCCCCCACTCAGCAGACAAGGCAAGCAGCTCGCTTGGCATGGCGAGTTACGGCCCGATCTCTTGCAGGGTCGTTACAATATATATGCAAATTAAGCTAATAAGGAAAGGTTAGATATTCTAGTTATGGAAAGAGAATATTTTCTAGACATGCAAACAGACTTACACTGTCTGTAAGATCATCTTTATTAATTAACTTAAAGCAAAGAAATATAGCTATTTCTGGTTTCGGTTTGATTATTACATAATTATTACACAGACAAAGGGTTGCATGATTTATTTTAGGATGATGATAATTGATGACTTGTAAACATACATCTTAGAGTTTGTGAGAAGCTTTCAAAGTTGACTAAAACTAAAGAAATGAAGCAATTTGCTTATTTTCGCCTCGTTTTTGCATCATTTATGCTAATTATGCTAACTAGGAAATGTTGTATGACTTCACAATGGTAACAGATGAATTTCCGGACCTCACAAACATGGATTTAGCCTCTTAAATCACCTTTATAAGTTACCTAGAAGCAAAGTTATTGCCATTTACTGTTTTTGGCAATTAATTGGCTAATTATGCTAATTACACAAGCTAAACCCAAAAAGAAAAATTGGAGACATGTTTTTTTGACATTCTGAGAACCCCAAGAATCAAGATATACATGTCTCCAAAAATTAACATTCCAAAATTACGACCAACAGAATCTGCTCGATTGGCTCCCCCACTATGAATGTAGTGCATCAAAAACATCATTACAAGAAAAAGGTTGAAAGTTAAATTTAAAATCATGGTTTACTTCCTGCACCTGATGGTTTCCACCAATAGGGGGACCAGAATAATTGGTATCAAAAAATGTTCCTGCATTTACAAAATGCCTGTTAAAGGCTTGGTGGATATCTTTCTGATCAGTAAATAAGCAATCATTATATTTAACTTGCGTAGGCAAGGTAGTTATTGACTTGCCTTTATCAGAATTCACAGCTTTCCAAAACTTTGATGGGTCAGAATATGAATTAGTGACCAGATCTAAATAATACTTTGTCTTTGCATTTTTCACTGCTGAAGTGCATTTGTTTCTGATTTGTCTAAATGAGGCCCAATGTGACAGATCATTTGATTTTCTGGCTAATAACCAGGTTCTGTTTTTCTCTTTAAATAGAGAGGATAACTCTGGTGTAAACCAAGGTGAAGAGCGATCTTTTATTCTTAGTTTCTTCCATGGAGCATGTTTATCAACAATGGCAATAAAGGTTTTATTTAAAAAATCCAGTGCCAATTCAACATCTGGGATCTCTGATGTACAGTGAATATCACTGTGAAGGAGTTCAGCTAAAAAGGCTTGATCATCAAAGTGTTTAAAATTCCTTTTGATGATCATATGAGGTTGTGTTTTCTTTGAAATGATGTTTCTAATGCATGCTGTGGGACAGTGATCACTGATGCCAATATCGAAGACACCACAGGAAACAATTTTATCAATTCTATTTGAAAAAATCAAATCAATTAGCGTAGATCTAGAGCTATTTATAAGGTTTGGTCTGGTGGGTTCTGTAACCAACTGAGATAGGTTGAGGTTTCCACTGACCTCCTTGAGATATTTGGAGGCGTCCGTCAACCAGTCTAAATTTATATCAGATAATATAATAATTTCAGTATTTGAATGTTTAGAGAGTAAATCTGCTAATTTGTCTATAGAACCAGCCTCAGCTGACGGAGGTCTATAGATCCCAACAACAATGAATGAATCATTTGGGCTTAAAACCACCTTCAGTGCAAGATATTCAAAGTACTTTGGAACAGAAATGGCAGTCACAACAGTAGCAGAGAGCCAGGCTTTTGTATATATAACAACACCACCGGCTCTACCAATTCTATCTACTCTAAAAATATTATAATTGTCTAATGCTATTTCAGAGTCACTATGTTTTTGTTTTAACCAGGATTCAGTCAATACTAAAATATCTGGATCAGCCTGAGAGACCAGAATCTTCAGGTTATCTAATTTGTGGCGCTTTAATATGCTCCTGATGTTTAAATGAACTAGGCCCAGGCCCTTTCTATTTTTAAGACTGTATGGGTCATTCAAAATTGGTATGGGTGGGCCTACCAGACCATTTGATAGAGTTACCTCTCATGGGGCTATAACCCCATGAGGCCTTGATGTATGCCTAGGCAGGCGTGATAAATATGAATTAATTACCGAAATGTGGGGATAAATTGCATTAATTACCTTAATGTGGGGATAAATTGTAGTATGGAGAGTGGTACAATGAATAAGTGAACCTGGCCACAAGGGGGCGCGAGCTTTGTTTTGAGCGAGACAGGTCGGTTGCTGTGAACCGGTAATATTTTGAGAGAGACCGGAAGTAAATATATTGTCAACATGAACAGACTGGTCAGGTCGAGTAGTATACAGTCAATCAGATAATGATTGCGAATGAGCGGCAACTGTGCGACTCAAATTGAGTGAAAGCATTTCACATCCACGTTTATGTGGGTGCAGGCCATGATGGCCATCTGGCTGATAAAAAGAGGAACGGCTCCAGAACAAAAAGAAATTAGAAATGTAACTAAAGTTGTAACTGTGGCATGCCGACTGCAGCCAATAATCCGGACCTCTGCCCACCATGCCGCACGGTAATGTGCGGCATGGTGGGCAGAGGTCCGGAGATGAAGATGGTCTTCCCACAGCTACTAAGGAGCTCAAAGAGCCGTTTAAAACTCGCTCTTGATGTTTCAGACTGCTGACCGTTTGCTCCTGAGTGAATAATTATTTTCGTAACGGACGATGGGAGAGAGGCCAAAATGTCGGGGATTTTATCGACGAGACGAGCCGTGGTTATTCCGGGAAGACAGTGGACTATTGCGTCAACAAAGTGGACATTTCTCACTATCGAGTCCCCTATTAATGCTGTGGATGGGGGCTTCTGAACAGGTAGCGCGGGGGGCGCTTCTGATGGGATACTATTGTTCTGTGTGGAACGGGGGGTTGATCTGGTTCTCACCCCATGCCGGACAGGAACGCTGGCCACGGGATTATCTTCCAACAGCCGCTCGCCGTGGAGTTGTGGGGGAGTGCGCCCGTTGGAGCCTGGTCCAGGCCCGGCTACTGCCGTCGGCAGCTTCCCCAGGCTCTGTGGGGGAGACAGCACCGGCCGCTCACCACGGCGCCGCGGGGTCGAAGACGAAGGCTCGCCGCTTCTGGGCTTGGAGTTGCGCTCCACAGCGGCCCGGAGCTGGAGGTGTTTTGCAGACAGCGTTTTCCCTGCTGTTTTCGCTGCTGTTTTCGGTCGGTATGGCAGAGGAGGAAACTCCCGTACATCCAGGATGCTAAAACTGTTTTTCAGCGGGATTCCTTGCTGCTGCGGACGATCCGATAGTGATGATGAGGTGGCTGCTTTTCTACCTCCAACCACAGTCCAGTGATTCACCGGCTCGCGCCGGGGAGTGGAGCTGGCGTAGGCCCTGGGTCTGGTTCCCAGATCCCTGGGCTGGTCAAGAACAACCTCCCGACATCCATTTTCCATGGAGGAGGACCACGAGATGGTGGTGTCGTTGTCGGACGGAATCCTGCTCATTGCTTCTAGCTCAGAAGTTCCCAGGACCGCAAGCCTTTTCGCCTGGACTGTAGCGAGTGCAGAGAAATCCATTACCATCCTACTTTTCTGGGACAGTTCATTCCTCAAGCGAGAGATGTCCTCACTCACCTTTGCAAAGGTAGGTTTACACACCTCGCACACAGGCATCATAGGCTAAAACGGCTAGCCAGTGCCGACTAGCAGACAGTCCGAAAAAGTGAGTCAATAATCCAAGATGCTGATGGATTAGTACCCAGAGGTTTGATGTGAACTTTTTCAGTACAAACTCACTATACGAGCGACTCGACAGAGCGGCTCTCTCTGTGTCAACGTCTCACTCGTAATTAAAATGTTTAAAATACTAAAAAGCCAGAGCAGTCGGAACCAGGGCAGTCATTTAAAAGCTTTTGTATGTTAAAAGCCTTTCTGAAAAAAACAGTAATTAAAAGCTTTGTGTGTTAAAAAGCCTTTGTAAAAAGCAGTGTGCTCTGCTGCGTGGCTGCTCTGCTGCGTGGCTGCTCTGCTGCAGTTCTTGTTGGCGTGGTATGGCCGGACATCAATGGTGTAAAGTAAGTACATTTACTCACTGTACTGTACTTAAGTACGGTTTTGTAGCCATATTTTTTATTTCTACTCCATCCCGGATCCAAATATTGTAATTTTATTCCACTATAATTATTTGAAAACTTTAGATGCATCCATTATAATACATAATACCAGTAAGACTCCCTATAAGGGTCATTTGTGTACGGTGTGATGTCATACTGATGTCAGCAGTGTGATGTCATACTGATGTCAGCAGCAGAGATTCCGTTAGCCGGTATTTACCGGCCATTGGCCGGTTAAATGTTTCATTGGCCGGTAATTATAAAGTCCACCGGCCACCGTGGCCGGCTGGGAAAATGCCTCTTAGGCTATTTTATCATTTAATCTTATTATTCACATAATTATTTGTCTAAAGTAGTAAAGCTACAACCATTAAAACCTATCATAATTTTAAATTTGTATCATGTTCTGTCTTCTGTGAGTCTGACGACAGCGGAGCTGCTTCATGCTGCGCTGTTAGAGGTGGGACTCTCGCGAACGAATCAAGTCTTTTGAACGGCTCTTTGAAATGAACGGTTCACAGTAGGGAGCCGTTCCTGAACAGTGGTGGGAAAAGCACGCTAGTCTTTTGAACGGCTCTTTGAAAGGAACGGATCCCAGAGATCCGGCTCACTTCAAATAGCCATAAATCCCATCTCTATGTTACGTGCATGAGCTTCAAGCTCACAACAAGTCGAAACGCGCATTGCTGTGAGCTTGTATGTCTGCTATTTTAGACACGCACACAGCCTTACGGAGAAGCACACATCACGTTTCACAGCTCCGTCAAGTTGGTAGCCTTACATTAATCTGCAGCCGATTAATGTAAGGCTATCAAGTTGGCACCTCACGGAGGTCTACAGCGTGGTTTTAGTGTTATAATCAGAACAGAACTGGGGTTCTAGACCAAGCTGGACCCAGAGTAGACGATAATGAAAAAGGGACCCGAACTCTGTGGAATCGTGGATATTATAATGACTTTCTGATCGCATGGATGTGATCCCATCGTGGTCAAAGCAACAGAGGCAAGTTAGTAACCTTCCTTGCACCAACATAACATTAACAAAACAAAACAAATGTTGTGTGTTTGCATATTAAGGTTTAATGAGACGGTGAAGCCAAAATCATATACAATTAATATAACTTATTAATTTGTGGCAGGGCGCGCAAACGGTTCGCTTGTGTTGCGCGCCCACTTTAACCTATTCACTTCTTTATACTACTACATAACATAAGTAGTTAGGATATTATTTTGTTAACTCAGGAACAGATTGCAATTGCATCTGTGATAAAGAGAAGTTAAGGAAGCCCAGCGCTAACATAAAATGGGGTAATTATTATGTGCACCATGCACATAGCCTACAGTATCTCATCTGCAAACACGTGTGACGTTCAATATAATATGGCCGATAAATTAATTGATTGGCTGGTAAAATATAATCCTGCCGGCCACGGTGGCCGGCCCCAAAAATGCCTAGCGGAAACCCTGGTCAGCAGCTATGTCTCTATATATGGAGTTATATGTTGTTCGTCTTTGTAACAGCCACCCCCAGATTTCTCGTGGAAATCTGTACAATATCGAGAAGGCCCGAACGGAAACTCTTAGTCAACTGGCCACCCCATCAAAGAGTAAAGGGACATCAAGGCCTCTCTCTTGTCAATGGGCTGGTGTCGGCCACCCCGTAGGGGTTCTAGTCTGAGGTGATAGCCTGCCACCCCGTTAGTAGGCAGGGGTCCCGACAAGCCAAGGGGTCGATTGCACCAGCTTCCTCCTGCCGCGAAGGGTGCCAGCATGACTCACACCATCCTTCCTAGACGATTTTGACATCTTGTTACTAATCTGTCGGTAGATAATGCCGGTCTTATATAAGGGTCATTTGTGTACGGTGTGATGTCATACTGATGTCAGCAGTGTGATGTCATACTGATGCGGAGATATGAGCAGGGCAAAGGTGTGACGTGTGACCGACCGACGGACGGACGGACGGACGCATTTACTACCACCAGTAAGACTCCCTAATCGGTCGCTTATCTCCTGTCACACTGCTGACATCAGTATGACATCACACCGTACACAAATGACCCTTATATAAGACCGGCATTATCTACCGACAGATTAGTAACAAGATGTCAAAATCATTGAAGGTTTACCCTACTAACCAACTGTTTACCATAGCAACCATGTTTTTTACCTTAGCAACCAACTGTTTACCCTAGCAACCAACTGTTTACCACAGCAACCATGTTTTTTTTACCCTAGCAACCAACTGTTTACCCTAGCAACCAACTGTTTACCCTAGCAACCAACTGTTTACCATAGCAACCATGTTTTTGTACAGGGCCTGGGATTGATGACATCAGAAATCTCCATATATGGGCATGAAAGGGATTTTGTTTCTGGAAATATGTCTGTGGGGTGCCACATTTGGAATAAAACACTTACATCACAGATATGGATATCCATACAGCCCATCTAGTTTGCCTGTGTCCATTTATGCCCATATATCTGATGACATTGGGACAATGATCTCCATATATGGGCATAAAACTTATGTTAATTAGTAAAGCCTGGGGATCTCCATATATGGGCATGAGGGGTACCCTAAAAGGGCATCATCTGGGAATAGCAAATATAGTTATCCTAGAAAGTGAAAATCTTACATCAAAGGCCATAACTACCTACCTACCACCATACTGCATTCCTCATTAAACTACCTACCAGTAAGATGCCTAAGGGAGAAAATCAAAGGGCGAGGTTGCACCATTTCTTGGTCTTCTGGCCAGTGATGTATATCGGACCATTTAACCATATATGGAGACATCTGGTACCCATAGATATTCACAGATATGGGCTTAATATTGATGACATAAGGGATCTCCATATATGGGCGTAAAAGGGATTTGGTTCCCCTGGCATCACAAGGATCTCCATATATGGGCATAACATGGATTTGGTTACCCTGGCAACACGGGGATCTCCATATCTCCATATATGGGCATAAAAGGGATTTGGTTCCCCTGGCATCACAGGGATCTCCATATATGGGCATAAAAGGGATTTGGTTCCCCTGACATTACAGTGATGTCAGTGGCTGGTTCTACAGAGGGGATCTCCATTTATGGGCATAAAAGGGAATGTATGTATGATGATGTCAGATATCATAGACGTCATAGGACTTTCACATAACGAATAACTGAGTAAGCATGTAAACCCGTAAAATCTATATTTGGGCATGGCTGATTTATGACCTCATCATGTTGACACGAGCAAACACAGCTGAATTGTATAAATGATCAGTGCAGAAACCAACAGAAGTATTTGACCAAGACTCTTGATCTTCAAGAACCCTGAGAACCTGTATTGTTTGGTATTTTACCATTTTTTGTGTTTGAAATGTTGAACTGGACTTTACATCGTGAAAGTGGATTCAATATATTGAGACTAGGGTAAAAAAATGGTTGCTATGGTAAACAGTTGGTTGCTAGGGTAAAAAAAACATGGTTGCTATGGTAAACAGTTGGTTGCTAGGGTAAACAGTTGGTTGCTAGGGTAAAACCATGGTTGCTAAGGTGGTTGCAGACCAGCAACAACAGACTGTTGCCACAGCAACGTACACAAAGGTTTGTGTACACATGTGGTGTGATGTCATACTGATGCGGAGATATGAGCAGGGCAAAGGTGTGACGTGTGACGTGTGACCGACCGACGGACGGACGGACGCATTTACTACCACCAGTAAGACTCCCTAATCGGTCGCTTATCTCCTGTCACACTGCTGACATCAGTATGACATCACACCGTACACAAATGACCCTTATATAAGACCGGCATTATCTACCGACAGATTAGTAACAAGATGTCAAAATCATTGAAGGTTTACCCTACTAACCAACTGTTTACCATAGCAACCATGTTTTTTACCTTAGCAACCAACTGTTTACCCTAGCAACCAACTGTTTACCACAGCAACCATGTTTTTTTTACCCTAGCAACCAACTGTTTACCCTGTTTACCCTAGCAACCAACTGTTTACCATAGCAACCATGTTTTTTTACAGGGCCTGGGATTGATGACATCAGAAATCTCCATATATGGGCATGAAAGGGATTTTGTTTCTGGAAATATGTCTGTGGGGTGCCACATTTGGAATAAAACACTTACATCACACATATGGATATCCATACAGCCCATCTAGTTTGCCTGTGTCCATTTATGCCCATATATCTGATGACATTGGGACAATGATCTCCATATATGGGCATAAAACTTATGTTAATTAGTAAAGCCTGGGGATCTCCATATATGGGCATGAGGGGTACCCTAAAAGGGCATCATCTGGGAATAGCAAATATAGTTATCCTAGAAAGTGAAAATCTTACATCAAAGGCCATAACTACCTACCTACCACCATACTGCATTCCTCATTAAACTACCTACCAGTAAGATGCCTAAGGGAGAAAATCAAAGGGCGAGGTTGCACCATTTCTTGGTCTTCTGGCCAGTGATGTATATCGGACCATTTAACCATATATGGAGACATCTGGTACCCATAGATATTCACAGATATGGGCTTAATATTGATGACATAAGGGATCTCCATATATGGGCGTAAAAGGGATTTGGTTCCCCTGGCATCACAAGGATCTCCATATATGGGCATAACATGGATTTGGTTACCCTGGCAACACGGGGATCTCCATATCTCCATATATGGGCATAAAAGGGATTTGGTTCCCCTGGCATCACAGGGATCTCCATATATGGGCATAAAAGGGATTTGGTTCCCCTGACATTACAGTGATGTCAGTGGCTGGTTCTACAGAGGGGATCTCCATTTATGGGCATAAAAGGGAATGTATGTATGATGATGTCAGATATCATAGACGTCATAGGACTTTCACATAACGAATAACTGAGTAAGCATGTAAACCCGTAAAATCTATATTTGGGCATGGCTGATTTATGACCTCATCATGTTGACACGAGCAAACACAGCTGAATTGTATAAATGATCAGTGCAGAAACCAACAGAAGTATTTGACCAAGACTCTTGATCTTCAAGAACCCTGAGAACCTGTATTGTTTGGTATTTTACCATTTTTTGTGTTTGAAATGTTGAACTGGACTTTACATCGTGAAAGTGGATTCAATATATTGAGACTAGGGTAAAAAAAATGGTTGCTATGGTAAACAGTTGGTTGCTAGGGTAAAAAAAACATGGTTGCTATGGTAAACAGTTGGTTGCTAGGGTAAACAGTTGGTTGCTAGGGTAAAACCATGGTTGCTAAGGTGGTTGCAGACCAGCAACAACAGACTGTTGCCACAGCAACGTACACAAAGGTTTGTGTACACATGTGGTGTGATGTCATACTGATGCGGAGATATGAGCAGGGCAAAGGTGTGACGTGTGACGTGTGACCGACCGACCAATGGACGGCCGGTGGAGGTTTTGATACTAAACTGCGACCTACGGTCGCAAAAACCTCCACCGGCTGTCTGTCAGTCAGTCAGTCTGTCCGTCATGTCACACTTTTCCCCAACTCATATCTCCGCCACCGTTGCCCCAAGACATGCCAAACTTTGCACACACACACTCCTTGCCTGCCAATCCACAACCTCCACCTCTCACGTCATACGGGCAGCCATAGTTACACCTGGAATGTTGAATCTCCATATATGGAGATAACCTACGCATCACACAAAGTCTGACCTCACCAGCCCATACTTGGGCATGGACGACTTATATCTCCATATACGGAGATGGCCATATATGGAGATACGATGACATCACAGAGTCCACAGCTGATGATGTGGCGTGATATCATACAATACACAAACAAGCCCTATATAAAGGGGCAATTCTCACCAGGGAAGAGAGCATTCCCCACTAGCTGAGTATCTTAAGATGGTTGTGCCAGCATGACTCACACCATCCTTCCTAGACGATTTTGACATCTTGTTACTAATCTGTCGGTAGATAATGCCGGTCTTATATAAGGGTCATTTGTGTACGGTGTGATGTCATACTGATGTCAGCAGTGTGATGTCATACTGATGCGGAGATATGAGCAGGGCAAAGGTGTGACGTGTGATCGACCGACGGACGGACGGACGGTGGAGGTTTTGATACCAGTAAGACTCCCTAATCGGGATTATCTCCACACAGTGCTGACATCAGTATGACATCACACCGTACACAAATGACCCTTATATAAGACCGGCATTGTCTGACCTCACAAGCCCCATATTTGGACACGAACAACATATAACTCCATATGTTAAACAGTTGGTTGCTAGGGTAAAAAACATGGTTGCTATGGTAAACAGCTGGTTGCTAGGGTAAACAGTTGGTTGCTAGGGTAAAAAACATGGTTGCTAAGGTAAAAAAAACATGGTTGCTATGGTAAACAGTTGGTTGCTAGGGTAAAAAAATGGTTGCTATGGTAAACAGTTAGTTGCTAAGGGTAAAAAAACATGGTTGCTATGGTAAACAGTTGGTTGCTAGGGTAAACAGTTGGTTGCTAGGGTAAAACCATGGTTGCTAAGGTGGTTGCTAACGTACACTAACAGACCAGCAACAACAGACTGTTGCCACAGCAACGTACACAAAGGTTTGTGTACACATCACACTGCTGACACCAGATGTCATACTGATGTCAGCAGTGTGATGTCATACTGATGCGGAGATATGAGCAGGGCAAAGGTGTGACGTGTGACGTGACGGACGGCCGGTGGAGGTTTTGATACTAAACTGCGACCTTACGGTCGCAACTAAACTGCAACCTGACGGTCGCAACTAAACTGCGACCTGACGGTCGCAATTATGCATAGAACACTTTAGCCCTATTTTATACCTATGCTGTTTAAAAATGGTTGATCTACAGCTCGTTTTAAAAGGGACCATCAGTCAGAGGACATTAATTTGCAACACAATATAGTAGACCTGACACCATGATTGCTGATAGTGATACTCAATAGCTAGACAGAGTAAGCCTTAGAATTAGACGATGTGGTGCTAAGTGGTCTAGGTGTGTGCCTGGCATTCCAGGTACTTTATAAACAATAGATGTTTTGCCTTGTGTAAATTTAAGGGTATATAGCCAAACAAAGGGTGCCAATTTACATTGATTGATATTTTAATAGCAGTAACAAGAATGCTGTCAGACACAGTTTCCCATTTGTTTTAAGTAAAGGGACTGTTTGAAAACATTGGCTTATTTCTAATTGTAAAGGGTTCATAATTAGCTCAATCATTATTGTTGTTTCAGTGTTGTGATGTTTGGTTTTTCTCTTCTCCCACAGGGCTGTAACAGCCAGGGACAGAAGTTCCTTTTAGGAAGTGCCATGGAGAGCTGTATTCCATCCTGTTTCCATCAATACCAGTGCACTCACAGCATCAGCGTCTTAGGGAGAACATTCATGTAGAAATGAAATGCAGATTTTGTGTTGGACACACTTGACTTCTGGTCAAAATGCAACCTCTGGGTGTACAAATAAAGCCTGTTATGACACTTGCCTGGACATTTATTTGGATATGCACTATATGTAGAATGTTTTACCTAGCTTAATGTATCACCTGTGCTGTGAGTATTACTATAAATGTTCAATATCAGTCTGCCGCTGGATATTATGACAAATGTAGATTTCAGGTTATTTGTATAATGTATGAGCATATAATAAGGAACTGCTCTTGCAAATATTCATTGACAGACCTATTTATGTTTTGTTCAAATGTAATCCCATCTACATCAAGTAGGGGCTATAGAATTATTATGTTTAATGATTGAGCAAATGCATACATAGACAGCTCTGCTGTTTGGGACTTCATTTACATTTCTAAAATTAGCCATGGATGCCGTTTCTGTGGAATAATACAGAGATGTAAGCCTACTGATTTGATTACTTTTATATTCAAGTCTAACTAACTTTACCTCTGTAAGAAATAAAGTAACATAATATTATGATTGTTGGGGCCATATGCTACTATTGGATTTCGGAGGTTGTGGATTGGCAGAGAAGGATTGTGTGTGGAAAATTTCACATGGATAGGGGCAATGATGTCATTTCGTAGTTTTTTAGCTTTTTGGCGGGGGTCCCTGGGGGTCCCTGGAGCTGCGGGGCCCTGGAAGGGTGGAGGTTGTGGATTGGCAGACAAGGAGTGTGTGTGGAAAATTTCACATGGATAGGGGCAACGATGGCGGAGATATGAGTAGGGCAAAAGTGTGACGTGACGTGACAGACAGGCGGTGGAGGTTTTGATAGTAACTGCGACCTGACGGCGGCAATAATAGGAAGATGCAATTGGAAATTGCGAGTGTGGTTGCTGGCGGTTGCTGACTATACTCTACAGTAAGCTAACTGTCATGTGAAGCTCGACCAATTGATTCCCTATTGATTCCCACTCCCATTGATTCCCTATCCCTGCCAATTCCAATGGCAGCGGAAAAGTTACCCTAGTAATCAATAAAGTTTCCGGAAAAGTTACTCTAGTAATAGATACAGTTTCCCCAAATAGCAGACCTCCAAGCTCTCAACGTGTCGCAACGCAACGCCCTTCTTCCGAGATAAGAACCCTCTCTCACTAGGCCTTTGTGGAAAGTTGCATGGCATGATGTATTCTAATAGTACCTTCAAGTTCTTAATTTTGAGTGCTGTCATTTTGTAGTGCATGAGTACTGTGTCTAGTTAATTGTGTGCATTAGGGCTATAGATTGTAACTTGTAAGAGTGATGTAACTGATTATTAGGCCTGATTATTTGTTCTCTGATTCCTCAAGGAAGCCGCCCTCAATGGATTGATTGCCCACAAATTAGGACATTTTTATTATGTACTGGACAATGATAGACATTACAGACTGGTAGATAGCCTGTCTGAAGGACTCCTGGGGTTTGGGATTTATCATTTGCTGTCATGTATTCTGATTTATTACATTAAACCCTGTTTAATTGTGTCCTTCTTGGTTTGGTTTCCTAACTCTGCTCAACCCTGGTTTAAAGAACCTGTTTGCTTGGTGTATTTATTGTTTTGTTTTTGTTTTTGAAGCGGTGAAAGCCGCTTCCAAGGTGTGGCTTTGTCTGTCCCATGTCTGTCACGTGCATGCAGAATTGAGGATTGGTCAAGCTTCACCCTCCAGATAAAATCATTCAGAATTCATAAAAATATAGAACTAAAGCACATAGAAAGTATAGATCTAGGACACAGAATGTATAGATCTAGAACACAGATTCCATAGCTCTAGAAGTTAGAACACATAAAAATTCACAGCTTCACTTCGAACCGAGGTTTGATTTTTTAAGTGGCTCCATAGCCTCCAGGTGGCGTTGTCTTCATTTTTGAGCGGTGCCTATAAGTGGCTGTGCGTGTGTCCGTAGCCTTTTTCCTCAGTGTTTTGCTATAGTAAAATGTGTGTACGTAGCATCATGTTTGTCTAGTGATGTCATATGTCATATGTCTGTAGCCTTTTTCCTCAGCGTTTTGCCATAGTAAAATGTGTGTACGTAGCATCATGTTTGTCTAGTGATGTCATATGTCATATGTCTGTAACCTTTTTCCTCAGCGTTTTGCCATAGCTAAACGTGTGTGTGTAGCATAACCTGTACATCCTAGACTCAAATCCTAGTCTGAAGATGTTCTGCAAGCACGACCACCGCACATTGGGTGTGATTTTTTTCTTTTTAATGCTTTTTAACCTCGCCGCACATGGACAAATAAGTGGTTGATTGGTCTGTACTAATTTTCGGACTAAAGACAGACAGGCAAACCAATCGGAGGTGTCTGAGGTACTACTTTTTTGGTCTGTGCCCATGTCTATAGCCCCTTTTATTACTGCAAAGTGAAACCAGAACTCCCAGGAACCTGAACCCATTTATTTGGTTCTGGTTTTGTTTCCATTGCGTACAGCCAGGTTCCAGACAAGATTCCTGGAACCTTGCTTCGGTCCTGCTCCTGAGGTAGAACTAAACTTTAGTTCTGAGAACCTATGGGTGTGGCCAGCAGCGCTGCTGCTCCTTTTTTGTGACCTTCTAGTTCTAGTTCTGGGTCGGCACTACAGTGCTAGGGTTAGGCTGTTTATTTTTGAGCGGTGGTCACAACGCTCCTATACGTGGCCGTGTGTGTGGGTCTGTCTGTCTGTATGTCTGTATGTCTGTCTCCGTGTCCGTAGCCTGCAGTAACCTTTTCTGACCACACATGTTAAGGGAGGGGCGCTGTTGCACACACACACACACACACACACACACACACACACCACCGCTCAGTTCACACAAGTGTGATTTTTATTTTAAGGTTGTCTTAGCTGCATATCATATACTCTCTGGAATTAACCACAGTCTGTCTAAAGGTGTGGTTACTTTCTCTGGTTATGGGTATATTCATCTCATACAATTTTGAAATTCAAATTAAAATGGTGTATTCTGTTTGGCCAATTCTATTCTGTTCAGCCCTACAATGGAAATGGGCCTTATGACATCACAAACAAATGATGACTATTTCTTTGGCTAAACGCATTCTTTGATTGGTCTGTGCCTGTATCTATGACATCATGAACAACTAAGCGTTTGATTGGAGCGTACACATTTTTTGGGGGCTAAACGCGTTCTAAATCAGGGTAAACGAATCCGAAGCCTCTGTGTCTATGACATCATGGACAAATCAACAAAACAAAAAAAGTGTTTGATTGGTCCATAGAGTTATAAGAAGAATAGAGAGGTCACCAGATTAGAGCTTAAATCGGGCCTAAAAAAGTGAGCCCGGCCCAACCCAGCCCTACAGAATTTCAGCCCGGACCGAGCCCAAGCCCGATACATAATTGACAATTGGAGACCGGCCCAGCCCGAAGACCGACATTCTAAACAACAAGCTTGTATGATGCAGACGGCAGCATCCTTCTTTTCCTCATACAATATTGGTGATTTGTTAAGAACAGTGTCATTTTACCATTTTCCAACTGTCTTTATATATATAAAAGACATTGTAGCAAGCACCGTCCTAATTATGGAAGAAAGAAAAAACATCGGAGCCTCGCTGGAAAACACAGCTGACGGCCGTCGCTAAATCAGGAAGCAGGCGTACAGGCTATTATAGCTACAACATTCACACTACGTCTATAATATTATTAGGAAATCCAAAAGTGTCTGTGAATGGTTTCAACGATCTCCTCCGCTCCGCTCTGCCACAGCGAGAAGCACCCACTGGCCATAGCAGCCACCGCCACACACACACGGGAGCACACTCTCAACTGAACGTTGCTCAACTGTCTGAACGTTGCGCTGCAGCGCACATACAGTCACACACGCTCAACTGTGTCAAGTTGCGCCGCAGCGGTGCAGCGCAGCTTACACAGTCACAGAGACATCACGTTACCGTGCTGCGCTTGCCTACCGGATTATAAAAGACCGACCCGACCCAAAGCCCAACATATACGTGACAAATTGAGCCCGGCCCAGCCTGCGCCGCGCCGACCCGTCGGGTCCCGTCGGGCTCGGGCTGAACTTTTAAGCTCTACACCAGATATCCCCACCCGTCCACTTGCATTGAATTGCTCACCCAGCGCATGAGGCATTTTCACCCCTTCTTCCAGGTAGTAAAACGTGACGTAGTGGGGCCACTGTGACGCATTTTGCGTCATCGAGTTTGTTCATGAACGCACTGGAGCTCAAAGTCATGAACGAGCACTGCCACTGTGAACGCGCTGGGGCTCAAGTCATGAACGAGCGCAGCGAGTACAAGCTCTGTTGGTTGAGCGGGTTGAGAACGCTCTCTAGTGGGGAAGAAAGGGAAACTGCCGCCCAGTACACGGCTCCTCTCCCCGCTTGCGAAGCACTCTGCTCGGGTTAGATCTTACAATACGTCCCGCTGGACTGAGGCATCGCCTGGAAGTGGAACTCCACGTTGAATTAATTAACCATTGGTTAATTATGTATTTCATGGTTTAACAAATTAATTCTTGGGTTTAATATATTTTTGATATTTATTGGTTTTATATTTAACATGATTTTTATATTTAGTAGTTTTATATTTACGTTGCATGTGTGATTAGCCCTCTAAACAAAAATCAGAATGCATTTAAAATAGATCAGTGGTTCTCAAAGTGGATTCCAGGGACTCTGTGGGGTCTAATTTGACCCATACAAGTCTGTATATTTGTATACTGACAGTGTACAAATGGAACCAACATTGGGTTTATATGGTTCCATTTTTTTATGCTGTCAAGAGTTAAGGGGAGACCTTGAAAATGTGAAAGTTTGATAACACTGGAATAGATTACCAAAGTGGAATCCATATTAATAACCAAGTCCATTGTTTGAAGTTTCTGAGGTAAATTAGTTAATGTATACCTCTATGAAATGAACTGTTATGGTTTATACACACCATTGACAATGGTCTAACGTTTTTACATGTGTTTTTACACCATACTGCCCAGATGGGGCGACCAGTCTTTGGACCAGTGAATGGGCTGTGGTGGTAAAGGTTTTGTTAACTCATTTCTAGCCGATCCCGAGTATACTCGTGTAAAATACTCAAGTATTTAGAGTGCCGATCCCGAGTATACTCGCGAAAAATACTGTATATAGAGTAACGCCGGTTCTCCAACCCAATAGCCTGGCGGAAGGTCCTGGCAAGATCGGCCTCGCCGATTCATCATCATCACGGATCCACGTGCACAAAATAGTAATCCCATAACATGGAGGCCGACGGGGAATCTCATCTTTAATGTCCATTTTCTCCAAACAACACTTTTAAAGCCAAGGATGGCATTAGATTCTCACTACAAAAACATAATAACAAAGGCATCGATCGGCCATTTTAGAAACCATATGGTGTGACGACCGCTCCCGTTGTATGACGTCATGATGTCAACCCGGAAGTATTTACGCAATGGACTTCTGGCCTTCAAAATAAGACAATGGAGCCTAATGGAGCCCTGCGAGTGGCACGCTACACATTTAACCTGTTCATGTCTGGAGCACTAAATGGGTTTTAAGATGGGTAGCCACTTCACATGTCATAAATGAGAGCGGCGTCCGTTTTGATGTTTATGTTGTGGCATAGGTTTTAGGTTTTAAGCCTAATTGGTTGTTAAGCAATTTCCATAGGTCACATGGTTTGTTTTTGTATTCTTCGATTTTTTCGTCGATGTAGTTTTTTTTTTGCGGATCTAACTAGGGCGGTTGTCTGGTTTCTAAGTCTCTTCGCCTGAGCAGTAAGATGCTTGATGTGCATATTGAGGTCAGGGTTGAATTTTTTGCAGCACTTTAGTTTTTCATCATATTTTTTGTCTCTGTGAGTTTAATTGATTCGTCAATATCTAAGTTATACCATGGTTCTTGGCAGGCTTTAACCCTGGTGGTATTCAAGGGGGCCACGTCATCTAAAGTAGCGTTAAATTTGGTTTTAACTCATTGACTGCCAAGGCACGAGTTTCACGAGTTATTACAGTACTCCCAGGCTGCCACAGCC
This sequence comes from Nannobrachium achirus, assembly GCF_963921795.1. Taxonomy (NCBI): domain Eukaryota; kingdom Metazoa; phylum Chordata; class Actinopteri; order Myctophiformes; family Myctophidae; genus Nannobrachium; species Nannobrachium achirus. Next base: position 24,819,079 of record NC_137820.1, read on the forward strand.
CGAGTTTCCCGAGTTGGAAGCCATTTTGAAATTTTTTTTTTTTTTTTTTTTTTTTTTTTTTTTTTTTTTTTCAAAATTTTTTTTTATAAAAAAATTTCTAAAAATGCCTCAAATGTATTAGGCATGATCGCAATTGCGAAATTGCATGTTTAGCCCCATAACAAACACATCTTTCAAAATGTCAAAAATGGCTGTTTTGTCTGACTTTGAAGGCTTGTATCTCATGAATGCCTGAACGGATTTCCAAGCGGATTTCTTTGTTTGAAAGCTGTTAAAAAGTACTACACATATGGTGCATGATCTAGGCATGGGCGTGCACGATCCGTGCACTAAAAATTGATCCGTGCACTAGAAATTTAGGAAGGTGGCAGTGTTTGTTTTGTCTGACTTTGAAGGCTTCTATCTCATGAATGCCTGAACGGATTTCCAAGCGGATTTTTTTGTTTGAAAGCTGTTAAAAAGTACTACACATATGGTGCATATATGGTGCATGGGCGTGCACGATCCGTGCACTAAAAATTGATCCGTGCACTAGAAATTTAGGAACGTGGCATCCTGGTACTTGGCGGCCATCTTGAAAAGGGCATTCAATGAGTTAAAACCAGACCATGCTTCTTCGACCTGTGTACACTGCAGATCTGGGGAAAAGTCTAAACTCGCTAGTTTGTGATTAACACATGGGCTGCACAGGTTTATAACATTTCTAGCTGTTGCTGGTGCCGCCGTTCACACGCTTTATTTTGAAGAGCATCGGAAGCTTTGTGCGTGTGCACGTGGGTGTCCACTGACGATTGAGGATGATAATCCCTTTGTTTACAAACGCTCGCGAAACTAAAATCCAAACGGGGGCCGACCATCGCGTTATAGTGTCGCCGTGAAAACAATCAGATCTCTGCTTCCCTGGTGTTCTTTTCACCTCATTCAGAGATAAAGCCCTTTTTATGTTTCAGAGTAGAATGGAAATCAATGCAACCAGCTCGTGCCATTTTCTCCCTCTCTCTCTCTCTCTCTCTCTGCTATGGGGTGACGTATGGACTCGGGTCATTCAGAGGGCAGGCAGCTGCACGTACAGTTAACCCTTCGTTGTCTCGTTCACGAGTCAACTCCTTTTGGCATGGTGACCCCTAGTGGCCTTAACTCGTTACTGAACGAGTTTGGCTCCTTGGGTGTTAAAGGCCTCACTGGAGTAGTTCTTAAGGCTTCTAGCTACGACTGTTTTATGGCCACTAGCCTTGGGTTTGTCTATTTTTTGGGTAGAGTAGATCATGCAATGATCACTAAGACCGCATACAATAGCCCCGCTATAGCGGTGACTTTTGGACTTGTCAGTTACAATGAGATCTATGAGGGTTTGGGAGTGCTCTGTCACCCTGGTGGGTATGGTGACAAGCTGAGTGAGGCTATATTGATTACATAACCCATCAAAGGACTTGAACATGAGTGCTTCTTTACGCAAAACATCCACATTCCAGTCGCCCAAAATGTGCATCAAACAGCTCAAAGAAATCATTCTGATCAGGTGGTCTATAGACAGCGCATATTAGTATGTTTTTAGCATGTTTTTAGCATGTTCAAAGATTACCTGAATCCATACAGTTTCAAGAGAACTGTGGTGTAAGTCTGGACGGGGGATAAAATTGACATCATGATGTACATACATGCAAACTCCGCCTCCCCTCCTGTTTCTATCATTCCTGATTACAGTGTAGTTGACAATTTCAATGTTAGCATCTGTAAACGAGTCATCAAGTTTAGTTTCAGAGAAGGATATAATTTTTACCTTACCATCATGAAACATTCCCTTAATTTGCTCCAGTTTTTTGGGATTCAAGCTATTGATATTTAAATGTACTCGAGGTGGTGATCGAGCCAACGTCAGAGCTGGGGGAGGGGGGTTCTTTGTCCATGGCCAAGACAGGAAAGACTGTCGGGGGGAGGGGGTCGTCGCTGTCCGGTTGAAACAGTTGTGTCTGTAGTGGGGGTGGGGGGGCGCTGGGGGGGAAGACAGGTCCCTTTGATGCTGCTTGGAAATCCAGACATGCAGCGATCCAGGATATCTCCTCTGTGCGGGGGGTGGGGTTGGTGTTGAAGATTAGTTTCCATCCGAGGCAAGCAGACGACGCGCCTCTGTCGCGTCGTCGTCCGTAGCCTCGGTAACCGCTGGGCGACCGTCTGCTGTAGATGTTTGCAGAAAGCCGGCTGGAGAGCCATTGTTTTTAGAATAGCACTCACCAGCTGACCTCGCAACGACATCGTCGTCTTTGCTGACCGGGAAGTCCTCTGTCTATGGGTCAGCTACGGATTCACTCTTGGTCTGGGAAAACATCTGTTCTCTCGCCAGACGAGCGGTCGTTTGTCGAGTGATCGCGGGTCCAGGATTGGGTTGTATGTCACCCGAGAGTAGCAGGAAAAAGAAAATACGGGACCGTCTGTCCATTCTTAGTCAGTTTGCCGAAGCCGAGATGTTTAGGTTTCCGACCCATCGTGGAGATAAAAATCACTGTGTGATTCCTCTCTGTCCCGCACATAATTCTTCATATCCACATTAGGTGCGTTCCATGGTGAACTGATATCCTTCCCATTGTCCCTGGATTGTAGCTTGGTGGGACGGAGTGAACGAAAGTGCGACCGTCCATCCCGACTGCTGAATCACCCAGGGTTCTGGGGGCTTGGATTGGTATAACTCATGTCGTCATCATTTGTGACATCATTTTTCTAACAAAAAGCGGGGCATAGCCGCTCAAAAAAAAGAAAAGAAAAAAAGCCAACAGTACAAAGGCAGGGTCTTTAGCCAATGAAGAGCAGCGTTCTTGGTGACATCACCACCAACAAGTGCGACCTGATATAATAAAAACAACACCACAGGAAACCTTTGGGCTCACTGAAAGGTGAGCCCACAACTGGTGACGTCACCAAGAACGCTGCTCCCCCATTTATATAGTAAGGTTATTCTCCTTTAGCCAATGAGGGAGCAGCGAGCCCACACTGTTTCGTAGGAACATTATTTCTAGTTAGTGTGGTTGCCCGAAGGGCAACACACTGTAGTTCTGGGGAAACTTTATTTTCACTAGATAAACTTTTCCGTTGCCATTGGAAATTGATGGAATCAATGGGAATGGCAATCAATAGGGAATCAATGAGATAGGGAATCAATGGGAATCAATGGGAGTGGGAATCAATAGGGAATCAATTGGTCGAGCTTCACATGACAGTTAGCTTGCTGCAGAATATAGTCACATCGGCAACACTTGCAATTTCCAATTGCATCTTTCTAGTTGGTGTGGTTGCCCAATAGGGCCCAACACGCTTCCCCTCTGCTCCAGGGCTCCACCATGGTCACCATGTCCTAATAGCTGGTTGGTCTCTCCCGGGTCTTCCCTCTTTTGGCTTCCTCTCCCAGCACCCCCACAGACAGATCCGCTATGGGCAGACAGGACACCCCCACATAGGGTGCCTGATTAACCCTTTCTCCCCACGGGTGTCCCTGTCCTGACCTCGGCCCCGGCACCGGTCCATTATTGCTTTCCTCTCTCGCCGGCCAGGTCTCTCTCCTCTGCCCTCAATCTCTCTAACTCAGGTCCTTTCTGGCTTGGTTAAACGGTCGTCCCATAGCTTGACGACAAAGACCTAGGTGTAGATGTGATATTAAGTTTTGTCAGATCATATATATATATGATATTATATCATATATATATACTATGTATACATAATATATACATAGTTTGTCAACTCATATAGGACATCTGCCGTCGTGTTTGCACTGCTCACTTCGCACGGGTGTGATTTTTTTTTAATGTCCATGCATGGCACAGGTGTTGTTTTCTGTCTCATTGGTACACATATCAGATCTAGTGTGACAGTATGTTGTACACTTTGTGTTTATTTGTGCATGGAAGATGAGATAAGATAAACTTTATTCATCCCAGATTGAAAATGTGGTTAAAGACATATCAGGCCTGGTAAAGTGTCCTTTTTTTGGGAATTCAGAATATGTGTTTAACTGAGTTAGAAGCGAGTAAAAGCAACCGACCCAACCCCGAAAAACCAGGATAAAAAAAATATTGTGCCCCTCGCCCTGCATGGCAGTCTTTTTGGGGATTCAGAATATGGTCAGTTGGTCACCCTATGTCAGGTGGAAACCTTGTATGTCAAGCTCATGAATTTACAATATTTGAGCCGTTTCTGCTGCACAAAGGGAGTCGCAAATCCCCTCGTTGCAGTTAATTGTTTTCACCTGCTGTGCTGCTCTGCGCAGTGGGGGGACATCTCTGCCAGGTCAGGCCTGTCTACCCAGGCCTGTACAATTCATAGTAACCAATTGGAATGAAATGTGCTCAAACTGTCTGATATACGGATATAGAACCTACATATAGGCTAATGTCGGGTGGAAGGGGACGGCACCATGTAAAAAAAAAGGGAAAAGAAATTTGGATTTGTTTACCTCCTGCACAAGGCAGGAGGTAAACAAATCCAGTCTGCATGCACCCCTATGGCGCGCGCTCACCATCAGACCAGCAAAGTGTTTCTCAACCAGTAGACCACAGACCTGACCAGCGCATACATGCATGCACTAACACAGACATGCACTCTGACAATAACAGACAGAACGATAGCTACGATCGTTCCAATACCAATAGTATCATCTGGCTTGCACGTAGTAGATCTGGGAGTGGCTGGAGTGACGGTGGGGGGAGGTGATGTCATAGAGGGTGTCGTCATCATAGGGGGTGATGTCATAGGGGGCGTCATCATAGGGGGTGACGTCATAGGGGGTGGTGCCGTGGTGGGAGCGGGGGGGACCGTGATGGCCCAGGTCATATTTGAATAGAAAGTTCCACTTTGATCTTTGAGTGAGCAACGATAGGTCCCCTCATGTTCCATACTGACATTTCCAATCAGCAGGGACGAGCTACGGTTGGCTTGCAGAGGTACAAAATCTACATCGGCCGGTTGGTCCAATTGTCCTTTGGCGACGGAAAAGTGGTACGTTAGCTGTGTGTTCGCACCGCTCCACACGAGGTCATGCCATGGAAGATAACAGAGCAGTTCAATCCGACTTCCTTCCTTGGTCACCATGGAAAAGTTGCCACAGTGTAACGTTCCATTTGCAGAGGGGCAATCATGTTGTCTTTCTTTACAAGCACCTGGAACCCCACTACACCTCTTCACCTTTTGTCTGAGAAATCCACAGCTCTGAACACAGAGTAACTCATCTTTGCGCCTTCTCAATAATTCAACGCTGTAGTCCATTAGAATTTGGAACTCATTGGTTAAATTTTCTCCAGTGTGAGAGGCATTGGTGAAATTATTCCACTTCATCTGGAACTCAGAAGCGATGTTGATCATAGTTCTTGGAACAATTTGTGAGTCTTTAAAGTCTTGATTGAAAATGATCTCCATTTCAAAAAAAATTCTGAGCCAGAGCTTGCTTAATGGCATCATCCCCGAGAGAATAGATGAATTCCCAAATTGGGTCTCGGAACGTTGGTTCACATTGCAGGCAGCCGCGGATCACCTGGAAGCAGCTGATCAGTGCCAAGATCTTAACTAAGCTCTGAACGGTGAAACACATCTCAATATAGTCTTATTTAGTTGTTTTTACAAAAACTCTATTGATTAGATTTTTCACCCATGTCTCAAAATCTTTGATTTGACTAAATGACTCTTAATGACCCTCTTATTTATCTTAATCTGTGATGTCTTCACAGTGATGACATCGTTACATAGTACATAGGTTCTCAAAGTGGGTCAGGGGTCCTTGGGGAGGTTCCAGGGGGTGGGGTCCCTAGCTAGAAATGTGTTAATATAGCATCACAATCCTTTTAACCACTGTATCCATCTTTTATACTTGGCTGGCTATTCAAAAATCACATCTAGGTTGAAGTGAGTGGTGCTATTTATGTTGTGATGTCATAGTGATGACATTGCTATCCTCAATCGTTGTTGGACGTACAATAAACTTGAGCCATTTGTTTCAGAATGTAGGCCAGATCTAGGCCAGATGTAAGCCAGGTTTCAGAATGTAGGCCAGATGTAAGCCAGGTTTCAGGGCCTACATCTGGCTCGGACATTTTTGGGAATTGTTTTTTACACAGGTCTATTGTGAGGTGAGGGGTGCTATTATGAGTTATAATTAGTGGGCTGCTTGTAATATAAATAGTAACAATACCAGCGCTAGCGCAGCTAGACTCTATCTAACTGCCATTGCTAACACACAAGGGCAGTGTTATATATTGCCATTCCCATTGATTCCATCAATTGGAACGTTTATCTAAAAATAAAGTTTCCCCAGAACTACAGTGTGTTGCCCTTCGGGCAACCACACTAACTAGAAATACTGTTCCTACGAAACAGTGTGGGCTCGTTGCTCTCTCATTGGCTAAAGGAGAATAACCTTACTATATCCACGAGTTTCCAACGCCCATAGTGCATTGCGCAGACGTCTGCACCGAGCTTCCGCAGCCGATTTTCAAGCTCACAACGGGTTGCATCTGCGACGCGACGTGAGCTTGTATGTCTGCTGTTAAGCGGAAGTTTGGTCCTGATAGTCTCCAGTAAACTCCCGGGGAAACTTGTGGATAAATAAGGGAGCAGCGTTCTTGGTGACATCACCAGTTGTGGGCTGGCCTTTCAGTGAGCCCAAACGTTTCATGTGGTGTTGTTGTTATTTATATCTGGTCGCACTTGTTGGTGGTGATGTCACCAAGAACGCTGCTCCTCATTGGCTACAAACCCTGCCTTTGTACCGTCTCCATTTCTTTTCTTTTTTTCTTTTTCTTTTGACAATAAACTTGACCTATAAAGATTTGGTATAATATACTGGTCTCACCTTTCAGCGAGCCCACAATAATAACAATAGTAACCTACTCTTCCCACGAGGGAAATTCTGTATTTTCAGCCCAACCCAGCTGATTCGCTGCCCACAAGGAACGTGTGAGCAATTAGGGGTTAAGAATCTTGCTCAGGGGGACACATCGACATTGCCGGCCTGGCCTGGAATCGAACTTGGGACAACCAGGGCCTCTGGTTCCCCAGGCGGGCTCCATAACCATTCAGCTATGGCCGCCCTTGGTTGAGGTTGTGAGCTTGTAGATCGGATCGCTATTTTCAAATAGCCGACGTAGGCTGTTATTGCTGTCGGCAGCTCTTTAAAGGTTACACCTGCACGCACACGCACACACTCACACACACACACTGGAGGGATGAGTCATGCCGGTCTTTGTTCTTCTGCTCTGTCTACGTCAGTCTGTGGATCACCTGTGCTACAAGAGCACGCATGTGTCCTCACCTTCACCTCTCTCTCTCTCTCTCTAACCCTTCTTTCTTTTCCATCTTCTTAAACAGTAACATTACTCATGTTAGATTTAGTCTCTGAGAAACTAACACTGGGGATTTCACTTTGTAAATTTCACTTTATATAAAAAATAAACAGCCGTCTTAATGAACATATCATTTTATTTATTTCAGTACTTTCTCTCGCTGTTACATGCAATGCAATCATTTATTGCATTGCATTCTCTTGCTGAAACCCAAGAAGGTTGTTATCAGTAGCGCTTTGGGGGCCGGACGCGACCAGACGCTGTGTGGCCGGAAATATTTCCCCACATGCACGCGCACAGACGGCACCGAACGGTGCACGAGCGTGTAAACGCGTGCATACCCCCCCGCGAGAGCCGCGACAACTCCCCACCCCGCGAATCCGCGATAACTACAAGCAATACTTTAATCAGTGGCTACTACTATGCATAACAGGTTTCTAGTGGTGAATGTGTGAGCGTCCTCAAGCCTCTATTCATATGGATATATAGCCTACTTTAACACCTAGGTTTCCAGCTGTGACTGCATGTGCATGTGTCGATGTGTGTGTCCTCATACATGGCTCCATATTACTGTGGTATTTAGTGTTTGAGATTCGTTCAAGGCAAACTTTGTTTCTCTATCCTACTGCAGCGCTGTATTTTCTAAATGAATTAAAAGAAAGTAGAACATAAAATCTTAAGTAACAATGCAAATGTAATTAAGACTAGAAAACTATTGTTTTCCCACCATTAGATCTGCTGACATCCTTTCTATCTAAATAGCCTCTAGAGGCGCGTGCACGCGCGTGCACGTGACGTCAATAAATGACCGTCTGCCCGGAAAAAAAAATCCCAAAGCACCACTGGTTGTTATGGAAGGTTGTTTGCCACGAGTATAGATCCCCGAATGAGGACGCACTGTGGGGTTTATCAGAGGAAACAAAAGTGTTTTCTAGAACTCTGTTACTCATCTTCATGGTATCTTATTCTCTGAAAGGTCTGTATTTCGTCACTCACCTGTTCCCCTTTATACCCTTTTTTCTGTTCTGTGTGTGTGTGCTGTGATAGCTGCGGATGATGGGACAGAGAGGGTGTGCGACACGCTGCTCATGTGCATCATAACGGTACTGAACCAGGGACTGAGGAATGGAGGAGGCGTGGGGGACATTCTCAGGAGGCCCTCTAAAGAGGTCAGGAAACCACATGTCTGAATGATGACATCAAGTAATAACATTGTAGGGTAAATGAGTGTAGATGGATGTATCACCTGTTGTCCTGTGTATGTACACTTGGTGATTGTGTATTCTGTCCATTTGCACTATATGTCCATGCACTTGCTCGATCGCTGGAGTTGTCACTGCACAATATTTGCCAAAACAAATTATTGAAAACCTGGCAATGAAGTTTCTGATTCTGATCAGTTTATTCTATTTAATCTGTCTATTTTAAAGGCCCAATTCAGAATAGTTTGGAATGTAATAATAATCAAGTTTCAAGTTTATTTTGCCATTTACATTAAAATTGTCATTAAAATGCATTGGAATCCTTGTTCACAAGCCACACAGAAGCAAAAACAAACATATACAAGACAGTACAGAAAAGGACATGGGTACTATCAGCATAGCGGCTCAGTGCATCAGTTGTATAAAAAAAACTTTCAATCCCTCTTCGTACCTTAATGTTGCAAGAAGTTTCTCTTTGTACCGTATATGCTGATGATGACTGTGTCGTTGTTTCATTTGTACTCATTTACCTACTTACTTTATATTTCCACCTACTATGCAGGAGCCTCTGTTTGCTGCCCGGGTGGTGTATGACCTTCTGTTCTTCTTTATTGTCATCATCATCGTTCTCAACCTCATCTTTGGTGTGATCATTGACACCTTCGCCGACCTGAGGAGCGAGAAACAGAAGAAGGAAGAAATCCTCAAAACCACTTGCTTCATCTGTGGTGTGTGTTAAACTGTGCTTCACACTTTGATATTGTAACATTGTGCAGCACACAAACACACACATACCTCATCCCGTCTTTTGTTTCATACTGTAACAGGGCTGGAAAGAGACAAATTTGACAACAAGACGGTGTCATTTGAGGAGCATATCAAGTCAGAACACAGCATGTGGCACTACCTTAACTTCATGGTTCTGGTGAGGGTGAAGGACCCCACCGAGTACACCGGCCCTGAGAGCTACGTGGCTCAGATGATCAAGGTTAGTAGTGTTTTGGTATGATTCAGGACATTGTAGTATACTTTGACACTCTTTTGGCCACAAAAGCCTAAAGTGCCTGATGAAGTAAAATGTAAACATATAGTCAGCATGCCGGTTTCATAGTGTTTGGAGTTTTAGGGTTTCTGGTCTTAATCTGTTTCGGCAGTGAGGTGGCGTACGCAGTGCTTTAGAAAACATTGCGCCTTCTGCAGCAAATGTGGTGAAAGAAAGAAAATGCAGAAAATGCCCAAAATAGTATCTAGCCCTCTGCCCAAATTCCAATTAACTCTCCATATCCCTTGTTGGTGGATGGAGATGTGGCTCTATGCTCACATAGCACGGAAACTAACATGTGCTCCTTGCATGCTGGGACACAGCACAGTTAAATAGAGATTACACCCAGTGTAGTCAAGCTCGCTGTATGATAAACTTTGCTTGAGATACACAATCTCCCAGTGACTCATTCCTACATCAGCAACTTGTTTGTGGAATAGGTAAAAAAAAATTGAAGTGCCTGTTCCCTTCATATTGGTTTATAACTCCATCTCCATTTTCCACATTGTCTTTCTCTCATACCGGTCTCTCTCCCCGTATCTCCTCTTCCCTCCCAGGAGAAGAACTTGGACTGGTTCCCCCGCATGAGAGCCATGTCTCTGGTGAGCAGCGAAGGGGACAGTGAGCAGAACGAGATGCGCTCCCTGCAGGACAAACTGGAAAGCACCGTCACTCTGGTGACCATGCTCTCTGGCCAGCTGGCCGAGCTGAAGGAGCAGGTGAGGTCACAGTTCATCAATGGGTCTCAGTGCAGCCTGAGCTCAAAGTCTAAATGAACCCCTCTAAAATGTACAAACTGGAACAAATTCAGGAAAACAATAGAGCCTACATTTTTAAAAGGTAAGCCCACAGTAGGCCTTAACCCCTGTACATGCTTGGCATGATGTATAGCACGTATACAACATATGTACATGCCAGTCCACTAAATGTGGCGTCTGAATGAGGCGAGAGGGCAGACTGGCTGCTCTGCAGCAGTGTGACTGATCAGTCCCATCACCTGCCTCCTCTGCATGTGATCCTAGTCACAGACTTGTCCTTGTTCCTCTTCTGCCACATGTGTGAAAAAACAACTCTCCCAGATCGAGGGAAAGATGAGGATCACACAGTCCCATAAACAATACTTCATCACCCTTATGTTAAAATAAATGAATACAATAAATTCAACCTGCTGCCTGCTGTTGCTCAACACATAAGGTAGTCTTATTTATGAGCCTTGCCCTGCAATACAGGTGAACTACAGTTTGCAATTCTTGTTTTTGTTTTTACCTCAGTAACTATAGCTAACTTCACACTCTAGTAGGGTAACACACAGCGTTGGCGTAACCCAGGGGTTAAAAACCACATAATAATGCTACTTTGGGATCACTGATGCCAAGGAATAAGTATTGAATGAAATGGTGTGATGTCATTAGAATAGGTTAGGCTTTCTTACATGGTCGGACCAAGTGGTGATGATGGGACGTGTTAACAGAGAAGCAGTCAGTTCTACTCTAAATTAAAATGATACACGTTTATTCCTCACAATATGGAAAGAGGAAGTCCAAATATTTTACTGCATTTTATAACCTGTTATTTCTTGAATTATTTGTATCCATGCTGCATCGTCCAGTCCCTTTCCCTCCATCAAATGTCTTATCGAACACTTACCCAGCAAAGTTAAATGTCATTTTACTAACACTACTATTGTCATTGTTAGACACATGTATACATTCTCTCCTCTCTTTCTTCCTTTCACTCACTCACACTCTCTCAAACTCTATACATATCTTTTTTTTTTCTCCACAGATGACGGAGCAAAGGAAGAACAAACAGAGACTTGGTTTCCTGGGTACGCCTCAGGCCAACCACCACATCTCAGCCCCCTGAGGGCCCAGAGAAACAGTCTGGGACAGTTTAGGACCCCTGCTAAGAGAGTCCGCACACACACACACACACACACAACACAGTACCCTCAAGCACCTGGCATTTACCCTGATACAAACCCATAGTCACAGATAATTACATTACATGGAGCTGATGAGAACTGACTTCAGAGTCAAAAAAGTGCCTTGTCTTTAACACAAATGTTGCCTTATTTAACAACAACACTTACACTCGCACAGAGATGAATAGTGGTGCACCTTTTAGGGTACTGTAAAACAGGGCCATGGCCCTTATTTGTCCTTATAGTCTACGAGTCCTCGCTTGTGGAATGATTTGCCCGACATGACAGACATGTGCCACTGTTGGCTGAGTATGCCACAGGTGCAGAGAACGGTGAAGTTAAGGTAAATGGATTTAATAGAATTCCATGTAGGCGTCCATGAGTCATGTGACCTCCCCAGACTGTATCTGACTTTGAGACCAGGTCATCCCTACAGGTCAGATGGTCAGTTCTTCCATTCCAGATTGGTCCGATTGAGGGAAGGGAGCGCCGCGTGTGGTTAACGTTAAGTATTCTCCTCCCACTTTTAGATTTTTACAGTTTTTCACGTGTCAAATTAACATACCGGTAACTGGAGTATTGTTTTCTTATTAAGAAAAAGGTTCATTCGTTTTTTTCGTCTTGCTGCCTCACTCATTAACTTTTATATACTGTACATTGCAGTTTTTGACTGTGCACTTTTAAAACAATTGAGTGAAATGTTTAAGTGCTATAACTGGATTTATTTTGCCCCCTGTGTCTTGTCTGTATGTCCTGTATATGCATTCACTGCACCATTTTAATATACGTTAAAACGGAATGTCTACGGAATTGTACAAAGTACAGTACAGTATATAATGCAGAGATGTGGATGAAGATAATCTGATCTCCTGTGTGGAACTTACTTGAAAGGCCTTATGTGTCTAAATCCTATATTGGTACAGAATGTCATGTCGACAGAAGATATAGTTGCTTATAAAGTTAAAGTTCAATGTAAAGATTCTTGATGTTGACAGAGATATTAGCTAATACTACTGTAAAATTTACTTTACTGTCATACCATCTCCCTCTTCTGAGGATTTTTCTTTAATTTCTTCTTTGGTCAGTGTTTTAAAAAGTTGTATTGTCAATCCATCCCACTAGCTTTTGTAAGACTGCTATTATTTTCAGTTGACCCGAAAGCGCGTTTTGAACTTGCACGAGCACGTTGCAGGAAATGAGTGTACATGCACATAATAGGACTCGGGAGTTGTCCTTTTACACTTAAGAAAGATGGGTTAACTTTATTTTGATGCTGTGTTGTAATAAACGTTTGACAAGATGAGACTCCTTGTTGAGCTTTGTCAGCACTAGCAGTATTGGAATTTTATACATAATATTAGTCATTGATGATGGATACAAATTAATATACACACACATTATAGCACTAACATATTAACTCATTGAGTGCCTATCCCGAACTAGTTCGGCTTTATTATCGCATCCCAGAGTGCCAATCCCGAACTAGTTCGGCTTTTTAATAAAAAAAAACATTTTTTGAAAAAAAAAATGTTGTCCTCTGTTTACAGAGGACGATATTTGCCGATATTTGCTGATATTTACCATCCACTCCAATGCAATCCAGGATCTTTAGAGCTCATTTTCTGTTTTTGAGCGGTGGTCACAACGCTCCTATACGTGGCCGTGTGTGTGGGTCTGTCTGTCTGTCTGTTTGTCTGTCTGTCTGTCTCCGTGTCCGTAGCCTGCACTCCTGCAGTAACCTTTTCTGACCACACATGTTAAGGGAGGGGCGCTGTTGCACACACACACACACACACACACACACACACACACACACACACACACACACACACACACACCACCGCTCAGTTCACACGAGTGTGATTTTTTCTCCCATGCATGAGGTGTGCAAGGTTTAATCATGGCTAAGTTGACGAAAATCTAAATCTAAAATGCTTGGTAGCCAATAGCTAACTTCATCCTCTTCCTGTACATGCACAAAGGAAAGTGTTCTGGCAAGTCATGGCTCCAGGGCTTGGGCATGCATTACCAGCATATCTCTATTATTCTCTGGTCACTGGGCGCCCTCTAGTGGTGATAGGCTGGCATTAAATGAGTTAAGCTGGTTCACCATACCCGTTCACAACAACACCCCTCTATGGTCAGTGGAGTGTGGGGCAAGAGGAATTACTGACACATGACAATCCTCATCCACGTCGGTGGATGTCAATTAGTTAGTCTTAGTTAGTTTACCCGTGCGTGTGTGTGGGTGCGTGTGTGCGTGCCTGTGCGTGTGAGCTTTTGTACATTTACTCAAAATTTGAATACCGAACTTGTACTTGTACCAGACTACTTCTACAATAGGGAAGTGGTTCTCAACCTGTGGGTAGGGACCCCCAGGGAACCGAGTCAAACTAAATCTAATGCCTCAACCCCTACATTCCAACTTCCCCCAGTTCAAATCTTTTTGAGAACCACTGCAATAGGGTATTGATACTGTGAGGGGGTAGAAAGCGCGTTATCCTTTTTTTCCATTTTTCTGGTAATTATATTTATTTTCTTTTATTTCCCTATGTTCCTGTATAAATGTATTTGGTTTTGTGTTATTAACGCTGTTTTTCCCTGAACCAACTCCTCCTCTTGTGGGCATGTGTGACTTGAAGAGAGAACTGATAGGTAACTAGGCCCGACAGCTCGGCCAATATGGGCGAACTGATGTCATTGTAAGGGTGGCCCAACTCACATTAACTGCCAGTGTTTAAACTGGTACCCTTTCCTATAATCCTATGGCGCCACTAAGCTAAAACCTAAAAAATAAGAACACTTCCAACAATAAAACAGTACTTCAACCCCCCCCCCCTTTCTTATCGTATCGTTTCTTGGGACAATTAAAGTGCACTTAGCGTGTAGTTCCAGGCCTGTTACGGCCCTCAAATCGTAATAATATAGTTATTACGATAAATGAATATTGGGCAAGGAGCGCAGATTAGTGACTATAATTATTACTATAAACTAAGCAGATATCAAAAAATAAGCGGAATATCGATCACAGCAGGTGGGAATAGTGACTTCTACAGCAGGTAAGGATGGCACACACGGCAGCACGCAGCCAATCTTCGGTCATCTACTTCTTTAGTCCACCCATCTGTGAACACAGAGAAGACGCCAGTATCCTTGTCGCTACCAATATATAGCTCAACTCTAGGCCAGTGACTTCATCGACAGTGGTGTATAGGATTGGATACTCACAGCCAGGCAGGCTTGTGGCCTGCCGCTGCGAATATTTCGCACGACACCACAGTAGTCACACGGACCCCTCTCGTTGGCCGGGTAGACTGGTTCGGCTCGTCGGGACCCTCTCGCCGTCTCTGGATGGCCCGGACACTGCCTGGTAACGCTGACACCCGGATCGCCGTCTGGAATCCGCTGCGTCGTAAGGTAAAGTGCTACTTGGTCGTAGCACTGAAGTTCACTGAGGTTCAATAAGGTTCAGTTCAGTCACTGCATGACTTGCCCTGTGTCCGTCTCTCAGCTCGTCACAGTCGGGCACTCGAGTCACTTCCCTTCCCTCAGCCCGCTCCACACACACACGTCTGCACCCCTTGCTCGTCAACCCAGACTGACTCTGGCGCTCCTCTTAAAGGCCCGCCTCCCACTCTGCCAGCCGCCCATTGGCTGGTCATGACGTCAGTCCCCATACATTGGCCAGCAACGGCCTCGAGTTATCCTATCAGTTCGCATTCAGACTCACACATGGAAAGAGAGGGGGAGGTTTTAAAGGGAGACAACAGTATAGCATTATAACAAAAAGAAAACGTATTATACAAAATATACTAAACATGCTCAACAGAAAGAAATAATTGTAAAAATCAAACCTCGGTTCGAAGTGGAGCGGTGAATTTGAGCAGCTGTACCCTATGTGAGTGAGTGAGTGAGTGTAAACTGTGCCTGTGAGTGAGTGGTGAGTGTGCCTGGCCTGCACAAAACAGCGCCCCTCCTTTAACTAGTGTGTTGTGTGTGGCCACTCAAGGTATTGCCCAGGCTACGGACACGGCCAGCCAGCCAGCCAGCCACCCAGCCAGCCACCCAGCCACATACCCACGGATATACCTGTTCATTGGGAGCGCTTTCACCGCTCCAAAAACAACAATTATTAAAGGAAAGAAAAATAAAAAAGAGTAACGCTACTTCCACCCCCTCACATCATCACGAACCAATGAGCGCTTGGTCGAGCAGAGAGGCGGCCTTTATGAGTAGACTCTGGATCACTCTGCTGGCGAACGGCAAGGGAGAAGGACGTGTGAGCAGAGCGGACCGAATGATGTGAGCACAGCCGAAGGGCGAGACAAGCAGCCGGCTAGAAGTGCGAGCATGTGAACCGATTGAACTGAACTTAAAGTGTGCGAACGAGTACTTTGTACAGAGCGACACGATTGAATCCAGACAACGGAGTATCGGCGAGACCGGGCGGCGATCCGGGCCTACTCCAGTGAACCGAATCCAGGGAACCGACGGGGTCCAGTCCAGGCCATTCCAGCCAGACGAAAGAGGGGGTCCGCCGTGACTTCAGTGGTGCGCGCGCGTAATCCACGCAGCGGCAGCCACTCGGCTGCCCGGGTGTGAGTAGAGTTCTGTGCACCACTGTCATCTAGTCACCGACCTGTAGTTTGGCAATACCTTAAGAGAAAACGAAGATACTGGCCATTTGTTCTGTGTCCGCAGATTGGGACCAGACGACGTAGCTGTTACCGAGGATCGACTGGGTTCCTCTGCACGCACCGCACTGCTGTCTCTGTAATATATACCTGCTTAGAATATAGAATCAATTTGCTCTGCTTATTTCATTATTAATTCCATACCGCTTAGATAAATATTGTGCCTCGCTCTGCTATTGCTAAATAAGAATTGTGTAATTAATTAGTCCCTATTGCCACATATATATCTTTTAAGCCGTTATTTTGTATTTTAAAGTGGTTTATTATAACGGCTTAACCACCCAGCGCGCTAAAGCACTGTCGCACTTTAATTGAGTGTGAACGCTAAGGGAGGAGATTTGATATTGGTTTTATTGTTGGATTTTGTAGGTTTTTAGGTTAGAGGCGCCGTTAGGAGGGATAGGGTTTTATTTGATTTTTCTTTACTTATTGTGTTTTTATGGCGTATAGAAGCCCCCTGTATTAGATAATAAACTTTGTTATACTTTTCTATTGATGTGTCTTGGTCCAGTCTCTCAAGGGTTATATTGCTCTGGTACTTGCCCGTATACGAACCTGTGGTCCTTGGGTACAAAAGGCACTGTTTCTCCAGTGAGCCTTTTCCTCTTTTACAGAGGTGGCGTTGTCGGAAAGTTCTATGATTATATGGGGTATGCTAATGATAATATCTAAATAATACACTTTGACAAAAAGGTATAACTTCATTATTTATTGGCAGAAACTCAGTAATTACATTTGAAGGTTTGACAAGGGTACCAGTTTTAATACTGGCTGTTAATGTGAGTCGGGCCAGCCTTACAATACTTTTACTTCAAAATGTGAGTAGGTCTACTTGTTCCATCCAAGTGAGGAGAAAGATAAGCGACAGAGATGGAGACAGAGTGTATATCTTACTTGTGGCTTGTTCAGGCCCTGTGGGTCGTATGCACACGAGGGGGAATTCTCCAAACATGGCTACCATCACCTGGACCAGACTCAGAAGATCACACTCGGACTGATTGACAAAGAAAAGATAAGCTAAGACGAGATAGAAAAAACTGTTTATTTACCAAGTCAATGTTGTTAATAGAGATGCAAGATATTGACATTTTGGCTGATATCCAATAATATGCAGGGTCAAATCACCCGATACCGATATTTTACATTATTATACTATATTTATATTGGGCTCATGGCTGTTTTTTTGTTTTTTTGTTTGTTTTTTAATTTTCAAAAAATCATAGGGGGTGGTGCCATGGTGGGAGCTGGGGGGACCGTGATGGCCCAGGTCATATTTGAATAGAAAGTTCCACATGGAAGATAACAGAGCAGTTCAATCCGACTTCCTTCCTTGGTCACCATGGAAAAGTTGCCACAGTGTAACTGTCCATCTGCAGGGGGGCAATCATGTCAAAGGCTACTCTATCCGTTTGTCTTTCCTGTGGTTCCTGTGTAAATAAGCCATAAAGCTTACTAGGATCTCCTTTTAGTTGACCTTGTACCAGTAATTTGCGCTGTCATGAAACTACTTCTTCCTATTGCAAACTCTTCAATCAATCAATACATTTCAGAGACTGCCTGTGTGTGCGTGCGTGCATGCAGTGGTGTAAAGTAACTAGTAAGTATATTTACTAAGTATACTGTACTACAGCAGTTTTGAGATATTGTACTTTACTTGAGTATCCAATACTTTTACTTCTGCTCCACTTTATCTCGGATTCAATTGTTGACACCACTACATTTAGGTATTTGAACAATTTAGCCTACTACTTTGTAGTTTTTGTTTATTATGATTACAAAATACTTTAGCTATTAAGTATTTCGCTAAAGTATAAATAATCCGGCTATCAAGGCCATTTGAAAATAAATTATCTACAAATAAAGCTCACAATGAGTCCTCTGCTATTTTCAAAAGATGTTTGTGAATTCCAGGATTTTATGTATTGATACTTTTACTTCAAGGAGTAGTTCACCACTTTTCAACCTGTCTTCATAATAGGTCCTCACTAATGTTCATGATAAAATATTAAAAAAAAATTCTACTCAGCCCAAGTCTCCTAGGAGAGCTGTGGGAAGTTCAGAATCCATTGTCTTATGACATCATCATTTAAAAAAATAAAATTAAATTAATCAATATTTTTGAAAAAAAAAATTAGATTTTTATTATCGCGAGAACAATGACTTCCACTTTAAAATTGCAACTTTTCAGGAATAGAAAGCCTGCAGTTTCTATAAACTGGATTGGCAATCGATGATGTCACAAGACGATGGGTTTCTGACCTGCCCACAGCCCTCCTCTGAGAAATAAAAAAGAAAAGCTATTTTTGAGTGAGGACCAATTATATGAACATAGGTTGAAAAGTGGTGGAGTGCCCCTTTAAGTAAAACATTTGACGATTTGAGTAGGCTACTTTTCCCCACCACTGTGTGTGCTCGTATCAAAAACATTCACACAACAAAACCGGACGATCAGTGCGAATTAACATATTTGCCAGACCCATGAAATGGGTAGGCCTACATAAGCAAATGTCGGTCTGTCCGGGTTTTCTATATAAAGGGTATATATGATGATGACATGATGATGACATGCCTACAAAAGGCATGATGTCATAAATGATGATGACAGACAGGGGGTTGGCAGAACCGGGGTCTGGCACAACCAGGTTGACCGCCAGACCCTGGTTGTGCCAGAACCGGGGTCTGGCACAACCAGGTTGACCTGGTCTAGTTTTACATATATTTACCCTGGCTGGACGCATAATTGCTCCTTTGTGAGACTTGTAGCCTACTGTATATTCTGAAGATATGCCACACAGTCAAGAGCCCCTTAGTTTAAACCTTGTAGCATTTTAATTATAGGCACATTAAATGAAAGACTAATCCAACTCTGAAACACCAATTTAAATCAGTGAACAAGTAATTACAAACAATGCATATTTAATCTACTTTGATTAAAGTCGTGAAGACCAATTTTTATCATAGTCTTAACTTGACTAGAGCTGCTGCGCGCATTGGCGCCCTCTGTGTGCACCCCCGTTGATGCTTGTGCATCCTTTCTTGTTTACAAACATTGTCCTATGATGTTGGGCAACCACACTAACTAGAAAGATGCAATTGGAAATTGCAAGTGTGGTTGCCGGTGTGACTATATTCTGCAGAAAGTTAACTGTCATGTGAAGCTCGACCAATTGATTCCCTATTGATTCCTTCTCCCATTGATTCCCTATTGATTGCCATTCCCATTGATTCCATCAATTTCCAATGGCAGCGGAAAAGTTTATCTAGTGAATCTAGTGAAAATAAGGTTTCCCCAGAACTACAGTGTGTTTCCCTTTGGGCAACCACACTAACTAGAAATACTGTTCCTACGAAACAGTGTGGGCTCGCTGCTCCCTCATTGGCTAAAGGAGAATAACCTTACTATATATATGAGGGAGCAGCGTTCTTGGTGACATCACCAGTTGTGGGCTGGCCTTTCAGTGAGCCCAAAGGTTTCATGTGGTGTTGTTATTTATATCAGGTCGCACTTGTTGGTGGTGATGTCACCAAGAACGCTGTTCCTCATTGGCTAAAGACCCTGCCATTGTACTGTCTGCATTTCTTTTTCTTTGGACAATAAACTTGACCTATAAAGATTTGGTATAATATACTGGTCTCACCTTTCAGCAGCCCACAATAATTATAATAATAATAGTAACCTACTCTTCAGTATTCAGTATTTTCAGCCCAACCCAGCTGATTCGCTGCCCACAAGGAGCGTGTGAGCAATTAGGGGATCAAACCTGGGACAACCAGAGCCTCTGGTTCCCCAGGCGGGCTCCCTAACCATTCAGCTATGGCCGACCCTGGTTGAGGTTGTGAGCTTGTAGATTGGATTTCAATTTTCAAATAGCCGACGTAGGCTGTTATTGCTGTCGGAAGCTCTTTAAAGGTTACACCTGCACGCACACACTCACACACACACTGGAGGGGTGAGTCATGCCGGTCTTTGTTCTTCTGCTCTGTCTACGTCAGTCTGTGGATCACCTGTGCTACAGGAGCATGTGACCTCACCTTCCTCTAGAACTCTGTTACTCATCTTCATGGTGATCTTATTCTCTGAAAGGGTCTGTATTTCGTCACTCACCTGTTCCCCTTTATACCCTTTTTTCTGTTCTGTGTGTGTGTGTGTGTGTGTGTGTGTGTGTGTGTGTGTGTGTGTGTGTGTGTGTGTGTGTGTGTCGTCCGTAGCCTCTGTAACCGCTGGGCGACCGTCTGCTGTAGATGTTTGCAGAGAGCCGGCTGGAGAGCCATTGTTTTTAGCATAGCACTCACCAGCTGACCTCGCAACGACGTCGTCGTCTTCGCTGACCGGGAAGTCCTCTGTCTCTGGGTCAGTTACGGATTCACTCTTGGTCTGGGAAAACATCTGTTCTCTCGCCAGACGAGCAGTCGCAGATCCAGGATTGGGTTGTATGTCACCCGAGAGTAGCAGGAAAAAGTAAATACAGGACCCTCTGTCCATTCTGCCAACCGGGGGTTTGTTCTTTGTTGATATCAGCGTTCCAATGATAGTCAGTTTGCCGAAGCCGAGATGTTTAAGTTCCGACCCATCGTGGAGATAAAAATCACTGTGTGATTCCTCTCTGTCCCGCACATAATGTTGATATGAAATCCACATTAGGTGCGTTCCATGGTGAACTGAGGCACGAGTCGGTAAACCATAGGAGAAACATTAGAAAAGAAAGAAATATCCTTCCCATTGTCCCTGGATTGTAGCTTGGTGGGACGGAGCGAACGAAAGTGCGACCGTTCCTCCCGACTGCTGAATCACCCAGGGTTCTGGGGGCTTGGATTGGTCTAACTCATGTCGTCATCATTTGTGACATCATTTTTCTAACAAAAAGCCGACAGTACAAAGGCAAGGTCTTTAGCCAATGAGGAGCAGCGTTCTTGGTGACATCACCACCAACAAGTGCGACCTGATATAATAAAAACAACACCACATGAAACCTTTGGGCTCACTGAAAGGCCAGCCCACAACTGGTGATGTCACCAAGAACGCTGCTCCCCCATTTATATTGTAAGGTTATTCTCCTTTAGCCAATGAGGGAGCAGCGAGCCCACACTGTTTCATAGGAACAGTATTTCTAGTTAGTGTGGTTGCCCGAAGGGCAACACACTGTAGTTTTGGGGAAACTTTATTTCCACTAGATTCACAAGATAAACTTTTCCGCTGCCATTGGAAATTGATGGAATCAATGGGATAGGGAATCAATGGGATAGGGAATCGATAGGGAATCAATTGGTCGAGCTTCACATGACAGTTAACTTGCTGCAGAATATAATCACATCGGCAACACTTGCAATTTCCAATTGCATCTTTCTAGTTAGTGTGGTTGCCCAACAGGGCTCTACAGCACCGGCACCGGTCCATTATTGCTTTCCTCTCTCGCCGGCCAGGTTACCTCTCTTGCCCTCAATCTCTCTAACTCAGCTCCTTTCTGGCTTGGTTAAATGGTCGTCCCATAGCTTGACGACAAAGACCTAGGTGTAGATGTGATATTACGTTTTGTCAGATCATATATATATGATATTATATATATATATATATATATATATATATATATATACACTATGTATATATAATATATACATAGTTTGTCAACTCATATAGGACATCTACCGTCGTGTTTGCACTGCTCACTTCGCACAAGTGTGATTTTCTTTTAAATGTCAGTGCATGGCACAGGTGTTGTTTTCTGTCTCATTGGTACACATCAGATCTAGTGTGACAGTATGTTGTACACTTTGTGTGTATTTGTGCATGGAAGATGAGATAAGATAAACTTTATTCATCCCAGGGAGTTGCAAATCCCCTCGTTGCAGTTAATTCTTTTCACCTGCTGCGCAGTGGGGGAATATCTCTGCCAGGTTAGGCCTGTCTACCCAGGCCTGTAAAATTCATAGTAACCAATTGGAATGAAATGTGCTCAAACTGTCTGATATACGGATATAGAACCTATAGGCTAATGTCGGGTGGAAGGGCCGGCACCATGTAAAAAAAAAAGGGAAAAGAAATTTGGATTTGTTTACCTCCTGCACAAGGCATGCACTAACACAGACATGCACTCTGACAATAACAGACAGAACGATAGCTACGATCGTTCCAATACCAATAGTATCATCTGGCTTGCACGTAGTAGGTCTGGGGGGAGGTGACATCATAGGAGTTGACGTCATAGGAGGTGACGTCATTGGGGGTGTCGTCATTGGGGATGTCGTCATAGGGGATGACGTCATTGGGGGTGTCGTCATTGGGGGTGTCGTTATAGAAGGTGACGGCATTGGGGGTGACGTCATAGTGGGTGACGTCATAGGGGGTGACGTCATGGGGGCGACGTCATAGGGGGTGACGTCAAAGGAGGTGACGTCATAGGGGGTGTTGTCATTGGGGGTGACGTCATTGGGGTTGTCGTCGTTGGGGGAGACGCCATAGGGGGTGTCGTCATTGGGGGTGACGTCATAGGGGTGTCGGGGTGACGTCATTGGGGGTGACGGGGGTGACGTCACGGGGTGTCGTCATTGGGGGTGGTGCCGTGGTGGGAGCGGGGGGGACTGTGATGGCCCAGGTCATATTTGAATAGAAAGTTCCACTTTGATCTTTGAGTGAGCAACGATAGGTCCCCTCATGTTCCATACTGACATTTCCAATCAGCAGGGACGAGCTACGGTTGGCTTGCAGAGGTACAAAATCTACATCGGCCGGTTGGTCCAGTTGTCCTTTGGCGACGGAAAAGTGGTACGTTAGCTGTGTGTTCGCACCGCTCCACACGAGGTCATGCCATGGAAGATAACAGAGCAGTTCAATCTGACTTCCTTCTTTGGTCACCATGGAAAAGTTGCCACAGTGTAACGTTCCATTTGCAGGGGGGCAATCATGTTGTCTGTCTTTACAAGGAAAATATCCTGGAATCCCATTACACTTCTTCACCTTTTGTCTGAGAAATCCACAGCTCTGAACACAGAGTAACTCATCTTTGCGCCTTCTTGTTAATTCAACGCTGTAGTCCATTAGAATTTGGAACTCGTTGGTTAAATTTTCTCCAGTGTGAGAGGCATTGGTGAAATTATTCCACTTCATCTGGAACTCAGACGCGATGTTGATCAGAGTGCTTGGAACAATTTGTGAGTCTTCAAAGTCTTTCCCGAAAATCTTCAATGTGTCCTTTAGCTTATCATACAGAACATCCTCAATGGCATGATCCCCGAGAGAATCGATGAATTTATCAATTGGGTCTAGGAACGTGAGGTCACATTGCAGGCAGCTGCGCATCACCTGGAAGCAGCTGATCAGTGCCACGATTTTAACTAAGCTCTGAAAGGTGAAACACATCTCAATATAGTCTTATTTAGTTGTTTTTTACAAAAAGTCTATTGATTAGATGTTTTACCCATGGGTTAGGATATTTTGATTGATTGATTGATTGATTAGATTTTTCACCATGTCTCAAAATTCTTTATTTGACTAAATGACTCTTAATGACCCTCTTATTTATCTTAATCTGTGATGTCTTCACAGTGATGACATCGTTACATAGTACATTGGTTCTCAAAGTGGGTCAGGGGTCCTTGGGGAGGTTTCAGGGGGTGGGGTCCCTAGCTAGAACACATTAACACATTAACACATGTTAATATAGCATCACAATCCTTTTAACCACTGTATGCATCTTTTATACTTGGCTGGCTATTCAAAAATCACACCTAGGTTGAAGTGAGTGGTGCTATTTATGTTGTGATGACAGTGATGACATTGCTATCCTCAATCGTTGTTGGACGAACAATAAACTTGAGCCATTTGTTTCAAGCCAGGTTTCAGAATGTAGGCCAGATGTAAGCCAGGTTTCAGAATGTAGGCCAGATCTAGGCCAGATGTAAGCCAGGTTTCAGAATGTAGGCCAGATGTAAGCCAGGTTTCAGAGCCTACATCTGGCTCTGACATTTTTTGGAATTGGAAGTTTTTTACACAGGTCTATTGTGAGGTGAGGGGTGCTATTTATGAGTTAATTAGTGGGCTGCTTGTAATATAAATAGTAACAATACCAGCGCAGCTAGACTCTATCTAACTGCCATTGCTAACACACAAGGGCAGTGTGATATTGTCCGGCTATGCGAGGCTATTATCAAGCAGCAGCCTAGCCGGCCCCCTCTCACTGAGTTAATGACTCTCTGAATGGCAGAGACGAGAGAGTGCTGGAGGAACAGACTGAACGGAGTCGGAGATGCAGCGACTGTTGTTGCCACATCTGATTATTATTAAGCCACATTGACGTTGGACTTGTTTTTATGTAAAGTTGCTTATACAAAATTTGGTCAATATAATAATAATAATAATAACTATAATAATACAGTTCCTACAAAACAGTGTGGGCTCGCTCGTGACTATATTTTGCAGTGTGTTAACTGTCATGTGAAGCTCAACCAATACTCCAGCTAACACCACTCCCAGATGTTTTTCCGCCAATTGCACCTCATTGGCTAAGTGCCCTGCCTTTGTACTGTCTTGAACTTGTGGAACTTGTGGTAAATAAATAATAATGATGAAGATAACATAGTGTTCTCTCCTTTCAGGCGAGCCCACAACTAGAAAAGATATAATTGGACATTGCAAGTGTGGTTGCTGACGGTTGTTGACGTGACTATATTCTGCAGTAAGCTAACAGTCATGTGAAGCTCGACCAATTGATTCCCTATTGATTCCCTATCCCATTGATTCCCTATTGATTCCCATTCCCATTGATTCCATCAATTTCCAATGGCAGCTGTCCACCGGTCTCATCCCAGCTGCCCTAAAGCTGGCTGCCGTTACCCCCATTCTCAAAAAACCCGGACTTGACCCTGACACCCCTAACAACTATCGGCATATCTCAAATCTCCCCTTCATCTCCAAAATCCTGGAAAGAGCTGTTGCCTCTCAACTGAAATCACACCTGGACTCAAACAACCTCTACGAAACATTCCAATCCGGTTTCCGCTCAAATCACAGCACTGAAACAGCCCTCCTCAAAGTCACCAATGACATTCTCCTCTCCGCTGATAATGGTTTCCTTTCTATCCTCATCCTCCTCAACCTCTCTGCCGCTTTCGACACCATCAACCACTCCATCCTCATCTCCCGCCTCAAATCCTCCCTTGGAATAACCAACACTGCACTCTCCTGGTTAACATCATATCTCTCCGACCGTCACCAGTTTGTCTCCATAAACAACTGCCACTCCTCCACTGCCCCAGTCACCCACGGTGTCCCCCAGGGCTCTGTACTTGGTCCCCTCCTCTTCATCATTTACATACTACCACTTGGTCAGATCCTCTGTCACCACAACCTCCAATTTCACTGTTACGCAGATGATACTCAACTTTACCTCTCCACCAAAACTGTCACCGCTGCCACCCTCTCCACCCTCACCACCAGCCTTACAAAACTCAAAGAATGGATGCAAAAAAACTTTCTCAACAAATCAGAAATCCTCATCATCGGCCCAGATTCCCTCACCCGCCCCACCCAGAATTTCACTCTCAGTATTGACGGCTCCACTGTAACAACCTCCACTCACATCCGTAACCTTGGTGTCATATTTGACTCCACCCTCTCATTCCGCCCCCACATAAACCAGATCACCAAAACTGCCTTCTTTCACCTCAGGAACATTGCCCGCCTCCGACCTTCACTCACATTCACAGCTGCCGAAACACTCATCCACGCATTTGTCACATCCCGGATAGACTACTGCAACAGCATCCTCAACGGCACCACCGCCAAAATCCTCAGCAAACTACAGTATGTCCAAAACTCCGCCGCCCGCCTTCTCACCAGTACCCGCTCCAGAGACCACATCACTCCTGTCCTCCACGACCTACACTGGCTCCCTGTCAAACAACGAATCCTTTACAAAATCCTGCTAACCACCTACAAGGCACTCAATAACCTGGCTCCCTCCTACCTATCTGACCTTATTGATCCCTACGTCCCAACCCGATCCCTCAGGTCCAGTGAAGCCAACCTCCTGG
This sequence comes from Nannobrachium achirus, assembly GCF_963921795.1. Classification (NCBI taxonomy): domain Eukaryota; kingdom Metazoa; phylum Chordata; class Actinopteri; order Myctophiformes; family Myctophidae; genus Nannobrachium; species Nannobrachium achirus. The sequence goes on from NC_137820.1 coordinate 24,845,286, forward strand.
AGGTCCGCAAGGCCAAATACCGCACCTGGGGGGATAGGGCCTTCTCTGTCTCTGCCCCCACCCTCTGGTACGCTCTCCCCAACCACCTCAGAAGCGCTCCCTCCCTCCCCTCCTTCAAAGCCTCACTCAGTCAAAACCCACCTCTTCAGGATAGCCTACCCCAGCTGAGGTCTGGAAATTATGCCCCGAGTCCCTGACTGACTTTTAGCTTTTTAATTGTTCAATTTACTGTTTTTATTCTAATAAAGTTTTTTTTCCTTTGTTGTTAAGCGCTTTGGGTATTTAGAAAAGCGCTATATAAATCCAAGCTATTATTATTATTATTATTATTACCCCTGTTCCTACAAAACAGTGTGGGGTCTCTGCTCCCTCATTGGCTAAAGGAGAATAACATTACTATATAAATGAGGGAACAGCGTTCTTGGTGACATCACCAGTTGTGGGCTGGCCTTTCAGTGAGCCCAAAGGTTTCATGTGGTGTTGTTTTTATTATATCAGGTCGCACTTGTTGGTGGTGATGTCACCAAGAAGTTAAAGGTGATACACCATGCATTTAAAAAGTATTTATGTCATATTGTTTATGTCCCAAAAACGTTTTTCAAAAGGTTTGAGGCTAAATTACCACTCCTGAATAGAGAGCCTCTCATTTTTGAATGGCTCTCAGAGCATTTTCAGCTGCAGTACCACCTTTGGCCTGAACTGCGCCCTTGGTTGAGGTTGTGAGCTTGTATATCGGATTGCTATTTTCAAATAGCCGACGTAGGCTGTTATTGCTGTCGGCAGCTCTTTAAAGGTTACACCTGCACGCACACACTCACACACACACTGGAGGGGTGAGTCATGCCGGTCTTTGATCTTCTGCTCTGTCTACGTCAGTCTGTGGATCACCTGTGCTACAAGAGCACGCATGTGTCCTCACCTTCATCTCTCTCTATCTCTAACCCTTCTTTCTTTTCCATCTTCTTAAACAGTAACATTACTCATGTGAGATTTAGTCTCTGAGAAACTAAAATGAACACTGGGGATTTCACTTTGTAAATTTCACTTTTTCATCTCCTCCGGTTCTCATAAAAAATAAACAGCTGTCTTAATGAACATTTAATTTTATTTATTTCAGTACTTTCTCTCGCAGTTACATGCAATGCAATAATTTATTGCATTGCATTCTCTTGCTGAAACCCAAGAAGGTTGTTATGGAAGGTTGTTTGCCACGAGATATAGATCCCCGAATGAGGACGCACTGTGGGGTTTATCAGAGGAAACAAAAGTGTTTTCTAGAACTCTGTTACTCATCTTCATGGTGATCTTATTCTCTGAAAGGGTCTGTATTTCGTCACTCACCTGTTCCCCTTTATACCCTTTTTTTCTGTTCCGTGTGTGTGTCCTGTGATAGCTGCGGATGATGGGACGGAGCGGGTGTGCGACACGCTGCTCATGTGCATCATAACGGTACTGAACCAGGGACTGAGGAATGGAGGAGGCGTGGGGGACATTCTCAGGGGGGTCCACACGCCCGGATCCTCTGTCGCGTCGTCGTCCGTAGCCTCTGTAACCGCTGGGCGACCGTCTGCTGTAGATGTTTGCAGAGAGCCGGCTGGAGAGCCATTGTTTTTAGCATAGCACTCACCAGCTGACCTCGCAACGACGTCGTCGTCTTCGCTGACCGGGAAGTCCTCTGTCTCTGGGTCAGTTATGGATTCACTCTTGGTCTGGGAAAACATCTGTTCTCTCGCCAGACGAGCAGTCGCAGGTCCAGGATTGGGTTGTATGTCACCCGAGAGTAGCAGGAAAAAGTAAATACAGGACCCTCTGTCCATTCTGCCAACCGGGGGTTTGTTCTTTGTTGATATCAGCGTTCCAAGGATAGTCAGTTTGCCGAAGCCAAGATGTTTAAGTTCCGACCCATCGTGGAGCTAAAAATCACTGCGTGATTCCTCTCTGTCCCGCACATAATGTTGATATGAAATCCACATTAGGTGCGTTCCATGGTGAACTGAGGCATGAGTCGGTAAACCATAGGAGAAACATTATAAAAGAAAGAAAAATCCTTCCCATTGTCGCTGGATTGTAGCTTGGTGGGACAGAGTTAACAACTTCTGAATCACCCAGGGTTCTGGGGGCTTGGATTGGTCTAACTCATGTCGTCATCATTTGTGACATCATTTTTCTAACAAAAAGCGGGGCATAGGAGCGGTTTGCACCGCTCAAAAAAAAATAAGAACAAAAAAAAAGCCGACAGTACAAAGGCAAGGTCTTTAGCCTCACCACCAACAAGTGCGACCTGATATAATAAAAACAACACCACATGAAACCTTTGGGCTCACTGAAAGGCCAGCCCACAACTGGTGATGTCACCAAGAACGCTGCTCCCCCATTTATATTGTAAGGTTATTCTCCTTTAGCCAATGAGGGAGCAGCGAGCCCACACTGTTTCATAGGAACAGTATTTCTAGTTAGTGTGGTTGCCCAAAGGGCAACACACTGTTGTTTTGGGGAAACTTTATTTCCACTAGATTCACTAGATAAACTTTTCCGCTGCCATTGGAAATTGATGGAATCAATGGGATAGGGAATCAATGGGATAGGGAATCGATAGGAAATCAATTGGTCGAGCTTCACATGACAGTTAACTTTCTGCAGAATAGTCACATTGGCAACACTTGCAATTTCCAATTGCATCTTTCTAGTTAGTGTGGTTGCCCAACAGGGCTCTACATTATAGTCCTGATGTCCACACACTTCCCCTCTGCTCCAGGGCTCCACCATGGTCACCTTGTCCCATTAGGACAAGGTGACCCTCTTTTGGCTTCCTCTCCCAGCACCCCCACAGACAGATCCGCTATGGGCAGACAGGACACCCCCACAGGGTGCCTGATTAACCCTTTCTCCCCACAGGTGTCCCTGTCCTGACCTCGGCCCCGGCACCGGTCAAGTATTGCTTTCCTCTCTCGCCGGCCAGGTCGCTCTCCTCTGCCCTCAATCTCTCTAACTCAGCTCCTTTCTGGCTTGGTTAAACGGTCGTCCCATAGCTTGACGACAAAGACCTAGGTGTAGATGTGATATTAAGTTTTGTCAGATCATATACCGGTATATATATATGATATAAATACATAGTTTGTCAACTCATATAGGACATCTGCCGTCGTGTTTGCACTGCTCACTTCGCACGGGTGTGATTTTTTTAATGTCAGTGCATTGCACAGGTGTTGTTTTCTGTCTCATTGGTACACATATCAGATCTAGTGTGACAGTATTATGTTGTACACTTTGTGTGTATTTGTGCATGGAAGATGAGATAAGATAAACTTTATTCATCCCAGATTGAAAATGTGGTTAAAGACATGTCAGGCCTGGTAAAGTGTCCCTTTCTTGGGAATTCAGAATGAGTTTAACTGAGTTAGAAGTGAGTAAAAGCAACCGACCCAACCCGAAAAACCAGGATAATAAAAATATTGTGCCCCTCGCCCTGCATGGCAGTCTTTTTGGGGATTCAGAATATGGTCAGTTGGTCACCCTATGTCAGGTGGAAACCTTGTATGTGAAGCTCATGAAATGTTTGAGCCGTTTCTGCTGCACAAAGGGAGTCGCAAATCCCCTCGTTGCAGTTAATTTTTTCACCTGCTGTGCTGCTCTGCGCAGTGGGGGGGTATCTCTGCCAGGTCAGGCCTGTCTACCCAGGCCTGTACAATTCATAGTAACCAATTGGAATGAAATGTGCTCAAACTGTCTGATATACGGATATAGAACCTACATATAGGCTAATGTCGGGTGGAAGGGGACAGCACCATGTAAAAAAAAAGGGAAAAGAAATTTTTATTTGTTTACCTCCTGCACAAGGCAGGAGGTAAACAAATCCAGTCTGCATGCACCCCTATGGCGCGCGCACACGATCAGACCAGCAAAGTGTTTCTCAACCAGTAGACCACAGACCTGACCAGCGCATACATGCATGCACTAACACAGACATGCACTCTGACAATAACAGACAGAACGATAGCTACGATCGTTCCAATACCAAGAGTATAATCTGGCTTGCACGTAGTAGGTCTGGTAGTGGCTGGAGTGACGGTGGGGGGAGTCATAGCGGGTGTCGTCATCATAGGGGGTGACGTCATTGGGGGCGTCGTCATAGGAGGTGACGTCATAGGGGGTGTCGTCATCATAGGGGGTGACGTCATAGGGGATGTCGTCATCATAGGGGGTGACGTCATTGAGGGTGACGCCATAGGCGGTGTCGTCACAGGGGGTAACGTCATAGAGGGTGTCGTCATTGGTGGTGTCGTCATCATAGGAGGTGACGTCATAGGCGGTGTCGTCACAGGGGGTGGTGCTGTGGTGGGAGCGGGGGGGACCGTGATGGCCCAGGTCATATTTGAATAGAAAGTTCCACTTTGATCTTTGAGTGAGCAACGATAGGTCCCCTCATGTTCCATACTGACATTCCCAATCAGCAGGGACGAGCTACGGTTGGCTTGCAGAGGTACAAAATCTACATCGGCCGGCTGGTCCAATTGTCCTTTGGCGACGGAAAAGTGGTACGTTAGCTGTGTGTTCGCACCGCTCCACACGAGGTCATGCCATGGAAGATAACAGAGCAGTTCAATCCGACTTCCTTCATTGGTCACCATGGAAAATTTGCCACAGTGTAACTGTCCATTTGCAGAGGGGCAATCGTGTTGTCTTTCTTTACAAGCAGTATATCCTGGAACCCCACTACACTTCTTCACCTTTTGTCTGAGAAATCCGCAGCTCTGAACACAGAGTAACTCATCTTTGCGCCTTCTCAATAATTCAACGCTGTAGTCCATTAGAATATGGAACTCGTTGGTTAAATTTTCTCCAGCGTGAGAGGCATTGGTGAAATTATTCCACTTCATCTGGAACTCAGAAGCGATATTGAACATAGTTCTTGGAACAATTTGTGAGTCTTTAAAGTCTGTATAGAAAATTTTCTCCGTGTCATATAATTTCTGATACAGAACGCGCTCAATGTCATAATCCCCAAGAGAACCGATGAATTTCACAATTGGGTCTTTGAATGTGGGTTCACATTGCAGGCAGCCGCGGATCACCTGGAAGCAGCTGAACAGTGCCAAGATTTTAACTAAGCTCTGAAAGGTGAAACACATCTCAATATAGTCTTATCTTTATTCATTGATTAGATTTTTCACCCATGTCGGAAAATTTTAGATTTGACTAAATGACTCTTAATGACCCTCTTATTTATCTTAATCTGTGATGTCTTCACAGTGATGACATCGTTACATAGTACATTGGTTCTCAAAGTGGGTCAGGGGTCCTTGGGGAGGTTTCAGGGGGTGAGGTCCCTAGCTAGAAATGTGTTGATATAGCATCACAATCCTTTTAACCATTGTATCCATCTTTTATACTTGGCTGTCTATTCAAAAATCACACATAGGTTGAAGTGAGTGGTGCTATTTATGTTGTGATGTCATAGTGTTGACATGGCTATCCTCAATCGTTGTTGGATGTACAATAAACTTGAGCCATTTGTTTCAGAATGTAGGCCAGATCTAGGCCAGATGTAAGCCAGGTTTCAGAATGTAGGCCAGATGTAAGCCAGGTTTCAGAATGTTGGCCAGATGTAAGCCAGGTTTCATAATGTAGGCCAGATGTAAGCCAGGTTTCAGAGCCTACATCTGGCTCGGACATTTTTTGTAATTGGACGTTTTTTACACAGCTCTATTGTGAGGTGAGGGGTGCTATTTATGAGTTAATTAGTGGGCTGCTTGTAATATAAATAGTAACAATACCAGCGCAGCTAGCTAGACTCTATCTAACTGCCATTGCTAACACACAAGGGCAGTGTGTTATTGTCTGGCTATGCGAGGCTATTATCAAGTAGCATCCTAGCAGGCCCCCTCTCACTGAGTTAATGACTCTCTGACTGGCAGAGACGAGAGAGTGCTGGAGGAGCAGACTGAACAGAGTCGGAGATGCAGTGACTGTTGTTGCCACATCTGATTATTATTAAGCCACATTGACGTTGGGCTTGTTTTTATGTAAAGTTGCTTATAAAACAAGGTGCCGTCGGCGTGGCAAAGGATGTGATTCAAGCGCTTCATGGTCACGTGCCTTTCAGGGCAATTTCGGGACACTGTATTGGGTTTTGCGCTTCACACAAAACTAAAAATGTGGTCAATAATAATAAAATAACTAGAAAGATCATGCAATTGGAAATTGCAAGTGTGGTTGACGAGGTGACTATATTCAGCAGCAAGCTAATTGTCATGTGAAGCTCGACCAATTGATTCCCTATTGATTCCCACTCCCATTGATTCCCTATTGATTGCCATTCCCATTGATTCCATCAATTTCCAATGGCAGCGGAAACGTTTATCTAGTGAAAATAAAGTTTCCCCAGAACTACAGTGTGTTGCCCTTCGGGCAACCACACTAACTAGAAATACTGTTCCTACGAAACAGTGTGGGCTCGCTGCTCTCTCATTGGCTAAAGCAGAATAACCTTTTCAGTGAGCCCAAAGGTTTCATGTGGTGTTGTTGTTATTTATATCAGGTAGCACTTGTTGGTGGTGATGTCACCAAGAACTTTGCTCCTCATTGGCTACAGACCCTGCCTTTGTACCGTCTCCATTTCTTTTCTTTTTTTCTTTTTCTTTTGACAATAAACTTGACCTATAAAGATTTGGTATAATATACTGGTCTCACCTTTCAGCGAGCCCACAATAATAACAATAGTAATAACCTACTCTTCCCGCGAGGGAAATTCTGTATTTTCAGCCCAACCCAGCTGATTCGCTGCCCACAAGGAGCGTGTGAGCAATTAGGGGTTAAGAGTCTTGCTCAGGGGGACACATCGACATTGCCGGCAATGTCGAACCTGGGACAACCAGGGCCCCCCAGGCGGGCTCCATAACCATTCAGCTATGGCCGCCCTTGGTTGAGATTGTTAGCTTGTAGATCGGATCGCTATTTTCAAATAGCCGACGTAGGCTGTTATTGCTGTCGGCAGCTCTTTAAAGGTTACACCTGCACGCACACACTCACACACACACACTGGAGGGGTGAGTCATGCAGGTCTTTGTTCTTCTGCTCTGTCTACAGGAGCATGCATGTGACCTCACCTTCATCTCTCTCTCTCTCTCTCTAACCCTTCTTTCTTTTCCATCTTCTTAAACAGTAACATTACTCATGTGAGATTTAGTCTCTGAGAAACTAAAATTAAAATGAATGAAATGAAACTAAAATTTAATTTTATTCATTTCAGTACTTTCTCTCGCAGTTGCATGCAATGCAATAATTTATTGTTGCATTCTCTTGCTGAAACCCAAGAAGGTTGTTATGGAAGGTTGTTTGCCACGAGATATAGATCCCCGAATGAGGACTCACTGTGGGGTTTATCAGAGGAAACAAAAGTGTTTTCTAGAACTCTGTTACTCATCTTCATGGTATCTTATTCTCTGAAAGGGTCTGTATTTCGTCACTCACCTATTCCCCTTTATACCCTTTTTTCTGTTCCGTGTGTGTGTCCTGTGATAGCTGCGGATGACGGGACAGAGAGGGTGTGCGACACGCTGCTCATGTGCATCATAACGGTACTGAACCAGGGACTGAGGAATGGAGGAGGCGTGGGGGACATTCTCAGGGGGGTCCACACGCCCGGATCCTCTGTCGCGTCGTCGTCCGTAGCCTCTGTAACCGCTGGGCGACCGTCTGCTGTAGATGTTTGCAGAGAGCCGGCTGGAGAGCCATTGTTTTTAGCATAGCACTCACCAGCTGACCTCGCAACGACGTTGTCGTCTTCGCTGACCGGGAAGTCCTCTGTCTCTGGGTCAGCCACGGATTCACTCTTGGTCTGGGAAAACATCTGTTCTCTCGCCAGACGAGCGGTCGTTTGTCGAGTGATCGCGGGTCCAGGATTGGGTTGTATGTCACCCGAGAGTAGCAGGAAAAAGTAAATACAGGACCGTCTGTCCATTCTGCCAACCGGGGGTTTGTTCTTTGTTGATATCAGCGTTCCAAGGATAGTCAGTTTGCCGAAGCCGAGATTAAGTTCCGACCCATCGTGGAGATAAAAATCACTGTGTGATTCCTCTCTGTCCCGCACATAATGTTGATATGAAATCCACATTAGGTGCGTTCCATGGTGAACTGAGGCACGAGTCGGTAAACCATAGGAGAAACATTAGAAAAGAAAGAAATATCCTTCCCATTGTCGCTGGATTGTAGCTTGGTGGGACGGAGTGAACGAAAGTGTGACCGTCCATCCCGACTGCTGAATCACCCAGGGTTCTGGGGGCTTGGATTGGTCTAACTCATGTCGTCATCATTTGTGACATCATTTTTCTAACAAAAAGCGGGGCATAGGAGCGGTTTGCACCGCTCAAAAAAAAATAAGGACAAAAAAAAAGCCAACAGTACAAAGGCAAGGTCTTTAGCCAATGAGGAGCAGCGTTCTTGGTGACATCACCACCAACAAGTGCGACCTGATATAATAAAAACAACACCACATGAAACCTTTGGGCTCACTGAAAGGCCAGCGCACAACTGGTGATGTCACCAAGAACGCTGCTCCCCCATTTATATTGTAAGGTTATTCTCCTTTAGCCAATGAGGGAGCAGCGAGCCCACACTGTTTCATAGGAACAGTATTTGCCCGAAGGGCAACACACTGTTGTTTTGGGGAAACTTTATTTCCACTAGATTCACTAGATAAACTTTTCCGCTGCCATTGGAAATTGATGGAATCAATGGGATAGGGAATCAATGGGATAGGGAATCGATAGGGAATCAATTGGTCGAGCTTCACATGACAGTTAACTTGCTGCAGAATATAGTCACATCGGCAACACTTGCAATTTCCAATTGCATCTTTCTAGTTAGTGTGGTTGCCCAACAGGGCTCTACAGCACCGGCACCGGTCCATTATTGCTTTCCTCTCTCGCCGGCCAGGTTCCCTCTCTTGCCCTCAATCTCTCTAACTCAGCTCCTTTCTGGCTTGGTTAAACGGTCGTCCCATAGCTTGACGACAAAGACCTAGGTGTAGATGTGATATTAAGTTTTGTCAGATTTTGTATGATATTATATCATATATATATATATATATATATATATATATATATATACTATGTTTATATAATATATACATAGTTTGTCAAATCATATAGGACATCTGCCGTCGTGTTTGCACTGCTCACTTCGCACAAGTGTGATTTTCTTTTAAATGTCAGTGCATGGCACAGGTGTTGTTTTCTGTCTCATTGGTACGCATATCAGATCTAGAGTGACAGTATGTTGTACACTTTGTGTGTATTTGTGCATGGAAGATGAGATAAGATAAACTTTATTCATCCCAGATTGAAAATGTGGTTAAAGACATGTCAGGCCTGGTAAAGTGTCCTTTTTTTGGGAATTCAGAATATGTGTTAGACTGAGTTAGAAGCGAGTAAAAGCAACCAACCCAACCCGAAAAACCAGGCAGTCTTTTTGGGGATTTAGAATATGGTCAGTTGGTCACCCTATGTCAGGTGGAAACCTTGTATGTCAAGCTCTTGAATTTACAATGCTTGAGCCGTTTCTGCTGCACAAAGGGAGTTGCAAATCCCCTCGTTGCAGTTAATTGTTTTCACCTGCTGTGCTGCTCTGCGCAGTGGGGGAATATCTCTGCCAGGTTAGGCCTGTCTACCCAGGCCTGTAAAATTCATAGTAACCAATTGGAATGAAATGTGCTCAAACTGTCTGATATACGGATATATAACCTATAGGCTAATGTCGGGTGGAAGGGCCGGCACCATGTAAAAAAAAAAAGGGAAAAGAAATTTGGATTTGTTTACCTCCTGCACAAGGCAGGAGGTAAACAAATCCAGTCTGCATGCACCCCTATGGCACGCGCACACGATCAGACCAGCAAAGTGTTTCTCAACCAGTAGACAGCAGACCTGACCAGCGCATACATGCATGCACTAACACAGACATGCACTCTGACAATAACAGACAGAACGATAGCTACGATCGTTCCAATACCAATAGTATCATCTGGCTTGCACGTAGTAGGTCTGGTAGTGGCTGGAGTGATGGTGGGGGGAGGTGACGTCATAGGAAGTGACGTCATAGGAGGTGACGTCATTGGGGGTGTAGTCATTGGGGATGTCGTCATTGGGGATGTCGTCATTGGGGGTGTCGTCATTGGGGGTGTCGTTATAGGGGGTGACGTCATAGGGGGTGACGTCAAAGGAGGTGACGTCATAGGGGGTGACGTCATTGGGGGTGACGGGGGTGACGTCAAAGGGGGTGTCATCATAGGAGGTGACGTCATAGGCGGTGTCGTCACAGGGGGTGTCGTCATTGGGGGTGGTGCTGTGGTGGGAGCGGGGGGGACCGTGATGGCCCAGGTCATATTTGAATAGAAAGTTCCACTTTGATCTTTGAGTGAGCAACGATAGGTCCCCTCATGTTCCATACTGACATTCCCAATCAGCAGGGACGAGCTACGGTTGGCTTGCAGAGGTACAAAATCTACATCGGCCGGCTGGTCCAATTGTCCTTTGGCGACGGAAAAGTGGTACGTTAGCTGTGTGTTCGCACCGCTCCACACGAGGTCATGCCATGGAAGATAACAGAGCAGTTCAATCCGACTTCCTTCATTGGTCACCATGGAAAATTTGCCACAGTGTAACTGTCCATTTGCAGAGGGGCAATCGTGTTGTCTTTCTTTACAAGCAGTATATCCTGGAACCCCACTACACTTCTTCACCTTTTGTCTGAGAAATCCGCAGCTCTGAACACAGAGTAACTCATCTTTGCGCCTTCTCAATAATTCAACGCTGTAGTCCATTAGAATATGGAACTCGTTGGTTAAATTTTCTCCAGCGTGAGAGGCATTGGTGAAATTATTCCACTTCATCTGGAACTCAGAAGCGATATTGAACATAGTTCTTGGAACAATTTGTGAGTCTTTAAAGTCTGTATAGAAAATTTTCTCCGTGTCATATAATTTCTGATACAGAACGCGCTCAATGTCATAATCCCCAAGAGAACCGATGAATTTCACAATTGGGTCTTTGAATGTGGGTTCACATTGCAGGCAGCCGCGGATCACCTGGAAGCAGCTGAACAGTGCCAAGATTTTAACTAAGCTCTGAAAGGTGAAACACATCTCAATATAGTCTTATCTTTATTCATTGATTAGATTTTTCACCCATGTCGGAAAATTTTAGATTTGACTAAATGACTCTTAATGACCCTCTTATTTATCTTAATCTGTGATGTCTTCACAGTGATGACATCGTTACATAGTACATTGGTTCTCAAAGTGGGTCAGGGGTCCTTGGGGAGGTTTCAGGGGGTGAGGTCCCTAGCTAGAAATGTGTTGATATAGCATCACAATCCTTTTAACCATTGTATCCATCTTTTATACTTGGCTGTCTATTCAAAAATCACACATAGGTTGAAGTGAGTGGTGCTATTTATGTTGTGATGTCATAGTGTTGACATGGCTATCCTCAATCATTGTTGGATGTACAATAAACTTGAGCCATTTGTTTCAGAATGTAGGCCAGATCTAGGCCAGATGTAAGCCAGGTTTCAGAATGTAGGCCAGATGTAAGCCAGGTTTCAGAATGTAGGCCAGATGTAAGCCAGGTTTCAGAATGTAGGCCAGATGTAAGCCAGGTTTCAGAGCCTACATCTGGCTCGGACATTTTTTGGAATTGGACGTTTTTTACACAGCTCTATTGTGAGGTGAGGGGTGCTATTTATGAGTTAATTAGTGGGCTGCTTGTAATATAAATAGTAACAATACCAGCGCAGCTAGCTAGACTCTATCTAACTGCCATTGCTAACACACAAGGGCAGTGTGTTATTGTCTGGCTATGCGAGGCTATTATCAAGCAGCATCCTAGCAGGCCCCCTCTCACTGAGTTAATGACTCTCTGACTGGCAGAGACGAGAGAGTGCTGGAGGAGCAGACTGAACAGAGTCGGAGATGCAGTGACTGTTGTTGCCACATCTGATTATTATTAAGCCACATTGACGTTGGGCTTGTTTTTATGTAAAGTTGCTTATAAAACAAGGTGCCGTCGGCGTGGCAAAGGATGTGATTCAAGCGCTTCATGGTCACGTGCCTTTCAGGGCAATTTCGGGACACTGTATTGGGTTTTGCGCTTCACACAAAACTAAAAATGTGGTCAATAATAATAAAATAACTAGAAAGATCATGCAATTGGAAATTGCAAGTGTGGTTGCCGAGGTGACTATATTCAGCAGCAAGCTAATTGTCATGTGAAGCTCGACCAATTGATTCCCTATTGATTCCCACTCCCATTGATTCCCTATTGATTGCCATTCCCATTGATTCCATCAATTTCCAATGGCAGCGGAAACGTTTATCTAGTGAAAATAAAGTTTCCCCAGAACTACAGTGTGTTGCCCTTCGGGCAACCACACTAACTAGAAATACTGTTCCTACGAAACAGTGTGGGCTCGCTGCTCTCTCATTGGCTAAAGCAGAATAACCTTTTCAGTGAGCCCAAAGGTTTCATGTGGTGTTGTTGTTATTTATATCAGGTCGCACTTGTTGGTGGTGATGTCACCAAGAACTTTGCTCCTCATTGGCTACAGACCCTGCCTTTGTACCGTCTCCATTTCTTTTCTTTTTTTCTTTTTCTTTTGACAATAAACTTGACCTATAAAGATTTGGTATAATATACTGGTCTCACCTTTCAGCGAGCCCACAATAATAACAATAGTAATAACCTACTCTTCCCGCGAGGGAAATTCTGTATTTTCAGCCCAACCCAGCTGATTCGCTGCCCACAAGGAGCGTGTGAGCAATTAGGGGTTAAGAGTCTTGCTCAGGGGGACACATCGACATTGCCGGCAATGTCGAACCTGGGACAACCAGGGCCCCCCAGGCGGGCTCCATAACCATTCAGCTATGGCCGCCCTTGGTTGAGATTGTTAGCTTGTAGATCGGATCGCTATTTTCAAATAGCCGACGTAGGCTGTTATTGCTGTCGGCAGCTCTTTAAAGGTTACACCTGCACGCACACACTCACACACACTCACTGGAGGGGTGAGTCATGCAGGTCTTTGTTCTTCTGCTCTGTCTACAGGAGCATGCATGTGACCTCACCTTCATCTCTCTCTCTCTCTCTCTAACCCTTCTTTCTTTTCCATCTTCTTAAACAGTAACATTACTCATGTGAGATTTAGTCTCTGAGAAACTAAAATTAAAATGAATGAAATGAAACTAAAATTTAATTTTATTCATTTCAGTACTTTCTCTCGCAGTTGCATGCAATGCAATAATTTATTGTTGCATTCTCTTGCTGAAACCCAAGAAGGTTGTTATGGAAGGTTGTTTGCCACGAGATATAGATCCCCGAATGAGGACTCACTGTGGGGTTTATCAGAGGAAACAAAAGTGTTTTCTAGAACTCTGTTACTCATCTTCATGGTATCTTATTCTCTGAAAGGGTCTGTATTTCGTCACTCACCTATTCCCCTTTATACCCTTTTTTCTGTTCCGTGTGTGTGTCCTGTGATAGCTGCGGATGACGGGACAGAGAGGGTGTGCGACACGCTGCTCATGTGCATCATAACGGTACTGAACCAGGGACTGAGGAATGGAGGAGGCGTGGGGGACATTCTCAGGGGGGTCCACACGCCCGGATCCTCTGTCGCGTCGTCGTCCGTAGCCTCTGTAACCGCTGGGCGACCGTCTGCTGTAGATGTTTGCAGAGAGCCGGCTGGAGAGCCATTGTTTTTAGCATAGCACTCACCAGCTGACCTCGCAACGACGTTGTCGTCTTCGCTGACCGGGAAGTCCTCTGTCTCTGGGTCAGCCACGGATTCACTCTTGGTCTGGGAAAACATCTGTTCTCTCGCCAGACGAGCGGTCGTTTGTCGAGTGATCGCGGGTCCAGGATTGGGTTGTATGTCACCCGAGAGTAGCAGGAAAAAGTAAATACAGGACCGTCTGTCCATTCTGCCAACCGGGGGTTTGTTCTTTGTTGATATCAGCGTTCCAAGGATAGTCAGTTTGCCGAAGCCGAGATTAAGTTCCGACCCATCGTGGAGATAAAAATCACTGTGTGATTCCTCTCCCGCACATAATGTTGATATGAAATCCACATTAGGTGCGTTCCATGGTGAACTGAGGCACGAGTCGGTAAACCATAGGAGAAACATTAGAAAAGAAAGAAATATCCTTCCCATTGTCGCTGGATTGTAGCTTGGTGGGACGGAGTGAACGAAAGTGTGACCGTCCATCCCGACTGCTGAATCACCCAGGGTTCTGGGGGCTTGGATTGGTCTAACTCATGTCGTCATCATTTGTGACATCATTTTTCTAACAAAAAGCGGGGCATAGGAGCGGTTTGCACCGCTCAAAAAAAAATAAGGACAAAAAAAAAGCCAACAGTACAAAGGCAAGGTCTTTAGCCAATGAGGAGCAGCGTTCTTGGTGACATCACCACCAACAAGTGCGACCTGATATAATAAAAACAACACCACATGAAACCTTTGGGCTCACTGAAAGGCCAGCGCACAACTGGTGATGTCACCAAGAACGCTGCTCCCCCATTTATATTGTAAGGTTATTCTCCTTTAGCCAATGAGGGAGCAGCGAGCCCACACTGTTTCATAGGAACAGTATTTGCCCGAAGGGCAACACACTGTTGTTTTGGGGAAACTTTATTTCCACTAGATTCACTAGATAAACTTTTCCGCTGCCATTGGAAATTGATGGAATCAATGGGATAGGGAATCAATGGGATAGGGAATCGATAGGGAATCAATTGGTCGAGCTTCACATGACAGTTAACTTGCTGCAGAATATAGTCACATCGGCAACACTTGCAATTTCCAATTGCATCTTTCTAGTTAGTGTGGTTGCCCAACAGGGCTCTACAGCACCGGCACCGGTCCATTATTGCTTTCCTCTCTCGCCGGCCAGGTTCCCTCTCTTGCCCTCAATCTCTCTAACTCAGCTCCTTTCTGGCTTGGTTAAACGGTCGTCCCATAGCTTGACGACAAAGACCTAGGTGTAGATGTGATATTAAGTTTTGTCAGATTTTGTATGATATTATATCATATATATATATATATATATATATATATATATATATATATATATACTATGTTTATATAATATATACATAGTTTGTCAAATCATATAGGACATCTGCCGTCGTGTTTGCACTGCTCACTTCGCACAAGTGTGATTTTCTTTTAAATGTCAGTGCATGGCACAGGTGTTGTTTTCTGTCTCATTGGTACGCATATCAGATCTAGAGTGACAGTATGTTGTACACTTTGTGTGTATTTGTGCATGGAAGATGAGATAAGATAAACTTTATTCATCCCAGATTGAAAATGTGGTTAAAGACATGTCAGGCCTGGTAAAGTGTCCTTTTTTTGGGAATTCAGAATATGTGTTAGACTGAGTTAGAAGCGAGTAAAAGCAACCAACCCAACCCGAAAAACCAGGCAGTCTTTTTGGGGATTTAGAATATGGTCAGTTGGTCACCCTATGTCAGGTGGAAACCTTGTATGTCAAGCTCTTGAATTTACAATGCTTGAGCCGTTTCTGCTGCACAAAGGGAGTTGCAAATCCCCTCGTTGCAGTTAATTGTTTTCACCTGCTGTGCTGCTCTGCGCAGTGGGGGAATATCTCTGCCAGGTTAGGCCTGTCTACCCAGGCCTGTAAAATTCATAGTAACCAATTGGAATGAAATGTGCTCAAACTGTCTGATATACGGATATATAACCTATAGGCTAATGTCGGGTGGAAGGGCCGGCACCATGTAAAAAAAAAAAGGGAAAAGAAATTTGGATTTGTTTACCTCCTGCACAAGGCAGGAGGTAAACAAATCCAGTCTGCATGCACCCCTATGGCACGCGCACACGATCAGACCAGCAAAGTGTTTCTCAACCAGTAGACAGCAGACCTGACCAGCGCATACATGCATGCACTAACACAGACATGCACTCTGACAATAACAGACAGAACGATAGCTACGATCGTTCCAATACCAATAGTATCATCTGGCTTGCACGTAGTAGGTCTGGTAGTGGCTGGAGTGATGGTGGGGGGAGGTGACGTCATAGGAAGTGACGTCATAGGAGGTGACGTCATTGGGGGTGTAGTCATTGGGGATGTCGTCATTGGGGATGTCGTCATTGGGGGTGTCGTCATTGGGGGTGTCGTTATAGGGGGTGACGTCATAGGGGGTGACGTCAAAGGAGGTGACGTCATAGGGGGTGACGTCATTGGGGGTGACGGGGGTGACGTCAAAGGGGGTGTCGTCATCGGGGGTGACGTCATAGGCGGTGTCGTCACAGGGGGTGACGTCATTGGGGGTGGTGCCGTGGTGGGAGCGGGGGGGACCGTGATGGCCCAGGTCATATTTGAATAGAAAGTTCCACTTTGATCTTTGAGTGAGCAACGATAGGTCCCCTCATGTTCCATACTGACATTTCCAATCAGCAGGGACGAGCTACGGTTGGCTTGCAGAGGTACAAAATCTACATCGGCCGGTTGGTCCAGTTGTCCTTTGGCGACGGAAAAGTGGTACGTTAGCTGTGTGTTCGCACCGCTCCACACAAGGTCATGCCATGGAAGATAACAGAGCAGTTCAATCCGACTTCCTTCCTTGGTCACCATGGAAAAGTTGCCACAGTGTAACGTTCCATTTGCAGGGGGGCAATCATGTTGTCTTTCTTTACAAGGAAAATATCCTGGAATCCCATTACACTTTTTCACCTTTTGTCTGAGAAATCCACAGCTCTGAACACAGAGTAACTCATCTTTGCGCCTTCTCGTTAATTCAACGCTGTAGTCCATTAGAATTTGGAACTCGTTGGTTAAATTATCTCCAGTGTGAGAGGCATTGGTGAAATTATTCCACTTCATCTGGAACTCAGACGCGATGTTGATCAGAGTGCTTGGAACAATTTGTGAGTCTTCAAAGTCTTTCCCGAAAATCTTCAATGTGTCCTCTACCTTATCATACAGAACATCCTCAATGGCATGATCCCCGAGAGAATCGATGAATTTCACAATTGGTTCTAGGAACGTGGGTTCACATTGCAGGCAGCCGCGGATCACCTGGAAGCAGCTGATCAGTGCCAAGATTTTAACTAAGCTCTGAAAGGTGAAACACATCTCAATATAGTCTTATTTAGTTGTTTTTTACAAAAAGTCTATTGATTAGATGTTTTACCCATGGGTTAGGATATTTTGATTGATTGATTGATTGATTGATTAGATTTTTCACCATGTCTCAAAATGCTTGATTTGACTAAATGACTTTTAATGACCCTCTTATTTATCTTAATCTGTGATGTCTTCACAGTGATGACATCGTTACATAGTACATTGGTTCTCAAAGTGGGTCAGGGGTCCTTGGGGAGGTTTCAGAGGGTGGGGTCCCTAGCTAGAACACATTAACACATGTTAATATAGCATCACAATCCTTTTAACCACTGTATGCATCTTTTATACTTGGCTGGCTATTCAAAAATCACACCTAGGTTGAAGTGAGTGGTGCTATTTATGTTGTGATGACAGTGATGACATTGCTATCCTCAATCGTTGTTGGACGAACAATAAACTTGAGCCATTTGTTTCAAGCCAGGTTTCAGAATGTAGGCCAGATGTAAGCCAGGTTTCAGAATGTAGGCCAGATCTAGGCCAGATGTAAGCCAGGTTTCAGAATGTAGGCCAGATGTAAGCCAGGTTTCAGAGCCTACATCTGGCTCTGACATTTTTTGGAATTGGAAGTTTTTTACACAGGTCTATTGTGAGGTGAGGGGTGCTATTTATGAGTTAATTAGTGGGCTGCTTGTAATATAAATAGTAACAATACCAGCGCAGCTAGACTCTATCTAACTGCCATTGCTAACACACAAGGGCAGTGTGATATTGTCCGGCTATGCGAGGCTATTATCAAGCAGCAGCCTAGCCGGCCCCCTCTCACTGAGTTAATGACTCTCTGAATGGCAGAGACGAGAGAGTGCTGGAGGAACAGACTGAACGGAGTCGGAGATGCAGCGACTGTTGTTGCCACATCTGATTATTATTAAGCCACATTGACGTTGGACTTGTTTTTATGTAAAGTTGCTTATACAAAATTTGGTCAATATAATAATAATAATAATAACTATAATAATACAGTTCCTACAAAACAGTGTGGGCTCGCTCGTGACTATATTTTGCAGTGTGTTAACTGTCATGTGAAGCTCAACCAATACTCCAGCTAACACCACTCCCAGATGTTTTTCCGCCAATTGCACCTCATTGGCTAAGTGCCCTGCCTTTGTACTGTCTTGAACTTGTGGAACTTGTGGTAAATAAATAATAATGATGAAGATAACATAGTGTTCTCTCCTTTCAGGCGAGCCCACAACTAGAAAAGATATAATTGGAAATTGCAAGTGTGGTTGCTGACGGTTGTTGACGTGACTATATTCTGCAGTAAGCTAACAGTCATGTGAAGCTCGACCAATTGATTCCCTATTGATTCCCTATCCCATTGATTCCCTATTGATTCCCATTCCCATTGATTCCATCAATTTCCAATGGCAGCTGTCCACCGGTCTCATCCCAGCTGCCCTAAAGCTGGCTGCCGTTACCCCCATTCTCAAAAAACCCGGACTTGACCCTGACACCCCTAACAACTATCGGCATATCTCAAATCTCCCCTTCATCTCCAAAATCCTGGAAAGAGCTGTTGCCTCTCAACTGAAATCACACCTGGACTCAAACAACCTCTACGAAACATTCCAATCCGGTTTCCGCTCAAATCACAGCACTGAAACAGCCCTCCTCAAAGTCACCAATGACATTCTCCTCTCCGCTGATAATGGTTTCCTTTCTATCCTCATCCTCCTCAACCTCTCTGCCGCTTTCGACACCATCAACCACTCCATCCTCATCTCCCGCCTCAAATCCTCCCTTGGAATAACCAACACTGCACTCTCCTGGTTAACATCATATCTCTCCGACCGTCACCAGTTTGTCTCCATAAACAACTGCCACTCCTCCACTGCCCCAGTCACCCACGGTGTCCCCCAGGGCTCTGTACTTGGTCCCCTCCTCTTCATCATTTACATACTACCACTTGGTCAGATCCTCTGTCACCACAACCTCCAATTTCACTGTTACGCAGATGATACTCAACTTTACCTCTCCACCAAAACTGTCACCGCTGCCACCCTCTCCACCCTCACCACCAGCCTTACAAAACTCAAAGAATGGATGCAAAAAAACTTTCTCAACAAATCAGAAATCCTCATCATCGGCCCAGATTCCCTCACCCGCCCCACCCAGAATTTCACTCTCAGTATTGACGGCTCCACTGTAACAACCTCCACTCACATCCGTAACCTTGGTGTCATATTTGACTCCACCCTCTCATTCCGCCCCCACATAAACCAGATCACCAAAACTGCCTTCTTTCACCTCAGGAACATTGCCCGCCTCCGACCTTCACTCACATTCACAGCTGCCGAAACACTCATCCACGCATTTGTCACATCCCGGATAGACTACTGCAACAGCATCCTCAACGGCACCACCGCCAAAATCCTCAGCAAACTACAGTATGTCCAAAACTCCGCCGCCCGCCTTCTCACCAGTACCCGCTCCAGAGACCACATCACTCCTGTCCTCCACGACCTACACTGGCTCCCTGTCAAACAACGAATCCTTTACAAAATCCTGCTAACCACCTACAAGGCACTCAATAACCTGGCTCCCTCCTACCTATCTGACCTTATTGATCCCTACGTCCCAACCCGATCCCTCAGGTCCAGTGAAGCCAACCTCCTGGAGGTCCGCAAGGCCAAATACCGCACCTGGGGGGATAGGGCCTTCTCTGTCTCTGTCTCTGCCCCCACCCTCTGGTACGCTCTCCCCAACCACCTCAGAAGCGCTCCCTCCCTCCCCTCCTTCAAAGCCTCACTCAGTCAAAACCCACCTCTTCAGGATAGCCTACCCCAGCTGAGGTCTGGAAATTATGCCCCGAGTCCCTGACTGACTTTTAGCTTTTTAATTGTTCAATTTACTGTTTTTATTCTAATAAAGTTTTTTTTCCTTTGTTGTTAACTCATTGAGTGCCTATCCCGAATTAGTTCGGGATATATGATCGTATCACAGGGTGCCTATCCCGAACAAGTTCGGGATAAAAAAAAAATAAAAAAAAAAATTTTTTTTTTTTTGAAAAATTTTTTTTTGATTTTTTTTTTTTTTTTTTTTGGACCCCATCAAATCTGGTGAACATGATTTCAATCGCGATTTTGCATGTTCCACCCCCATACAACCCCATCTAACATACAGGGCAGCCATTTTTGTTTACATTACATGTAAAACATAAGGGCGATTATCTCAAGAATGCCTGAACGGATTTCCAATCGGATTTTTTTGTTTGAAAGCTGTGAACAAACTGCACAAATCCACTCCAATGCAATCCAGGATTGCATTGGATTTTTCAGAGCTCATTCTTCTCTGTTTTTTTCCCATGCATGAGGTGTGCAAGGTTTAATCATGGCTAAGTTGACGAAAATAAGGCTTCTAAAATGCTTGGTAGCCAATAGCTAACTTCAAGCTAACTTCATCCTCTTCCTGTACATGCAGTCATGCACAAAGGAAAGTGTTCAGGCAAGTCATGGCTGCAGGGCTTCTGCATATACCAGCATATCTCTATGGGATTTTCTCTGGCCACTGGGCGCCCTCTAGTGGTGAAAGGGGTGGCACTAAATGAGTTAAGCGCTTTGGGTATTTAGAAAAGCGCTATATAAATCCAAGCTATTATTATTATTATTATTATTACCCCTGTTCCTACAAAACAGTGTGGGGTCTCTGCTCCCTCATTGGCTAAAGGAGAATAACATTACTATATAAATGAGGGAACAGCGTTCTTGGTGACATCACCAGTTGTGGGCTGGCCTTTCAGTGAGCCCAAAGGTTTCATGTGGTGTTGTTTTTATTATATCAGGTCGCACTTGTTGGTGGTGATGTCACCAAGAAGTTAAAGGTGATACACCATGCATTTAAAAAGTATTTATGTCATATTGTTTATGTCCCAAAAACGTTTTTCAAAAGGTTTGAGGCTAAATTACCACTCCTGAATAGAGAGCCTCTCATTTTTGAATGGCTCTCAGAGCATTTTCAGCTGCAGTACCACCTTTGGCCTGAACTGCGCCCTTGGTTGAGGTTGTGAGCTTGTATATCGGATTGCTATTTTCAAATAGCCGACGTAGGCTGTTATTGCTGTCGGCAGCTCTTTAAAGGTTACACCTGCACGCACACACTCACACACACACTGGAGGGGTGAGTCATGCCGGTCTTTGATCTTCTGCTCTGTCTACGTCAGTCTGTGGATCACCTGTGCTACAAGAGCACGCATGTGTCCTCACCTTCATCTCTCTCTATCTCTAACCCTTCTTTCTTTTCCATCTTCTTAAACAGTAACATTACTCATGTGAGATTTAGTCTCTGAGAAACTAAAATGAACACTGGGGATTTCACTTTGTAAATTTCACTTTTTCATCTCCTCCGGTTCTCATAAAAAATAAACAGCTGTCTTAATGAACATTTAATTTTATTTATTTCAGTACTTTCTCTCGCAGTTACATGCAATGCAATAATTTATTGCATTGCATTCTCTTGCTGAAACCCAAGAAGGTTGTTATGGAAGGTTGTTTGCCACGAGATATAGATCCCCGAATGAGGACGCACTGTGGGGTTTATCAGAGGAAACAAAAGTGTTTTCTAGAACTCTGTTACTCATCTTCATGGTGATCTTATTCTCTGAAAGGGTCTGTATTTCGTCACTCACCTGTTCCCCTTTATACCCTTTTTTTCTGTTCCGTGTGTGTGTCCTGTGATAGCTGCGGATGATGGGACGGAGCGGGTGTGCGACACGCTGCTCATGTGCATCATAACGGTACTGAACCAGGGACTGAGGAATGGAGGAGGCGTGGGGGACATTCTCAGGGGGGTCCACACGCCCGGATCCTCTGTCGCGTCGTCGTCCGTAGCCTCTGTAACCGCTGGGCGACCGTCTGCTGTAGATGTTTGCAGAGAGCCGGCTGGAGAGCCATTGTTTTTAGCATAGCACTCACCAGCTGACCTCGCAACGACGTCGTCGTCTTCGCTGACCGGGAAGTCCTCTGTCTCTGGGTCAGTTATGGATTCACTCTTGGTCTGGGAAAACATCTGTTCTCTCGCCAGACGAGCAGTCGCAGGTCCAGGATTGGGTTGTATGTCACCCGAGAGTAGCAGGAAAAAGTAAATACACGACCCTCTGTCCATTCTGCCAACCGGGGGTTTGTTCTTTGTTGATATCAGCGTTCCAAGGATAGTCAGTTTGCCGAAGCCAAGATGTTTAAGTTCCGACCCATCGTGGAGCTAAAAATCACTGCGTGATTCCTCTCTGTCCCGCACATAATGTTGATATGAAATCCACATTAGGTGCGTTCCATGGTGAACTGAGGCATGAGTCGGTAAACCATAGGAGAAACATTATAAAAGAAAGAAACATCCTTCCCATTGTCGCTGGATTGTAGCTTGGTGGGACGGAGTTAACAACTTCTGAATCACCCAGGGTTCTGGGGGCTTGGATTGGTCTAACTCATGTCGTCATCATTTGTGACATCATTTTTCTAACAAAAAGCGGGGCATAGGAGCGGTTTGCACCGCTCAAAAAAAAATAAGAACAAAAAAAAAGCCGACAGTACAAAGGCAAGGTCTTTAGCCTCACCACCAACAAGTGCGACCTGATATAATAAAAACAACACCACATGAAACCTTTGGGCTCACTGAAAGGCCAGCCCACAACTGGTGATGTCACCAAGAACGCTGCTCCCCCATTTATATTGTAAGGTTATTCTCCTTTAGCCAATGAGGGAGCAGCGAGCCCACACTGTTTCATAGGAACAGTATTTCTAGTTAGTGTGGTTGCCCGAAGGGCAACACACTGTTGTTTTGGGGAAACTTTATTTCCACTAGATTCACTAGATAAACTTTTCCGCTGCCATTGGAAATTGATGGAATCAATGGGATAGGGAATCAATGGGATAGGGAATCGATAGGAAATCAATTGGTCGAGCTTCACATGACAGTTAACTTTCTGCAGAATAGTCACATTGGCAACACTTGCAATTTCCAATTGCATCTTTCTAGTTAGTGTGGTTGCCCAACAGGGCTCTACATTATAGTCCTGATGTCCACACACTTCCCCTCTGCTCCAGGGCTCCACCATGGTCACCTTGTCCCATTAGGACAAGGTGACCCTCTTTTGGCTTCCTCTCCCAGCACCCCCACAGACAGATCCGCTATGGGCAGACAGGACACCCCCACAGGGTGCCTGATTAACCCTTTCTCCCCACAGGTGTCCCTGTCCTGACCTCGGCCCCGGCACCGGTCAAGTATTGCTTTCCTCTCTCGCCGGCCAGGTCGCTCTCCTCTGCCCTCAATCTCTCTAACTCAGCTCCTTTCTGGCTTGGTTAAACGGTCGTCCCATAGCTTGACGACAAAGACCTAGGTGTAGATGTGATATTAAGTTTTGTCAGATCATATACCGGTATATATATATGATATAAATACATAGTTTGTCAACTCATATAGGACATCTGCCGTCGTGTTTGCACTGCTCACTTCGCACGGGTGTGATTTTTTTAATGTCAGTGCATTGCACAGGTGTTGTTTTCTGTCTCATTGGTACACATATCAGATCTAGTGTGACAGTATTATGTTGTACACTTTGTGTGTATTTGTGCATGGAAGATGAGATAAGATAAACTTTATTCATCCCAGATTGAAAATGTGGTTAAAGACATGTCAGGCCTGGTAAAGTGTCCCTTTCTTGGGAATTCAGAATGAGTTTAACTGAGTTAGAAGTGAGTAAAAGCAACCGACCCAACCCGAAAAACCAGGATAATAAAAATATTGTGCCCCTCGCCCTGCATGGCAGTCTTTTTGGGGATTCAGAATATGGTCAGTTGGTCACCCTATGTCAGGTGGAAACCTTGTATGTGAAGCTCATGAAATGTTTGAGCCGTTTCTGCTGCACAAAGGGAGTCGCAAATCCCCTCGTTGCAGTTAATTTTTTCACCTGCTGTGCTGCTCTGCGCAGTGGGGGGATATCTCTGCCAGGTCAGGCCTGTCTACCCAGGCCTGTACAATTCATAGTAACCAATTGGAATGAAATGTGCTCAAACTGTCTGATATACGGATATAGAACCTACATATAGGCTAATGTCGGGTGGAAGGGGACAGCACCATGTAAAAAAAAGGGAAAAGAAATTTTTATTTGTTTACCTCCTGCACAAGGCAGGAGGTAAACAAATCCAGTCTGCATGCACCCCTATGCGCGCGCACACGATCAGACCAGCAAAGTGTTTCTCAACCAGTAGACCACAGACCTGACCAGCGCATACATGCATGCACTAACACAGACATGCACTCTGACAATAACAGACAGAACGATAGCTACGATCGTTCCAATACCAAGAGTATAATCTGGCTTGCACGTAGTAGGTCTGGTAGTGGCTGGAGTGACGGTGGGGGGAGTCATAGCGGGTGTCGTCATCATAGGGGGTGACGTCATTGGGGGCGTCGTCATAGGAGGTGACGTCATAGGGGGTGTCGTCATCATAGGGGGTGACGTCATAGGGGATGTCGTCATCATAGGGGGTGACGTCATTGAGGGTGACGCCATAGGCGGTGTCGTCACAGGGGGTAACGTCATAGAGGGTGTCGTCATTGGTGGTGTCGTCATCATAGGAGGTGACGTCATAGGCGGTGTCGTCACAGGGGGTGTCGTCATTGGGGGTGGTGCTGTGGTGGGAGCGGGGGGGACCGTGATGGCCCAGGTCATATTTGAATAGAAAGTTCCACTTTGATCTTTGAGTGAGCAACGATAGGTCCCCTCATGTTCCATACTGACATTCCCAATCAGCAGGGACGAGCTACGGTTGGCTTGCAGAGGTACAAAATCTACATCGGCCGGCTGGTCCAATTGTCCTTTGGCGACGGAAAAGTGGTACGTTAGCTGTGTGTTCGCACCGCTCCACACGAGGTCATGCCATGGAAGATAACAGAGCAGTTCAATCCGACTTCCTTCATTGGTCACCATGGAAAATTTGCCACAGTGTAACTGTCCATTTGCAGAGGGGCAATCGTGTTGTCTTTCTTTACAAGCAGTATATCCTGGAACCCCACTACACTTCTTCACCTTTTGTCTGAGAAATCCGCAGCTCTGAACACAGAGTAACTCATCTTTGCGCCTTCTCAATAATTCAACGCTGTAGTCCATTAGAATATGGAACTCGTTTGTTAAATTTTCTCCAGCGTGAGAGGCATTGGTGAAATTATTCCACTTCATCTGGAACTCAGAAGCGATATTGAACATAGTTCTTGGAACAATTTGTGAGTCTTTAAAGTCTGTATAGAAAATTTTCTCCGTGTCATATAATTTCTGATACAGAACGCGCTCAATGTCATAATCCCCAAGAGAACCGATGAATTTCACAATTGGGTCTTTGAATGTGGGTTCACATTGCAGGCAGCCGCGGATCACCTGGAAGCAGCTGAACAGTGCCAAGATTTTAACTAAGCTCTGAAAGGTGAAACACATCTCAATATAGTCTTATCTTTATTCATTGATTAGATTTTTCACCCATGTCGGAAAATTTTAGATTTGACTAAATGACTCTTAAAGGTATATTCAGGACTTCGCTTTCATTCAAATAAAAATAAAATGTGTACATTTTCCACTAATGCACCTGACTATAATGTGCGCTGACCATATACGGACTTCCACCCTGTCCCCTGTTACGAGCATAGCTCGCTCGAAATTTTCCCGTTCGCCACAAAGATCTCCACCAATCAGGATAGAGTATGGCCTCAGTGCGCGTTCTAGTCTGTTCCTCTGCGCGTCCACCCTTAGTGAAGCGCGGGTGCACAGTTCCTCCATTCTGTAAACAATGGCACTGGAGCCACTACATTACATTCCGCGGCAGTTTTAACTGCTTTAACTTGCTATTTTTTAATTTACTCTTTCTATTTCAAGTCTCTGCTTGTATGTTTACTTTATTTCGCGTTTGTTTTTTATCGATTAGTGTCTTAGACAGTTTAACTTTTTACAAAGGGAAGAGTTTCAGGAAGCTGAATGTGGACAACAGGCTGAGAGATGCTGAACAAAGAAAGGAGGTAAATAAGAAATATTTTATAATTGTCAGAGTGCAGCAATCTATTTCCTAAGTAAACGTTTGTTAGGTGGGTTTGTCATTGGGATCTTTGAAGGGTTTGGGGCTATATTTCTTGTAAAAAGTTTCGTTTTAAAGTTAGCCACATTGTGGGTGAATCCGCCCTAAAAACAATACATTGATCTAATAAACAGGGGCCATTAAATGAGACATATGTCTTGTCTATAACTTGTAATTGATTCCAATGTCCACACAAAGGACAAATAGACTTTACTTGTAAGTTACTTCAGCCCATAGCTTCAGCCATGAATAAACACAACGTGAGTCACAACATACGGCTGACGTAAAACGCATCTACAGAACTACTTTTAGCATCATAAGGTACATTCACAACATAGCCCATATTATCAAGTCATCCTATATTTTATACCTCTATGATATCAACGCCGCATTTGTTAGACCCACGCTTGCTATTCCAGAAAGATCTGAACGTTATTGGTGCATAGTGATGTTTGGAGGGGGTCGCTCAACACCTAGCTACTTACAGGAGGTCTATTGATATGCATAGGTACTGTGCAATGCTTGTTTCTTTGTTCAAACATCCCATTGTGATACTAAAGCCTTAGCGAGGTGCGAATTGGGGGGGTTTGCATGTCAATGCATACAAGTCTGTAACTCTGGACCCTGAAGGGTTCATTTGGTTCCATTTGTACACTGTCAGATATAAAGGGAGACCTTGAAATCTGCTTTGAGAAACACTGCACTAGGCCATTAGATCAATGTATTGTACTGTACTGTTTTATGACAAATTGTAAAATTTACTTTTGTGTCTATTTTAGTCTCACCAATCTAATCTAAGCATCATCTCCTTTATTTCTATACAGGCTGAAGAATTTGATGTCTGAAGAAGAGCAGCTGTACATCCTATCACACTACAATTATGACACCAATAAACGTTGAACATTTGAAAAATATATATGTATATATAATGAGGCAATCTATACACACAAATAGGGTAGGCTATTCTACAGTCTGGAAGATGCTAGACTCCACTCCACTTCCCATTTTCACCTGCAAACCGTTTCCTAAATAAACAAGTTTTGTCAACCTGAAACTTTTTTTTTTTATTACAAATGCCAGAAATGTTATGCAGCTAAACGATATGATATTGCATTTAAATGGGGTTTCATACCAAAATGCTTTAGTGTATGAAACAATACAATATAGCGTTTTCACAATGTTTACAACTTCCCATCATTGTAAGCTTTCAGAGGTCAGAACACATTCAAATAACTTACCACATACAAAAAACATTTACCATTGACTAGATCAAAATGAAATCGAGACATTACAGTTTATGTATATCAAAGCATCATTTTATTAATCATGTTTAGATCATGTCAGTCTTTCATGCAGATCATTAGTGATGGTAACGACTGCTCAGAAAATAAAAGCATTTTAGTTAGCATTATGTATGCTTTCTTGTTGTGCTCTTCACGAGCGAAGATCAATCCAGATCAACAGTAACAGCGATGATGAAACAAGGTACCTGTATGAAAAAAAGGGTAAAGAATGATTAGATTAGCAGTCATAATAAATGCCTCAGTCTATTGAATACTGCAGTGTTATTCATTTATCGTTAGACCCGCAGCATAGATCATTTAGCAGCTCCAAAATTATTAATCCAGATACAGGGTCGTCGTCATGTTGGCTTGTGTGGACATACTGTGTCAAAATATATATTGTTTTGCCCCAGACATAATTTACCAGACAGTATTATTTACCAGAGAGGCAGAGCGCTAGCCCTGAATGATCAAACAGGTCTGTAAATCAAAAGGACCGTAGTGTTCGGGTTAGTTATGATGGTCCAAATACAAGTTTTGAGTCTGCTAATCATTATGCTGATTGTAAACTACTGAACTAATAAAATGCCAGTGCCTGTCTCGTATAAATCAGTATCATACATATTCTAAAGCTGGAGAAGTAGGCCTACCGATACTCAGTAATTGTGTCTTGTGATCAAAATGAGAACATTATAATGGTGTAATAAAAAATATACATTTCCAAAGCTGTAAGGCCAGTAAGAGGACTATAACACGGCCGCATGCCAAGCGATACGGTAGCGTTAGTTAAATGTAATTGTTACATGTCTAAATATGTTTGCATTTGTAAATAAAGATGACTTTTTATTTCACTTACCGATTGGAATGTGTAGAGCTTAATCGATCCATGCTGTATAGAGTAAAGATGTTAGTTTGTTTGTTTCAGTTTGTTTACATCTGGGCGCCATTACAGGAAACTGCTGGGCAAAGCGCGTTCTTGTGATGAGGCAAAAAACTCCTCTCCCGCGCCCTCTGCTGGAGAGGAGCCACATTTTCATTAAACCTGAATATGCCTTTAATGACCCTCTTATTTATCTTAATCTGTGATGTCTTCACAGTGATGACATCGTTACATAGTACATTGGTTCTCAAAGTGGGTCAGGGGTCCTTGGGGAGGTTTCAGGGGGTGAGGTCCCTAGCTAGAAATGTGTTGATATAGCATCACAATCCTTTTAACCATTGTATCCATCTTTTATACTTGGCTGTCTATTCAAAAATCACACATAGGTTGAAGTGAGTGGTGCTATTTATGTTGTGATGTCATAGTGTTGACATGGCTATCCTCAATCGTTGTTGGATGTACAATAAACTTGAGCCATTTGTTTCAGAATGTAGGCCAGATCTAGGCCAGATGTAAGCCAGGTTTCAGAATGTAGGCCAGATGTAAGCCAGGTTTCAGAATGTAGGCCAGATGTAAGCCAGGTTTCAGAATGTAGGCCAGATGTAAGCCAGGTTTCAGAGCCTACATCTGGCTCGGACATTTTTTGGAATTGGACGTTTTTTACACAGCTCTATTGTGAGGTGAGGGGTGCTATTTATGAGTTAATTAGTGGGCTGCTTGTAATATAAATAGTAACAATACCAGCGCAGCTAGCTAGACTCTATCTAACTGCCATTGCTAACACACAAGGGCAGTGTGTTATTGTCTGGCTATGCGAGGCTATTATCAAGCAGCATCCTAGCAGGCCCCCTCTCACTGAGTTAATGACTCTCTGACTGGCAGAGACGAGAGAGTGCTGGAGGAGCAGATTGAACAGAGTCGGAGATGCAGTGACTGTTGTTGCCACATCTGATTATTATTAAGCCACATTGACGTTGGGCTTGTTTTTATGTAAAGTTGCTTATAAAACAAGGTGCCGTCGGCGTGGCAAAGGATGTGATTCAAGCGCTTCATGGTCACGTGCCTTTCAGGGCAATTTCGGGACACTGTATTGGGTTTTGCGCTTCACACAAAACTAAAAATGTGGTCAATAATAATAAAATAACTAGAAAGATCATGCAATTGGAAATTGCAAGTGTGGTTGCCGAGGTGACTATATTCAGCAGCAAGCTAATTGTCATGTGAAGCTCGACCAATTGATTCCCTATTGATTCCCACTCCCATTGATTCCCTATTGATTGCCATTCCCATTGATTCCATCAATTTCCAATGGCAGCGGAAACGTTTATCTAGTGAAAATAAAGTTTCCCCAGAACTACAGTGTGTTGCCCTTCGGGCAACCACACTAACTAGAAATACTGTTCCTACGAAACAGTGTGGGCTCGCTGCTCTCTCATTGGCTAAAGCAGAATAACCTTTTCAGTGAGCCCAAAGGTTTCATGTGGTGTTGTTGTTATTTATATCAGGTCGCACTTGTTGGTGGTGATGTCACCAAGAACTTTGCTCCTCATTGGCTACAGACCCTGCCTTTGTACCGTCTCCATTTCTTTTCTTTTTTTCTTTTTCTTTTGACAATAAACTTGACCTATAAAGATTTGGTATAATATACTGGTCTCACCTTTCAGCGAGCCCACAATAATAACAATAGTAATAACCTACTCTTCCCGCGAGGGAAATTCTGTATTTTCAGCCCAACCCAGCTGATTCGCTGCCCACAAGGAGCGTGTGAGCAATTAGGGGTTAAGAGTCTTGCTCAGGGGGACACATCGACATTGCCGGCAATGTCGAACCTGGGACAACCAGGGCCCCCCAGGCGGGCTCCATAACCATTCAGCTATGGCCGCCCTTGGTTGAGATTGTTAGCTTGTAGATCGGATCGCTATTTTCAAATAGCCGACGTAGGCTGTTATTGCTGTCGGCAGCTCTTTAAAGGTTACACCTGCACGCACACACTCACACACACACACTGGAGGGGTGAGTCATGCAGGTCTTTGTTCTTCTGCTCTGTCTACAGGAGCATGCATGTGACCTCACCTTCATCTCTCTCTCTCTCTCTCTAACCCTTCTTTCTTTTCCATCTTCTTAAACAGTAACATTACTCATGTGAGATTTAGTCTCTGAGAAACTAAAATTAAAATGAATGAAATGAAACTAAAATTTAATTTTATTCATTTCAGTACTTTCTCTCGCAGTTGCATGCAATGCAATAATTTATTGTTGCATTCTCTTGCTGAAACCCAAGAAGGTTGTTATGGAAGGTTGTTTGCCACGAGATATAGATCCCCGAATGAGGACTCACTGTGGGGTTTATCAGAGGAAACAAAAGTGTTTTCTAGAACTCTGTTACTCATCTTCATGATATCTTATTCTCTGAAAGGGTCTGTATTTCGTCACTCACCTATTCCCCTTTATACCCTTTTTTCTGTTCCGTGTGTGTGTCCTGTGATAGCTGCGGATGACGGGACAGAGAGGGTGTGCGACACGCTGCTCATGTGCATCATAACGGTACTGAACCAGGGACTGAGGAATGGAGGAGGCGTGGGGGACATTCTCAGGGGGGTCCACACGCCCGGATCCTCTGTCGCGTCGTCGTCCGTAGCCTCTGTAACCGCTGGGCGACCGTCTGCTGTAGATGTTTGCAGAGAGCCGGCTGGAGAGCCATTGTTTTTAGCATAGCACTCACCAGCTGACCTCGCAACGACGTTGTCGTCTTCGCTGACGGGGAAGTCCTCTGTCTCTGGGTCAGCCACGGATTCACTCTTGGTCTGGGAAAACATCTGTTCTCTCGCCAGACGAGCGGTCGTTTGTCGAGTGATCGCGGGTCCAGGATTGGGTTGTATGTCACCCGAGAGTAGCAGGAAAAAGTAAATACAGGACCGTCTGTCCATTCTGCCAACCGGGGGTTTGTTCTTTGTTGATATCAGCGTTCCAAGGATAGTCAGTTTGCCGAAGCCGAGATTAAGTTCCGACCCATCGTGGAGATAAAAATCACTGTGTGATTCCTCTCTGTCCCGCACATAATGTTGATATGAAATCCACATTAGGTGCGTTCCATGGTGAACTGAGGCACGAGTCGGTAAACCATAGGAGAAACATTAGAAAAGAAAGAAATATCCTTCCCATTGTCGCTGGATTGTAGCTTGGTGGGACGGAGTGAACGAAAGTGTGACCGTCCATCCCGACTGCTGAATCACCCAGGGTTCTGGGGGCTTGGATTGGTCTAACTCATGTCGTCATCATTTGTGACATCATTTTTCTAACAAAAAGCGGGGCATAGGAGCGGTTTGCACCGCTCAAAAAAAAATAAGGACAAAAAAAAAGCCAACAGTACAAAGGCAAGGTCTTTAGCCAATGAGGAGCAGCGTTCTTGGTGACATCACCACCAACAAGTGCGACCTGATATAATAAAAACAACACCACATGAAACCTTTGGGCTCACTGAAAGGCCAGCGCACAACTGGTGATGTCACCAAGAACGCTGCTCCCCCATTTATATTGTAAGGTTATTCTCCTTTAGCCAATGAGGGAGCAGCGAGCCCACACTGTTTCATAGGAACAGTATTTGCCCGAAGGGCAACACACTGTTGTTTTGGGGAAACTTTATTTCCACTAGATTCACTAGATAAACTTTTCCGCTGCCATTGGAAATTGATGGAATCAATGGGATAGGGAATCAATGGGATAGGGAATCGATAGGGAATCAATTGGTCGAGCTTCACATGACAGTTAACTTGCTGCAGAATATAGTCACATCGGCAACACTTGCAATTTCCAATTGCATCTTTCTAGTTAGTGTGGTTGCCCAACAGGGCTCTACAGCACCGGCACCGGTCCATTATTGCTTTCCTCTCTCGCCGGCCAGGTTCCCTCTCTTGCCCTCAATCTCTCTAACTCAGCTCCTTTCTGGCTTGGTTAAACGGTCGTCCCATAGCTTGACGACAAAGACCTAGGTGTAGATGTGATATTAAGTTTTGTCAGATTTTGTATGATATTATATCATATATATATATATATATATATATGATATATATCATATATATATATATATATATATATATATATATATATATATATATATATATATATATATATATATATATATATATACTATGTTTATATAATATATACATAGTTTGTCAAATCATATAGGACATCTGCCGTCGTGTTTGCACTGCTCACTTCGCACAAGTGTGATTTTCTTTTAAATGTCAGTGCATGGCACAGGTGTTGTTTTCTGTCTCATTGGTACGCATATCAGATCTAGAGTGACAGTATGTTGTACACTTTGTGTGTATTTGTGCATGGAAGATGAGATAAGATAAACTTTATTCATCCCAGATTGAAAATGTGGTTAAAGACATGTCAGGCCTGGTAAAGTGTCCTTTTTTTGGGAATTCAGAATATGTGTTAGACTGAGTTAGAAGCGAGTAAAAGCAACCAACCCAACCCGAAAAACCAGGCAGTCTTTTTGGGGATTTAGAATATGGTCAGTTGGTCACCCTATGTCAGGTGGAAACCTTGTATGTCAAGCTCTTGAATTTACAATGCTTGAGCCGTTTCTGCTGCACAAAGGGAGTTGCAAATCCCCTCGTTGCAGTTAATTGTTTTCACCTGCTGTGCTGCTCTGCGCAGTGGGGGAATATCTCTGCCAGGTTAGGCCTGTCTACCCAGGCCTGTAAAATTCATAGTAACCAATTGGAATGAAATGTGCTCAAACTGTCTGATATACGGATATATAACCTATAGGCTAAT
The DNA here is from genome assembly GCF_963921795.1 of Nannobrachium achirus. Classification (NCBI taxonomy): domain Eukaryota; kingdom Metazoa; phylum Chordata; class Actinopteri; order Myctophiformes; family Myctophidae; genus Nannobrachium; species Nannobrachium achirus. The sequence continues at coordinate 24,878,496 of NC_137820.1, forward strand.
GTCGGGTGGAAGGGCCGGCACCATGTAAAAAAAAAAAGGGAAAAGAAATTTGGATTTGTTTACCTCCTGCACAAGGCAGGAGGTAAACAAATCCAGTCTGCATGCACCCCTATGGCATGCGCACACGATCAGACCAGCAAAGTGTTTCTCAACCAGTAGACAGCAGACCTGACCAGCGCATACATGCATGCACTAACACAGACATGCACTCTGACAATAACAGACAGAACGATAGCTACGATCGTTCCAATACCAATAGTATCATCTGGCTTGCACGTAGTAGGTCTGGTAGTGGCTGGAGTGATGGTGGGGGGAGGTGACGTCATAGGAAGTGACGTCATAGGAGGTGACGTCATTGGGGGTGTAGTCATTGGGGATGTCGTCATTGGGGATGTCGTCATTGGGGGTGTCGTCATTGGGGGTGTCGTTATAGGGGGTGACGTCATAGGGGGTGACGTCAAAGGAGGTGACGTCATAGGGGGTGACGTCATTGGGGGTGACGGGGGTGACGTCAAAGGGGGTGTCGTCATTGGGGGTGACGTCATAGGCGGTGTCGTCACAGGGGGTGACGTCATTGGGGGTGGTGCCGTGGTGGGAGCGGGGGGGACCGTGATGGCCCAGGTCATATTTGAATAGAAAGTTCCACTTTGATCTTTGAGTGAGCAACGATAGGTCCCCTCATGTTCCATACTGACATTTCCAATCAGCAGGGACGAGCTACGGTTGGCTTGCAGAGGTACAAAATCTACATCGGCCGGTTGGTCCAGTTGTCCTTTGGCGACGGAAAAGTGGTACGTTAGCTGTGTGTTCGCACCGCTCCACACAAGGTCATGCCATGGAAGATAACAGAGCAGTTCAATCCGACTTCCTTCCTTGGTCACCATGGAAAAGTTGCCACAGTGTAACGTTCCATTTGCAGGGGGGCAATCATGTTGTCTTTCTTTACAAGGAAAATATCCTGGAATCCCATTACACTTCTTCACCTTTTGTCTGAGAAATCCACAGCTCTGAACACAGAGTAACTCATCTTTGCGCCTTCTCGTTAATTCAACGCTGTAGTCCATTAGAATTTGGAACTCGTTGGTTAAATTATCTCCAGTGTGAGAGGCATTGGTGAAATTATTCCACTTCATCTGGAACTCAGACGCGATGTTGATCAGAGTGCTTGGAACAATTTGTGAGTCTTCAAAGTCTTTCCCGAAAATCTTCAATGTGTCCTCTACCTTATCATACAGAACATCCTCAATGGCATGATCCCCGAGAGAATCGATGAATTTCACAATTGGTTCTAGGAACGTGGGTTCACATTGCAGGCAGCCGCGGATCACCTGGAAGCAGCTGATCAGTGCCAAGATTTTAACTAAGCTCTGAAAGGTGAAACACATCTCAATATAGTCTTATTTAGTTGTTTTTTACAAAAAGTCTATTGATTAGATGTTTTACCCATGGGTTAGGATATTTTGATTGATTGATTGATTGATTGATTAGATTTTTCACCATGTCTCAAAATGCTTGATTTGACTAAATGACTTTTAATGACCCTCTTATTTATCTTAATCTGTGATGTCTTCACAGTGATGACATCGTTACATAGTACATTGGTTCTCAAAGTGGGTCAGGGGTCCTTGGGGAGGTTTCAGAGGGTGGGGTCCCTAGCTAGAACACATTAACACATGTTAATATAGCATCACAATCCTTTTAACCACTGTATGCATCTTTTATACTTGGCTGGCTATTCAAAAATCACACCTAGGTTGAAGTGAGTGGTGCTATTTATGTTGTGATGACAGTGATGACATTGCTATCCTCAATCGTTGTTGGACGAACAATAAACTTGAGCCATTTGTTTCAAGCCAGGTTTCAGAATGTAGGCCAGATGTAAGCCAGGTTTCAGAATGTAGGCCAGATCTAGGCCAGATGTAAGCCAGGTTTCAGAATGTAGGCCAGATGTAAGCCAGGTTTCAGAGCCTACATCTGGCTCTGACATTTTTTGGAATTGGAAGTTTTTTACACAGGTCTATTGTGAGGTGAGGGGTGCTATTTATGAGTTAATTAGTGGGCTGCTTGTAATATAAATAGTAACAATACCAGCGCAGCTAGACTCTATCTAACTGCCATTGCTAACACACAAGGGCAGTGTGATATTGTCCGGCTATGCGAGGCTATTATCAAGCAGCAGCCTAGCCGGCCCCCTCTCACTGAGTTAATGACTCTCTGAATGGCAGAGACGAGAGAGTGCTGGAGGAACAGACTGAACGGAGTCGGAGATGCAGCGACTGTTGTTGCCACATCTGATTATTATTAAGCCACATTGACGTTGGACTTGTTTTTATGTAAAGTTGCTTATACAAAATTTGGTCAATATAATAATAATAATAATAACTATAATAATACAGTTCCTACAAAACAGTGTGGGCTCGCTCGTGACTATATTTTGCAGTGTGTTAACTGTCATGTGAAGCTCAACCAATACTCCAGCTAACACCACTCCCAGATGTTTTTCCGCCAATTGCACCTCATTGGCTAAGTGCCCTGCCTTTGTACTGTCTTGAACTTGTGGAACTTGTGGTAAATAAATAATAATGATGAAGATAACATAGTGTTCTCTCCTTTCAGGCGAGCCCACAACTAGAAAAGATATAATTGGAAATTGCAAGTGTGGTTGCTGACGGTTGTTGACGTGACTATATTCTGCAGTAAGCTAACAGTCATGTGAAGCTCGACCAATTGATTCCCTATTGATTCCCTATCCCATTGATTCCCTATTGATTCCCATTCCCATTGATTCCATCAATTTCCAATGGCAGCTGTCCACCGGTCTCATCCCAGCTGCCCTAAAGCTGGCTGCCGTTACCCCCATTCTCAAAAAACCCGGACTTGACCCTGACACCCCTAACAACTATCGGCATATCTCAAATCTCCCCTTCATCTCCAAAATCCTGGAAAGAGCTGTTGCCTCTCAACTGAAATCACACCTGGACTCAAACAACCTCTACGAAACATTCCAATCCGGTTTCCGCTCAAATCACAGCACTGAAACAGCCCTCCTCAAAGTCACCAATGACATTCTCCTCTCCGCTGATAATGGTTTCCTTTCTATCCTCATCCTCCTCAACCTCTCTGCCGCTTTCGACACCATCAACCACTCCATCCTCATCTCCCGCCTCAAATCCTCCCTTGGAATAACCAACACTGCACTCTCCTGGTTAACATCATATCTCTCCGACCGTCACCAGTTTGTCTCCATAAACAACTGCCACTCCTCCACTGCCCCAGTCACCCACGGTGTCCCCCAGGGCTCTGTACTTGGTCCCCTCCTCTTCATCATTTACATACTACCACTTGGTCAGATCCTCTGTCACCACAACCTCCAATTTCACTGTTACGCAGATGATACTCAACTTTACCTCTCCACCAAAACTGTCACCGCTGCCACCCTCTCCACCCTCACCACCAGCCTTACAAAACTCAAAGAATGGATGCAAAAAAACTTTCTCAACAAATCAGAAATCCTCATCATCGGCCCAGATTCCCTAACCCGCCCCACCCAGAATTTCACTCTCAGTATTGACGGCTCCACTGTAACAACCTCCACTCACATCCGTAACCTTGGTGTCATATTTGACTCCACCCTCTCATTCCGCCCCCACATAAACCAGATCACCAAAACTGCCTTCTTTCACCTCAGGAACATTGCCCGCCTCCGACCTTCACTCACATTCACAGCTGCCGAAACACTCATCCACGCATTTGTCACATCCCGGATAGACTACTGCAACAGCATCCTCAACGGCACCACCGCCAAAATCCTCAGCAAACTACAGTATGTCCAAAACTCCGCCGCCCGCCTTCTCACCAGTACCCGCTCCAGAGACCACATCACTCCTGTCCTCCACGACCTACACTGGCTCCCTGTCAAACAACGAATCCTTTACAAAATCCTGCTAACCACCTACAAGGCACTCAATAACCTGGCTCCCTCCTACCTATCTGACCTTATTGATCCCTACGTCCCAACCCGATCCCTCAGGTCCAGTGAAGCCAACCTCCTGGAGGTCCGCAAGGCCAAATACCGCACCTGGGGGGATAGGGCCTTCTCTGTCTCTGTCTCTGCCCCCACCCTCTGGTACGCTCTCCCCAACCACCTCAGAAGCGCTCCCTCCCTCCCCTCCTTCAAAGCCTCACTCAGTCAAAACCCACCTCTTCAGGATAGCCTACCCCAGCTGAGGTCTGGAAATTATGCCCCGAGTCCCTGACTGACTTTTAGCTTTTTAATTGTTCAATTTACTGTTTTTATTCTAATAAAGTTTTTTTTCCTTTGTTGTTAAGCGCTTTGGGTATTTAGAAAAGCGCTATATAAATCCAAGCTATTATTATTATTATTATTATTACCCCTGTTCCTACAAAACAGTGTGGGGTCTCTGCTCCCTCATTGGCTAAAGGAGAATAACATTACTATATAAATGAGGGAACAGCGTTCTTGGTGACATCACCAGTTGTGGGCTGGCCTTTCAGTGAGCCCAAAGGTTTCATGTGGTGTTGTTTTTATTATATCAGGTCGCACTTGTTGGTGGTGATGTCACCAAGAAGTTAAAGGTGATACACCATGCATTTAAAAAGTATTTATGTCATATTGTTTATGTCCCAAAAACGTTTTTCAAAAGGTTTGAGGCTAAATTACCACTCCTGAATAGAGAGCCTCTCATTTTTGAATGGCTCTCAGAGCATTTTCAGCTGCAGTACCACCTTTGGCCTGAACTGCGCCCTTGGTTGAGGTTGTGAGCTTGTATATCGGATTGCTATTTTCAAATAGCCGACGTAGGCTGTTATTGCTGTCGGCAGCTCTTTAAAGGTTACACCTGCACGCACACACTCACACACACACTGGAGGGGTGAGTCATGCCGGTCTTTGATCTTCTGCTCTGTCTACGTCAGTCTGTGGATCACCTGTGCTACAAGAGCACGCATGTGTCCTCACCTTCATCTCTCTCTATCTCTAACCCTTCTTTCTTTTCCATCTTCTTAAACAGTAACATTACTCATGTGAGATTTAGTCTCTGAGAAACTAAAATGAACACTGGGGATTTCACTTTGTAAATTTCACTTTTTCATCTCCTCCGGTTCTCATAAAAAATAAACAGCTGTCTTAATGAACATTTAATTTTATTTATTTCAGTACTTTCTCTCGCAGTTACATGCAATGCAATAATTTATTGCATTGCATTCTCTTGCTGAAACCCAAGAAGGTTGTTATGGAAGGTTGTTTGCCACGAGATATAGATCCCCGAATGAGGACGCACTGTGGGGTTTATCAGAGGAAACAAAAGTGTTTTCTAGAACTCTGTTACTCATCTTCATGGTGATCTTATTCTCTGAAAGGGTCTGTATTTCGTCACTCACCTGTTCCCCTTTATACCCTTTTTTTCTGTTCCGTGTGTGTGTCCTGTGATAGCTGCGGATGATGGGACGGAGCGGGTGTGCGACACGCTGCTCATGTGCATCATAACGGTACTGAACCAGGGACTGAGGAATGGAGGAGGCGTGGGGGACATTCTCAGGGGGGTCCACACGCCCGGATCCTCTGTCGCGTCGTCGTCCGTAGCCTCTGTAACCGCTGGGCGACCGTCTGCTGTAGATGTTTGCAGAGAGCCGGCTGGAGAGCCATTGTTTTTAGCATAGCACTCACCAGCTGACCTCGCAACGACGTCGTCGTCTTCGCTGACCGGGAAGTCCTCTGTCTCTGGGTCAGTTATGGATTCACTCTTGGTCTGGGAAAACATCTGTTCTCTCGCCAGACGAGCAGTCGCAGGTCCAGGATTGGGTTGTATGTCACCCGAGAGTAGCAGGAAAAAGTAAATACAGGACCCTCTGTCCATTCTGCCAACCGGGGGTTTGTTCTTTGTTGATATCAGCGTTCCAAGGATAGTCAGTTTGCCGAAGCCAAGATGTTTAAGTTCCGACCCATCGTGGAGCTAAAAATCACTGCGTGATTCCTCTCTGTCCCGCACATAATGTTGATATGAAATCCACATTAGGTGCGTTCCATGGTGAACTGAGGCATGAGTCGGTAAACCATAGGAGAAACATTATAAAAGAAAGAAACATCCTTCCCATTGTCGCTGGATTGTAGCTTGGTGGGACGGAGTTAACAACTTCTGAATCACCCAGGGTTCTGGGGGCTTGGATTGGTCTAACTCATGTCGTCATCATTTGTGACATCATTTTTCTAACAAAAAGCGGGGCATAGGAGCGGTTTGCACCGCTCAAAAAAAAATAAGAACAAAAAAAAAAGCCGACAGTACAAAGGCAAGGTCTTTAGCCTCACCACCAACAAGTGCGACCTGATATAATAAAAACAACACCACATGAAACCTTTGGGCTCACTGAAAGGCCAGCCCACAACTGGTGATGTCACCAAGAACGCTGCTCCCCCATTTATATTGTAAGGTTATTCTCCTTTAGCCAATGAGGGAGCAGCGAGCCCACACTGTTTCATAGGAACAGTATTTCTAGTTAGTGTGGTTGCCCGAAGGGCAACACACTGTTGTTTTGGGGAAACTTTATTTCCACTAGATTCACTAGATAAACTTTTCCGCTGCCATTGGAAATTGATGGAATCAATGGGATAGGGAATCAATGGGATAGGGAATCGATAGGAAATCAATTGGTCGAGCTTCACATGACAGTTAACTTTCTGCAGAATAGTCACATTGGCAACACTTGCAATTTCCAATTGCATCTTTCTAGTTAGTGTGGTTGCCCAACAGGGCTCTACATTATAGTCCTGATGTCCACACACTTCCCCTCTGCTCCAGGGCTCCACCATGGTCACCTTGTCCCATTAGGACAAGGTGACCCTCTTTTGGCTTCCTCTCCCAGCACCCCCACAGACAGATCCGCTATGGGCAGACAGGACACCCCCACAGGGTGCCTGATTAACCCTTTCTCCCCACAGGTGTCCCTGTCCTGACCTCGGCCCCGGCACCGGTCAAGTATTGCTTTCCTCTCTCGCCGGCCAGGTCGCTCTCCTCTGCCCTCAATCTCTCTAACTCAGCTCCTTTCTGGCTTGGTTAAACGGTCGTCCCATAGCTTGACGACAAAGACCTAGGTGTAGATGTGATATTAAGTTTTGTCAGATCATATACCGGTATATATATATGATATAAATACATAGTTTGTCAACTCATATAGGACATCTGCCGTCGTGTTTGCACTGCTCACTTCGCACGGGTGTGATTTTTTTAATGTCAGTGCATTGCACAGGTGTTGTTTTCTGTCTCATTGGTACACATATCAGATCTAGTGTGACAGTATTATGTTGTACACTTTGTGTGTATTTGTGCATGGAAGATGAGATAAGATAAACTTTATTCATCCCAGATTGAAAATGTGGTTAAAGACATGTCAGGCCTGGTAAAGTGTCCCTTTCTTGGGAATTCAGAATGAGTTTAACTGAGTTAGAAGTGAGTAAAAGCAACCGACCCAACCCGAAAAACCAGGATAATAAAAATATTGTGCCCCTCGCCCTGCATGGCAGTCTTTTTGGGGATTCAGAATATGGTCAGTTGGTCACCCTATGTCAGGTGGAAACCTTGTATGTGAAGCTCATGAAATGTTTGAGCCGTTTCTGCTGCACAAAGGGAGTCGCAAATCCCCTCGTTGCAGTTAATTTTTTCACCTGCTGTGCTGCTCTGCGCAGTGGGGGGATATCTCTGCCAGGTCAGGCCTGTCTACCCAGGCCTGTACAATTCATAGTAACCAATTGGAATGAAATGTGCTCAAACTGTCTGATATACGGATATAGAACCTACATATAGGCTAATGTCGGGTGGAAGGGGACAGCACCATGTAAAAAAAAGGGAAAAGAAATTTTTATTTGTTTACCTCCTGCACAAGGCAGGAGGTAAACAAATCCAGTCTGCATGCACCCCTATGGCGCGCGCACACGATCAGACCAGCAAAGTGTTTCTCAACCAGTAGACCACAGACCTGACCAGCGCATACATGCATGCACTAACACAGACATGCACTCTGACAATAACAGACAGAACGATAGCTACGATCGTTCCAATACCAAGAGTATAATCTGGCTTGCACGTAGTAGGTCTGGTAGTGGCTGGAGTGACGGTGGGGGGAGTCATAGCGGGTGTCGTCATCATAGGGGGTGACGTCATTGGGGGCGTCGTCATAGGAGGTGACGTCATAGGGGGTGTCGTCATCATAGGGGGTGACGTCATAGGGGATGTCGTCATCATAGGGGGTGACGTCATTGAGGGTGACGCCATAGGCGGTGTCGTCACAGGGGGTAACGTCATAGAGGGTGTCGTCATTGGTGGTGTCGTCATCATAGGAGGTGACGTCATAGGCGGTGTCGTCACAGGGGGTGTCGTCATTGGGGGTGGTGCTGTGGTGGGAGCGGGGGGGACCGTGATGGCCCAGGTCATATTTGAATAGAAAGTTCCACTTTGATCTTTGAGTGAGCAACGATAGGTCCCCTCATGTTCCATACTGACATTCCCAATCAGCAGGGACGAGCTACGGTTGGCTTGCAGAGGTACAAAATCTACATCGGCCGGCTGGTCCAATTGTCCTTTGGCGACGGAAAAGTGGTACGTTAGCTGTGTGTTCGCACCGCTCCACACGAGGTCATGCCATGGAAGATAACAGAGCAGTTCAATCCGACTTCCTTCATTGGTCACCATGGAAAATTTGCCACAGTGTAACTGTCCATTTGCAGAGGGGCAATCGTGTTGTCTTTCTTTACAAGCAGTATATCCTGGAACCCCACTACACTTCTTCACCTTTTGTCTGAGAAATCCGCAGCTCTGAACACAGAGTAACTCATCTTTGCGCCTTCTCAATAATTCAACGCTGTAGTCCATTAGAATATGGAACTCGTTGGTTAAATTTTCTCCAGCGTGAGAGGCATTGGTGAAATTATTCCACTTCATCTGGAACTCAGAAGCGATATTGAACATAGTTCTTGGAACAATTTGTGAGTCTTTAAAGTCTGTATAGAAAATTTTCTCCGTGTCATATAATTTCTGATACAGAACGCGCTCAATGTCATAATCCCCAAGAGAACCGATGAATTTCACAATTGGGTCTTTGAATGTGGGTTCACATTGCAGGCAGCCGCGGATCACCTGGAAGCAGCTGAACAGTGCCAAGATTTTAACTAAGCTCTGAAAGGTGAAACACATCTCAATATAGTCTTATCTTTATTCATTGATTAGATTTTTCACCCATGTCGGAAATTTTAGATTTGACTAAATGACTCTTAATGACCCTCTTATTTATCTTAATCTGTGATGTCTTCACAGTGATGACATCGTTACATAGTACATTGGTTCTCAAAGTGGGTCAGGGGTCCTTGGGGAGGTTTCAGGGGGTGAGGTCCCTAGCTAGAAATGTGTTGATATAGCATCACAATCCTTTTAACCATTGTATCCATCTTTTATACTTGGCTGTCTATTCAAAAATCACACATAGGTTGAAGTGAGTGGTGCTATTTATGTTGTGATGTCATAGTGTTGACATGGCTATCCTCAATCGTTGTTGGATGTACAATAAACTTGAGCCATTTGTTTCAGAATGTAGGCCAGATCTAGGCCAGATGTAAGCCAGGTTTCAGAATGTAGGCCAGATGTAAGCCAGGTTTCAGAATGTAGGCCAGATGTAAGCCAGGTTTCAGAATGTAGGCCAGATGTAAGCCAGGTTTCAGAGCCTACATCTGGCTCGGACATTTTTTGGAATTGGACGTTTTTTACACAGCTCTATTGTGAGGTGAGGGGTGCTATTTATGAGTTAATTAGTGGGCTGCTTGTAATATAAATAGTAACAATACCAGCGCAGCTAGCTAGACTCTATCTAACTGCCATTGCTAACACACAAGGGCAGTGTGTTATTGTCTGGCTATGCGAGGCTATTATCAAGCAGCATCCTAGCAGGCCCCCTCTCACTGAGTTAATGACTCTCTGACTGGCAGAGACGAGAGAGTGCTGGAGGAGCAGACTGAACAGAGTCGGAGATGCAGTGACTGTTGTTGCCACATCTGATTATTATTAAGCCACATTGACGTTGGGCTTGTTTTTATGTAAAGTTGCTTATAAAACAAGGTGCCGTCGGCGTGGCAAAGGATGTGATTCAAGCGCTTCATGGTCACGTGCCTTTCAGGGCAATTTCGGGACACTGTATTGGGTTTTGCGCTTCACACAAAACTAAAAATGTGGTCAATAATAATAAAATAACTAGAAAGATCATGCAATTGGAAATTGCAAGTGTGGTTGCCGAGGTGACTATATTCAGCAGCAAGCTAATTGTCATGTGAAGCTCGACCAATTGATTCCCTATTGATTCCCACTCCCATTGATTCCCTATTGATTGCCATTCCCATTGATTCCATCAATTTCCAATGGCAGCGGAAACGTTTATCTAGTGAAAATAAAGTTTCCCCAGAACTACAGTGTGTTGCCCTTCGGGCAACCACACTAACTAGAAATACTGTTCCTACGAAACAGTGTGGGCTCGCTGCTCTCTCATTGGCTAAAGCAGAATAACCTTTTCAGTGAGCCCAAAGGTTTCATGTGGTGTTGTTGTTATTTATATCAGGTCGCACTTGTTGGTGGTGATGTCACCAAGAACTTTGCTCCTCATTGGCTACAGACCCTGCCTTTGTACCGTCTCCATTTCTTTTCTTTTTTTCTTTTTCTTTTGACAATAAACTTGACCTATAAAGATTTGGTATAATATACTGGTCTCACCTTTCAGCGAGCCCACAATAATAACAATAGTAATAACCTACTCTTCCCGCGAGGGAAATTCTGTATTTTCAGCCCAACCCAGCTGATTCGCTGCCCACAAGGAGCGTGTGAGCAATTAGGGGTTAAGAGTCTTGCTCAGGGGGACACATCGACATTGCCGGCAATGTCGAACCTGGGACAACCAGGGCCCCCCAGGCGGGCTCCATAACCATTCAGCTATGGCCGCCCTTGGTTGAGATTGTTAGCTTGTAGATCGGATCGCTATTTTCAAATAGCCGACGTAGGCTGTTATTGCTGTCGGCAGCTCTTTAAAGGTTACACCTGCACGCACACACTCACACACACACACTGGAGGGGTGAGTCATGCAGGTCTTTGTTCTTCTGCTCTGTCTACAGGAGCATGCATGTGACCTCACCTTCATCTCTCTCTCTCTCTCTCTCTCTAACCCTTCTTTCTTTTCCATCTTCTTAAACAGTAACATTACTCATGTGAGATTTAGTCTCTGAGAAACTAAAATTAAAATGAATGAAATGAAACTAAAATTTAATTTTATTCATTTCAGTACTTTCTCTCGCAGTTGCATGCAATGCAATAATTTATTGTTGCATTCTCTTGCTGAAACCCAAGAAGGTTGTTATGGAAGGTTGTTTGCCACGAGATATAGATCCCCGAATGAGGACTCACTGTGGGGTTTATCAGAGGAAACAAAAGTGTTTTCTAGAACTCTGTTACTCATCTTCATGGTATCTTATTCTCTGAAAGGGTCTGTATTTCGTCACTCACCTATTCCCCTTTATACCCTTTTTTCTGTTCCGTGTGTGTGTCCTGTGATAGCTGCGGATGACGGGACAGAGAGGGTGTGCGACACGCTGCTCATGTGCATCATAACGGTACTGAACCAGGGACTGAGGAATGGAGGAGGCGTGGGGGACATTCTCAGGGGGGTCCACACGCCCGGATCCTCTGTCGCGTCGTCGTCCGTAGCCTCTGTAACCGCTGGGCGACCGTCTGCTGTAGATGTTTGCAGAGAGCCGGCTGGAGAGCCATTGTTTTTAGCATAGCACTCACCAGCTGACCTCGCAACGACGTTGTCGTCTTCGCTGACCGGGAAGTCCTCTGTCTCTGGGTCAGCCACGGATTCACTCTTGGTCTGGGAAAACATCTGTTCTCTCGCCAGACGAGCGGTCGTTTGTCGAGTGATCGCGGGTCCAGGATTGGGTTGTATGTCACCCGAGAGTAGCAGGAAAAAGTAAATACAGGACCGTCTGTCCATTCTGCCAACCGGGGGTTTGTTCTTTGTTGATATCAGCGTTCCAAGGATAGTCAGTTTGCCGAAGCCGAGATTAAGTTCCGACCCATCGTGGAGATAAAAATCACTGTGTGATTCCTCTCTGTCCCGCACATAATGTTGATATGAAATCCACATTAGGTGCGTTCCATGGTGAACTGAGGCACGAGTCGGTAAACCATAGGAGAAACATTAGAAAAGAAAGAAATATCCTTCCCATTGTCGCTGGATTGTAGCTTGGTGGGACGGAGTGAACGAAAGTGTGACCGTCCATCCCGACTGCTGAATCACCCAGGGTTCTGGGGGCTTGGATTGGTCTAACTCATGTCGTCATCATTTGTGACATCATTTTTCTAACAAAAAGCGGGGCATAGGAGCGGTTTGCACCGCTCAAAAAAAAATAAGGACAAAAAAAAAGCCAACAGTACAAAGGCAAGGTCTTTAGCCAATGAGGAGCAGCGTTCTTGGTGACATCACCACCAACAAGTGCGACCTGATATAATAAAAACAACACCACATGAAACCTTTGGGCTCACTGAAAGGCCAGCGCACAACTGGTGATGTCACCAAGAACGCTGCTCCCCCATTTATATTGTAAGGTTATTCTCCTTTAGCCAATGAGGGAGCAGCGAGCCCACACTGTTTCATAGGAACAGTATTTGCCCGAAGGGCAACACACTGTTGTTTTGGGGAAACTTTATTTCCACTAGATTCACTAGATAAACTTTTCCGCTGCCATTGGAAATTGATGGAATCAATGGGATAGGGAATCAATGGGATAGGGAATCGATAGGGAATCAATATTGGTCGAGCTTCACATGACAGTTAACTTGCTGCAGAATATAGTCACATCGGCAACACTTGCAATTTCCAATTGCATCTTTCTAGTTAGTGTGGTTGCCCAACAGGGCTCTACAGCACCGGCACCGGTCCATTATTGCTTTCCTCTCTCGCCGGCCAGGTTCCCTCTCTTGCCCTCAATCTCTCTAACTCAGCTCCTTTCTGGCTTGGTTAAACGGTCGTCCCATAGCTTGACGACAAAGACCTAGGTGTAGATGTGATATTAAGTTTTGTCAGATTTTGTATGATATTATATCATATATATATATATATATATATATATATATATATATATATATATATATATATACTATGTTTATATAATATATACATAGTTTGTCAAATCATATAGGACATCTGCCGTCGTGTTTGCACTGCTCACTTCGCACAAGTGTGATTTTCTTTTAAATGTCAGTGCATGGCACAGGTGTTGTTTTCTGTCTCATTGGTACGCATATCAGATCTAGAGTGACAGTATGTTGTACACTTTGTGTGTATTTGTGCATGGAAGATGAGATAAGATAAACTTTATTCATCCCAGATTGAAAATGTGGTTAAAGACATGTCAGGCCTGGTAAAGTGTCCTTTTTTTGGGAATTCAGAATATGTGTTAGACTGAGTTAGAAGCGAGTAAAAGCAACCAACCCAACCCGAAAAACCAGGCAGTCTTTTTGGGGATTTAGAATATGGTCAGTTGGTCACCCTATGTCAGGTGGAAACCTTGTATGTCAAGCTCTTGAATTTACAATGCTTGAGCCGTTTCTGCTGCACAAAGGGAGTTGCAAATCCCCTCGTTGCAGTTAATTGTTTTCACCTGCTGTGCTGCTCTGCGCAGTGGGGGAATATCTCTGCCAGGTTAGGCCTGTCTACCCAGGCCTGTAAAATTCATAGTAACCAATTGGAATGAAATGTGCTCAAACTGTCTGATATACGGATATATAACCTATAGGCTAATGTCGGGTGGAAGGGCCGGCACCATGTAAAAAAAAAAAGGGAAAAGAAATTTGGATTTGTTTACCTCCTGCACAAGGCAGGAGGTAAACAAATCCAGTCTGCATGCACCCCTATGGCACGCGCACACGATCAGACCAGCAAAGTGTTTCTCAACCAGTAGACAGCAGACCTGACCAGCGCATACATGCATGCACTAACACAGACATGCACTCTGACAATAACAGACAGAACGATAGCTACGATCGTTCCAATACCAATAGTATCATCTGGCTTGCACGTAGTAGGTCTGGTAGTGGCTGGAGTGATGGTGGGGGGAGGTGACGTCATAGGAAGTGACGTCATAGGAGGTGACGTCATTGGGGGTGTAGTCATTGGGGATGTCGTCATTGGGGATGTCGTCATTGGGGGTGTCGTCATTGGGGGTGTCGTTATAGGGGGTGACGTCATAGGGGGTGACGTCAAAGGAGGTGACGTCATAGGGGGTGACGTCATTGGGGGTGACGTCATTGGGGGTGACGGGGGTGACGTCAAAGGGGGTGTCGTCATTGGGGGTGACGTCATAGGCGGTGTCGTCACAGGGGGTGACGTCATTGGGGGTGGTGCCGTGGTGGGAGCGGGGGGGACCGTGATGGCCCAGGTCATATTTGAATAGAAAGTTCCACTTTGATCTTTGAGTGAGCAACGATAGGTCCCCTCATGTTCCATACTGACATTTCCAATCAGCAGGGACGAGCTACGGTTGGCTTGCAGAGGTACAAAATCTACATCGGCCGGTTGGTCCAGTTGTCCTTTGGCGACGGAAAAGTGGTACGTTAGCTGTGTGTTCGCACCGCTCCACACAAGGTCATGCCATGGAAGATAACAGAGCAGTTCAATCCGACTTCCTTCCTTGGTCACCATGGAAAAGTTGCCACAGTGTAACGTTCCATTTGCAGGGGGGCAATCATGTTGTCTTTCTTTACAAGGAAAATATCCTGGAATCCCATTACACTTCTTCACCTTTTGTCTGAGAAATCCACAGCTCTGAACACAGAGTAACTCATCTTTGCGCCTTCTCGTTAATTCAACGCTGTAGTCCATTAGAATTTGGAACTCGTTGGTTAAATTATCTCCAGTGTGAGAGGCATTGGTGAAATTATTCCACTTCATCTGGAACTCAGACGCGATGTTGATCAGAGTGCTTGGAACAATTTGTGAGTCTTCAAAGTCTTTCCCGAAAATCTTCAATGTGTCCTCTACCTTATCATACAGAACATCCTCAATGGCATGATCCCCGAGAGAATCGATGAATTTCACAATTGGTTCTAGGAACGTGGGTTCACATTGCAGGCAGCCGCGGATCACCTGGAAGCAGCTGATCAGTGCCAAGATTTTAACTAAGCTCTGAAAGGTGAAACACATCTCAATATAGTCTTATTTAGTTGTTTTTTACAAAAAGTCTATTGATTAGATGTTTTACCCATGGGTTAGGATATTTTGATTGATTGATTGATTGATTGATTAGATTTTTCACCATGTCTCAAAATGCTTGATTTGACTAAATGACTTTTAATGACCCTCTTATTTATCTTAATCTGTGATGTCTTCACAGTGATGACATCGTTACATAGTACATTGGTTCTCAAAGTGGGTCAGGGGTCCTTGGGGAGGTTTCAGAGGGTGGGGTCCCTAGCTAGAACACATTAACACATGTTAATATAGCATCACAATCCTTTTAACCACTGTATGCATCTTTTATACTTGGCTGGCTATTCAAAAATCACACCTAGGTTGAAGTGAGTGGTGCTATTTATGTTGTGATGACAGTGATGACATTGCTATCCTCAATCGTTGTTGGACGAACAATAAACTTGAGCCATTTGTTTCAAGCCAGGTTTCAGAATGTAGGCCAGATGTAAGCCAGGTTTCAGAATGTAGGCCAGATCTAGGCCAGATGTAAGCCAGGTTTCAGAATGTAGGCCAGATGTAAGCCAGGTTTCAGAGCCTACATCTGGCTCTGACATTTTTTGGAATTGGAAGTTTTTTACACAGGTCTATTGTGAGGTGAGGGGTGCTATTTATGAGTTAATTAGTGGGCTGCTTGTAATATAAATAGTAACAATACCAGCGCAGCTAGACTCTATCTAACTGCCATTGCTAACACACAAGGGCAGTGTGATATTGTCCGGCTATGCGAGGCTATTATCAAGCAGCAGCCTAGCCGGCCCCCTCTCACTGAGTTAATGACTCTCTGAATGGCAGAGACGAGAGAGTGCTGGAGGAACAGACTGAACGGAGTCGGAGATGCAGCGACTGTTGTTGCCACATCTGATTATTATTAAGCCACATTGACGTTGGACTTGTTTTTATGTAAAGTTGCTTATACAAAATTTGGTCAATATAATAATAATAATAATAACTATAATAATACAGTTCCTACAAAACAGTGTGGGCTCGCTCGTGACTATATTTTGCAGTGTGTTAACTGTCATGTGAAGCTCAACCAATACTCCAGCTAACACCACTCCCAGATGTTTTTCCGCCAATTGCACCTCATTGGCTAAGTGCCCTGCCTTTGTACTGTCTTGAACTTGTGGAACTTGTGGTAAATAAATAATAATGATGAAGATAACATAGTGTTCTCTCCTTTCAGGCGAGCCCACAACTAGAAAAGATATAATTGGAAATTGCAAGTGTGGTTGCTGACGGTTGTTGACGTGACTATATTCTGCAGTAAGCTAACAGTCATGTGAAGCTCGACCAATTGATTCCCTATTGATTCCCTATCCCATTGATTCCCTATTGATTCCCATTCCCATTGATTCCATCAATTTCCAATGGCAGCTGTCCACCGGTCTCATCCCAGCTGCCCTAAAGCTGGCTGCCGTTACCCCCATTCTCAAAAAACCCGGACTTGACCCTGACACCCCTAACAACTATCGGCATATCTCAAATCTCCCCTTCATCTCCAAAATCCTGGAAAGAGCTGTTGCCTCTCAACTGAAATCACACCTGGACTCAAACAACCTCTACGAAACATTCCAATCCGGTTTCCGCTCAAATCACAGCACTGAAACAGCCCTCCTCAAAGTCACCAATGACATTCTCCTCTCCGCTGATAATGGTTTCCTTTCTATCCTCATCCTCCTCAACCTCTCTGCCGCTTTCGACACCATCAACCACTCCATCCTCATCTCCCGCCTCAAATCCTCCCTTGGAATAACCAACACTGCACTCTCCTGGTTAACATCATATCTCTCCGACCGTCACCAGTTTGTCTCCATAAACAACTGCCACTCCTCCACTGCCCCAGTCACCCACGGTGTCCCCCAGGGCTCTGTACTTGGTCCCCTCCTCTTCATCATTTACATACTACCACTTGGTCAGATCCTCTGTCACCACAACCTCCAATTTCACTGTTACGCAGATGATACTCAACTTTACCTCTCCACCAAAACTGTCACCGCTGCCACCCTCTCCACCCTCACCACCAGCCTTACAAAACTCAAAGAATGGATGCAAAAAAACTTTCTCAACAAATCAGAAATCCTCATCATCGGCCCAGATTCCCTAACCCGCCCCACCCAGAATTTCACTCTCAGTATTGACGGCTCCACTGTAACAACCTCCACTCACATCCGTAACCTTGGTGTCATATTTGACTCCACCCTCTCATTCCGCCCCCACATAAACCAGATCACCAAAACTGCCTTCTTTCACCTCAGGAACATTGCCCGCCTCCGACCTTCACTCACATTCACAGCTGCCGAAACACTCATCCACGCATTTGTCACATCCCGGATAGACTACTGCAACAGCATCCTCAACGGCACCACCGCCAAAATCCTCAGCAAACTACAGTATGTCCAAAACTCCGCCGCCCGCCTTCTCACCAGTACCCGCTCCAGAGACCACATCACTCCTGTCCTCCACGACCTACACTGGCTCCCTGTCAAACAACGAATCCTTTACAAAATCCTGCTAACCACCTACAAGGCACTCAATAACCTGGCTCCCTCCTACCTATCTGACCTTATTGATCCCTACGTCCCAACCCGATCCCTCAGGTCCAGTGAAGCCAACCTCCTGGAGGTCCGCAAGGCCAAATACCGCACCTGGGGGGATAGGGCCTTCTCTGTCTCTGTCTCTGCCCCCACCCTCTGGTACGCTCTCCCCAACCACCTCAGAAGCGCTCCCTCCCTCCCCTCCTTCAAAGCCTCACTCAGTCAAAACCCACCTCTTCAGGATAGCCTACCCCAGCTGAGGTCTGGAAATTATGCCCCGAGTCCCTGACTGACTTTTAGCTTTTTAATTGTTCAATTTACTGTTTTTATTCTAATAAAGTTTTTTTTCCTTTGTTGTTAAGCGCTTTGGGTATTTAGAAAAGCGCTATATAAATCCAAGCTATTATTATTATTATTATTATTACCCCTGTTCCTACAAAACAGTGTGGGGTCTCTGCTCCCTCATTGGCTAAAGGAGAATAACATTACTATATAAATGAGGGAACAGCGTTCTTGGTGACATCACCAGTTGTGGGCTGGCCTTTCAGTGAGCCCAAAGGTTTCATGTGGTGTTGTTTTTATTATATCAGGTCGCACTTGTTGGTGGTGATGTCACCAAGAAGTTAAAGGTGATACACCATGCATTTAAAAAGTATTTATGTCATATTGTTTATGTCCCAAAAACGTTTTTCAAAAGGTTTGAGGCTAAATTACCACTCCTGAATAGAGAGCCTCTCATTTTTGAATGGCTCTCAGAGCATTTTCAGCTGCAGTACCACCTTTGGCCTGAACTGCGCCCTTGGTTGAGGTTGTGAGCTTGTATATCGGATTGCTATTTTCAAATAGCCGACGTAGGCTGTTATTGCTGTCGGCAGCTCTTTAAAGGTTACACCTGCACGCACACACTCACACACACACTGGAGGGGTGAGTCATGCCGGTCTTTGATCTTCTGCTCTGTCTACGTCAGTCTGTGGATCACCTGTGCTACAAGAGCACGCATGTGTCCTCACCTTCATCTCTCTCTATCTCTAACCCTTCTTTCTTTTCCATCTTCTTAAACAGTAACATTACTCATGTGAGATTTAGTCTCTGAGAAACTAAAATGAACACTGGGGATTTCACTTTGTAAATTTCACTTTTTCATCTCCTCCGGTTCTCATAAAAAATAAACAGCTGTCTTAATGAACATTTAATTTTATTTATTTCAGTACTTTCTCTCGCAGTTACATGCAATGCAATAATTTATTGCATTGCATTCTCTTGCTGAAACCCAAGAAGGTTGTTATGGAAGGTTGTTTGCCACGAGATATAGATCCCCGAATGAGGACGCACTGTGGGGTTTATCAGAGGAAACAAAAGTGTTTTCTAGAACTCTGTTACTCATCTTCATGGTGATCTTATTCTCTGAAAGGGTCTGTATTTCGTCACTCACCTGTTCCCCTTTATACCCTTTTTTTCTGTTCCGTGTGTGTGTCCTGTGATAGCTGCGGATGATGGGACGGAGCGGGTGTGCGACACGCTGCTCATGTGCATCATAACGGTACTGAACCAGGGACTGAGGAATGGAGGAGGCGTGGGGGACATTCTCAGGGGGGTCCACACGCCCGGATCCTCTGTCGCGTCGTCGTCCGTAGCCTCTGTAACCGCTGGGCGACCGTCTGCTGTAGATGTTTGCAGAGAGCCGGCTGGAGAGCCATTGTTTTTAGCATAGCACTCACCAGCTGACCTCGCAACGACGTCGTCGTCTTCGCTGACCGGGAAGTCCTCTGTCTCTGGGTCAGTTATGGATTCACTCTTGGTCTGGGAAAACATCTGTTCTCTCGCCAGACGAGCAGTCGCAGGTCCAGGATTGGGTTGTATGTCACCCGAGAGTAGCAGGAAAAAGTAAATACAGGACCCTCTGTCCATTCTGCCAACCGGGGGTTTGTTCTTTGTTGATATCAGCGTTCCAAGGATAGTCAGTTTGCCGAAGCCAAGATGTTTAAGTTCCGACCCATCGTGGAGCTAAAAATCACTGCGTGATTCCTCTCTGTCCCGCACATAATGTTGATATGAAATCCACATTAGGTGCGTTCCATGGTGAACTGAGGCATGAGTCGGTAAACCATAGGAGAAACATTATAAAAGAAAGAAACATCCTTCCCATTGTCGCTGGATTGTAGCTTGGTGGGACGGAGTTAACAACTTCTGAATCACCCAGGGTTCTGGGGGCTTGGATTGGTCTAACTCATGTCGTCATCATTTGTGACATCATTTTTCTAACAAAAAGCGGGGCATAGGAGCGGTTTGCACCGCTCAAAAAAAAATAAGAACAAAAAAAAAAGCCGACAGTACAAAGGCAAGGTCTTTAGCCTCACCACCAACAAGTGCGACCTGATATAATAAAAACAACACCACATGAAACCTTTGGGCTCACTGAAAGGCCAGCCCACAACTGGTGATGTCACCAAGAACGCTGCTCCCCCATTTATATTGTAAGGTTATTCTCCTTTAGCCAATGAGGGAGCAGCGAGCCCACACTGTTTCATAGGAACAGTATTTCTAGTTAGTGTGGTTGCCCGAAGGGCAACACACTGTTGTTTTGGGGAAACTTTATTTCCACTAGATTCACTAGATAAACTTTTCCGCTGCCATTGGAAATTGATGGAATCAATGGGATAGGGAATCAATGGGATAGGGAATCGATAGGAAATCAATTGGTCGAGCTTCACATGACAGTTAACTTTCTGCAGAATAGTCACATTGGCAACACTTGCAATTTCCAATTGCATCTTTCTAGTTAGTGTGGTTGCCCAACAGGGCTCTACATTATAGTCCTGATGTCCACACACTTCCCCTCTGCTCCAGGGCTCCACCATGGTCACCTTGTCCCATTAGGACAAGGTGACCCTCTTTTGGCTTCCTCTCCCAGCACCCCCACAGACAGATCCGCTATGGGCAGACAGGACACCCCCACAGGGTGCCTGATTAACCCTTTCTCCCCACAGGTGTCCCTGTCCTGACCTCGGCCCCGGCACCGGTCAAGTATTGCTTTCCTCTCTCGCCGGCCAGGTCGCTCTCCTCTGCCCTCAATCTCTCTAACTCAGCTCCTTTCTGGCTTGGTTAAACGGTCGTCCCATAGCTTGACGACAAAGACCTAGGTGTAGATGTGATATTAAGTTTTGTCAGATCATATACCGGTATATATATATGATATAAATACATAGTTTGTCAACTCATATAGGACATCTGCCGTCGTGTTTGCACTGCTCACTTCGCACGGGTGTGATTTTTTTAATGTCAGTGCATTGCACAGGTGTTGTTTTCTGTCTCATTGGTACACATATCAGATCTAGTGTGACAGTATTATGTTGTACACTTTGTGTGTATTTGTGCATGGAAGATGAGATAAGATAAACTTTATTCATCCCAGATTGAAAATGTGGTTAAAGACATGTCAGGCCTGGTAAAGTGTCCCTTTCTTGGGAATTCAGAATGAGTTTAACTGAGTTAGAAGTGAGTAAAAGCAACCGACCCAACCCGAAAAACCAGGATAATAAAAATATTGTGCCCCTCGCCCTGCATGGCAGTCTTTTTGGGGATTCAGAATATGGTCAGTTGGTCACCCTATGTCAGGTGGAAACCTTGTATGTGAAGCTCATGAAATGTTTGAGCCGTTTCTGCTGCACAAAGGGAGTCGCAAATCCCCTCGTTGCAGTTAATTTTTTCACCTGCTGTGCTGCTCTGCGCAGTGGGGGGATATCTCTGCCAGGTCAGGCCTGTCTACCCAGGCCTGTACAATTCATAGTAACCAATTGGAATGAAATGTGCTCAAACTGTCTGATATACGGATATAGAACCTACATATAGGCTAATGTCGGGTGGAAGGGGACAGCACCATGTAAAAAAAAGGGAAAAGAAATTTTTATTTGTTTACCTCCTGCACAAGGCAGGAGGTAAACAAATCCAGTCTGCATGCACCCCTATGGCGCGCGCACACGATCAGACCAGCAAAGTGTTTCTCAACCAGTAGACCACAGACCTGACCAGCGCATACATGCATGCACTAACACAGACATGCACTCTGACAATAACAGACAGAACGATAGCTACGATCGTTCCAATACCAAGAGTATAATCTGGCTTGCACGTAGTAGGTCTGGTAGTGGCTGGAGTGACGGTGGGGGGAGTCATAGCGGGTGTCGTCATCATAGGGGGTGACGTCATTGGGGGCGTCGTCATAGGAGGTGACGTCATAGGGGGTGTCGTCATCATAGGGGGTGACGTCATAGGGGATGTCGTCATCATAGGGGGTGACGTCATTGAGGGTGACGCCATAGGCGGTGTCGTCACAGGGGGTAACGTCATAGAGGGTGTCGTCATTGGTGGTGTCGTCATCATAGGAGGTGACGTCATAGGCGGTGTCGTCACAGGGGGTGTCGTCATTGGGGGTGGTGCTGTGGTGGGAGCGGGGGGGACCGTGATGGCCCAGGTCATATTTGAATAGAAAGTTCCACTTTGATCTTTGAGTGAGCAACGATAGGTCCCCTCATGTTCCATACTGACATTCCCAATCAGCAGGGACGAGCTACGGTTGGCTTGCAGAGGTACAAAATCTACATCGGCCGGCTGGTCCAATTGTCCTTTGGCGACGGAAAAGTGGTACGTTAGCTGTGTGTTCGCACCGCTCCACACGAGGTCATGCCATGGAAGATAACAGAGCAGTTCAATCCGACTTCCTTCATTGGTCACCATGGAAAATTTGCCACAGTGTAACTGTCCATTTGCAGAGGGGCAATCGTGTTGTCTTTCTTTACAAGCAGTATATCCTGGAACCCCACTACACTTCTTCACCTTTTGTCTGAGAAATCCGCAGCTCTGAACACAGAGTAACTCATCTTTGCGCCTTCTCAATAATTCAACGCTGTAGTCCATTAGAATATGGAACTCGTTGGTTAAATTTTCTCCAGCGTGAGAGGCATTGGTGAAATTATTCCACTTCATCTGGAACTCAGAAGCGATATTGAACATAGTTCTTGGAACAATTTGTGAGTCTTTAAAGTCTGTATAGAAAATTTTCTCCGTGTCATATAATTTCTGATACAGAACGCGCTCAATGTCATAATCCCCAAGAGAACCGATGAATTTCACAATTGGGTCTTTGAATGTGGGTTCACATTGCAGGCAGCCGCGGATCACCTGGAAGCAGCTGAACAGTGCCAAGATTTTAACTAAGCTCTGAAAGGTGAAACACATCTCAATATAGTCTTATCTTTATTCATTGATTAGATTTTTCACCCATGTCGGAAATTTTAGATTTGACTAAATGACTCTTAATGACCCTCTTATTTATCTTAATCTGTGATGTCTTCACAGTGATGACATCGTTACATAGTACATTGGTTCTCAAAGTGGGTCAGGGGTCCTTGGGGAGGTTTCAGGGGGTGAGGTCCCTAGCTAGAAATGTGTTGATATAGCATCACAATCCTTTTAACCATTGTATCCATCTTTTATACTTGGCTGTCTATTCAAAAATCACACATAGGTTGAAGTGAGTGGTGCTATTTATGTTGTGATGTCATAGTGTTGACATGGCTATCCTCAATCGTTGTTGGATGTACAATAAACTTGAGCCATTTGTTTCAGAATGTAGGCCAGATCTAGGCCAGATGTAAGCCAGGTTTCAGAATGTAGGCCAGATGTAAGCCAGGTTTCAGAATGTAGGCCAGATGTAAGCCAGGTTTCAGAATGTAGGCCAGATGTAAGCCAGGTTTCAGAGCCTACATCTGGCTCGGACATTTTTTGGAATTGGACGTTTTTTACACAGCTCTATTGTGAGGTGAGGGGTGCTATTTATGAGTTAATTAGTGGGCTGCTTGTAATATAAATAGTAACAATACCAGCGCAGCTAGCTAGACTCTATCTAACTGCCATTGCTAACACACAAGGGCAGTGTGTTATTGTCTGGCTATGCGAGGCTATTATCAAGCAGCATCCTAGCAGGCCCCCTCTCACTGAGTTAATGACTCTCTGACTGGCAGAGACGAGAGAGTGCTGGAGGAGCAGACTGAACAGAGTCGGAGATGCAGTGACTGTTGTTGCCACATCTGATTATTATTAAGCCACATTGACGTTGGGCTTGTTTTTATGTAAAGTTGCTTATAAAACAAGGTGCCGTCGGCGTGGCAAAGGATGTGATTCAAGCGCTTCATGGTCACGTGCCTTTCAGGGCAATTTCGGGACACTGTATTGGGTTTTGCGCTTCACACAAAACTAAAAATGTGGTCAATAATAATAAAATAACTAGAAAGATCATGCAATTGGAAATTGCAAGTGTGGTTGCCGAGGTGACTATATTCAGCAGCAAGCTAATTGTCATGTGAAGCTCGACCAATTGATTCCCTATTGATTCCCACTCCCATTGATTCCCTATTGATTGCCATTCCCATTGATTCCATCAATTTCCAATGGCAGCGGAAACGTTTATCTAGTGAAAATAAAGTTTCCCCAGAACTACAGTGTGTTGCCCTTCGGGCAACCACACTAACTAGAAATACTGTTCCTACGAAACAGTGTGGGCTCGCTGCTCTCTCATTGGCTAAAGCAGAATAACCTTTTCAGTGAGCCCAAAGGTTTCATGTGGTGTTGTTGTTATTTATATCAGGTCGCACTTGTTGGTGGTGATGTCACCAAGAACTTTGCTCCTCATTGGCTACAGACCCTGCCTTTGTACCGTCTCCATTTCTTTTCTTTTTTTCTTTTTCTTTTGACAATAAACTTGACCTATAAAGATTTGGTATAATATACTGGTCTCACCTTTCAGCGAGCCCACAATAATAACAATAGTAATAACCTACTCTTCCCGCGAGGGAAATTCTGTATTTTCAGCCCAACCCAGCTGATTCGCTGCCCACAAGGAGCGTGTGAGCAATTAGGGGTTAAGAGTCTTGCTCAGGGGGACACATCGACATTGCCGGCAATGTCGAACCTGGGACAACCAGGGCCCCCCAGGCGGGCTCCATAACCATTCAGCTATGGCCGCCCTTGGTTGAGATTGTTAGCTTGTAGATCGGATCGCTATTTTCAAATAGCCGACGTAGGCTGTTATTGCTGTCGGCAGCTCTTTAAAGGTTACACCTGCACGCACACACTCACACACACACACTGGAGGGGTGAGTCATGCAGGTCTTTGTTCTTCTGCTCTGTCTACAGGAGCATGCATGTGACCTCACCTTCATCTCTCTCTCTCTCTCTCTCTCTAACCCTTCTTTCTTTTCCATCTTCTTAAACAGTAACATTACTCATGTGAGATTTAGTCTCTGAGAAACTAAAATTAAAATGAATGAAATGAAACTAAAATTTAATTTTATTCATTTCAGTACTTTCTCTCGCAGTTGCATGCAATGCAATAATTTATTGTTGCATTCTCTTGCTGAAACCCAAGAAGGTTGTTATGGAAGGTTGTTTGCCACGAGATATAGATCCCCGAATGAGGACTCACTGTGGGGTTTATCAGAGGAAACAAAAGTGTTTTCTAGAACTCTGTTACTCATCTTCATGGTATCTTATTCTCTGAAAGGGTCTGTATTTCGTCACTCACCTATTCCCCTTTATACCCTTTTTTCTGTTCCGTGTGTGTGTCCTGTGATAGCTGCGGATGACGGGACAGAGAGGGTGTGCGACACGCTGCTCATGTGCATCATAACGGTACTGAACCAGGGACTGAGGAATGGAGGAGGCGTGGGGGACATTCTCAGGGGGGTCCACACGCCCGGATCCTCTGTCGCGTCGTCGTCCGTAGCCTCTGTAACCGCTGGGCGACCGTCTGCTGTAGATGTTTGCAGAGAGCCGGCTGGAGAGCCATTGTTTTTAGCATAGCACTCACCAGCTGACCTCGCAACGACGTTGTCGTCTTCGCTGACCGGGAAGTCCTCTGTCTCTGGGTCAGCCACGGATTCACTCTTGGTCTGGGAAAACATCTGTTCTCTCGCCAGACGAGCGGTCGTTTGTCGAGTGATCGCGGGTCCAGGATTGGGTTGTATGTCACCCGAGAGTAGCAGGAAAAAGTAAATACAGGACCGTCTGTCCATTCTGCCAACCGGGGGTTTGTTCTTTGTTGATATCAGCGTTCCAAGGATAGTCAGTTTGCCGAAGCCGAGATTAAGTTCCGACCCATCGTGGAGATAAAAATCACTGTGTGATTCCTCTCTGTCCCGCACATAATGTTGATATGAAATCCACATTAGGTGCGTTCCATGGTGAACTGAGGCACGAGTCGGTAAACCATAGGAGAAACATTAGAAAAGAAAGAAATATCCTTCCCATTGTCGCTGGATTGTAGCTTGGTGGGACGGAGTGAACGAAAGTGTGACCGTCCATCCCGACTGCTGAATCACCCAGGGTTCTGGGGGCTTGGATTGGTCTAACTCATGTCGTCATCATTTGTGACATCATTTTTCTAACAAAAAGCGGGGCATAGGAGCGGTTTGCACCGCTCAAAAAAAAATAAGGACAAAAAAAAAGCCAACAGTACAAAGGCAAGGTCTTTAGCCAATGAGGAGCAGCGTTCTTGGTGACATCACCACCAACAAGTGCGACCTGATATAATAAAAACAACACCACATGAAACCTTTGGGCTCACTGAAAGGCCAGCGCACAACTGGTGATGTCACCAAGAACGCTGCTCCCCCATTTATATTGTAAGGTTATTCTCCTTTAGCCAATGAGGGAGCAGCGAGCCCACACTGTTTCATAGGAACAGTATTTGCCCGAAGGGCAACACACTGTTGTTTTGGGGAAACTTTATTTCCACTAGATTCACTAGATAAACTTTTCCGCTGCCATTGGAAATTGATGGAATCAATGGGATAGGGAATCAATGGGATAGGGAATCGATAGGGAATCAATTGGTCGAGCTTCACATGACAGTTAACTTGCTGCAGAATATAGTCACATCGGCAACACTTGCAATTTCCAATTGCATCTTTCTAGTTAGTGTGGTTGCCCAACAGGGCTCTACAGCACCGGCACCGGTCCATTATTGCTTTCCTCTCTCGCCGGCCAGGTTCCCTCTCTTGCCCTCAATCTCTCTAACTCAGCTCCTTTCTGGCTTGGTTAAACGGTCGTCCCATAGCTTGACGACAAAGACCTAGGTGTAGATGTGATATTAAGTTTTGTCAGATTTTGTATGATATTATATCATATATATATATATATATATATATATATATATATATATATATATATATATATATATATATACTATGTTTATATAATATATACATAGTTTGTCAAATCATATAGGACATCTGCCGTCGTGTTTGCACTGCTCACTTCGCACAAGTGTGATTTTCTTTTAAATGTCAGTGCATGGCACAGGTGTTGTTTTCTGTCTCATTGGTACGCATATCAGATCTAGAGTGACAGTATGTTGTACACTTTGTGTGTATTTGTGCATGGAAGATGAGATAAGATAAACTTTATTCATCCCAGATTGAAAATGTGGTTAAAGACATGTCAGGCCTGGTAAAGTGTCCTTTTTTTGGGAATTCAGAATATGTGTTAGACTGAGTTAGAAGCGAGTAAAAGCAACCAACCCAACCCGAAAAACCAGGCAGTCTTTTTGGGGATTTAGAATATGGTCAGTTGGTCACCCTATGTCAGGTGGAAACCTTGTATGTCAAGCTCTTGAATTTACAATGCTTGAGCCGTTTCTGCTGCACAAAGGGAGTTGCAAATCCCCTCGTTGCAGTTAATTGTTTTCACCTGCTGTGCTGCTCTGCGCAGTGGGGGAATATCTCTGCCAGGTTAGGCCTGTCTACCCAGGCCTGTAAAATTCATAGTAACCAATTGGAATGAAATGTGCTCAAACTGTCTGATATACGGATATATAACCTATAGGCTAATGTCGGGTGGAAGGGCCGGCACCATGTAAAAAAAAAAAGGGAAAAGAAATTTGGATTTGTTTACCTCCTGCACAAGGCAGGAGGTAAACAAATCCAGTCTGCATGCACCCCTATGGCACGCGCACACGATCAGACCAGCAAAGTGTTTCTCAACCAGTAGACAGCAGACCTGACCAGCGCATACATGCATGCACTAACACAGACATGCACTCTGACAATAACAGACAGAACGATAGCTACGATCGTTCCAATACCAATAGTATCATCTGGCTTGCACGTAGTAGGTCTGGTAGTGGCTGGAGTGATGGTGGGGGGAGGTGACGTCATAGGAAGTGACGTCATAGGAGGTGACGTCATTGGGGGTGTAGTCATTGGGGATGTCGTCATTGGGGATGTCGTCATTGGGGGTGTCGTCATTGGGGGTGTCGTTATAGGGGGTGACGTCATAGGGGGTGACGTCAAAGGAGGTGACGTCATAGGGGGTGACGTCATTGGGGGTGACGGGGGTGACGTCAAAGGGGGTGTCGTCATTGAGGGTGACGTCATAGGCGGTGTCGTCACAGGGGGTGACGTCATTGGGGGTGGTGCCGTGGTGGGAGCGGGGGGGACCGTGATGGCCCAGGTCATATTTGAATAGAAAGTTCCACTTTGATCTTTGAGTGAGCAACGATAGGTCCCCTCATGTTCCATACTGACATTTCCAATCAGCAGGGACGAGCTACGGTTGGCTTGCAGAGGTACAAAATCTACATCGGCCGGTTGGTCCAGTTGTCCTTTGGCGACGGAAAAGTGGTACGTTAGCTGTGTGTTCGCACCGCTCCACACAAGGTCATGCCATGGAAGATAACAGAGCAGTTCAATCCGACTTCCTTCCTTGGTCACCATGGAAAAGTTGCCACAGTGTAACGTTCCATTTGCAGGGGGGCATTCATGTTGTCTTTCTTTACAAGGAAAATATCCTGGAATCCCATTACACTTCTTCACCTTTTGTCTGAGAAATCCACAGCTCTGAACACAGAGTAACTCATCTTTGCGCCTTCTCGTTAATTCAACGCTGTAGTCCATTAGAATTTGGAACTCGTTGGTTAAATTATCTCCAGTGTGAGAGGCATTGGTGAAATTATTCCACTTCATCTGGAACTCAGACGCGATGTTGATCAGAGTGCTTGGAACAATTTGTGAGTCTTCAAAGTCTTTCCCGAAAATCTTCAATGTGTCCTCTACCTTATCATACAGAACATCCTCAATGGCATGATCCCAGAGAGAATCGATGAATTTCACAATTGGTTCTAGGAACGTGGGTTCACATTGCAGGCAGCCGCGGATCACCTGGAAGCAGCTGATCAGTGCCAAGATTTTAACTAAGCTCTGAAAGGTGAAACACATCTCAATATAGTCTTATTTAGTTGTTTTTTACAAAAAGTCTATTGATTAGATGTTTTACCCATGGGTTAGGATATTTTGATTGATTGATTGATTGATTAGATTTTTCACCATGTCTCAAAATGCTTGATTTGACTAAATGACTTTTAATGACCCTCTTATTTATCTTAATCTGTGATGTCTTCACAGTGATGACATCGTTACATAGTACATTGGTTCTCAAAGTGGGTCAGGGGTCCTTGGGGAGGTTTCAGAGGGTGGGGTCCCTAGCTAGAACACATTAACACATGTTAATATAGCATCACAATCCTTTTAACCACTGTATGCATCTTTTATACTTGGCTGGCTATTCAAAAATCACACCTAGGTTGAAGTGAGTGGTGCTATTTATGTTGTGATGACAGTGATGACATTGCTATCCTCAATCGTTGTTGGACGAACAATAAACTTGAGCCATTTGTTTCAAGCCAGGTTTCAGAATGTAGGCCAGATGTAAGCCAGGTTTCAGAATGTAGGCCAGATCTAGGCCAGATGTAAGCCAGGTTTCAGAATGTAGGCCAGATGTAAGCCAGGTTTCAGAATGTAGGCCAGATGTAAGCCAGGTTTCAGAGCCTACATCTGGCTCTGAAATTTTTTGGAATTGGAAGTTTTTTACACAGGTCTATTGTGAGGTGAGGGGTGCTATTTATGAGTTAATTAGTGGAGTAGTAACAATACTAGCGCAGCTAGACTGCTATAACTGCCATTGCTAACACACAAGGGCAGTGTGATATTGTCCGGCTATGCGAGGCTATTATCAAGCAGCAGCCTAGCCGCCAGCCGGCCCCCTCTCATTGAGTTAATGACTCTCTGACTGGCAGAGACGAGAGAGTGCTGGAGGAACAGACTGAACAGAGTCGGAGATGCAGTGACTGTTGTTGCCACATCTGATTATTATTAAGCCACATTGACGTTGGACTTGTTTTTATGTAAAGTTGCTTATAAAGAATTTGGTCAATATAATAATAATAAATATAGCTGCAAGCAGCGATAAAGTGGCCAAGGCAAAAGCATCAAGGGAAAGCAAAGAAGACATCAAAGAGAAACTAGAAGCAGTGTTCTTCCGAACAGGTCAGGTGTTTTTTTTGGCCTACTGGTGACTCTATAACAGGCCAATGTGAGAAGGGTGGCATCTGTTCCTTGGCCTAGTGGGAATGTGTGTGCAAAATCTCACACACATAGCAGGCTGCGTTTGAGACAATTTGTTCAAAAAGGAGCAATCCTGCAAACCTTGGAATTCAATTTTAGCCAATTAGATAGAATATGAAATCGGACAAATCCGTCAGGATCACATCACTGTAGAGATACTGTGTACTGATTTGTGTGATTTTCGGATAAAATTTGAAGGAGTAATATCGAAGAATGTGTTTTACATACTGTAAGTCTGCCTTCTGGCTGCGCTATAAATGGCAGATTTGAAAAATGCAGGGCACAGGTTTTTCCTTGGCCTCTGGGAAGTGTGCATACAAAGTTTTACACTAATCGGTGGTTATAGGTAAAAGCACAAATTGGCCTCTACACAACATGTATGCAAAAGACTGTAGGATTTGGGAACCACTTTGTCACGGGGCAGCCCGTGCCCTATAGACATATGCAATCTGCTTAAAGACATTGCACACACGCACGCACGCGCACACACACACACACACACACATCATCTGCAGTCACTGGCCTGTAGGGCCTGTGTAGCCCTATGTATGGTGGATCCCTGTATTTGTGCTTCTTCCACAGAGCCTATGGGTGTCGGCCAATGGAGCCTGATGATTAGGTGCATTGGGAGCACCTGGCCAGTGCTCCCTGGCTCCCCATAAAAGACTGAGTGGAAAGCCAGTCTCTCTCTCCCTCCCCAGACGACAGCACCCTTTGTTTGTTCAGTTCCTTTGAGTTTACACTCTTTACAACACCCCACATCATACTTACCACACATACATGCATTGCTGACACTACTGATTACTGACTTACACACCTCATACTCTTGTAAATATGAGTTAACCCTTTTAGTTAATACATTATTATTATTTATACCCCTACCATGTGTCCTCCTCAATTTGTCATTGCCTACGGGCCAGGTTGTGACAGTGCAAGTCAAACAGAACAGGGCTGTACCACTCCACTTAAATAGGGGTGGAGGTTGCCAATACTGTGGAGGAGGGGGGGTGTTAGACAAAGGCATTGAGCAAAGTTTTTCTAACAGCTCTGTACATGAATTCCAAGCCTGAATATGTAGTGTAAAACACTTTCACATTTATTGAAAGGGTAATGTATTCAGAGAGAGAGACTGTAAGCTGCTATATCAGCCATTTCAAGGTAATTGGTTTCCAGGTTAGTGGTAGGATCCACTCCTTTAAAGGGAGGCTGCAAACCAGGGCAACTCTGTTATGCTCAGCAGAGCGAGATGAACAAATCTCAGTGAGAGTTGCAAGGGCCCCATAGCCTAGTGCAGTGTTTGTTATTTTTGCCTTTTTCTTGAGTTTTGCCTTTTGTTCCCGTTCCCGAGTTCTCTATTTTTAGATTTTTGGCAAAGTTTATTTTTGCCATTTTTGAATTTTGGGTTTCACTGTACAAAACTGCATGGTGGGGGCTGGATAAATAAAAATCTTAACGAGACACAAATTGCTTATTATAAGCAGACATGGCAACCCAGGTACATTCAGAGCCCAGAACGCCAACTACTGACACTTTAATGCAAGGACAACAGGAAATCAAATGATGTTTTTCAGGACAGCTTTTTCAGCCTCCGCCTCTTTCAGGATATGAACAGGATAACAGTTGCCATGTTCAGTTGCAGTACCAGGGTTTTCACAGCAAAATGTTGTAAAATGTATTTTAAATGCATGAGGTAAGGCTTGAACAGGGGACTTCTGGAATGATAGACAAAGGCCTTACCAGGTGAGCTATGCACAGCTCTGCACAGTGAGAAAATATTACTTTAAATGTTTGTTTTAGAAGCAGAAGAATAATTTGCATAAAACTTGCAATGTTGATTGAATTATTAAAAAAGCATGTTTCAATTTTTAAAAAATCCGATCTGAAAGATCTTTAGATATTGGTCCAAAGTTCATGTAAAAAAGGTTCCGTGCACGTGACGCGAAAGTTCCCGAATAAAAGCGGGTTTAAGTGTTTTACAAACTGCTCAAAATGGCGGAAAATGTAAGGGCGGAGCTTACTTAACAAAGACACAGATGTCTTCCGCTTGAGTCAAGGCACGCGTGTAAGCAAGTTGCATGTCTTCAAACGAAACGAGGCATGACTTATGCCCCTTTAAAGTTTGAGTTTTCAAACGCTTCGTATAGCGCCCCCCTTTGGCCAATTGGAGTAAGATTGCTTTCAGTGATATTTGGACTAACCCTCTACATATTTGCCAAATGCCATGAACGTGTCACTTTGCATGTATGATTTAGAGGCAGAAGAATAATTTGCATATAACTGCAACATTGAGTGAATTATTAAAAAATAATGTTTCGCTTTAAAGAAAATCCGCCGAGACATATCTGACCATATTGGTCCAAAGTTCATGTAAAAAAAGTTTTGCGCACGTTATGCGAAAATCCCAGGAGGAGATAGATTTTGACTGTTTTTCATATAATTCAAAATTGTGGGAGAAGTAAAGGTCAGAGGTCAAAAGTCAGAGCGTAAAAGTTGTTCGGCATGAGGAGACGCATAAGTGTATATAGGTTTCATTGCTGTACCTGAAACAGGGCATGAGCTACACCAGTTCAAAGTTGGCATTTTTCAAAGGCTTCCTACAGCGCCACCCTTTGGCCGATTGTTGCGAGCTTCACGATTTAGCCGTTTGGCATAGTCCTCTGCCATACTGCCGAGTTTCGTAAAAAGCGACTGCACGGTCTAGCCGCTAGAGAAAAAGTGGCGGAATAATGATGAAGTCCAATATCAATGAGTGGCCTTTTGCCACTTCGTGGCCTTGGCCACTAATAATAACTATAATAATACAGTTCCTACAAAACAGTGTGGGCTCGCTCGTGACTATATTTTGCAGTCTGCTAACTGTCATGTGAAGCTCAACCAATACTCCAGCTAACACCACTCCCAGATGTTTTTCCGCCAATTGCACCTCATTGGCTAAGGGCCCTGCCTTTGTACTGTCTTGAACTTGTGGAACTTGTGGTAAATAAATAATAATGATGAAGATAACATAGTGTTCTCTCCTTTCAGGCGAGCCCACAACTAGAAAAGATGTAATTGGAAATTGCAAGTGTGGTTGCTGACGGTTTTTGACGTGACTATATTCTGCAGTGAGCTAACAGTCATGTGAAGCTCGACCAATTGATTCCCTATTGATTCCCTATCCCATTGATTCCCTATTGATTCCCATTCCCATTGATTCCATCAATTTCCAATGGCAGCGGAAAAGTTTATCTAGTGAAAATAAAGTTTCCCAGAACTACAGTGTGTCCCCCTTCGGGCAACCACACTAACTAGAAATACTGTTCCTACGAAACAGTGTGGGCTCAACCAGGGCCTCTGGTTCCCCAGGCGGGCTCCATAACCATTCAGCTATGGCCGCCCTTGGTTGAGGTTGTGAGCTTGTAGATCGGATCACTATTTTCAAATAGCCGACGTAGGCTGTTATTGCTGTCGGCAGCTCTTTAAAGGTTACACCTGCACGCACACACTCACACACACACTGGAGGGGTGAGTCATGCCGGTCTTTGTTCTTCTGCTCTGTCTACGTCAGTCTGTGGATCACCTGTGCTACAAGAGCACGCATGTGTCCTCACCTTCATCTCTCTCTCTCTCTCTCTAACCCTTCTTTCTTTTCCATCTTCTTAAACGGTAACATCGTGAGATTTAGTCTCTGAGAAACTAAAATGAACACTGGGGATTTCACTTTGTAAATTTCACTTTTTCATCTCCTTCGGTTCTCATAAAAAATAAACAGCCGTCTTAACTCATTGCATGCCAGGCCCGATAGTCCCGAGATTATTTTAATGTCTTTCCCTGCCAGGCCCGATAGTCCCGAGAATTTCCGCCATTTTGAAAAAAAAAAATTTTTTTTCAAAAGAATTTTTTTTTCAAAAACATTTTTGGACCCCAAAAAATGTAGTAGGCATGATAGAAATCGCGAAATTGCATGTTTAACCCCCATAGCAACCCCATCTATCAAACATGGCAGCCATCTTTGTTTACATTTTAGGAAAACATAATGGCTTGTATCTCATGAATGCCTGAACGGATTTTCATTCGGATTTTTTTGTTTGAAAGCTGTGAGCAATGTGAACACACGTGGTGCATTATCTAGGCATGGGTGTGCATGATCCATGCACTATGAATTACATGGAAGTCTATGGAGACCAGATGCAACATTGAGTACGAAGGTATGTTAAAATGGCGGGGAATGTGTTAATGAACATTTAATTGTATTTATTTCAGTGCTTTCTCTCGCAGTTACATGCAATGCAGTAATTTATTGTTGCATTCTCTTGCTGAAACCCAAGAAGGTTGTTTGCCACGAGATATAGATCCCCAAATGAGGACGCACTGTGGGGTTTATCAGAGGAAACAAAAGTGTTTTCTAGAACTCTGTTACTCATCTTCATGGTGATCTTATTCTCTGAAAGGGTCTGTATTTCGTCACTCACCTGTTCCCCTTTATACCCTTTTTTATGTTCCGTGTGTGTGTCCTGTGATAGCTGCGGATGATGGGACGGAGAGGGTGTGCGACACCTTGCTCATGTGCATCATAACGGTACTGAACCAGGGACTGAGGAATGGAGGAGGCGTGGGGGACATTCTCAGGAGGCCCTCTAAAGAGGTCAGGAAACCACATGTCTGAATGATGACATCAAGTAATAACATTGTAGGGTAAATGAGTTTACATTAGATGGATGTATCACCTGTTTTCCTGTATGTACACTGTCCATTTGCACTGTGTATTCTGTCCATTTGCACTATTATGTCCATGCACTTGTTCGATCGCTGGAGTTGTCACTGCACCATGTTTGCCAAAACAAATTATTGAAAACCTGGAAATTAAGTTTCTGATTCTGATCAGTTCATTCTATTTATTCTGTCTATTTTAAAGGCCCAATTCAGAATAGTTTGGAATGTAATAATAATCAAGTTTTAAGTTTATTTCGCCATTTACATTAAAATTGTCATTAAAATGCATTGGAATCCTTGTTCACAAGCCACACAGAAGCAAAAACAAACATATACAAGACAGTACAGAAAAGGACATGGGTACAATCAGCATAGCGGCTCAGTGCATCAGTTGTATAAAAAAAAACGTTCAATCCCTCTTCGTACCTTAATGTTGCAAGAAGTTTCTCTTTGTACCGTATATGCTGATGATGACTGTGTCATTGTTGTTTCATTTGTACTCATTTACCTACTTACTTTATATTTCCACCTACTATGCAGGAGCCTCTGTTTGCTGCCCGGGTGGTGTATGACCTTCTGTTCTTCTTTATTGTCATCATCATCGTTCTCAACCTCATCTTTGGTGTGATCATTGACACCTTCGCCGACCTGAGGAGCGAGAAACAGAAGAAGGAAGAAATCCTCAAAACCACTTGCTTCATCTGTGGTGTGTGTTAAACTGTGCTTCACACTTTGATATTGTAACATTGTGCAGCACACAAACACACACATACCTCATCCCGTCTTTTGTTTCATAACAGGGCTGGAAAGAGACAAATTTGACAACAAGACGGTGTCATTTGAGGAGCATATCAAGTCAGAACACAGCATGTGGCACTACCTTAACTTCATGGTTCTGGTGAGGGTGAAGGACCCGACCGAGTACACCGGCCCTGAGAGCTACGTGGCTCAGATGATTAAGGTTAGTAGTGTTTTGGTATGATTCAGGACATTGTAGTATACTTTGAGGCTATTTTGGCCATAAAAGCCTGAAGTGCCTGATGAAGTAAAATATAAACATATAGTCAGCATGCCGGTTTCATAGTTTTGGGAGTTTCTGGTCTTAATCTGTTTCGGCAGTCAGGTGGCGTACGCAGTGCTTTAGAAAACATTGCGCCTTCTGCAGCAAATGTGTGGAAAGAAAGAAAATGAAGAAAATGCCCAAAATAGTATCTAGCCCTCTGCCCAAATTCCAATTAACTCTCCATATCCATTGTTGGTGGATGGAGATGTGGCTCTATGCTCACATAGCACGGAAACTAACATGTGCTCCTTGCATGCTGGGACACAGCACAGTTAAATAGAGATTACACCCAGTGTAGTCAAGCTCGCTGTATGATAAACTTTGCTTGAGATACACAATCTCCCAGTGACTCATTCCTACATCAGCAACTTGTTTGTGGAATAGGTAAAAAAAAAATTGAAGTGCCTGTTCCCTTCATATTGGTTTATAACTGCTATCTCCATTTTCCACATTGTCTTTCTCTCATACCGGTCTCTCTCCCCGTATCTCCTCTTCCCTCCCAGGAGAAGAACTTGGACTGGTTCCCCCGCATGAGAGCCATGTCTCTGGTGAGCAGCGAAGGGGACAGTGAGCAGAACGAGATGCGCTCCCTGCAGGACAAACTGGAAAGCACCGTCACTCTGGTGACCATGCTCTCTGGCCAGCTGGCCGAGCTGAAGGAGCAGGTGAGGTCACACTTCATCAATGGGTCTCAGTGCAGCCTGAGCTCAAAGTCTAAATGAACCCCTCTAAAATGTACAAACTGGAACAAATTCAGGAAAACAATACATTTTTAAAAGGTAAGCCCACAGTAGGCCTTAACCCCTGTACATGCTTGGCATGATGTATAGCACGTATACAACATACTATGTACATGCCAGTCCACTAAATGTGGCGTCTGAATGAGGCGAGAGGGCAGACTGGCTGCTCTGCAGCAGTGTGACTGATCAGTCCCATCACCTGCCTCCTCTGCATGTGATCCTAGTCACAGACTTGTCCTTGTTCCTCTTCTGCCACATGTGTGAAAAAACAACTCTCCCAGATCGAGGGAAAGATGAGGATCACACAGTCCCATAAACAATACTTCATCACCCTTATGTTAAAATAAATGAATACAATAAATTCAACCTGCTGCCTGCTGTTGCTCAACACATAAGGTAGTCTTATTTATGAGCCTTGCCCTGCAATACAGGTGAACTACAGTTTGCAATTCTTGTTTTTGTTTTTACCTCAGTAACTATAGCTAACTTCACACTCTAGTAGGGTAACACACAGCGTTGGCGTAACCCAGGGGTTAAAAACCACATAATAATGCTACTTTGGGATCACTGATGCCAAGGAATAAGTATTGAATGAAATGGTGTGATGTCATTAGAATAGGTTAGGCTTTCTTACATGGTCGGACCAAGTGGTGATGATGGGACGTGTTAACAGAGAAGCAGTCAGTTCTACTCTAAATTAAAATGATACACGTTTATTCCTCACAATATGGAAAGAGGAAGTCCAAATAATTTACTGCATTTTATAACCTGTTATTTCTTGAATTATTTGTATCCATGCTGCATCGTCCAGTCCCTTTCCCTCCATCAAATGTCTTATCGAACACTTACCCAGCAAAGTTAAATGTCATTTTACTAACACTACTATTGTCATTGTTAGACACATGTATACATTCTCTCCTCTCTTTCTTCCTTTCACTCACTCACACTCTCTCAAACTCTATACATATCTTTTTTTTTTCTCCACAGATGACGGAGCAAAGGAAGAACAAACAGAGACTTGGTTTCCTGGGTACGCCTAAGGCCAACCACCACATCTCAGCCCCCTGAGGGCCCAGAGAAACAGTCTGGGCACAGTTTAGGACCCCTGCTAAGAGAGTCCGCACACACACAACACAGTACCCTCAAGCACCTGGCATTTACCCTGATACAAACCCATAGTCACAGATAATTACATTACATGGAGCTGATGAGAACTGACTTCAGAGTCAAAAAAGTGCCTTGTCTTTAACACAAATGTAGCCTTATTTAACAACAACACTTACACTCGCACAGAGATGAATAGTGGTGCACCTTTTAGGGTACTGTAAAACAGGGCCATGGCCCTTATTTGTCCTTATAGTCTACGAGTCCTCGCTTGTGGAATGATTTGCCCGACATGACAGACATGTGCCACTGTTGGCTGAGTATGCCACAGGTGCAGAGAACGGTGAAGTTAAGGTAAATGGATTTAATAGAATTCCATGTAGGCGTCCGTGAGTCATGTGACCTCCCCAGACTGTATCTGACTTTGAGACCAGGTCATCCCTACAGGTCAGATGGTCAGTTCTTCCATTCCGGATTGGTCCGATTGAGGGAAGGGAGTGCGTGTGGTTAACGTTAAGTATTCTCCTCCCACTTTTAGATTTTTACAGTTTTTCACATGTCAAATTAACATACCGGTAACTGGAGTATTGTTTTCTTATTAAGAAAAAGGTTCATTCGTTTTTTTTTCGTCTTGCTGCCTCACTCATTAACTTTTATATACTGTACATTGCAGTTTTTGACTGTGCACTTTTAAAACAATTGAGTGAAATGTTTAAGTGCTATAACTGGATTTATTTTGCCCCCTGTGTCTTGTCTGTAACTCTGTATGTCCTGTATATGCATTCACTGCACCATTTTAATATACGTTAAAACGGAATGTCTACGGAATTGTACAAAGTACAGTACAGTATATAATGCAGAGATGTGGATGAAGATAATCTGATCTCCTGTGTGGAACTTACTTGAAAGGCCTTATGTGTCTAAATCCTATATTGGTACAGCATGTCATGTCGACAGAAGATATAGTTGCTTATAAAGTTAAAGTTCAATGTAAAGATTCTTGATTGATGACAGCTAATAGCTAATACTACTGTAATATTTACTTTACTGTCATACCATCTCCCTCTTCTGAGGATTTTTCTTTAATTTCTTCTTTGGTCAGTGTTTTAAAAAGTTGTATTGTCAATCCATCCCACTAGCTTTTGTAAGACTGCTATTATTTTCAGTTGACCTGAAAGCGCGTTTTGAACTTGCACGAGCACGTTGCAGGAAATGAGTGTACATGCACATAATAGGACTCGGGAGTTGTCCTTTTACACTTAAGAAAGATGGGTTAACTTTATTTTGATGCTGTGTTGTAATAAACGTTTGACAAGATGAGACTCCTTGTTGAGCTTTGTCAGCACTAGCAGTATTGGAATTTTATACATAATATTAGTCATTGATGATGGATACAAATTAATATACACACACATTATAGCACTAACATAATTAAGCTGGTTCACCATACCCGTTCACAACAACACCCCTCTATGGTCAGTGGAGTGTGGGGCAAGAGGAATTACTGACACATGACAATCCTCATCCACGTCGGTGGATGTCAATTAGTAAGTCTTAGTTAGTTTACCCCTCAAATTCTCTGATCTGACATTTTAGAAGTATCTAAACTTTGTTTTGCCATTAGAAGTAGGCTAGTGAACTTTTCATAAAGTTTACTGTAGGCCTAGGTTAATTTTGAACAAAACAAAAGGTTTTGTTGTCTTATTATATTGAATCCTTCATTGTACATATTCTGGGTAGTTACTTGGTTCCTGCCACAGGAGATTGAGTCCCGACTGCCATCCCATTTAACCATTGCGATTGTAAGGGAGGCTATTGTGTCACACTTGAACAAAAATAATTCTCTTAATATCACACCATTACTCGATCGATAGTCAAATATAAATGAGGTTGGTTTGTCTGTCAAACCCTGGTTTCCCATATTCACTGTGACATACAATTACTGAATCATTTGATAGACATTCTACTTCTTTGTAGAGGAGAACCAACTCAAATGGAAAATCCACCAGATTACTCTGTTATTCTTTTGCTGTATACCTTTCCAAATAGGACCAGAAACTACTGTATTCAGTTGGGATTACCTATAAGGTTCAGAACATATTTTCCTCTTGCACACAAAATATCTCAAACCTATTCAAAGGATTGCCATGAAACCTGCTGAGAGCATACATGCCTTGAACCTATACTGACTCTGGTGACCCAATAACCATTCCAGGTTTTACATAAAATAGCTTCTCCTGTCCTGCCAGCAGCATGCTCAATATTTGATCTTTTACATCTACAGTAGCCTATTGTAATACCTTAACTCTTGAACTAATGAATACAACTTAAGTCTAGAAAAGTCAGTTGGTCTATATTGGTTGGTGCTCTACCTGCATGGTTTTTGCAAAGGTAATGTATTGTAAAGGTTACACTGCCATCTAGTGACGATTCATTAATTCTGTACTCTATTAGACCGAATCCAGTCTTCAGGTTTTTGCTCATCATTTTTGGTTTGAAAAACAGTTTTGAGACTAGGAAGGAAAGATTATGAAGCTACTATTCTGCTCATTAGGCTTTGACTGTGAGAATAATGTAGCTATAGGAGACTATTACTACTACTGAATTAAACAAATACAGATCAAATTCAATGCATTGTGGATGCAGTCAAGTCTGTTAAGATTAGACTATAGTAACATTTGAATAAGATCTGAGTATAAAATGTACCCATAGGCTAAGGATAAAATCTTACTCTTTAGGCAAACCAAAGATTGTGGCCAATGGTAAAATGTTAAAAGAGTTGTAGCTTTTTCCTATACAACCAACTGTACACCAGGCATTTTAATATAATTAACATAATTATGAACACTAGCTACCATTAAAATATGTATAAGACCATAATATTGAATTTATTGCACAAAATTGGTGGAGACAAGTCACATAGCTGCAACTGGAAAGTTTTATAAAATCTCTTTAAATACAAAGACTAATAAAGTGGAAAATAGACATGAATAAAACAACAATTTATTTTCAAACATCACGAAATAGCATTAGGCCTATACAAAGTTAAGTTGATTTATAACAAAAATATTTCTCATTTGAAGTGGATGGTAGTGTTCACGCTACCATCCACTCCCATCAACTTCAATTGAGAAAGATATTTTGTATCTTTATCTTTAGCTTGCCCGGTGGTGGGAATGACCTTACTGACACTTATAACTGGCTGCATTCACTCTAATAATTAACCACGTTTTGAACAGTGCAGGAGTTGTAAAGGCCCTAATGTTAGACCATCTGCATGCACTAAAAGGTAAGACGTTTAAAGAATCGTATTGTATATCATTAGCTTATCTGAAGCTTGCATTAAACATGTTCGTGGATTGGAATGGAACAGAACGTGTTACATTTCAAGTAGGCTAGCCAGGCTAGCTAAACACACACAAGTGCCATTATACACCACATGAAACATGTGAGACCCTGCAGGTGGAATGTCAGTACAGTGACTTTGGAAATGTTCTCTGTAAAGTCATTCAAACTGCCCACCCAAGATGGCTTTATGGGTCAGGTGATAATCAATCATCATGCCGGGTTATTACTGTTTTCATTTTCTGTGACAACACCACCCTCTTCTGGCTGGAGATAGCCTAATTGTGGTAAACATGACTTCAGAAATCGATGATTTATTAACAGGAGAATACACAGGTAATACTGTATGGTAGATTGGATTTCCATCATGCATCATCTGAGAACATGTTTAATTTTATATTTACGAAATATGTGGACCCGGCTACTAATGCAACATCCACTTTCCAATGTACCTGGATTGATGACAAAATTGCAAAAAGTGCCAGCTGATACATTTAAAAAAAAAAAAAAAAGGTAAACTACTATGATTATTTTCCACAATGCTTGAGTTATTGAGACATTAATGCATTGAGACAAATACATGGGCAACACTATACATAACATGACATACAATAGACTAAATGAACTAACAGTTGGTTTCATTTTCTTGTGGGAAAGGTAGACCATCATCTCTGGTGAGTGACAGCTGGGACTCAGTCTCCTGAAGTCCCTCTGCTTGTCTGAGGAATTGACGTGAACCTAACACAAAAGAGGGATACATTTTTAGTATTTTTACAGTAAGTTTTTTCTTTTCTTTTTCTTTTTTTTTTTTTTTCTTGCCTCAGCATGGAGGTAGATGTGTCCTAGAATAGTCATGGAACTCTCTTATCAGTGTTTACCTTCTATCTGGGACACATCCACTCATGTTGTTTTGGCTTTCGGCAGAATGTCTTCTGCCCTAGATAGGTGTGTGTGTGTGTGTGTGTGTGTGTGTGTGTGTGTGTGTGTGTGTGTGTGTGTGTGTGTGTGTGTGTGTGTGTGTGCGTGTGCGCGTGCCTGTGCGTATGAGCTTTTGTACATTTACTCAAAATTGTAATACCGAACTTGTACTT
Organism: Nannobrachium achirus; assembly: GCF_963921795.1. Taxonomy (NCBI): domain Eukaryota; kingdom Metazoa; phylum Chordata; class Actinopteri; order Myctophiformes; family Myctophidae; genus Nannobrachium; species Nannobrachium achirus. The sequence goes on from NC_137820.1 coordinate 24,920,816, forward strand.
GTACCAGACTACTTCTACAATAGGGAAGTGGTTCTCAACCTGTGGGTAGGGACCCCCAGGGAACCGAGTCAAACTAAATCTAATGCCTCAACCCCTACATTCCCAACTTCCCCCAGTTCAAATCTTTTTGAGAACCACTGCAATAGGGTATTGATACTTTTACTTCAAAATGTGAGTTCTTGTTCCATCCAAGTGAGGAGAAAGATAAGCGACAGAGATGGAGACAGAGTGTATATCTTACATGTGGCTTGTTCAGGCCCCATGGGTCGTAAGCACACAGGGGGGAATTCTCCGAACATGGCTGCCATCACCTGGACCAGACCCAGAAGATCACACTCGGACTGATTGACAAAGAAAAGATAAGCCAAAACGAGATAGAAAAAACTGTTTATTTACCAAGTCAATGTTGTTAATAGAGATGCAAGATATTGACATTTTGCCTGATATCCAATAATATGCAGGGTCAAATCACCCGATAACGATATATTACATTACTATATTTATATTGTGCTCATGGCTGTTTTTTTTTCTCTTTTGTTTAATTCTCACATTATTATTACGTAAATATCTGTGAAATATCTGTGAAATAATATTGGTCAATATCGGTGAAAATAATCGGAATTATCTTGATATCGGTTCGATGCAGATTTTGTATTTTTAATGAAATCTCGGCCGACATCGATATGCTACCAATGAAGTTGTTGGCCCTAAAAAGATCGAGGACGTGATCTGATTTCTATCTCTTTCTAGGAACATGGTAGAACAATTCTATCTGTTTACATTTTTGCCATTATCTTTCTAAAATATTGTAGTCTACTGTCCTCCCCAATCGTACATGTTAATCACTTGCCATCTAACTATCTACACCATATATGGGCATAAAAGAGAGCCAGACAGACAGACAGACAGACAGACAGACGGATAGAACAGGTATTTAGGGGGTACTTCACATGAAAAAGGTTGAGCACCACTGACACAGAAACATCGTTTTTTTTAAAAACCTTAGAAGGATTTGAAATATTCAAAGACTTGCTAAACACACACCATGGTAACAGCCAATGCTGGAACAATTCCCAACTGACATCACTGTCTGACATCACTGACTGACATCACTACAGTGCCCACATTTGACGGACGGACGGACGGACGGACGGACGGACGGACGGACGGATAGAACAGGTATTGCACAACTGGACATCAATGGTGACTATTCTGCCCAATGGGCACCGGTCTGGGTTCTCCAACATTACTTCTGAGACTCCTATATTCAATACCTCATATATAGTGCACACCCCCAGGCACAGGACTAGTATTCTATATTTTGTCGTGCAATTGTTGTTATTACATTTTTGGAAGACTTGAAGATTTAGTTTGACATTTTTGAATGCTTACAGCTGTATTGGCATGCCCAACATAGCATCATTAGTCTGATCCCCTTACCTGTCTCCACTCCTGTAGGTAAGGCAGCTGGACTTGACCATTGCTGTCCGTATACCTTCTTTTAACGATCATCATTTCACGGGTGGGGTCCACATAACATATTGGAGCGCTTTCAGGGTAGCTTTCTTCCAACCATACGCATACCGGGATGTTGTAGGTCTGGCCTTTGTGGGTAAAAAAACATGGAAGGGCTCATTCGGATGCTAAAATGCAGGTTATGTTTCAACGTCACATAGGGCTGTCACAATTATTACATAATCGTCTAATCGTGATTTTTGACATAATCGTGATTATTTTTCATAATCGCCATAATCGTTTCCATGTTGAAAAATGTTCATATATATTTTTTAAAAAGTCAAAAATTGTGGAAATAGCAGATCTACAAGCTCACAACGCGTCGCATCGCGACGCGTTGTGAGCTTGTAGATCGGCTATTTCCACTATCAAAGTTATTTTTTAAGTAGTAAGTTGTCAAATATGTCAGTAATTTCTTTGTATATTTAGGTTATGTGTCATATCTACCTGCATGTACAACTTCAAAGCCTAAAAGCCAAACAGAAATGTAATTATCAACGACAAAAACACAATTAAATCGTTAATCGCCAATTATTTGAGTGACAATTAATCGTCATGTAAAATGTCATATCGTGACAGCCCTAACTGTCCTGTCACAAGATGAAAGGTAATTGCTACCTCTGTACACGGCAGGGATGGTCCCCTTTAAACTCATCAGGTCCTTTACAGTGCCTTCATTGAAAACTGTAGAAACAGTGGAACATTGATTACAAAAGATAACATGCATGAACGAGGACCATTATAGGCTGTACAGTAAGAACATAGGGATTATTTTGTGCGTATTACCATATTTATCCATCATTGGCAGAAGGTAATTGTAGTGGGTCAGTGCAACAAATATTTCATGTGCTACATGTTTCCTGTGGGCATATGTCTGTGAGTAAAGATAGAAAACAGAACAATCAGACACTAATCATTATGTCTGAAAAGGGGAAAACTTGATATTCAAGGTCCAAGGTATCTTTATTGTTTCATCTTGTGTACAGGTACATTTTTATTTTATTTACCTCAGACATTGTAGCAGCAATAATAATATAGATACAGTAGTGTTAAGAGAGAACAGTTAGGCCGTAGTCCTAGCACTTAAGGTGAATGAAGCTTAATGTCCTCATTTCTAGTTTATAAACATCTTCAGAGAAAGTGTAAATACATCAAATGTAGAGACATATTCTTACCTTGGGAAGCATCTTCTTAATTGGATCCACACTGTGGTAGGACGCCATGGTTTTGCTTAAATGCAGGCAAAACACAATTCTTGGTTTGTATGGTTTTTGTCACTGACTCTTAAATGTTTTCTTCTTTCTAGGGTTAATGGATAACTATCTTTTACCACCCATGCAGGCCAATGACAGGACAACCTTATATTTATGCAAATGAAGCTGAACCGTAAATAGCAGTAACTAGACTACATAACCTGAATATGGCATTGACCCGATAAGTCAACATATTCTTCTGTTAATCGTATGTATCTTTTGACTAACTACTGCCACTGTGTGGGTTTGTGCTGTTGATTTTGAAGTTATCATTCTGTCAAAAGAGCTGGGTCAAGGTCCACAGAATCACATTATCATATAATATCACCACGCCCGTTAAAGATGTACACCTGTTCTACATACCCTGTCAAACCAGACAAAACCATATTGATTTCATGGCATTCAAATTATAATTATTTGTTATAATAATTGTTATACCGGTATATGTGAATATAGTGTATATGTGCTTGTCCAAATCTTACCACTTTTGGAAAAATACAGTCATGACACACTACTACTAATTGAAAAATATTATCTGAAAGAGTGAAAATAGCAGATTGTTGTGAGCTTGTAGTGTATAGGGCAAATACAGTAGGCTATATACGGCCACTGCCACACTCAACAACGTGTGTGCACACAATCTGACTTCCTTTTGATTGCCTGGGAGTAATAAATCCGACCTGCTTTCCCAGCATTGACCTCAAGTTAACAGCCTTTCAACAGTCACCATCCCGGAAGTTCAGTATGTCCTGTATAAAACAGTTCAAGGAGCTTATGTGTGGGTTTATTTTCAGTACAACTCATGAATGAGTTTTGAAATCAATGGACTTTTTGGGGTTACTCTTATCTATAAGTTGGGCAAGGGATTACTCTATTTAAAGTTGGGGTTTGGGGTTACTTTTAGTCTTACTCTATAAAGTTAGGCGAGAACTATATGGAAACCACACTAATAAAAGCTAATAATAAAATGATGGCCTGATGTTGGCACTGGCATTTATGTCCAGGATGGTGCCATCCCATTTCTCCATCTGAATTGCTGACTGATATTGTTCGGCCGTCCAAACCCATTACACTGACAGGAGTCAGGACAAATAATATGTCAGTGTCATCATCACTTAGGTGGTGATATGGTGGCCCCCTGCTCCTGCTGCCTGCAACATGTAGCTAATGAGGGTGATGTCAGCTTCCTCATGGCAAAGGTCTCGTCAGCTTCAGCTGCAGTATAGGCATCGGCAGGGCGTGACATGCTAGAGGCAAAAAGTCCCTGATTCTACCTGCCACAGGCCAGACAATGTGGCAGAGGAGCTGACTTGCATCACACGGGACAACAATGGGAAGTGGAGCATTTTGATCAGTTACGCGAGGATTGATTTTGGGGTTTGTATTGCAAATCACAATGTGATGACATCACACCGTTGTACTTTACAATACAAACCCCCAAATCAATCCTCCAGTTCAAGGCAACACAGAAGAGGGGGAACTTTTTTTTTAAATTTCCACACAACTCCTCTAAGGTATATTAATGACATAGTTCAATATTGAAAATGGGTGGTCTTCCCCTTTAATCTCATCTGCTAAACCATCATACAAGTTCATAGGAAACAACCTGTCTGGGTTCAGCATGGGCCCTATGAGGGTTTCCAGTAGACTACACACATATGAAGTAAAAAAAAAAAAAAAAAAAGTTAGTCAACACGATTTGCCTGTAGAATCTAACAATCTGAAATCATTTTATCGATATGAAACATGTTGCACCATTCCATGCATTCCTTGTTTATTTATTGAATGAGGTTAATGTAGCTATGTGCTTGTTCACATTGTGTGGTATCTGGACTGAATAAGGACAAAGTTGTGTGTGTACAAATGTAAACTAAGCTGAAGGAATCACAAATCGACCAATACAACCTAAAGTTGGACAATGACATGGCAAACCTGGGTCAATCCAACATGACAGTAAAATCCAGTGTGAGCTCTGAAATTATAAACACTACTACTGTACATCGGCCTGTAGATGGCAGTTCTGTCCAATTATTAGAGAGGTAGCAGTCACAATAGTTTACAGACATAGCACTGGGACATGTGTTCATCTTGACATCTTTATTCCTGTCCTGTTATACATTTTCGCCACATTGCTGGAGAGTAAATACATTAAAGTAAAATATTTGACATTTCATTTTCAGACCTCATTACACACTTTGCAAGGGAGAAGCAAGCCCTTAGACCCTCTGTATCTTTGTGCAGAACTCCCATTGTTTCATATTATGTTTTTTGTCATGCTTCCCAGCTATTCAGAAACATACACATGTGGTCTGCTGGCCATGTATCCCTTTTGCAACTTGACACTAAACTTCTGATTTAATTGGCATTTAATGCATAGGTATTATGGTATTATCGTCACAGATCTTATATATTGAACACAGGGAGAAGACAAGAGGACTAGGGACTGTCAGTACATGTTAAGAACCACACCACACCCCTTGCCATGAATAAAAATCAACCATAGAAACTACTAATGCCAGATTTCTACTTAGTCGTACAACTGAGTCGGGTGCCGTTACTAGCAGGTCTATTTTCGGATGAGGCTATAATCGGGATCAATGGTGGTGCTATTAGCTGAAGCTTTAATGTACACATTTGAAAATGCTAGGAAAGTTTAATGTCGCATTTTATTTTCAACATTACTTTAACCTCAAATGTGTTAAACAGTTCCTCAGCGTAAATCAAACCGTATCTCATTTAGGTATACATTCACAGTTTTATACCCTTTTTCTCCCCACCAAAATAACAATTAAAAGGATTTAGAGAAAGACAATCTGAACATTATCTTCATCGATAATATTTCCAAAACATTTCTTTTAGTCATGTGAGAATGAACAAGCTTTACTATAACTGTACAAATTCAACCAAGCCAAAACAGTAAATCCTTTTGAAACTCAGGAGACATGGGAGAGAGTATTTCAAGACATCCAGTTAAGGACAACAAAGCCTTCACACAAAAACATCTCCCGACTTTTGCATGGTAATAATGGTGAAAGTGTGTCCACGGTATCTAGGGATGAAGCCATGCCATTTCTTCATTCTGTTTAACCGCTTTAACAGATTAGTGTCCCAGTGTGGGCTACCTGGAGTACTACTCCACTCAGGGAAGTTGGGTCCAAACATTTGAAGCCTCTTGAAGTGGGGGGTCCAGACCAGGACAGGTCGGTTACTCTCATTTCAGGTGGTTTAATTAGATTTTGGCATCAGAGGAATGAGTGATGGATTTCTTGGGAAACAGTACAATTTCTTTTAGGGATTCAAGGGGAGTCTGTCCCATTAGTCCACACAGAAAATCTATTGTGAGCTTACAAGGAGCACCATTCATGTCAAGTCATGGCAAACAGTTGTAAAGGGTTCAAGATAACAGGTAGCGAGCATTCGACTTAAGGAATTCTTAGTCGAGTAATGATAAAGGTCTTCTTAGTCGAGTAATGATAAAGGTCTTTGTTGACTAACGCGTTAATATTTGACAAATCTATCAAATTGAGCTTTCCTCATGCAATGATGCACACATGCATGCATTGCACCTTTTGATATCTTGTACTTACCAGAAAGGTATGTACCTTTCTGGAAATAACTTATTCAGTATGGAAAAACATAAGAAATAAATTCTTGTATGACTAAAAGGACCAATTACTTGACTGAGGGGTCAGCCCTAAGAGATACTCACAATAAAATAAAATCAACTTTAGCATTAATTTGATCTACTTCACAGAAAAAAGCTCAAATGTGGTTGGCTTTTATATTATTTTAATGGAAATTCACAATTTAAACTCTGAATGAATAAAAAATAGCCACAGTGCGTAAAACAGAGGGTGTTGTAGTGAGTCGGGTCAAAAAGAAGGTGTTGGCATTGCATTTTCCACATTAGACTTGCATCTTCTGACATACATGCCATAAAAAAATTAAAAATAAACAGAAATAAATCCCATTAATGTAGTGTTTTCTGGGGTGATTGGTTGGCCTTTCTTAAGATAATGCAACATCAAATACTGTACAGTACAGTGCAAGTCTAATCTCAACATTTCTTCAGTCATACACAAAACGATGAAAACGCACAGAACACCACACTTGTCTCAAGTAGACTTCACTGCATACATGAGGTACTAGCTAGCTAACAGATAAGGCAAGATAAAACACAGTCTTTTTCCATGTAGGCAGCAAACAAATGCAGTTAATCATAGGAGAGCACAAGCTAGTCAATATTAAGGAAACAAAGCAATGCACCTCCAAAACTCAACATCAAATTCATTATTATACGTAAGTTCCACAAATTAATATGGAGCACCTATACTGGTTATCGTTCCTTTCAAGGAGGTTGGAGTTGTGACTAGAAAGAGAAGCAGTTTGAGGGTAGTTTGGTGTATGTAGCCTATTGTTCCACAGATCGTCCATACTCTGAAGGCAGGACTTGTGAAACTTAACTGGTGATATTTATTCTCTTGAGCCCAGGAACACGAGACCTTCCTGGACCCCAATTCCTGAGCCTTATAAACAGAGAAACAGCACCTGCTATCTACTGAAAGGCTGCAATATGAGTAAATACCAGTCGTACACCATACAGCTATCTAAATTAAATCCAAAAAGAAAGATGGTTGCCATTTTGACTGAAACCATGGCCTGGCTGCCACTGCCCTGCCCACTGCATGGCTGTAAAGGGATTGCTAATTCTGAAAGCGTCACTTCAGTCTTGGCAACCGTGAAGGAGGCGGCGACAATTACCGGTAATGGTCTGTAGCTCCTTCTTTCGCAAACCAAAGAAATACACGCAAATAAGTATAGGCGTGAGAGATGGTTTATTCCCAATCCGTTTCAAATCAGATAATAAACAATCATATTGCACCAGAACCTACACTAGCCATTACCATTATTATTCCCCAAAGGGAACCTTTACAACACAAAAATTGGGAGCCGGGGGGGTCAAGGCAGCTGCTGCAATCTCTGAACATGAGTCCATCTTTTTTTTCCATCAAATGCAGGTCCCCATCCATAACGTAATAGGCAATCTAAACATGGCAATCCCCTGTCACCTGAAATAAACATCCCTACTCACTTAACAGCGCTGAGTGATCACTTTCATAACCCTCAATCAGAGAGAGAGCGAGAAGAAAAAAATCTATAATTATATATATATATATAAAAAATCCTCTGTAGAGTCAAACATGTCATGGCCAGGCAAACCAGTGAACGACGTTTTAAAATCGAATCATTCCTACATGGCATCTCATGTCAGACTTCATACCTCTGCATCCAGTATAATGAGGTTTACTGCACGGGCCACTCTAGAAGCAACAGGTATGTGTGTGTGTGGTCAAGCGGAATGCTGTGTTTATGAGAGTGTGGGTTCGGTTTAAAATAATATCCAGTCCAGTCCAGTCAGTCTTTCCAGGGGGAGCGGGTGGGGGTGGGGATTAGGCTTTCAAGGTGTGTGAGGGGGCGGGTGATGCCCCCTTTAAGACCAGTGTTGAGACTGTAAAACAATAAGTTAGCAGGAACTCAGGGAGCTTGTCCAGCGAGATCACGCCGGAGTCGACAGTCATTAGTGGTGGTGCGCACAGGCAGACATGGACCCAAAGAGAGGACGGACCGTCCTAGGAGAGCCCCTAGTTCTGACAGCCATTTTAGGCCAAAGGGTCCAAGTCCTCCTTTCAATAAAAAGGTCTATGGTACAGTCAAGTGTGGTGGTTTTTCCTTGCTCGCTTGCTTTTTGCTTTGACCGCCATCTCTTTTTGAAAAGTTTATGTTTGTGTTGTTTCAAAGTCCATGCTGCCTCTATGCATCGTACTGTAGATCCTATCCTCACCCTGCCACGGTGAGCTGGAAGGAAAACGAGAAAGATACAATTACACCAGTCATGTTGTTGCATTGATAGGAACATCTAATGGGAACATTCTTAAAAGGCCCAATTGATTTGAACATATACATTAGGTTATATTCACAGACATTCTTAAGTGTTTGATTTATAGATGGAAAATATGCTATTTGGAACTTTCTTCCCTCACCATAAATGAAAATATAGGTATTGCTTTACTCCAGTGTTTACAGATATTACCAATGTAAACAAACCTATTACAGTCCCAAAATACAGCATATACAAATTTCATTGACTTGTTGGTCAACCAAGAGTCAATCACCTAGCTATCCATTTGTTTATGATATGATTTATGTATGTATCACTGATTGGTCCTTTAAAGGTTTTCTGACGTCAATTACATCCCAAAAACATAACTTGAACACAAAACATAACTTGAACACCCCCAAAAAACAGAACTGAAAATTCAGTGGATTTCTGTGGTCTGGGGTTTTCTGAATACTTAGCCTCAGAAAAGCCTTCACTGTAACTGGCCCGCAGACTTTGATGTCACGGTCCATTAATCCCGCCCCCTCTCCATATTTGAATGTCAAGTATAAAGATTCCAACAGGCGCAGATTTGAAGGAGTTTGCAACTTCAAAAAGTACACAGTCAAATTCTCAGCATGAATGTATCCATTGGTGACACAAGAGTAAGGTGTAGCCTACACTCTCAGAGTTAAATGAAGGTGCAAAGATCCAGGGGAAGATGTCTTACCTGCATCACGATACCACACAGCGACAGCTCATACAGTCCTGACCACTCTCATCAGGAGGGTTCAACTTTCTCAGCTTGTGCTGTCTGATCTCTCTCACCAGCGTGTAGAAGGCATCTTCCACTCCCTGCCCATGCGCACGTGCGCAACACACACACACACGCACACAGAGAGAGAGTCAGACCCAGACCCAAGGCTGTACTTTAATAATGGTCAGTGTGGGGAGGGTGTAGACAGCCATGGAAGATTCACAATGAACAATGAACCGAGGGTTTCACCTGTTTGCCACCTGGATGCCCCCCAAGGCCAATACATGTCAAATTATAAAGCTCACAACTCATTTTTCTATTCAAGTATTAAATAACGTTACCATGGTGACCATGGCCATCTCACAAAAGGTAGGGTTAGTCATATTCATTTGTTGTGTTAAAAGTGAGAACTACATATATTCTGATAGTACTAATCATTGCTATTGGCTGTTCAGTAACAGGTGTCTCCCGGTCTCTCCAGCCCTACTGGATAAACAGAAAATGCATTTTCAGGCTGATAAATGGGTACTCTCTCCGTCCCTGATTGGTTGAAAATGTGCAAACCACCTGAAAATGTATTTTCTGTTTATTAAATAGCTAGAGAGATGGGGGGACGCCTGTTACTGAATAAACACTCTATAACAATGCATACGATCTGAATATAGTGCTTTTAGCCTTCTAACAAAAATTATTGCTTGACCAAAAAATATCACTTACCCTACCTTTAAGTGTTAATCAAATAACACCAATGATCAAAAACAGTATTATTATTATTAGCCAGATATTGACTGACAGACATGTAGGGCTGTCACGATATGACATTTTACATGACGATTAATTGCCACTCAAATAATTGGCGATTAACGATTTAATTGTGTTTTTGTCGTTGATAATTACATTTCTGTTTGGCTTTTAGGCTTTGAAGTTTTACATGGTAGATATGACACATAACCTAAATATACAAAGAAATTACTGACATATTTGACAACTTACTACTTAAAAAATAACTTTGATAGTGGAAATAGCCGATCTACAAGCTCACAATCTGCTATTTCCACTATTTTGGACATTTTTCAACATTCACGATTATGACGATTATGACAAAATAATTGCGAAAATGTCAAATAATCACGATTATACGATTATGTAATAATTGTGACAGCCCTACAGACATGCCATTAAAGCGCTGCATGTGTTGGTCTATATGGAAGTACTATATGATGGGCAGTGTGCAGAGAATCACCCTCGAGAAGCCTTTCAACAGTTCTCAAGGCAAAGCAACCTGGCCATGAGTCATCGCCTGCCGAATAATAGAACGTTCCCAGCACAGCAACACACATCTCTCACTGCTCTGTATGTGTATGTAGAAGGCCTGTACAGTACATCTGTGAAAACGTACAATAACTGGCAATCTGCAAGATATTTGGCGGGGTAAATAGAACATTCTCATCATTTCTATGTATGCTTTTGTAGTCGTAATAATTTCTCACACACAGGGTTGCGATACTTTGTGCCTTACAGGCTTTATTTCCCCACCAAATCGATCACACTCCTGGGAGTCCAGTTCTACGGTTTATGCTCCGTTTAAAAGCAAACGTGAACACATGTTTCTACGCCGTGGCTACCAGGGGGCGAGCCATCTATAGAAGGTCTGTCTGTGTGTCTGTCTGCGGCTAGTCTTGCAAATCAGCGCCTAATTTCTTGTGCATGCTGCAGAATATTTTATAGTTATTGCTTGTGTGTGTGTCCGCTGTGCGTGTTCTTCATATTTTGTGAATTCATAATCTCAGATCTGCCTTCCTGCCGTTCCCCCATATTTGGGCAAGTCTGACATCATGTGGATCAGAGATCCACAGGGGAGCCGTTACTAGACCCCGCTGTTGTTCTTGCTTTTGCATCTGGGTGAGGTTGTGTACTTGAGGTCGCGTACTTGTACGCTTATAGCCATACAAGATGTCGCTCTCGGAAAGGTAGCAAAGGTTACTTAGCATTTTCGAGAAGCTCTATATCTGTAGATTATATTTTGGTATGATGAAAGCCTCCACAGAAGGCAAGAGTTCACGTACAATCCGAAGCATTTACAGTTTACACTACACAATCCTCTTTCTTGAAGATTATTGGGTTGTGTGCGAGAAAGACCGTTCACACTACAAGAGTGACTTCACCGACAGCACTGTGGTGAAATCTGACAAGAAGAGAGAGGGAGGGGAGGGAGAAAGAGAGAGTGGGCTGCTGCCGTGCTGCGTCTCTGTGTTTGCGTCTTTAGAGCGCACGCTGGGCTTCTTTCCACTTTATCACAGATGCAATATCATATTTTTATAGTTAACTTCTGCCAAAAAATACCCCTTTGTAGGGCTTCTCCGCTATGCCCGAGGAACCCGAAGATTTAATAAGCTTTATTTTTTTTTTTAATGTATCGAAGCCGAACTAAAATAGGCCGGAACTAATGCTCCGGGATCGGTTTCTACACGGACACATTATGGAGCGGGCCGATTAACATTGAGGCCGCAAACCGGAAGCGGATGGTCCGTCCTCTATTCCGGCCCGTTAGTTTTCTGTGTAAACACCACGGCTTACAGATGGAGAACGGATTGATCAATTCTCAAAATTTAAAAGGATTTGAGAAGCTGATGGAATACGCGAACACACAATGCCGATCGCGCACGATGGGAACTGGATTAGCGCCCGCGTTAACAGGTAGGAGAAGCCAGCAGTGAAAGACATAGAAAAATATTAGGTTTCCTCGGCTGTAAACAACCAATGAGTTAATATCTAGCCATGCAGAGGTCTCACTTGCCAAAAAATAACTGAATAGGCTAAAGTGGGCAGTGGCCTGTGGGCACGAGTGAACTGTCGCACAGTAGCCTAGAAGAAAAAAGCATATAGGCTATGTTTTGGGTTTTACAAACCTACAACCTTTGTTTTTATAATGTTTTGTCATGATGGGGCAAGGATGGTTGACTTGCGTGCAAAGGACGATGATACACGAAAGAAGAAGAATGTACCACCAACTTCTACCACTTAATCCATTGCTGTGACAGACAGCCACTGTGCTTCCTAATATCCACACGACCCATGTGTTTGGGTCCCTGTTTTATTATCATCAACTGGGACTGGGTCCAGCTTGGTTCAGAACCCCGGTTCTGTTTATCATATCAACATAACAGTAATAACACCGTCACCAACCAAAGCCCGAGCGAACCCAAAACACTGTGCCGTACCGCACGCAGCGCTGAGGAGCAGCAGCTGTGTGAGTGACAAGCTTGATTTGCGCTTCGCCGTATCACCGTATTGCGATGTTGTTGTGTCTCGAAAATAGCAGACATACAAGATCACAACGCCGCGCGTTGTGGTGTGTTGTGAGCTTGTAGCGCTGATATTTCAACGCGCTACACCACCATATGACGAAATGGCTGATGCAGCAGGCAGCAGTTGTGGGGAGACAGACTTTATGTACAGCCAGCAGCAAGCTGTATAGGAATTAAACCAGTGACATTAAAAGTCAGATCATGATAAAAACGTAAAACTGTGCGTCATGAGCAATCTTGGGCTGTTGCTCGTCGCGGTCATAAATTCCTCGAATGCCACAACATTGCGCACAATGTCGCCCCATGTGTAGAGGCCCTAACCCTTCCTGAGTCACAGCTAAATTGGTGTCATCAGCTCCACAAAACTAGTGATGAAAGGTGATGAGTCATCACTTTTCACAGTTTTGTGGGAGCCATTATTAGCCCAAGGAATGTTTTTCGTGCAAAACCCATGCTTGCAATGGATTCAGAATCATGAAAAAACCCTAATTTGACCCCTCATATGCTACTTAAAGCAGATTATTTTTTTAGTAAAGTTAATGGGACACCAACTTTATCAGCTGATACTGTAACACCAATTTAGCTGTGACTCAGGAAGGGTTATCATACCAAAATATAATCTACAGATATAGAGCTTCTCAAAAATGCCACCTTTCCGAGAGCAACATCTCGTATGGCCCATGGACTACTACGGCGAGGTTGTGTACTTGCATCTGGGTGAGGTTGTGTACTTGTACGGTTACCTGTCGTGTCTTGGCAGAGGTCTCGATGTAAGGGATGCCGTACGAACGGGCCAGCTCCTGTGCTTGCCGCGTGTCTACCGTGCGCGCTGGCAGGTCACATTTATTCCCCACGAGCACCATGGGAACGTCGTCGGAATCCTTCACACGTTTGATCTGTTCTCTGTGAAGGGGAGGTGGAAAAACAAGACAAATAAATTCTCATTTTCTATTCCGTCTAGTCGTTTTGGTCTTGTGGACCAGGCCCGTCGATAGGGGGGGGTAAAGGGTACTCTTTACCCCGTTCCGGGAGTGGGGGGGCCCCGTGGGTGGGGGGCCCCGGCCCGGGCCCCCTCCCTCCGGCCCGGGCCTTTGGAGGGCGCACTTACACTGTCAGTTACGGTAGGCAGGAATCTTGGAATCTCATTGGGTCAAGATGGCCCACATGACATTTATCTCCTTCGCTATTCGCTCTCATACTAGGACATGCTTTGTTTGCGGAAGAAGCTACAGTGCCGACTGCCGACTCCGAGACAAGTTTGAGTGAACATTAATTTATTGGAAACATATGGATTAACACATGGCGAGGACGAGGAGTTTGCGGGTCGGTAGAAAGAGTTTCAACAATGCGGTGAGCACCTTATATATTGCATAATTGTACATGTTTGGAGCGGCAGTTCAGCGACATCTCTCTCTCTCTTTCTCACTCTCTCTCTCTCTCTCTCTCCCTCCCAGAGAGACGCAAGCGAAGCGAAGTTGCACAAAATAAGTTATACAGTACATATTTCCTTTTAATATTAACCTGAGTAAAATAAGCTAAAATAAGGCTTTGAAATAGGGCACAGTTTAAGTTGCACGTGGACGATGGACAGTCAAATCTGTATTATTAGTTAGAGTATGTTACAGACACTTTGAAACAAGAGGGCACTTGTGTGAGTAAAGTTGGCTAAGTTGTCCAGCCACTGCACACCTATTTGAAGATGGAAAAAAATGGACTGGGCTGTTCCATCCAGAAAGATGAAACACGTTATCATGTGGACAGAGGACACGTTAAAATGTCACCGTGGCTTGAGTGGAATATATCCGAGGAGGCACAAATGCTTATCAACTGAATTGTCCCAAACAGCTGTCCTAAACCAGATGCAGGGACGCCTTTATCTATTACAGTAGCTTGTGAGTAGCCTAAGCCTATATACTTTATTACCTTATGTCAGCTGAAAGCTGAGCCATATTTTGAAGGATTAATCTGAAATACATATTTATGTGCAGCAGGCTATATGCTTTGTTTCTTATTATGAAGGAAATGTGTTCTCAAAGTAATGCAATGTTCAGGTTATTGAGCAACCATTTACGCACGCCGATGCGCAAATGGTAACATGGTTAATTAATGTATTTGTGCAAGATGGCCCTAACATTTGTGTACATACTTATGTTCAAACAGTACAATCCAACATGTACCGATGTCTCTGGTTCACATTGGCACATTACACAGACCTGCTTGTCATTAATGCATACAAATATCTATGACCGATATTTTTATCAGATGTCCGGTAAATTTTAACCATGCCAGTTACAGTGATCAACAGTTTAAAACCCAGTTTAAAACCCTAGCACAATCTCTGAACGGTTATGCCGCCATGTAGAACCACTTTTAACCATTTTTTTACTTTGAAAATGAGTAATTTCCTGTGAAATACACGTTATTTCGGCCCGCGCTGCGCGCGGGCCAAAACACGAATACGGGCACGCGTGGAGGGGGGCCCGCGTGGAGGGGGGCCCCGGCCAGCTCTTTGATATTGACCCCCTTGCCAAAAATACTCTCGACGGCCCTGTGTGGACACGCCCTAGTGTTTATTCACATGTACACACAGACTACAGCTTTCTCCTCTGTCAAGAATAGGGATGGGACGATTTGAAAATTTCATGTCACCATTATTGTGAACCAAACAAATTGCGATTTATGATATTATCACGATAATCAAACATCCATTATACTGGGGCGGAACATTTGCCAAAAAATAGCCGATCTACAAGCTCACAAAGCGTTGCGTTGCGACACGTTGTGAGCTTATAGATCGGCTATTTTTTGGCAAAGATTTGGTAGAGAGTAAAAAAAAAAAAAAGACTATCAAGTAGTTATTTACAGATCTGTTTTACCAATAATGGGGTGGGGGGGAAGGGTTTAAGTGGTACCGGATATGCAGCTCGGCAAATAAAAGGTGAATTGATCCCAGTGCATGACGGAGGACAATTTCACGATAAATCAAATCTCCGCGATACGATTATCGTGAGTGTTTTTTTAATCACAATAAACGATAATAGCGATTATCGTCCCATCCCTAGACAAGAATCCTCCCTGCTTCATAAACAACAGCGGCTCCACCACCAGAGAGCCGACCTGCCAGGGAGGAAGCAGCTCTCTAGGACCCTGAGGAGGAGCCGGGGGCCTGCTGGGGCTGGGCTGTGCTGCACTGCTGGAGAAAGGAGGGGGGGAGCAGGCAGCAGCATTACCTCATCACCACAGCAGCAGCCAGCTGAATGACTGACTGAGGGGAGTGGGTCAGATCAATCTATCAGCCCCGGTCCTGTGGCTTCTGCCTCCGCAACATTTCTCCCCCGAGCTGACGGACTGCAGGTTAGGGATGGGACGATATAAACATTTCACATCACGATTATTGTGACGAAAGAAATCGGGATTTACGTTATTATCGAGTTAATTCAAAATCCATTATCTTGGGGCGGAACATTTGCCAAAAAAATAGCATTTGCCAAAAAAAAAGCTCACAACGTGTCGCGTTGCGACGCGTTGTGAGCTTGTAGATTGCCTATTTTTTGGCAAAGACATTTGATAGAGAGTGGAAAAAAACTGTATCAAGTATGTATATTAAGTCGGTTTTAAGTGGTACCGGATATGCTGCTCGGCAAATAAAAGGTGAATTGATCCCAGCGCATGAAGGAGGACGATCTCACGATAAATTAAATCTCCACGATACGATTATCGTGAGTGTTTTTTATCACGATAAACGCTTATCGTCCCATCCCTACTGCAGGTTAGGTTTTCCACGGTCAGCCCCACACCGTGTCCAACACACAGCTTGAGACAGAATGGCATTTTATGGCCACGCTCATCTGATGCGCTATCGAGGTGACACAGTGCCTTGTAATTCGCTGGTCACACGGGGCATATAAGGTCTAATAAGTGCAGAATTGAGAATACCTCCTGAAAACAAATAAAGCAGCTACGGTATCGTCTCACTGGGCGGTGCCCTCTGGGGATGACAGCACTGGTGGGTTCACAACGTCCAGAGTACAAGTGACAGACAATGCTTGCATCGAGACCAGGCCAAAACAGTAGGCAGGTGGTACGCTGTGTGCCAACATGTGATTTATACTACGTCAGTTTTGCGGTTTAGCAGATCTACAAGCTTGCAGTGTGTCGCGTTGTGTGAGCTAGCAGATCCAGCATGTGCTTGTACATTTGCTATGCTATGCACGACATTGTGTGGAACCAAATATAAATCAGCCATTAGAAGAGCATTCAGTTATATACCGGACAAATGAACGAAGGATCTTTAAATAATGCGGCAGAGCCTTGACCTGCACCTATTCCTAGCATGTAGTCTAAGCTCATACATGCTTTTGTGGGCTGCGTGGAGGTTCATCGTTTCCAAGTGATGTCAGTGGTTACTTGCGTCGAACGCGGCACAAATAAGGCCGTGCAAGGCCACGCAGAATGTGGTCACCTCGACACAGCGCACGCACAAGGCTGGTTGTGGTCAGATAATCCCAAACGTTATCGCGTAAAAGAACATATCGTCATTGCCATCTGATTTTTCTCTGATCTCTCCTTCCCTTTCTCCTTCTCTGTCCTTGGGCATGCTCCCTCTCCCCTCTGCTCTAATTGAGTCAGGATCAATTTCATTGGCAGTGTGCTGTAATCTTACAGTCGGAGGCTAAGCTTTCTTTAGCCGTGTTAAACGCTACAGCATGACATCATCCAGCAGCTACTGCAGGGCTCTGGTGCACGCGCGCACGCACTCACACACACGCGCACCCCTCCCCGCCCAGATCCTGTGAGAGCACCCAAAACACACAAACATAATAGCGCACAATACAAACAGCCATACCAAGCACTTTAACGCACCAATTAAATAAACAATAATAGATCTCGTCATCTGCATAGTCATCCTTGTGTGAACCCCCCCCCCCCCCTTACACACTCACACACACACACACACACCTGTACTGATGAATGTCCTCAAAGGACTTGGTGTTGTTGATGGCGAAGACACAGAGAAAGCCCTCCCCTGTCCTCATATACTGGTCCCTCATAGCGCTGTACTCCTCCTGACCTGCAGTGTCCAGGATGTCCAGAAGACACGTCTCCCCGTCAATCACCACCTGCTTTCTGTAAGAGTCCTGAAAAAAAAAGGGTATTCCAGTATTTTAGAGCCGTGGTTCTCGACCTTTTCAGGCTGCGACCCCCAATATAATCATATTTTAACTGGGGACCCCCCCACCCACACACACCCTGACGAACACTACTTAGAGTTGGAAGAATTGAGGAGGCATTACATTTTGTAAAACACGGTTTTATTGTGAAAATAGCAGATCTACATGCTCACAACGAGCATGTAGATCGGCTATTTTCACCATTTCTGCCTCTAATATTTGACATAATGCTTTGACTTCACCGTGATGTCAGGGAAACCACACTAACAGAATCCCCTTTATCCCCATATATGGAGTTCCCTGATGTCATCAATATTAAGCCCATATCTAACATATGGGAATGCCCAAATATGGAGGCCACATCGGCCACATACCACACTAACAGAATCCATATATGGCCAAGACAGATGGCCAGACAGCCAATATCTGTGTCCATGTATCTCCATGTATGGTCGTAAAAGGGATTGTATGTATGATGATGTCAGATGTCATAGACATACAGGTACAGATACAATGAAATGATTGTGCCAGGAGCACTCTCAGCCTTATTACACAAAGACATGGTCACAGTGACCGACAAGAGTGTGGACCCACATACCATGCAGGCCACACAAGACAAGTCCCAACAATGACAATACCATACAGTGTAACAGTGTACAGTTTAAAAATGCGTACAGTGCCCATGTTTACCAATGTTTCACTTTCATCCCTTCGTTGAGCAACGTGACTGCCTGGGCAAAAAAACTATTACTGAAACGAGTGGTGTGCGATTTGATGCTCTGGTAACGTTTTTTGGATGGGAGGAGTGAGAACAGGGAATGGGTGGGATGGCTGCTGCTATCTTTCATGATGTTCTGAGTATTTTTCTTCCAGCGTGTGGTATAGATTGTATGGAGCTGTGGCAATTCTGTTCCGATAATTTTAGCTGCTCTCTTCACAATCCTCTGCAGCTTTTTACCATCCTGGACAGTCAAGTTACCAAACCACACTGTGATGCAACCTGTCAGAACACTTTCTATGGTACAACGATAGAAATTCACAAGAGCCTTAGTGCTCAAGCCAAATCTCTTGAGGCGCCTCAGAAAGTACAGTCGCTGCTGTGCTTTCTTAAGGATACCTTTGGTGTTTAGAGACCATGTGAGTGTGTTTGTGATGGGTACCAGGAGTCTCCATATATGGGTAGCTGGTCCGATATACATCACTGGCCAGATGGCCAAGACATGGCACGACCTCGCCCTGCTTGTCTCCCTAAGGCAACACAGTTTTCAATCTAGACTATGAAGTTTATTATTGAGTATGGTAGGATATAATTATGTAGTATGTACAGTATGTTCTCTTTCTTGTCTTGTCTTGTCTTATCTGTATTTTAAAATGCTGACCCTGGAAGCTGTGCTCCAAGAATTCCTATACAGTTGTGCAATGGCAATAAACTCTATTCTATTCTATTTAGAGGGCAGCCAAATCAGACCATTATGTTCACATTTAATATCTTTCATACTAGACATAAACACACAAACAAATTATCAATAGATAGATAGAGTGTATGTGTCTCTATAACAAAAGAGCAACCCATCTTCAGGTTTATTTTGCCCAACCATGTATTTGTTTCATTCGTTTGTATAATATTGCTTGATTTTTAAATTGTATTTAATGTATACGAAGCTCTTGCAGCTCTTGTTAACTTTCAGTTAGATTGTATTAGTGTTGAACAACAGGTCGACACTGATCTCCAATCTAAAGTGATGCCCAGCTGAAGATGCTGAGAATGAACTAGCCAATATCTGGCATTAAAATGAATTCTCTGGCCCGTCTCCGGCAGATGAGCAGCAGGCCGTCAGAGGGGCAGTGGAGCCAATGTTTAGCCTTCCAACCCAGCCACACAAACATGGAGTGCAGTCCCTTTGTGTGTTAGAGCATAGGGGCTAGGAATGCACATACACAAAAAGGACATTGTCCGGCCAGAGGCAGGCGTGGTGAGAAAGAGAGAGGGGAAACAGAAGAGAGGACAAAACATTCTCTCTAGCTCTGTCAATTCTTTTCCCTGTCTAAATATTTCTTTCTCGTGGCAAAAGAGAAATGGAATTGCAAGGTAGTAGGGCAGACCGAATGCTTGACCTCCAAACTAGATTTATAGGGAACTTCTGCCAAAAACCTGGCCTTTTGGAGAATTGAATTGATAGAGCATCTGCTCATAAATTAAATACGTTGTTTTGGGGAGAGCGTTGGTCTTTGCAGTACGAACAATTCCAGGGGCAAGATGTCAGGCGTGGTGGTCAGCGGCAGATGTGAGGACAAGGGGCTCTCGACACACTGCTTTGCTATTATTACCTTGTGTGTACCTTGTAATACAAACTAAGTGCACAAAAACTACACTCATATATCGAGAGAGAGATTATTATATATTTTCTCATAAATCAGTGCTATTGAACACCCTTTACGTTTGTCTGGCAGATCAGCTGACAGAATTAGCTTGGAAATCCATCGTCAGCTGTTCTTATCAATGATGGACAAAACCGCCCAACTCCACTTGAGCTGGATGTTTTTTCATTTCATGAAAGATTTTTTTTTTTTGGAATTAGCTGGTTTCTGTCCGACAGCAGAGACATATACTACTGTAAGTGTGTGTATACACCTTTTGAGAACTTACTGTGTAAACCACACCACGCCAAATTCCAAAATATGTGCCAATGTATATTGCCAAAATAAACTTACATTCTGATGCACACACACACCACACCACACCCCCCCCCCCCCCCCCCCACACACACACACACACACACACACACACACACACACACACACACACACACACACACACACACACACACACACACACACACACACACACACACACACACACACACACACACACACACACACACACACACACACACACACACACACACACACACACACAATTTTCATTGTATTTGTGCTTTGTGGACATTAACTACCAGCTCAACACCACCAGCTCTGGTTAGTAGATCAGGGTGGGTGCCGTGATGCCAGTCCAGCCAGGGGTGCCACAGAATAATTTCATAATATTTGGAATTCATCAATATCACTAGTAAAACCTGATTTGCCCTGTACTCAAGTTCGTTTCCATCTACAGCCAACTCTCTTCACCAAAAATAGCAGATATACAAGCTCTGTGAGTGTTGTGAGCTTGTAGATCAGCTATCTTTGGTGAACCTTCCCCCCAGAATAGGGATGCTAGAGTATAATTCATTAAACGTCATGTATAAAGTTATTTTCAGTCAGTTCTGATGGAAACGGATATTTCTCCAATATGATGTAATATTCTAAGAATTAACAGTGTAATTCAGGGGTGCCGTGGATGAAAACGTTATTTCCAGCAGTGGTTCTCAACCTGTGGGTCAGGTCAAATTAAACATTGGCCAAATGTCAAATATTAGAGGCAGAAATTGTGAAAATGTAGCATGTAGATCGGCTAGTTTCACAATAGAACTGTGTTAAACAAAAAGTTATGCCTCAACTCTTAGTGCTCGTCAGGGTGTGGGGGGGGGGTCCCCAGTTAAAATATGATTATTTTGGGGGTCGCGGCCTGAAAATGTTGAAAACCACTGTAGTAGATGACCTGAGCAAGTGCAGAAGTGTGCCATACATACCTCGATGGTGGGGTCATATTCGTCCACAAAGTGGTTCTGGATAAGCTGGATGGTAAGAGCGCTCTTTCCCACACCTCCAGCTCCCACCACCACCAGCTTGTACTCCGTCATCCTCTGCGCTGCTGCTCACCACACTCCGCTGCTGCTTCAAAGACAACACAAAGACCACAGAGAGCTTAGCAACCGTGCCGGCAAAATGAAATGTATAACATGTCCTCAGGTTGAGCTCGAAGCCCAGAAATATTAGCGGGTGACACTCAGACACCAAATCACATACTGTATGATAGAGTTGAACCTCTGACTGTAAGGCCATAGGTCAGGGGTGGGAAACTTTGATGATGGAGAGGGCCAGTATATTTTTACCGATAGCCGATCTACAAGCTCAGCGCGACGCGTTTTGAGCTTGTAGATCTGCTATTTTTGAATTGGAATCATGAAAAGTAAAAATGTTATTTAATTTCAATTAACTTTATGAACCTAAATACAAATGCATTGCACATAAAAAAAAGACTAGTACTAGTCATTAAGCTACTAATATAGACGAAGTAATTAAAGCGGGTCATGCATGTTTGGAATTATAACGGCTGAAATCAATAATATATATCAGTATTCCTGCGGGCAGCATCAAGTGAAGGTGGGGGCCGCATGTGGCCCCCAGGCCGCCAGTTTCCCATGTATGACATAGGTCATCTTTAGTGGATTTTTCTTTCAGATGGCAGAACGAAGTCCTATATATACACTTAGTCGTTCTACAAATAGTGCAAAAAAAGACGCCTTGCCTCATTGTGATGCATTATGAGCTTTGAGAACTGCTAGATTTGTTTAATTTCCGCCACTAATGACATGCCCAAAACAGGGATGCCGGGCAGAAAGTGGCTGAACTGGGAGGTGAGGAGAAATCTGTTCGTAAGCAATGGTGCAGCCCTGTATAATAAACACAACAGCTCTTACCATCTCTGACCCCACAGTCAGGAGTGGTAGCGCCAGCGGTGTGTGTGAGTGAGAGAGAGAGTGTGTAGCGGGGGGGCTGAGGTTGAGACCCTCAGAGGGGAATGTGAAAAATGTGCTGAAGGTACTCAATGTTCCAAACCTCTCGTGCTCATTGAGGGCAGCGAGAGTCTGCATGAGAGCAGTGCGCGCGCGAGAGAGAGAGCAGTGTGACACCGGCAGAGTGATCCTCATCACCAAGCCTTCACATTACCGATGCCTGCCTCAGAACACAACCACATGGACAGAGTACACCAGACACCAAAAGTGATGTTGAACTTGGGTAGCATCTTGTGTGGTACGACCTGGGCATGATAGTGATACAAGCGAGCCCAAATACTGTCCATCGTGTTTGTATTGCTGCATTGTGCACCGTTCCCTCTTATTGTAGGGTGAAAGAGGCAAAAATTACACTTCTAAATCACAATGTACATTTACCAAAAAAGAAATAAAAAAGAAAAAGGATCCTGGTACATTTTACACATATTTCCCCCAAACGATGACACTAGTCATCTGCACTAGTCATCGATGACACTAGTCATCATTTGAATTACACTTATATGCTAAAACCACCGACCGGGACGCTAAAACCACCGACCGGGTCGCTAAATCGACCGACCGGGACGCTAAAACCACCGACCGGGACGCTAAAACCACCAACCGGGTCGCTAAATCCACCGACCGGGACGCTAAATCCACCGACCGGGACGCTAAATCCACCGACCGGGTATGTAAATCCACCGACCGGTGGTCGCTTATCCACCGACCACCGGGCTACTAACCCTAACCCTAACCCTAACCCTAAACCTAACCTCAGTAACCTTACCTCAGTAGGCTAACCTGCCGACGCAACCTCCCGACCGGGTCGCTAAATCACCGACCGCGCCGCTAAAGCGAGCGACCGGGTCGCTAAATCGACCGACTGGGGCGCAAAATGTTCCGACCGGGTGTAGATTTTACTGGTGTAGATTTTCAAGAAGTGCCATCTTTCTTGAAACTTTTTTTTCTTCGTTCTAGCCTAAAACAATCCATTATAACATTAAATCGATACAGTTGAATCGAGCGGTAAAGAAGAATGATAAGTCAGTGAAAAGAATGATAAGTCAGTGAAAATAATCCAGATATCTATTTACAGGTATCTATTCAGACAGACTGGTATGACAAATGTGTACAACAGCTGTAGTCTGTCTTGACTGTGCTGTCACTCCTGACTGACTCAGCTAGAACTGCATGCGTTCATGTGTACTTGTATGCACACTGCACACACAGTTCATTTATTGATGCATCTATTTGTAACTCAATGACCATACATGTAATTTAGATAGCATTTTTTATGTTGTTTGTGTATTTATAAAGTTTTTACTGAATAGGTGCTTGTTCAACCCACGTCTTGACTGAGATTACTATTTCTATGCATTTGATGTATTGATGTTGATGTATTGATGTATTAAGTCGCTCTGGATTAAGACTCTACTAAATGCCTAAATTGTAAATTGTAACTAAGTATACAAATGTTACGGGTCCATTTGGTTACATTTCTATACTCTCAAAGTTATTTAAATGGCACCAGGACTGTAGTAGGGGTGGGCGATATGGTGATAAATATCGTTGAGACAATACAATGTCTCCACGATACGCCTTTTCAGTGATATCGTATATATCGTGATACAATGAGGGAGCCTTATAAAAAATCCTGTTGAATTGTTACATAATACAGAGATTCATTGCATAATTCATTTAAACCTGCATTTTTGTCTAAATCAGTAGTTCTCAAACTTTATAAT
Organism: Nannobrachium achirus; assembly: GCF_963921795.1. Lineage (NCBI taxonomy): Eukaryota > Metazoa > Chordata > Actinopteri > Myctophiformes > Myctophidae > Nannobrachium > Nannobrachium achirus. The sequence goes on from NC_137820.1 coordinate 24,945,098, forward strand.
GTCAAGGTCTCCCCTTAACTCTGACAGTATACAAATTAAACCAAACATTGGTTTCATTTGTATACTGTCAGAGTTACATACTTGTAAGGGTCAATTTAGAGTAGACCTCCCAAAAGGAACCCAGAGAGTCCCTGGACCCCACATTGAGGACCACTGGTCTAAATGGTCTGTTACTCCTTTTTCTTTTAGTTTTTGTTAAGTAACTTGAAAAATAAGTAACCAACATGAAAACGAATCGTGATAAGATTGTGTATCGTGATACAGCTTGGGAAAATATTGTGATATTGTATTTTTCCATATCGCCCACCCCTAGACTGTAGCATTACTACCAATATAGAGCTGGCCAGAGGGGAGGGCAGAGGGAGGTGAGTCAATGAACAGAGGAAGTAGTCATATGGGTGGAGCCGTTAGAGAAGTTGGTCACTGTGGTAGGCCATGACATCATCATGTGTGACACATCTCTTACCAAACGACAACCACATCTGCCTCCTGGTAACGACTTGCTAATGCAAGTCTGCCACAGGAAAAGATCATGTAATAATGACAGGGGGGGGAAGATTAACCTAATGCAGCCGCGGTGCTTTTCCAATATTGAACTCTTCTCGGCATGTCATTATGGGCGAACATTCGCAAAGATAGCTGATCTACAAACTCTGTGATACGTTGTGAGTTTGTAGATGAGCCATTTTCTCTATTTGACGTACAACAACGTATAACAGGATAATATATCAATATCTCTATAACAACCGCAGAACGACATAAGCTTTCGTTGGTGACAACTTCAAGTCATACAGAATGGCAATGAAACGTCAGCAATGTCATTTCGTGTGACAGAGCTCATGGGGAAATAACTCAGAAATCCTTTACGTTTCCATGATATGGCAATATCTAGTTCAGTTTCACTTTCTGCTTTAGAGCGACAGTCAAAAGTAAACATCAGGCATCCTATTTATCCTGCTTCGACCACATCTCACCCACATGAAAAACAAATATTTCCATTTTACAAGTGAACTGGTCAAGCTCAAAGCAATGCAGTCTAGTTGCGCTTTTTGTGGTCTTATAAATGAATACATTTATGAAATAAATGTGAACATTAGGACCCTATAAGCTAAACCATCCCTACTCTTACCATAAAGCTATGCTGCATGCCAAATGACATCAATGTTACTAGGGACATATTATCCCCCTCTGGCCCTACTATCTGTATCTGCCCCACCCCGACTTTAACACTGCCGTCATAAATAGAGGTCTTGCTGTCACTTAGGAATAGAAGATCCATCTGCTACGTGTCCAGCAGAGTGAGAGCAGTCTCCCTATCTGAAATGGATGCCTTCATGGCCAAATAGAACAATATTTACACACTGACCCTGTGGCTAACAGTAACAATAACACCTGCAACTAACACTATGTTACCTGTCATGATTTAATTAGGCACCGAAATTCATTTGTCATCCTATGATCTTTCTGAACACTGCTTATGTCATAATTCTGTAAGGGAAAAAAAACTAAGAACAAGACTAGGAGTCTAAAAGCATAGCATGGCCAGCTCACTCACAGGGAAAGCAGAGTTGTGGGGAAAGAGAAGCTATGGTGGTGGAAATGGTGAAACAAAACATATGACTGATTGATGCTTCACTGCGTCATTGGAGTGCTAAAATGAAGTTGAAGCGAGGTCAACCTTTAGTGTGCCACACTCGTCACAAAGCGACAAGTCACTTGTAGCATCACGCCACTGGCTCGTAGCAAAAAAGTATAGAGCGCTCCCCAGTAGAGAGCACCACTGCCATTTCTGCGGCGTAAACTGCAGCCAGTGGGCCTGGCCACAGGGTAGTGGTGCAGGCTAGGCTGGTAATCCAGACCAGCCTTGCAGCGTCGCATTGATTGATTGATTGAAGAATTTATTAGAAGTTTGCAATAGAAAAAAGTACAGTTTCATGACAGTATAAATCACTGGTACAAGGTCAACTAAAAGGACATCCTAGAAAGCACTACGGCTTATTTCCACAGGAACCACACTTTAAGTATCTCATATAACAGTGAAAGACAGACGGATAGAACATAGTACTTTATCTAGGATAACATTGATTTTAAAAGCAGAAAAAGCATAACATCAAATACAAAGGCAGAAAAGAGGGGGAGTGGGAGCATGGGGGTTTAGTATATTTACAAGTCACGAGTAGCAGCCGCCTGAAGGTGACTTTTCAAACCAATTTTGAAGGAGGCTAGGGATTTGCTCTCCTTTAAGGCTTGCGGAAATGGCAGGTGGCGCCCTCTACAGGATGTCGCTCAGGAAATGGGTCTACAGTATAGTAGCTTGTTGCTCTGTCGCCGCTAGTGTGAACGCAGCATTCTAGGCCAGGTGATCATCAGCGTCACTGCTGTTGTATCCTCCTGACTCACTTGCCAGTGAGGAGCCCCCACCGGAAGGACAGGACATAGGGTCTTCGCCATACTCCTCCCGCCAAACACTCTCTGCTGACAGGTGCCGCACCAGCCCGCATGAGTATGTGTATTGACAAATATCACCCACCCCACCTGTCCCGTCTTCCCTCCCCTGAACACGGGTCAATTGTGTTCGTTACGTAGGCCTGGGCTGTTGACGCAGCGATTCAGGCACCTAGGCTCAGTGTAGCCTGACAGGGTGTCGCGGGTACGATCCCGTACGATCCCCGGGTGTCGGGGATACCCTCCCCCATTTCCTGTCAGCCTACTGTCTATACCTATCGACAAAGTCAGATGCACCACAGTGGATTCGAACCGCAGACTCCGCAGTGGTGGGTAGCTGTGCCAACCGAGTGCTGAATGGAACACCCTTGACAGCAACACACAAGCACACAAACAAACACACACACACACACACACACACACACACAGCTGCACTGTTCATTGCCTTAAGGGGAGGAGTAACAGGTGACATCAACATGGCCTCAGGACAGTCTGAGCAAGCATGATACACAAAGCATCCAGAGAGAACTCCTTTCACAAAGCTAATGCTGTGGCACATGTCAGAAACAACACACACACACACACACACACACACACACACACACACACACACACACACACACACACACACACACACACACACACACACACACACACACACACACACACACACACACACACACACACACACACACACACACACACACACACACACACACACACACACACACACACCCCCCAAGTGCAGTAAGTCCAATATTTGTCCCTGGGTCTTGGGTGTGGTGTTGTATTAATAGATGCCGTGTGTGTGTGTGTGTGTGTGTGTGTGTGTGTGTGTGTGTGTGTGTGTGTGTGTGTGTGTGTGTGTGTGTGTGTGTGTGTGTGTGTGTGTGTTTTCATCACTTTTGGGTACTAAAAACTTGTTCACACAGTCACATCAGGGGACTGCATGTCACTTGTGGGGACATTGGGGACATTGTGGGGACAAAATAGTAGGTCCCCATAACGGTTTGGGTTAGGTTTAGGGTTAGGGGTTAGGTTTAGGGATAGAGGTTAGGGTAAGGCCACAGAAAATGAATGGAAGTCTATGTAATGTCCTTAAAAGTGATGTATACAAACCTGTGTGTGTGTGTGTGTGTGTGTGTGTGTGTGTGTGTGTGTGTGTGTGTGTGTGTGTGTGTGTGTGTGTGTGTGTGTGTGCAGACTTGCTGATGAGTGGACTCTTGGCTAACTGATGTTAATGATTGATGGAGGGAGACTTGTTGCTCACCAACATACATAGCATATTCACCCACTTATTCTCTCTAGCTCTCTCAAACACACACACACACACACACACACACACACACACACACACACACACACACACACACACACACACACACACACACACACACACACACACACACACACACACACACACACACACACACACACACACACACACACACACAGTTGGTCAACACACAGCTGCAGTAAGCCAGAGCGTGTTCTAATGGAACAGGTACTGTAGCTCTCTACACCATCACCAATGTCAACAGTAGCCTTCTTGTAAAAACACCCCGATGGCTATAATTCTCAAGCACAACAGGAAGAGAATTACCCCGACCCCTCAATCTTGTGGCCAAACATTTAGCTTCCTTCTTCCTCACTGTAAATAAACCAATCTGGTACGAGGTGCTGCTCGTCCTGGCTGGTGCGTGGAGCAGGGGCGTCACAAGGGGGGGGGGGGGATAAGTGTGACTGAGTTACCTGGGCCCACAGTGGAGGGGCCTTAATTATTTTATACTTTAGCTATTGAAAAATAGTAGATATACAAGCTCACAGTGCGCGCTGCGATCTTGTAGATCTGCTATTTTTGAAAAGTCGTGAGAATGGTTGCAAATGTGTTTTTTAAGCAAACATTTGTAACTTAAACTTTGCTTCTGGGGGGTCCCTGGAACTAAATGTTTTGAGATGGGGGTCCGTGGCCAAATTAATTTTGGGGGTCCTTCACATGAAAAGGTTTGAGCACCACTGACATAGAAACATAGGATTTGAAATATTCAAAGACTTGCACAAATTGTCAACATTTTTCAAAAATAGCAGCTATACAAGCTCGCAGCGCGGCACCCTGAGCTTGTATATCTGCTATTTTTCAATAGTTAAAGTACCCATGGCCCAGGATTTGGTGCGACACCCCTGCGCGGAGCCCATGCCAGAACCAGAGAGCTAGCCTCGCTCTTCACGGCCTTCTCTCGGTAAATAAACACCGGCGTTGAGTACAGTGCAATGCAGAGACCAGGCTGATCAGACACAGATGCTGACACAGGCAGACAGGGACAGGCAAAAAGACTCACATCAGGGCTAGGAGGGGGCTTAAGCCTGTTATTACATGCTTTGTTTTCAGCTCTAGGAGCCGTCAGCGGCAAACAGAGTGAAAAAGTTATAATTCTCACGATGCAGTCAGAACAGTCAATCAGAGGCTTGCCTTCTCTGCCAAAACCCAGACATGCTGCCTTGTGTCTCAGACCCTCTGTCCATCGTTGGAATTGATGACATGAGATGGTGGGTCAAAGCACTTGAGACTAAATCGCAAGCCAAACATGCAGGGCTTGATTTGTAAAAAAAATAAATACATAATAGATTTTGAGCTTGTATCTATTCTTGCTATTTTAAAATTTAAAAAATGATTTTGAAAAAAGAAAAGGAGTTACGAATTGTTAAATTATGATATTATCACAAAATATAAAAAATACGTATCAGACAGTCAACATTTCCCAAAGGAAATGCATGCATCAGACCAGAAGCAGGGTAAAACATATTGCCCATTGTTGACAACAAATGGGGGGGACTAGCAAAGGCAGAATCATCCCCCCATCCCTCCCCAAACAAACCGAACCCTGCATATACCTGTATGTACCAGTAAGGCTCCCTAATCGGGAGATAAGCGACCGTAGGTCACTTATCTCCACAAATAGGGCAAAAATGTGTTTTGCCAAAATCTTCCTGATCCATGTTGATGACATGAGTGTAGACATACTGTGTAGTGATTTTCGTGATTTTAGGACAAAATCTGTAGGAGCAGTGTCCAAAAATGTGTTTTTAAAAATCGGCCTGGAGGTGGCGCTATATGGGACAGATTCATGTTGATGGGATGAGTGTAGACATACTGTGTACCGATTTGCGTGATTTTAGGGCGAAAATTGTAGGAGCAGTGTCCAAAAATGTGTTTTGCAAGAATCGGCCTCATGGTGGCGCTAGAAGAGGGCCATGTGAGAAATGAGGGGTGGGGTCTCCGCGCCGGCAAGGCGGACGAATAGGTACCGGCCCCGGCTGTCCCGGTCGCTCCTAGCCGGAGTTACGGCATTTTATGTGAGCTGCAGTGTAGGGGGTCCTCCACTGGGGGCGCCACCACTTTTGCATCCGTTCTGGAGCACCAGGAGTCGGTGGTCCCCGGGAATTCCCCGTGAGCAGCCCCGTTGGGGTGGTCATTTGGTCATGTTTGCGCATTTGGTCATTTTTTTACATCTGGGGGTCCCCCAGGGACCTGGGGGTCCCTGGAGCTCCGGGGGTCCTTGGAGGTTGTAATTTGGCAGCCAAGGAACGTGTGTGCAAAATTTGGCATGGATCGGGGCAACGGTTGCGGAGATATAAGCAGGGAAAAAGTGTGACGTGTGAGGTGTGACAGACAGACTGACAGACAGACGGAGGGAGTTACACTTTGTGGTGGTTTTGATAGTAAAGTGCGACCTACGGTCGCAATCATGATGCCTACTGCTTTAAGAAGCCTCCCTATAGCCTCACAACTTACAACCTACACCAAAACATAAATCACAGGGTTAACATCAGTCTTACTCTGTAGGTGCTAGCACATTAGTTCATTATGCATGTTTAATAACTGGATCTCAATGTGTGTTCAAAGGACTGAGATTTACAGCATAATATGCAAATATGACAGTCTGCTATTTGTATATTTGTGGGGGGGAAAGAGAGAGAGAGAGAGAGATGCTATCACTTTCAAAACTAGGCCATGATGCTGGCTGATTAATAATCCAACACAATACATATGGGGAGGAAAGGCTAAATGAATCTTTGATAAGAGAGTTTGCTGTTGTGCCACTGTGGAGTACAGCCACTTGTTGTCAGCGAGACCTGGCTGGCAGTGAGCTGGCGGTGAGCTGCTGTGTCTGTGCAGGTGGTTGCAAGGGAGCAGTGAGGTGCCCACCCAAATTTGAAACTCGGGTATACACGGTTTCTTCCCGACAGTGGCGATATTTACACCCCCGTATTATGTTGGTGTACCAATAGAGCTCAACTCATTTCTGGTCTCACTGTTCTGTACTACTGATGGTCATCCCATCCATGTAGTACACACTTACATACGTCGCACACTCTCTCTGACTGTCATATTGCACAGCAATTAGTGTCAGAGTATCATAGTCCTCCACCAGAGACCCTATTAGTTCCAGAAGTACAACAACTGTTCACGTACACAGTTATTTACACAGCACTAGATGACCAATAGTAACGAAATGTGGTCCGTTTTATGTTTTGCTCAAAACACTTCATGTTGTGTTCATTTCAAGGAAGCAATAATCAGTAGCAAAACATCTGAATAAGTGTGCGTGTGTGTGTGTAAAATTGATTACAAGTTCAAATTAACAAAAGTTATTTCAGTGTGTACTATTCACAGCAGGTGCAACAGTTAATCAAGGTAAATAAAATGTAAAATTATCGATTTTAGTTTTGCTAAATGATTCAAAAATGTAGTGCTGCGATGCAAGTGTCGCAATGCCAATTGTGGCTATTTTTGCATGTACGACAAAGTGGGGTTAATCAGACAAATTAATCGATTATTAAAAAGTTGGTAAATAATCGCTAAGAAAATATTCCAGTTGCAGCCATACTATTCACCTATACAACTTGAGAGAGCGAGTCCACGGCCACGGTGCTGTCCACACACAGTCTCATGACCCTCTCCATTCTCCGGTCCACTAAATCTTTGCATGGCTGCGCCCTTTTGCTCAAGGAGTGCTCTATGTCTGTGTGTAAGGTTATTTATAGCCCCCGCCACCTCCAGCCTGGGAAATTAACAGTTCATTTTGAAACCCTAGAGCCCTGCCTGGACCAAGGGGATAATCTTACATGACAGCTTACTGAGGGTGCGAGCACCGCGCAGCGAGAGGGGTGACGGGAGAAAAGAAGGAGGAACTAGGTGAGGGAGAGCGAGAGCTTCTCTTTTTCATAAACGAAGGGCACAGCAGCAGACCACAGGAGGGGATGGGTCGACCTGGAAACAAACAAGATAATCAAAGCCGTTGTCCTCTCAGTTTTTCAAAGCCAACATTTTTGCCAGAGAGCCCACCTGTGTGGCTACTAGGGTACCCGTTGGACACAGAAGTCTTTTTATTTCCAGGGTGGCACAGCGCGTGCCTCTTCCTTCAACCTTGCAAAGAGGACCCCTCTTTCAAACGAGAACACACCCTGTGGAAGGAGGAGGGCACAAGAATGGCCGCCTTTCTCTACATGCATTCCACTCTCCATTAAAGCGCTTAATTGGTTAAAGGATCCATACTGGCAGAGCCACAAGCCCACAGCAGGGATAATAGATTTTTAATGGAGCGATGATGGTAAGGAGAATCTCTCTGGGGAGGTATCACCGTCAAACACTGAGAGACCAGGACCCATCCTGGAGCCACTGGAGCCGAGCCCCCCCCCCTCTGCACCTCCTATGACATCATCCCCCTAAATGGCATCCAACCATAAGTGATGACAGGCAGCTGAGGAATCACTGTTCGGTTCTCCATAGCCAATACAAAACACTGGATGGTGAGGATTTCACAATTCAGATGCAGAGGATCTATAAACTCGTCCACTGGCAGAGTAAATAAATAAATAATCCCAGCCTGCCACCGCCTCTTGCTTACTTAATATTTGACAGTTTGGCCAGTCCTGCCGAATATTCGACTATTCGAATACTTTGAGGTTGAATAATTAGAATACTAAAAATCACTATTCGATAATGCCCTAGTAGTCACAGAATATTACAGAATAGTACGATCGATCCCCCGATCGTTGCTAAACACAGAGAGCTTTTCTCTGTGCTTTTTCAATTTCGACGAGCCGTTCTCAAGTTATTGACCATTGAATATACTATGTCTGGAAAACAATGGAAGTGATCTTGCGATCACGTGATCTCCTGGATCTCTTGTGTGTCTGAGATTAAAATGGTGACTCGAAGAGAGGCATCTAGCGTAAACACTGAAATAAAAAAAGGAAAAGTCATGATTGGCGTTGTGGGCCTTGGGGAAAAAAACATGTGAGAACATGTGATGGCAGTGTATTGGGTTAATTCATAGACGCTGGTGTAAATAAATACTTAGCCCTCAAACATGACATGTAAAAAACACATCAAATATGATTGGTCTAGAAGAGCAAATTTCTCAGTCCCACAAACGCAGGTGAGAGAATACATCAACCATGTATCTACTGCATGTAGCCATGGCTTCTTTGAAACCACCCGCCCTTCGCTTGAAGAGCCGTCTGAGTGACCTTTACCCCGTTGGGTCATCCTTTCAGGTGCTGGACGCAGCAGCAGCACAGATGAAAAGGCCAGCTGAAACAAGCCCCCGACCCCCTGGCCCCCACACAAAGGGCTGCCAGTTGGATGAGCCATAAGGCTCATCAGAGAGGCGAGGCCTCAGAATTCATCAGTGGTCTTGCGATCTGACTGAGCATGAGACAAACACCCTATTTGCACATGTTGTTAGGGCTGTCACCATCGGGATTCTTTTTTTTAATTAACTGCGTTTCGGCATTGAACATAATAAAAATATACCGCCTGATGGAGGGGAAAGGAACTGGTTGGAATAACGTGTTTTCTTCCACGCCAGGGAAGCTTCCCCTTGTCAGGTGATAAGAAGCGGCCTGTCACTCCTCATGCACTGAAGGAAGCATGAGCTCAGTTCGGTGCCCTCTCCAGGTTGGCAGAGGGAGACCAGTCCAGAGCCCAGGATTACAGCTTAGGCAATTGGCACTGGGTGAAAAATGGGTTACAAAAATCGTGGGATACAATTTTTTTTTTTTAAAGAGCATGCACAATGTCGACGAGACGTGAATAATTGCGATTAAATACAGCAATGTATGTAATAATTGTGACAGGCCTACGTGTTGTTCAATAAAAGCACAGAAAGCATTGTTTGAGCTGCATAACCATAGATGCAAGTGAGGGTTGCAGAGAGAAAGAGAACATAGGCCTACCCAACATCCACTGTCAGACCTCTAGCCTCCTCCTTTATCAGCATCCACTTAAGGAATACACAAACAATTTACACAGTCAGCATCCAAGGACGCTTTCTGTTCTGCAGTGCACTACAGCCGCAAACATCTGGAATGCAGTTATGAGAATGTAGCCTAGTAGTGGGCAGTTTGGATTCAATCGTGATTTGCAGCCATACATGCTAATCTACATGTACTCAGGCAATGTCAATAAAATATCTATATCACACACACACAACAACAACAACAAAAACATGTGGCTTTCAAGGGGAGGGGTGGTTTGGCGTTGGCATGAATTATGTTTTTTTTTGGGGGGGTGGGGGCATAAATCATGGATGGGAGAGTTTTGATTATCTACCGTAAGTGGTCAGCAGGATGGTTGAGTTTGTGGGTATTGTGTCCTGTTTGTTGTTGAGTTTACCACAATAATACACATTCGAACAGTATTCGGGCTACAGCTGCTCACAGAGAGACATCACGCTCCCACAATGGCTTAACTATCCAGGTGTTTACCAGTGGCATGTATTCTATGATTGCATGGAATCATTGGGCAATTTCAAAGTCACTTAACTGAGACAGAGTGGACCCTTTTTTTAGACAAACCTTTTCATGTCTAGGGCCCCAAATTTATATTGCAAAATCAATGTTAATTTAACTCTGAGAGGGTACAAATGTTCACACTCTCTTGAGTTACATACCCATAAGGGTCCATTTGGTTCCTAACTATCATTAAGTTGGGGACCCCCTGGAACTCCCTTAAGGACCCTGTGGGTCCCCAGACCCCACTTTGAGAACCAATGTTCTAAGATACATCACACTGGGAGTAAAGTCTGGATGCTTAAGCAAGCAGACATTGGTTTAACTGCCATTATGTTTTAAACGACCCATGCAGTAATTTTCTTGCGTCTGCTGCTGCGTGTCCCTGTTCTTTGCTTTCACCTTGCTGAACTAGGCTGGCAGAACAGAACACAGTTCTCCCCAAAACCAAACCCTTCCAAGAAGTTGGCCCAGGAGTTCTCCAAACGCCTTGTAATGGAATGCAACTTCCGCAGTGCTACATTCAGTTTGTACGATGTGTGACGGGGCGTCACCCGTGTGTCTCTCTCTGTGCGGTCAGTCAACAGCCAACGACCGTCAATAGGCTGCTCAGCTACTCTGCTTTGGCCCTAGTATACTGGACAACACATATATAACAGTCCGTGGAATACACAGAACCTCGTTCGTTGCGATATGACATTGTGTAGTGTGTTTCAATTTCATTTTCAAATGGTTGAGATCGAGAGTGCGAGAGAGAAAGAGAAAATCACAGCACAGTGGCTCCCCTTTCCCTCCCTGCCAAGTTTCGAGCACCCGAACTCAAATGATCAAATCGTATCTTTTATTCCATGTGGTTTAGAAATATGCCATAATAACGCATATAAGCGAACGAGGATTTGCCTCAAAGCCCCTCTAAACCCTGCATAATGAACGTCAGAATTGGGCTGTTTAAAGAGCTTTGCCGGGGGCGTCAATAATAATGTCGTAATCTATTCTCGACACAACAACAGTCCAACTGCGATCTCCACTTGGTTTACAAAAACGCGGTTTAGATCGGCTCGCCGATGCCACCACCAACACCATAATTTATTATTACCAAAACACAACGCTTTGCCTTCATTTCTACTCCATCGCACAACTGGTGTCTCCAGTCCTGCCGCAAAAAGAACCAGATCCTCATCATCACGGAGCTGGCTGGCTGTCATGCTTGTAGATGTGTTCTTTTTTGGCAAGAAGAGACACGCACCGTCGTACTTACGGAGCGTATATTTTAAATAATGTTCGGCGTTTATTTAGGTGGAGCGACATATTTGGCAGGAGGAATGTGCGGGATTTGCATACTTACAATAAGCAGAGCTTCCAATTAACGTGGACGGGCGACGTGTTGTGTTGTTCCTGTCCGGGTAGATAAAATATAAGAGAGACAATGTTTCAACTCTGTTGCTTCAGTTCTCCTCCTCAGATGAACAGAGAAACGCACGGTTCTTCTCGTCTGGCTGGCTCTCCGGCGGGGCGGGCAGCAGGGCAGGGCAGAGGGGGGACAGTAGTCACACAGACAGACAGACACTCTTCGAATGATCCCCCGAAAATATCAATAATCATAAAAAAGACTTGACTTCAGTCATTCGACCCGGAGTAAAAAGAAAAATCTGCCCGCGTTGAACAATGTGCTTCGTGAGACAGAGAGAGAGAGAGCGAGAGAGAATTGAATTGAATTGAGAGAGAGAGGATGACTGTTGAGCCCACGCCCAGCTCTATCAACCATATAGAACCGCCCCAGATACCACCATCCAGTGGTGTCACAAGGGGGGGGGAGTAGGACTCAGTTACTAGGGCCCAAGGTGGAAGGGGCCCTAATTATTTTATACTTTAGCTATTGAAAAATAGCTCACAGCATTAGCTGCGAGCTTTTAGATCTGCTATTTTTGAAAAATTGTACAGCAATTCTTTGAATATTTTTTTTTTGAAAAACCTGTAGGCCTAATACGTCAGTGCCAGTGGTGCTCCAAATAAAAGGGAACGCCCACTCTGTTTGTTCCTCTTCATCTCATGCGTAGCTATCAGTCTGTCTTGAGAGAGATTAGTGGTGCTCAAACTTCTTCATGTGAAGGACCCCCCCCAAAATGATATGTAGACTATTTGCCACGGACCCCCATCTCAAAATATTTAGTTTCAGAGACCCCCCAGGCTTAAAAAATACATATATACAAAGATTTGCACATATTTTTCAACTACTTTTCAAAAATAACAGATCTACAAGCTCACAAGTGCCGCGCTGTGAGCTTGTATATCTATTTTTCAATATAGTAAACTCAGTCCCACTACCCCCCCCCCCCCCCCCCCTTGTGACGCCCCTGACCACCATCGTTACCGTACTGTAGGCGGGTTTACTAAACAGGATTTAAAACAAAACAAATGTTTCATTTCAATTTTCAAACAAAATAGCCCATATTAATATTCATTCCCTAAAATAAACCAGATGAAAACGATAATAAGACAACGGCGAGTGTGAGGGGGGAGAAAGAAATGACAATGCCTGGCCAATCCGACGAGGAAACATTATTTAACAGGCCATTGTTCCGAAAACATTGATTCACTATTTGAAAATAATGTGAACATGTATTATTTTTCATTTTCTTCTTGTTTTTTTTGGAAGGCAGAGATTTTTTGGCAACGTGTATCATACAGTATCCTAAAACTGCATATCCCAGGGAACCTAGCGTCTCCCGTAACCAGGAAGTCTTCTGCCGTTGTCAACCAAACTTTTGCCTCTGTTTTGCTCTATCTTTTTGCTCCTATGGTTTTGCTAAGTGCATTTTTGACCCGGACATGCAGGCTATTTGGCAAGGATTTTATACCACAATTTACTGGACCGAGTCAAATATTGTGAAGGTAAGGCAAATCTATATGTTAAAAGTAGCCGAATTCGGCTTAATGATCACGTAACATTCATTTATTCATTTGTTTAATATTAATTCAGCTATCCCAACTTTAAAACTGATTTAAACTGACCTACTATCTAGGTTGCTGAAATAAGTGATTAATAGCTAGCTAATCATGTGCAGCCACATGTTTTGACATTTTTTGATATCCTTTACCGAGTTTATGGTCAAAATATCATATATAAAACAAAGTTATAAAATATAATGTAAAAACTATGATATAAAATGGTGCAAGTGTTATCAGGTGCCCACTCTTCCGGGGTTCCCCTTTTTCTTAATAGTTGCTGTAAAAAAAAAAAAAAAAAAAAACTTTGTCATCCATTTCAGGTACCTGTGAGACATGAGGGGCTCTCATGAGTCCATGCCTCAAGCACGGCCTGGCACAGCTCGTGTGCAGGTGACCGAGTTAAGTGGATCAGGCCAAATGAATCCTTCACCTGCTGGATATGAGGACTCGGAATTTGAAACAACAGTGGAGCTGTACTTGTCTCCAGAAAAGCTGGTGAGGACTTGGAGAGAGACATGGAATCAGTGTTGTTCACCCAGCCTACAATAGCCTACATCAGTGGTTCTCAACCTTTTCACCGCAAAATAATCGATATATTTGAATGTAGAATGTAGACCCCCTAGCCTGGTTTAACCAGACAATAGCCACGCTGCGAGGATATAATCTTTCTTGTGTTAACATGGGTGGATAGATACTAGGGTGGCTAGGGACCCCCACCTTGACAAGAACTTGCAATTGTTGGAGTTGAGGCATTACATTTAGTTTGACTCGGTTCCACAGATAATCACAATGCCTCGGTCCCCACAACCATGTCCCGAACACCTGGCCTATATCAGTAGCCCTCCTCTTTCATCCAGCATTTCTGGTCAAATTGTAGGCTAGACCTTTTCTGTAGTCTGGCCTATTGTCAAGTTATAGCCAGTAGCCACCACTGTAATAGCCACCAGATTTAGGCCAGCAAGCTGGGTGGTGAAGTAGTGTGAAACGACTGATTGTGTTGCGCTCCATTTTTTAGAGCTATTGCCACATTACTGTGTTGATGGCTCCACGATTTAGTTACCTCATCCATGGCCAAACATCTTTATGAAAATAAAGGGATGGTACTGTACTGTAGGTTGTCAAGCCAACTAGCCTTTTCTACCCTATTCATAAAATAATTTGACTGTCTGGATTCAATAAATCATTCATAGGATTTCCTGTGAGATGGGTGTCAGCTAGGGAACAGGAGAAAGAGCATTGAACAGAGTGAGATCTTGTCATTAAGCTGTGTGATTAACCTTTGGTGTGTGCACCAACGCTGATTATTCTGAGCCAAAAGGTATGCATGCAGTACAAAACACTCCCCTCAATATTCATCTGTTGTGTTAGCTTTGGGCAGGTGGTATGTTTCACAGCTAGGCAGTACAGTACAGGATGTATCAGTTTTTCGGGGGGCGCTCTCCATTCCGACATGTCACCACTCTGACATTGACTTCTTATTGTCGGAGTGGCAACACTTCCTTAGAGGTTAGGTTTAGGGATAGGGTTAGTGTCGGAATGGAGGCATGTCGGAAAGGAGACATGTCGGAATGGAGACATATAACCCAGTTTTTCAGGTGAAATACGTCACATTTTGCTGCAGGAAAAGAAGTTGTGTAAACTAATTGAGTGTTGTTTTAAGGTAGAGAGAGACAGACAGATCTTCACATTTTTACCTGAACTGTGTGTGTGTGTGTGTGTGTGTGTGTGTGTGTGTGTGTGTGTGTGTGTGTGTGTGTGTGTGTGTGTGTGTGTGTGTGTGTGTGTGTGTGTGTGTGTGTGTGTGTGTGTGTGTGCGTGCGCGCGCGTGCCTGCGTGGGTGCTTAGCAGAATACTATATCCCAAACTGCAATGATTTACTGTGTAGAGAGATCTTTTTTTTTGTCCTTCCCAGAAAGCCTTGTGTGGAACTCAGGACCTT
The DNA here is from genome assembly GCF_963921795.1 of Nannobrachium achirus. Lineage (NCBI taxonomy): Eukaryota > Metazoa > Chordata > Actinopteri > Myctophiformes > Myctophidae > Nannobrachium > Nannobrachium achirus. Next base: position 24,960,228 of record NC_137820.1, read on the forward strand.
TCCCAGGTGACCTCGTTAGAGATCAGTGTGGACACTCGGGAAAAGACATTGGATAACTTTGGTAAGGACCCAACAGAAAGTCACAATTCAAGGCTTCCAGAAATGGAAACTATGATGTAATGTTGGAGACTAACCTGTAAGCTGATGCACATTTCCACAGAGCTGCATTGTTTATGTTGTTACAGCTTTTTGTTTTCAACTAATGTGATGAAAAAAGTGTGAACCCATGTCACTACGCTTTGGTAGATGAAATGTTGTTGAGATGGTGATAGATGAGAGGCTGTCAGAACTAAATATGAGACTATAGAGTGTGACACACAATGAATTAACTTGCGTGTGTGCGCGCGCACACACACACACACGCATGCACGCACGCATGCACACACACACACACACACACACACACACACACACACACACACACACACACACACACACACACACACACACACAGAGGTTCATGCCCCCACCCAACTTAACTCTGCTCAAATGTATTCGTATCACCCACAATCACTGTTGGTCTAAAAGGGCTTTGCAGGACCACATACAAAGGAAACAAACAACACCCCCTATCCTTAGACTCTCAACTGGGCAAGGCAAAACTCCAAGAAAAAAGCCATGACAGGAAATTACAAGAAAGAAACACCAGGAAGGTTCCAAGTGGGCAATATCCAAATGCAAAACAAACAAAAGAACAAAACAATTAAATGTCCACGCTGTACCATGACAGATGTTGCTATTGCACACCACTTCATATCCTGCATCCCCGCTTGCTGAGTGAGTTGATAACCTGTCAATTATGCCCAACTTCGTCCTAGGAAAATCCTAGATTGCGTAAAGTGTGGTCATGATGGAAGGTTGTCTGTCCAGGAGTGACTCACACCAGCAGCAGACTCTGAATGGAGTTTAAAATGCTGGTGAGACACGGCTGGACATGAGCCAAGCAGGTTAAGGCCCAATTGAATCAAGTCATCACCCCACTGTGACGTGAGAGAAGGAAATGTTTTCTTTTATCTCATCATCTCGCAGGTGTCTACTTGCCTGAGCTAGTGGAGCTCAAACTGAACAACAGTGTGATCACGTCAATAAGGTAAGTGGAAAGTCACACCCACCAACAGTCATTGTCTTGTTCATTTCATTCAGTGTTGTGTTTCCTCTAATAGCATCCCGCTCCCTTTCGGTTTGCAGAGTAACACAAAAACCAAGCTGAGTGTAATAGGTAGAAACACATTTATAGGTACCGGTATATCATAATATATAGGTATAAATAATTGATACCATTACCACTGAAAGAGTCCAGTTAAAGAACATGGAGCCAGATGACCCAGTTTGTATTCGCAATCTGCTACAAGAAGTCAAACTACCTTAAGAGAGCTTTAATTCGAACCAGAGCAGTGATGTCCCTGTGGGGATACCTGTCACTCTCCACATCAGCCCTGCCTTTTAGTGGAAGGCTTGGAATCTATTTAAATGCTTTGGCTTTGAAGGCGTGCTTCTTAAGGGCTCATGGGTCTTTGTGTCTGATCTAAGAGTGCAGTGCGGTTACAGTGCAGGTGTAGGGCTCTGCTCCGCTTCCGCGCAAGCTAACGGTAGTCCAGGAGGGACTTGTAACAGTCAGGATGCTTCTGTAGGGGACAAGCATGCAGCAGCTTGTAAATCTGAGAGGACATGCATCAACGAATCCGGTATGCTTTGTTGTCCTGGATTAATCTATAGTTGCATCTTGAGTGTACATGCATTCACCTGCCACTCACATATATAGGATACAACGCAGACTGTGTGTGTATTTTGGCTAGTTCTAAGTAAAGTAAAGCAATATGCAATATTCTCCCATGGATTGTCCTATCTGTTGTGATTGCAGCCACAGCTGTGTCATTGATATGGGATGGAAGGAATGCAATAAACATCCAGGAAGGCAGAGCAAGACACACACACACACACACACACACACACACACACACACACACACACACACACACACACAGTCTCAGTAGTGCTCCTTGGGTCAGCACAGGTGGAGACAGCTACAGAGAGAGAGAGTGCAGGAAGATAGGGAGCTGACCCACCCATGAGAGGACCAGCGAAGAGCTGACCGGATGTGCACAGCCTCTGATAGCATTTCGTCACTGTCGGGCAGAAACCTTGTATCTCCAAGTTTAAAATGTGCATGTTTTTTTTCGTAAACTCAAGCCCTGCTTCATCATACAAGACTGCTGCACAGGGCTAGTGAAATTAGCAGGTCTCCAAGCACACACGCGAGGCGTTGTGTGCTTGTAGCTATTTTCACTAGTTTTAATCATTTTTATAATGATAAATACAAAACAAACGGTTTTGGACATACTGTACAAGGTTTCCACTCGACAACAGTGATTTCCTGCTCTGGGCCGTGGGACTGTAGCTGACAGAGCATTGTGGAGTTCTAGATACACAGTCTGACGTTCTGTTGGAGAGCAGGGTTATGCAGGGGAGGGGCCCGTTTAGAGGGGGAGAGAAATGTGTTTCTTTGCCATAATAGTTGAGGGACTAACTAGCCTTCTTATCATGATGTTGTCCTTTATTCCTCTCAGGGACCTGGGGACCACCCTCTCTCACCTGCAGATACTGTGGATGTCCAGGTGCTGCCTGAAAGACCTAGAAGGCCTCATCTGTTTTTCCTCTATCGAGGTAGAGTTTAAAGGTTGTAAATGTCTCAGTGTAGTATCAATGTTGACAGCCCTCCGTTTTTATAGTTGCTCTCTCTTTGTATCCCCTAAAAAGCACTTGCCTGCCTCCCAAAATCTCCTTTTCTGTCTCTCCCTACTTGTCTGTCTGTCTGTCTGTCTGTCTGTCTGTCTGCCTTTCTCCCTGTCTGTCTCTTTACTTGTCTGTCTTCTCTTACTTTAATGTTGAGTACATAACGTAATAGCTAAGATTACATTTGACAGCTGCATGGAGTGTAAAGGGAAACACACACCGGACGCGGAGGCGGCGTGGAAGCGGCGCGTCACACGGCCGGCCCCATTATTTTCAATGAACTAACGCACACCGGCGGCGGCAGACGCGCGCATCCGCAGGTCTGCCGCGCCGATACGCCGCTGTTCTATTTTTCCAGCATTGCCGCGCGGTGAACATGTTCTCCCATGGTTCTCCCCACCGGGGAAAATGGATGTGCTGTGTGGCAGCGCGCCGCATCCAGTTGGGGTTACCGCACGGCACTTAACGTGCGTCGATACCGCCACGCGACGCTGCGCAGCCATCCGCGTTCAGTGTGTGCTCCCCTTAAGTGAAAGTAAGTGAAACTCCATGTTGCCCAATTTTTGGGCATCCGGGTACCATGGGTCCTGGGGTACAGTTCCGGCCCCCCGCCGCGGAGACTTTGGTTTTATTCCTCCACGGTGCATCTAGCTTCGCCAGGCGCTGTAATGAACACAATTGAATTGGTCTTGTTCAGCAAATGAGGGCGTTCTCTGTCGATGCACTAGCGACTCCTACATGTTGGTCAGGTCACCTGTTCAGCAGGGAGTGGAACTGGAAAGGATTGCGTGTTCCTCCGCATGCGTTACACTGTCCCGTTGAAACTCCTTTGTCAGGTGACAGTGACAATACACATGACAAGGGGGGGATTGGCAATGACAAAGAAATTGATGGATAAACTAAAAACAACTACAAACAAACAAAACTAAAGTGGTGCCATTTGTATCATGATGACCAATCCGCATGATGGAAGCAATTAGGAAACTAAGGACCAGGTTGACATAACAGACTTACAGGTAACCTTTAAGCATACCGTAATTCAGTTCAGGGAGCCCCGATGGCTCAACCATGTGTTAACAGACTACAATGTCCTCAGTTTAGGACTTGTGTGTGTGTTGCTGTTGCATGCCATTCCACTGATATGCCCTACTTTCCTTATCTTCACTGTGTGCAATGGAAGTAAAGGCCATACATGCCATCTTAACCTGGCTCTATCTCGTTGTGTCAGGAGCTGTACATGGCCTACAACAGCGTGTCGGACCTGAGTCCAGTCAGCGCGCTAGAGAAGCTGCTGGTGTTGGACCTGGAGGGTAATAATGTGGACGACCTGGTCCAAGTCCAGTACCTGGGACTGTGCAGTCGACTGAATACACTCACCCTGCGGGGTAACCCAGTGTGTCTCTGCCCACACCCCGCTGTCACCCAGGTAGGAGTATGTTTCACAGTTAAATTGTATGAATCTATCGATAGGAGATGTCTAATAAATATGAACAAGGAACACAGAAGAATCCCTTTGAACAGGTTTGGGCTGTGGCAGATGTTATAGTGTTGCAAATCTGCGGTTGTTGTTGATATCGTGTGATATCAACACAAGCGTGAAATTACTTTGAAATATCTCTCCTATGATGCCATGCTTCCTACCTCCCTCAAGGGTTTTGCACATACTGTAATGTTAGAATGCAATTGCCATTTTTGGAGACAAGTTGGTGTGATCTTATTATTTGGTAAAGGGGTCTTCAGCCCACGGCCAGCACAGAGAGGTCAAAAGGAAACAGCCAGAAAGTAAGTTGAAGTACTTGCTTCGCCTTCTGTTACCTACCTTACAGGCTTGGTTTGCATGTCGGACAAGGGTCACCATTGTTGTTCTATGGTAATGAATAGCATTGCTACAGAATTGCTCAGTGTGGCAATTGATTGATATACATTAATTTGATGTTATTGTGTAGTACTACAAGATTGTGCATCAATTTCCCAACATTCTACAGTATGATTATAGAATTTAGCTGGATATATTGGGATCCTTTCATTATAGACTCAGTATACTGTGGGTTTTTGGGCCAGCGTGAATGTGTTTATTTACACCCAGCAGCAGAGCATTAATTAGGAAACTAGGGCAATGAGGGGAGAGGCTGATTTGAATATGCATTAGGCAAGCTCTTTGTAGTGACTGAAGGGTCCTTGGATTTGCTTTCTTGCCAAACTATCATTCCTCTTACTCTCTCTCTCTCTCTCTCTCTCTCTCTCTCTCTCTCTCTCTCTCTCTCTCTCTCTCTCTCTCTCTCTCTCTCTCTCTCTCTCTCACACACACACACATATCCATTTACTTCTCCTCATCCACCCCTATTTTCTCCTTCGTTTCCTCTTCTAGGCCTTTGCTCTTTCTCTCATTCTCTCCATCTGTGGTGTGGTGTTGAGTGGGAGTGCCCTGCTCTAATTTGATCTCTCAGTAACACAGTGCTTTTACTGGGCTCTCTGCTCTCGCTCTGTCCTGATAAAAGACCAGACCTCATTGCAAGCTATATCTTATGGACAATATTACTGTAGTTCTCTGTTACTAACCCTTTGTCTTTGTCTCCATGTTTTGAATGAAGTTCCACACAGTTTTGTGAAGCCATTGCAGCTCCAGAGAGCATGTATACTAGGATAAGATAAGATAAACCACATTAATCTCTGTAGGGAAATTAAACCAATGTCAGGCCATTTTCGACTTGGCATCTTATCGTACATCGAAGCTATAGTGTGTATAGCTTCAATGTACGGATTATTGAGGTTTTGATTGTTTAGATTTTTAGTGGTTTTACGGAATATGTTCTTGGCTCTACCTACGTTTTTAAGATTACTATTTCTATGCATTTTGATGTATTGATGATCTTTGCTGTCCTTGCTTATTGAAAATCACTCTGGATTAACAGCGTCTGCTAAATGCCTAAATTGTAATTTGTAAATTGAAATTCAGGTGTCATAGCAGCAACAACATAAGGGTGAAACATACGTAGTATAGGTGCATCACAGGTAAGAGTAGAGAGATAAGAATAAGAATAAACAAAAATGAATGGACTTGAGTCTTACGCTAGACATCTACACGGTCTCAATGAGTTACCATGTGTTGTAGACAGGCAATATTCAACCAATAAATGCAAGTTTAAATGTACAATATCACCACTTCACGGTGAATAACAACCACACAGTGGCAGCGGCACACCTCAGCCTACCTGAGGAGTCACACGTAAATAATGTTAGAATTTAGACTATTCATCATGTTAGAATGTTGACTATTCATCGCATGTAGCTAACCAGAAATTAGCCACCTTAAATCCATTCCTGCAGTGACTCATCATATTAACAATGTTGTAGTGCTATTTATAGAAGTGGGGGAGCACACCTCAGCCCAGTTCTTTCTTTCATAAACATTAAGGAAACTTGTTTTCAAAGTTGGCAGAGATTCCTGCTTTAGAATCTGGGGCTAGTACACATTATTATTCCTACAGGGGAAATGTGAGACTGCCTATACCGATATACTGTACAAGTCCATTCTAAGACCTGCTGGGGGAATGATCACCCTCCACAGTCCGCAGACAACTACAAGGATAATTCTTTTTTTCTTTTTCAAATAAGCAATTGAATTCAAAAACCCAAATCCTATTTTTAGGATTGAGGAAACGCCGCTCCCTTACTCTCTTTGCCTCAAGGGCATGATGTGGGTATTGTTGCCAGATTCTGCAAGAGAAACAAGTGACCAGGTCTACAAAAACAAGCCCAAAAGAGGTGACTAGGCCACATGAGCACGCACACGCACGCACACACGCGCTCGCGAGAGGAGTTTGCATGTTCTCCCAGCCCTAGGCCTAGGGTAGATACCCTCACAAAAAAACATGCAGTAATCCTTGTCTCTGTCTATACTGCCTCCCCTTGGTCAACCGGTACACCTGATGGAGGGGAAAGGAACTGGTTGAATAACGTGTTCCTTCCATTCGCTACGTCCTACCTGGGAAACTTGTGAGCTTGTACATCTGCTATTTTTGGGTTATCCACTTATTCACTAAAGGATTTAAAATGATTTAAAAAAATAACCAATCTACAAGCTCATAACGCATCGCAGAGTAATATGTTGTGAGATCTTCTATTTTGGAAGAATTATTACAATTGTCTTTTTATGTCCAAAATGTTAATGCCAGGGATAAAGTGGTTCATATTGCACTGCCCTCATATAAAAAATAAACAAATCAGGGTTCAATTACGGTGTGGAAAAAATAAATAATCTGGTGATAGAATGACTACCCTAGTGTCTCTATGATATGTAATTCTGCTTCTACCCTTTGGATACATTAGCATACCTTAAAAATCATATTTCAGGATCCACGTAGATACGTGTGACTCCAATGTGGATCTGGGACTTGAGGTGGCCCTCCTGTGACATCAAATCGTCTATGACGTATCTAAGATGTATGTCTGTGAAGGAAATGCATGGAGGTACTAAATGCATGGCGATATTTATTGTGTACGCGAGTGACAGCATACACACGTAGACACACTCTCATAGACAGCTAGCCTTGTGCAGAACCCGAAAAATCAAGAAACAACTAGATACAGTCAGCGACATGGTCAGTGCATGTGCACACAGGCATGTATGTTACATAGTCAGTTTAACATTGATCGTGTGGTCAGTTAGTTATCTGTCAATACATTTATAGAATCTGTCAAGTCGGCTCATGTCGGAAGGAAAGTAGTGTTGTAATTGACTAGTAATAGATCCCATACACCGGAGGACAGCTTGCGCCCGATTGGCTAGTTTCACTCCATAGCCTTGCAGACATGTATCTCATAGCCTGGAAGGGTCAGTGGGACTGAGGTTAAACTTCACAAAAATTAAAAACATTCAGAGATTGGGTTCCTTGGCCAGCATGCACACACACACACACACACACACACACAGAAACACACACACACACACACACACACACACACACACACACACACACACACACACACACACACACACACACACACACACACACACACAGAGAGAGAGAGAGGCGGGGAAAAAACAACAACACAAAGTTCACTTTCTGCAGTTCTGCAGGCTTCTTCCCTTTCTTCGGTTCCTTTGCCTCTTGAACTTGTTCTCTGCCGTTGTCATCTATTTATTCATTTTGTGGGCTTGTTTTTTCTGTTTCTGTTGGTAGTCATGGCTTCCAGTTCCCAGTTGATGTCGTTTGGGAGTCCAGCGGCAGCCCTCTTCAGACCGTGTTGAATAACTGCTAGCTTACATAACATCTTCAGACTAGGACTTAGGTCTAAGATGTACAGGTGATTGGGTATGTCCCATCCTCCGAAGAGGATGATAACATCTTGCACCATGCAGAGGCACATCATGGCCATCGATCCATGTGGGCATTTCCCCTTGGGCTCAACCTTCTTCCAGGAGAAGGTCTCTGGATTGAATTTCCAAAAATCATTGAAGCTCTCATTCAAGTTGTCGCCACCAGATATGTATAGCTCTCCATTGTATGCAAATGATGAATGACCTGAGCGCTGCCCTGGAAGGAGCTGTGTCGAAGGCATATCCAGCCAGCAGTTGGTCTCTGTGTCAAACACTCTGAGGTTGTTGTTCCCTTGCCCATCCACTATCCCTCCAAATACAAACATCTTTGTCCCGATGATGGAGACAGAGTGACATTTAGATACTGATGCCGGAATGCCTCTTCTGCATGTGATTAAAGACCAGACCATTAGGATAGTGTCCAGCTTGTAGATATCACTGGAGCTGTATTCGGTCCGAAGGTTTTGTCCTCCATACATATACATGACCTTCCCCAAGATACAGGACGAGTGGTGGCACCGTGCCATCGGAACAGTCCCAGAAACACTGGGCTTAAACCATCTGTGGGTGTCGACAGTGAATGCATAAAGCACGTTGCAGTATTCCACGGTGCACCCTCCCCAGATGTAGACGACATCTTCTATCAGCACAGCTGTGTGGCCGCAGCGCGTGGAGGGGACATCAAGGGGATGTTCTCTTCCAGCTATCACCGGGGGCAACTTCATCCAGCACAAAGACACTGTGTTGAAGACATGCACATCAATCTGACCCTTGTACATGTAGGTCAACCTGCCACTGTACCCTCCGAAGGAGTACACCTTGTGCCCCACTGCCACAGCAGCATGGAAGACTCTCTTCAGTCCTTTCAGATTAACCACCCAGTGCAACATTTCACACAACAGGACCAAAGTGGATTGGAGTAGAAGGTAAAATAATGGTACCCTCCAAAGAAATACACCACGTGCACAACTGCCACAGCAGCATGGAAGACTGTCTTTGGTCATATTATGCAGGCTACCATTTATAATAGTAGAGACTAGAGAGGCACAAATGTCACACAAATCTTGGACAATCTGTGATGGGCTGAGTTGGCCATTCAGGAAAGCCGATGACCTAATATAGCATTTAGCAAGCTTAGTGTGTAGAAGGTTCTTTCCACTTCATTGTCACAAACTGACTTTCATAGCCTAATTCCAGTGTGCATGTGCTTGACATGTGATACTTTATTGTGTTGTTGGACAGGAGTTGTGTGTTAACAGTAAATTAACGATGTAAGCCAGGGTGGCCCATAACCCGTGTGGTGTTTGATTCTGACCTATCCCTCAATGAGCAAGTAACAAGTTCCTGGAAGGAGCTAAGTTTGAACATCTGGCTTTGTCCGTATGTACGCCCAGGGTCACGTACGTTTGGGTAACTCAGTACGTTCATGGTAAGAGCGCTTGTTTTGTCGTTCACCACACACCAATCACCACCAGATGGCGACGACAGCCATTCACTAGTGTAGGCGCTGACGTCACTCGTTTGCGACTCTCTTTCTTTATTTACTAGCCTAGCTCGGCAGTGTTTAGCCATTAGCTTACTATGCCTTACTCTAACCCTAACCCTAACCTTAACCTCAGTAAAACTATGCCTAACCCTAACCTCCGTGGGGTGAGGCGCTATCATTCCTGCCGACGCTACGTTGTTGTGGCTCAAAGCGACCGCTTGTTCCGCCCCGTGCCGCACGACGAGTGCTCCGTTTCTTGATCGTACTGTTTCTCTATCAAACCGTGACATATATATATATATACAGCATATATATTTCTTTTTGAAAAAAAACTTTTCCATGATACCAGAGAGGGTTGCTTGTAAATCCTTTGATGCAGTCTTAGAAATCAATTTGATCACGCAGAAATGCCAAGTATTATTGCCCCTCGCTGGACAAATCAGTTTCCTTTCTCCCCAAAAGCCAGTGGAAGAAATTTGAGTAGTATATTTTGTACCTTTGTACTTTTACTCAAGTCTACATTGTGGTAATGCTACTTTTATTTTAAAACCTACAGGCTTTTCTCACCACTGCTTAGAGGTAGGAGTCTAGAATAGCAGATATTTGCTGTGAATAGAATGATGAATCACATGAATTGATGGCGGTATGGTCTTTCAGAGTTGACATTGTGGATGGCCGCCCTTGACACATTCGTTTAGACCCTCTGTTATCACCTGCGGATAGCTGGCACGATGCTGGCTTTGATTGAGCGTAATGGTCCCCTGGGGATGTTGTCATTCTGCAGCCTACTCCTGTATCTTTTGAAATGAGTCAGTATGATGACTTTAGTCATGCTGTCATACCTTGTCACCTTCAACAGGACACACAGATCCTGTTCCCTTTTCACCCGGGAGACAAACAAGGAAACAGGATATGGGTGTCACTATAACATTTTCATAACAGTCGAGAGAATATTTGGATAATAGCGTAGCATAAATATATCCTTGCTGTAACGGTAATTACCTTGATATTAACTAGATAATGCGAAGAAACTTTAAACGGCAGTCACAGTTTCCATTTTGGCTTATTCCATTTCACCATGTGTCCACTGTCCAACACCCTCCCCCCCCCTTTCCCCCTTCCCTTGATCTCTCTCCTCTCCCTCTATTTTTCCCTACACCATTCTCTCCCTGAATCTCCTCCATTCCTTCCTTTCCGCTCCTCTTTTGTCTTGCCTTTCTCCCATCGTCTCCCTCCTCCCCTCCCAGACGGAGGAGTACAGCTATCGGGCAGCGGTGAGGGAGCTGGTCCCTCAGCTGCGTTACCTAGACGATGTGCAGGCAGAGGAGGAGGAGGAGAAGGAGGAGGGGCCTGGCTGCAGCAGCAGCACCATGGGAGAAGAGTGGGCCGTGCTCCGAGACGCCATCAGAGGCCCCACCCAGGCCGCTACTGAAGATGGTGCGTGCGTGTTTGTGTGTGTGTGTGTGTGTGTGTGTGTGTGTGTGTGTGTGTGTGTGTGTGTGTGTGTGTGTGTGTGCATGTGTGCGTGCATGTGTTTGCCCACACGTCTTTTTCTGCTTAGAAAAAAAAACATTTTACATTTTACACCCTCAAGAGTTACATGTACAAGACGTCTACAGACTCTACGCAGTTAGAGAATGTAGAAGAATTGTTATTTTGGTCAACATTTGCCTGTTATCTCTCCTATGATGGTACCAACACCAATACAGCATGGAATTGTGGACAAAACCTTTTAGATTTTAGGACTGAAAGGCTAAATCTCATTAAATGGTGGTCCGTGGCTCAAATGTTGAATAAATAATGGACCTTGATATGAATGAAAAAGGCTGAAAACCTTTGCTCTAGAGTCTAAACTCTAAACCTTGGTCATAACAAAGCGATCCCACTCTGTTCCCTCGGCAGAGCTGACAGCAGCCAGTACCTGTCCTCCCAACACACCCAGCGCTGCCAAGCGGCCCAGCTCCAGCCTGTCCTCTGCGGGCTCCAGACCCTCCACAGGGTCCAGACCGCCGTCCATGGATGGCTCCAGACCCGTGTCCGTGGCTGGGTCCAGAGTGCTCTCTCCTCCTGGATCCAGACCTGGCTCTGGAGACTCAGACCCAGCTGCGGTGTATTCCAATACCAGCGTCCTCACACATGGTGAGACATGTGTGCCTGTACCCTGCACTGTTGTCACTTCATTTGCTGCATGCAACACTTCTGCTTCCTAAGTTCATCGATGAAGTGTTGTGCGCTTGTAGATCTGCATTTTACTGTCTAGTATAATAGCCTAACCCAAGGGTCTTCAACAGGGGGTCCGGGACCCCTAGGGGGTCCTCAGAGTTACTACAGGGGGTCGGTCCTCCAAATCTTTGTGTCCTTTTTTATATTATCCATTTGAACCCTAGCGTCCATATTCGGAGAACTTTAGCCATAAATAGCAGATCTACAAGCTCACAACGCCTCTGCAATTTTCGGCAAAGAGGTTTGGTGTAGAGGGGGAAAAGACCAGACTAAGTACAGAGTGAAAGGTCAAGTTTGTTAAGTATTGACGGTTCAAGTGGTTAAATATCTGAAAACACAAATTGACATGAATCCAAAATACACTGATGATTGTGCTGTCAAACAACTCTCTCTCAACTAAGGGGTCCTTAGCCTGAAAACATTGAAGACCCCTGGACTAACTTATACATGCTGTGAAAAAGCCTACCAGTATACAGTAGAATAGATCACACAACAGTGCCTCCCAGAGGACCTTTTGACAGTGGTTTCTCTTCTGCTTCCTTTCTCTGTTGTGTTTTTTGAAGGAGTTGGAAAGATCCTGTTCTGTGGAAACCCTGTCCAGGCTCTGCGAGCAAGGAGAGAGCAACTGAGGGTACGTGAAACGCTTCAAAGAAAATCTAAAAACAAAAAACAAATTAAAGAAATCCCATAAATTAGCAAACAAATGTTTAAGAAGTTGTGAAAATAGCCGATGAGCTTGTAGATCAGCTATTTTCACTAGTTTCTCTTTCGGGTCTTGAGGTAAAATGTTTTGGGACCGCTGCGTTAGAATACACAACAACATCATCATCCCCACCTAGGTTTTCCTCGAAGCGTTAGAATCAGCAAATCTGTCAGTCCAGTTAACCGTTTTCGATCTGTCACTTTTTTCCCAGCCCCTGAAGTGCAGCGTTTAGTTTAACATGAAAGGGACACGGAAGCGGAGTGAATGGGAGTATTTATGGGCCGCGTGACAGGTCATTACGGCCGGCTGGCACAGCGCGCACGTCCCCTCTAACGTCATGTCAGAATAAACAGAAGGAGGTAATTATCGATGGGAGCGGGGGGGGGGGGGGGGGTGGAGGTGCAGCGGTGACAGATGGTGCTCTCAGTCGTGACACCGCGCTGCAGTATCTGTCATACTGGCATAAGCACACTGCTGCTGTAATTCTCTCAGGGGCGTCAATTGGGTATGGCAGGGGTATGCAGCTGCCATACAGGGGGGAGAATAAAAGTTACTTTTAAATATAAATCCATGAATGTCTCTTTGTCTTTCTGCGCTGGTTATTATGTTGTTAAATTACAGTAAAATAACTACAAATGCAAAATTTAACAAAATTGTCACTTTAACAAGGTATTGTAATTATATTCTCCACACTTGTATTCTCCCCCATCTTGACAAAATGGTATATTCCCAGGTTCCGCAGGTCAGCTGCACAGGTGCAATGCATTAGTGTTAATTGTGGCACGTTTACTAACATGCCAAGTTTAGCTGCACTTGAACAACCGTTCCAGGCTGCCATATCCAGCCCAAGAAACCTTAGAAACGGGGGGAAAAATAGAATGTACTTCTTAAAATAAATGTATCATGCCTGTTGCTAAGGTATGGCAACATGACTGGTGTCTTGACACCAGTCATGTTGCCATACCTTTGCTTTTTCTGAACTGACGCCACTGCTCTCTCTCTCTCTCTCTCTCTCTCTCTCTCTCTCTCTCTCTCTCTCTCTCTTATCTAGATTCATCTGCCCTTGTCCTTTCCTTTCCTTCTCGCTTCTCTCTCTTTCCCCTAGAGCAGAGGTCTTCAATGTTTTCAGGCCAAGGACCCCAGTTGAGAGAGAGATGAAGCAGGGACAACCACTACCTGTTAATAGATAGCTTCATCTTTTGACAGCACAATGACAGCACAATCATCAATGTATTAAAACTATTTATTTTTAATTCTTGAACCCTCAATACTTAATAAACTTGACTTTTTACTCTGTACTTAACCTGCTCTCAGATCTATAAGCTCACAACATCAAGTAGTTAAATATCTGAAAACACAAACTGACATGAATCCAAAATACAATGATGATTGTGCTGTCAAACGATGAAACTATATGGAATCTATGAAAAGTTTGTGGGGGTCCCTGCTTCATCTCTCTCTCAACTAAGGGGTCCTTGGCCTGAAAACGACCCCTGATCTAAATAATTGCTGAGAAAATCATCTCTCCAACCCGTTATCATTGACCTCAGACACTCATGTTCCCTTCTCTCCTCTTCGTTAGACGGCACCCGCCACATGGACGTGCACCCCACGTGACCTGCCTACCCACGTACCAGAACACACATATGATGTGGAGGAGCCCGACGTGGAGGGGCGCAGCAGCGTGTTCGCTGAACTCAGAGCCTGGAGGGAGCAGCACGCCAAGTACTGACCACTCACTGACCCCCATTTACTCATTTAGCTACCATGCCAGCTTCATCCGCAGTCACCATAGACTCTCATCCTTCCAGAGAAGGATCACGTCCCTTCATTGTGCTAGAACCCATCAGGCCATCACGGATCGTACTCTGAGCTGTTGTTATGCATCCGATAGAGCCCTAATATGTAACCACTTAAACCCTCTATACTTGTTAATCTTGACCAGAGTTGGCTCTGTACATGGACCACTCTTTTCTTTCCTCTACACAAACAAATTTAGTTTTCTTTTGTTTGATTTCTACAAAATCTTTTTGCTGAAAATAGCTGATCTATCAAGCTCACAATGCTGTGACGTTGTGACTTGTTAGGAGCTTGTAGATCTGCTATTTCTGGTTCCCCTCCCCCGGAATAGGGATGCTAGGGTTCAAGTGGTTGATAGACTTTCTCTCCCAGTCACATACAGGGTGCAATTTTCAACGTTATGACTTGTTTTTTAAAGCATTGAATAAGCTGGCTCTTCCTCCACCTCTAGGACATTGAGGTTTCATCATCCCAGTTAAAGTTAGACGGCGACAATCTGTGTCTAAGAGTGTGTGTGTTTGTGTTTGTTTGTTTCCGGGGCTAATCTCGGAAACCGCTGCACCAATCAGCACCAAATGCATGCTGTCAGTAGGAAGTACATCCACATAATTACAGGTTTTAAACTTTTTGAGCGGTGCTCCTGTAAGGAGCCAACCGCTCCTACATCTGGCTTTGTCCGTTTGTCCAGAGAAAAGGGTTGCCCAGGGTCACATTGGCCAAGCTTTGCTGGACGCTTAATGTGTGATTCTTTTTTTTTTTTCAATCAATCAAGATAATGGTGATCTGATCCGGCTGAAAACTTGCCCAAATGTGGAGTCATACGTCATAGATCGTCATAGATGGCTGACGACATACACTGGCCACATGAAGTCAGAGATCCACATTACATGGGAGTCACCCGTTTGTTTAGTTTTTTGTATTTTTTGCCCAGCATCCACACCCCACTTCTATTTTTCTTCCTTTGCAACTTTGTAGCACAATGACAATACAATACCATAAATAAACAATAATGTCTTTTTTATTTATTACGTTTTTTTTTTTTTATGTTTTTATTGAAGTTGCAAAGCACTTTGGACAGCTCCATGTGGTTTTAAATGTGATTTGTTTCTGTCATTTCACCAAGGTAGATGATGAAGTGTGCGCTGCATAAGACACAGAAGATGTACAGTTGAGGTCTTTGACTGTGCAAGTGTGTGAGTGAGAGAAGTGAAACAACTCTTCACCTTGTTTTTTTTCTCCCTTGTTTATTATTTTTGTTTTTCAGACGCCTACTGGACATAGAAAGGGAAAGATTACCTCAAATACTGACTATTCAGCATGGTGATGAAGAGGAGGAGGAATATGGTGATGAAGAGGAGGACCTCTGTGTGACGAAGAGTGATACCACTGATGAAGATGATGATGTAGAGGAGAGGAAAGCCCGTGAACCAGACACTGCATCTCCTGATTCCTGTTTCCAGTCTATTTCCCCAGGTGAATAGTCGCTGAAAGGTCTTCCTCTCACAAACAACTTGACATATATTTGATGTCTACAATAACCCATCTGTAGCCGATCCCACGAATACTCGTAAAATATTAAAAGGTATCTAGAGTGCCGATCCCGCGTATACGCGCGATATATACTGTATATACAGTAAAGCTGGCAAGGGCTACGTAGTACGTACCGTCCGTTGGAAAGTGCTGGCACGGGTGGACTCGCCGATTCATCATCATCGCACATCCACGTGCACACAATAGTGTGCCCATCAGTGTTGATTTCGTTGACTAAAACTATGACGAAAAATATTTGTCGACTGCGTTTTTTTCACTGACGAAAACTAAATTAAAAACTAAGCTGTGATGACTAAAACTAAGACTAAATATATTGAGAATTTCGTCAACAAAATAAAAACTAGACTAAAACATTAGGGAGGGACTAGTGGAGAAGAGAGTCATTTTATGTTTGGTTGCTCTCAGGTGTTGCGTGATGAAAATAGCAAATCTAGAAGCTCACAGCGCGTCACAGCGCGTCGAGCTTGTAGATCGGCTATTTTCATCACGCAACCAAGTGTAAAATCAGCCATTAACATGTCATCAAGGCCTGCCAAAATACACTTTAGTTGACTAAATCAACTGTAGATTTAGTCACCTAATATCTTATGACATTTAGTCGACTAAAATTAGACTAAAACTAAAACATTTCAGATGACTAAATTATGACTAAAACTAAAAGCCATTTTATTCAAAAGACTATGACTAAAACTAAATCAAAATTTCCTGTCAAAAACAACACTGGTCCATTTTCTCCAAAAAACACTTTTGATGCCAAGGATGGCATTGGATTCTCACTAAAATAGCAAAAGTATAAAGGGATCCATCTTCCACTCCTGTTTACATTTGGACCAGAACTACTTCCGGGTGAATCTCCGTCAAGTAGGAATTCGTTTAGTTAGCTCGATCTACTTCCGGCCTTCGAAATAAGAGACTGGCCGTGGACGGAGCAGGCGGCCGGCAGCTTGGATTTTTAACCCTTTCATGTCTGAGGCATTAAATGGGATAAGATGAAAACGGACATGCTAAACTTGACCAAAGACACCAATGCTGACTTCTGAACCTTACTCAATAACTTAAACCATATACCTCATTGATCGCCACGTAGCAAAAAATAGCCAATCTACAAGCTCACATTACATCACATCACAATGCATTGTGAATTTGTAGATCAGCTATTTTCACCAAAATATTCACCTATATTCACAGAATGTTTGCCTATTTTGACATGTCCAGAATAGGGATGCTAGGATTCAAGTGTTTGAGAGTTTTTATGATGTCTAAAGTGAAGACGATATGTCTTTGAGAAGAGAACCTTTCTAACTGTTCCCCAAGTTAATTTTAGGGTTCTAACCAATCAATGGGCGATCTAATATTGAAGTTTGGTTTTCAGACCTGTCCCACAGAGATTCGTTATCCCCCGAGTTAGCGCGACTATCCTTGTCTCCAGACACCAGCCTGACCCCTTCTCCTCCAACGAGTGCTGCAGGAGCCACTGGAAACCAGAGGCCATTTGGGATAAGAACACGCAGACTCAAGCTCAGCCTTGGCAGTGGAATGTCCAAGGTTAGCCCGGGAGAGCAGCAAACCGCACAAACCACCGTCTCCGAACTGGGATCTCAGAGGGTCAAAGAGGTGGTTATACTTAATGTGCTTGTTTTTTAGTTTGGTGTTGATAAATAAAACATATAGTAGTATTATATGCAAGTATTCTGTTTTAACATTGATTGAGAGAGCATAATTCTGTGTATAAAACCTTTTTTTGGTCCTTGACGTCACAGATACCCCATCAGCCAACCACTCGGAAAGATTCGGACCTCAGAGATCCATGGTATGAAGTTATATCAAGTCGACACATCATTTTCCAGGCATATTGGATCTTGAATGTATTCATATATTTGTACAACTACAGATACTTAGTATCTTGCAGGTTTTGCGGTTGAATTCCTAGTTGATTCATTTATTTCAGCTAATGTTGATTGATTAATTCTTATCTATTATCACATTATATTTTGAGGTGTACTTAAACAAATGTTCTTTCTTTTCAGTACAGGGATGGGGATGTGTGCATCAGCGATGCAGTCTGCGAGCCAACATCAACCCACCAGACCACTGGATAGACGGCCTATTCTGCGTCCTCATACAGCCAGGGCAGTGCTACAGAAACTTCAGCATCACACCCTCCAGCCCAGCAGGGGGAGCTCACACCTGGACTGAAAGCGGTACATGAATACCCTGGTGGGAGGAACGGGTAGGACATCTGGCCTGGCCATTGATCAATGTGACTTGCTTTGGAGTGTGACTATTGCCTCAAACCTCTGCAAGACGATTGCTCTGCTTTGAGATCTGAGGTAATTTCCTGGGATTTCCCTTGGGAACAGTCAGTTATGTTCCCCTGCAAAACATCATGGACAGATGTTAAGCAGGGTGAGGCCTCTGTTTCAGCAGAGCTGTCACTGAGATCCCATAACATCAGTGCCTTTGAGACAGTGAAAATGAACTATTTTTGTACCATTTTAATTACAGCTACACAAAGGTTATTGACTTTAGTTTTTGTTTATCTGTGTGATTATTAAAGGAGTGTAATTGATACCACACATGGATCCCTCAGGGTTACATTTCTGCATTATTGTAACTTCTTGTAAACTGAATAATAATAGTAATAATAATAATACAGCTCAATCACTGTGATCCACCTTCCTCAATAGTGTTAAATGTAAAACACCAAGAGATATTTTGTGCAGCGACTAAATGATTGTCCTTTTACCATGTCCATGTCTACAGGGTTCTGAATGAGTGTTGATTAGGGATTAGCCGATAATGATAGCCATTCATGAGAACTAATTAAACAAGACACTGATGACTGGAATTCACAATGGGTTCAGTAATAAGCTCAACAGCTCACCACTGTCCTTGTGAGAAGGGCCTAAATCTAATCTAAACATTAAAGATACACAATGTAACTTTTTTTGTGAATATATTTTTATTCTGAATAATCTTCTGTATAGTACAGTCTGTTAATACAAAACTAACAACTGCAGTGGTGGTATTTGGTCACCCAGCTCTTATATTGAGACATTTAGATCCTGTGGTATGTAGGACCACTACCAGTTGACAAGTGGTACTGCCTGAAGGTCATAATGAAATGTCTCTCCTGAGCAAGCAGGTGTGCTCAAGATAAAAAAATGGCAGCATGCACAGGGGACCTGGAATCCCCAGTAGGGCATAAAGGTTTCAGAGTGTAGCTTTAACAGTGTGAACACATGAATCTGACCTAAGGGGGCACGGTGGCACGCTGAAGGTACTGGGTTGTGCTGGGGTCGTGTTCTCTCCTCTGTGTCATCAGTGCCCATACCCTAGTTGGCGAAAGGGCCTTTCTGTGTGGAGTTTGCATGTTCTCCCCAACGGGGAGAATATGCAAACTCTCTTTTAAAAATAAAAAACCTGCATGCATAATCCCTGGCCTTTATACTGCCTCCCCCTTGCCAGCCGGGGCACCTCATGGAGGAGAAAATAACTGCTTGGAATAATGTGTTCCTTCCACGCGCTACATCCAACAGGGTAAACTCCCCCCTTTCAGGTGAAAAGAAACGGCTTGGACTCCTCATGCATAGAAGGAAGCATGAAGTCAGTTGGTTGCTCTCCCCAGGTTGGCAGAGGGAATGTAGCGCCCAGGATTACATGATTAGACGATAATGACACCGGGTGTAAAAAATGGGTTACAAAAATTGTGGGATAAAAAATGTAGATAACGAATCTGACCTTATCATTAACAGTATGAACCCATTAACACAACCTAAACATTAACACAGTGTGAATAACCTAACCTAAATGTGAACACATTACGTTCATGAATTTATCATTCTGGTTTCACCGGAACATTCCCAAACCTCAGTATTGGTTTGATTGCCAAAAAACTAATGTGTCAAAGAAATTCAATCAGTCTGGATTATCTGAGCGTTTAAAATGATCCTTTGATTCCGATAGCTATCCCTAATGTTGATGTTCCACTTCTAATACTGGAGATTGGACTATGATCAATTGTTATGTGTAATACTGTCATCATGTCACTAGAGGGCACTGTATGTAAAACATCCAATTTATAACCTATGCCTCCAACCAACCTTCTTGAGTGAACACTCCCCTTTAGCTCACCACCTTGAAACTTGAGATTAATGCTCTACATACCTTTCTCTGTATGTGGCCAGATCAAGGGTAACCTTTAACATCATACGTCACAGTATGTGTACTTAAAGTATCTTTAGTTTCTCCTGGTACAATTGGTAACAATTGGTTTTCTTTTATATCAACTAATATACTACTACACTGACTACTGAACAAGTGCAAACATATTTAGAGATGAGCAGAGTGTTGGGGCGAGTTGAGTTTCTGTGTCTAATTTATACACTGTGTGTGTGTGTGTGTGTGTGTGTGTGTTTGTGTTTGTGTTTGTGTTTGTGTTTGTGTGTGTGTGTGTGTGTGTGTGTGTGTGTGTGTGTGTGTGTGTGTGTGTGTGTGTGTGTGTGTGTGTGTGTGTGTGTGTGTGTGTGCGCGTGCGTGCGTGCGTGCGTGCGTGCGTGCGTGCGTGCGTGCGTGCGTGCGTGCGTGCGTGCGCATGATACTGTATGGGAGACAGACAGAGAAATATTGAGACTACAGTTTTGCTCTAAGGCTTACAGTTAGAAGGGGTTGGAACTTGGAGCTAGACACAGATCTGATCTATTCCAGAGGGCACAGGCATGAGAGTTGTAGCACTTTTGTTTTGTCACTCGGCTGACTGTTCGCGTGGCATTCCAGGTGAACCGCCTCAACCACCATGCTGATATCTTTGACATGCCCAGTCTTGTGTTTGGATACCTGGAATTGTCACAGACAGACAGAGGGACGCACACACACACACACACACACACAGACACATGCGTGGGCGCACAATCACCTTTCCATATCTGTCAGTTATGTCTCTGTGTTGAATCCGGCAACAGGATACAAATAAAAGCCACAGAATAACAGAGGACCGGTTGTCATCATAACCGCAAAGAACACTTATGGTGTAGGGTTTAGGGATACACACAGCACACGGGTAGGTGTATGTTTCAACTTGCATGCTCGTGTGTCCATAGAAACCCAGAGCTTCAACCACAAGACAGCTATTATGTAACGATGAAGATGGTGTTTTTTCTTTTTTTTTTTACTTGCTTGAATAAGCTAATGACTGTCGGCCCATCTCTAGTCTTCAGCTCCACTGCTCTCCCGCACACACCTGTCCTCTGCAAATCGTCTGCTGCTCAGCAATCTTCTCACACCATACGGCCGGCTGATCTGTGGGATTGCTTGGAACTCATTCCCTGTTGGGTGTTTTGTTTTGAACCAAATGCCTACTTACTGGTGCTGATACTTCTCATCACACAGTTGAGGGAAAGTGGAATGAGAGAGGAGACACATTTATGGGGGGGGGGGGTCCTCCTGTCCACTCTTGTTAGGGGAATATTCTCACAGCTGGTTGAGACTGAGGCACCTAATCTTGTTTGTGAGAAGCTCTGTTTCACTCCCCCCAGTTATTACTAAATTAGGTGACAAACCAGGTGGGTCTGGTATTTCTGGGTAAACACAGAATGTTGTGTTGTTTATATACTGAAGACTTTAGTTGAAACCTTTATTTTGTGCCTCGATTAGTAGTCAATAAGTTTGCATATTGGGACAATGTTTGAACTTTATTACATGTCTAATATAGTATAGTCTACTTACTATAAGTCTAATGAAGCAGTTATTTGATAAAACCTCTGTTTTTTTTTTACATATAATTGAAGGGGTGAATAAATATTTGTGTTTTTTAGACAGCAGAACAGTTTAGATGTGCAGAAGGCCTGCCTCCACAGTCATTTGAAGGAAGGGGTACAGTGGTTAGAATAGGCCTGGGATGGGGGTGTTGTAAACAAATCAAATTAAAACGACAATCATTCCTACACCAAAATACCACCATCTTCTAATACTTTACAATATCTGTTCCCAAGAGATGACTTATATGTATTTATTTAACGTAGAGGGAGTTTGATGTCATTACTAAGACTATTGTTATGACTATTGTTAATACAACTAACAAAATGTATCATTTGCAGGCACAAGCACACATAACTGCACGGACAAGCACACATACAGTAGACAGAAAATGCAAGATGGAAAGATGCTCTCTGACTAGTTACCTGACTGAAGTCAGGAAAACTGTGTCAACACATGCTGTGAATCACAGCAGCACAAATGTTTGTGTGTTGTGATTGGATGAGATTAATTATTGTGCCAGGTAGGATGTCGTTGCAGCTCCCAGCAGACTCCATCAAAGCTATCAGAGCCTGGAGGGTCATGCAATACGTTAGCAACAGACTACATTCATATACTGAAATATTTTTTTCCTCTCTTTTAAGTAACAAATCCCAACA
This sequence comes from Nannobrachium achirus, assembly GCF_963921795.1. Lineage (NCBI taxonomy): Eukaryota > Metazoa > Chordata > Actinopteri > Myctophiformes > Myctophidae > Nannobrachium > Nannobrachium achirus. The sequence goes on from NC_137820.1 coordinate 24,982,457, forward strand.
AGCATTGTGTACCTGCGGCAGGGGCGAAATTAGATCTTATTCTGCATGGGTTTTCAGATCAAAAGGGCCCTGTACTGCCGTGAGGGGGGCCCATAGATTAGGAGATTAGAGACCCATGATATATTGGAAATGACAAAATACATATCGTCGTTGTCGAGTGGAAACCTTGGCTTGTCCAAAACTCTTCGTCTTGCATTTATCATTTTAAAAATGATTTAAACTAGTGAAAACAGCCGATCTACAAGCACACAACGCCTCGCGGTGCGAGGCGTTGTGTACTTGTAGATCTGCTGTTTTCACTACCTTGGTGCGACGGCCTTGTATGATGATTCAGGGCTTTAGTTTGCGAAAAAACGTACAAATTTGAAACTTCGAGATACAAGGTTTCTGCCCGACAATGACGATATAATAGCCTATGAATTTATAATACTGTCCCCAGTAGGGGGGCCCTTGGGTTTATTAAACCCATCAACCCTATACAAATTACACTTGTGACCTGCGGAAATGTCTGCAGTATGAGTTCAGACAGGCCCAGGTAAAGGTATGTATGGAAGGCTACATAATCCCGCTGGAAGGAAAATTCCAATCATGGTATTTACTGTAGGCAACATAATGCAACTCTGGCTGGAACCTTTACAACCAAATTAAGATGTCAAGGAGTGTAGACAAGAACTATTAGTTCGCAATTTTTATAGCTTTTTAAATTGAGCCCAACAACCATGGTATGATTAAACTAAATGGCATGAACATTTTTTTCACGTGATGTTCCACAATTGTTTATGAATGTTAAGATTAATTATATTTTTACTGCGCAGTTGCAGCCTTGGCAGATTGTATGAAAATGTCTTTATCAGTTTAGAACATCTTGAACTAACAGCAACATCTGTGTATCTTCAGTCTAAAACCCCCAATAGTGGCCCCTATCAGCCATAGTGCTCCCTATACCAAACCAGGGTAAAATAGATTGAACAGGTTGAACCATAAATAAAAAGTGTAATATTTAAAAAGTATAAAACGTAGAAAATAAAATAAGTATTACTTCTGCCCAAGAAATTAGGGACTGATCGTTCCAGTGGTTTGTGAGATTAGCTTTGGACAATCACACACACGCACGCACACATGCACATTCACATGCACACTAACACACACACACACACACACACACACACACTTACCTAAATGCTGGTGCATGGTTTATGAAAACTGCACTGGTTGCTGGTGCACCAGTGCAACCAACTTAAGTGTTAGTATGGAATGGATGGAGCCCTGGGAAAGGCCATGGGGTCGCTTAAATGATTGAAGTAGAATGGATGGAGCTGACCAACTTTCATGTCAATCCACCCATTACGTTTTGAGATATCTTGTGTGCAGATGGTGGTGCTAGAAGAAAAGGCCACAGAGTCAGCGAAATCAGTAGGATTCACCCTCTGGGGAACATGCAGGTGCATAACACATTGTATGGCAATCCATGAACCAGCTAAGAAGTCTGATTTGGGAACAAAGTGTTGGACACACAGACCAATCACAATCTTTACTGCCCCAATGCTTAATGGGCTAAATATGTCTCTTACGCCTGGGAATCCCTTATAAGGTTTTCTATTCCAGTTAAATTGGCATATAAAATTTAACATTTTCACTCTTTCAGTGTCATATTATTACTAAAAAACAAATGCAGAAATGAGCAGAGTTAATTCAAAGTGACTGAGTTAGTTGCTTAACATGTTTTCTGTTGGCTTAGTATGGCATGCCCATATATTTTATATTACAACTTCCCTGCAACCCAGTAAATTTGGTGAGGATGAAAGAAACATGGCTCATAAAATGTGTTATTCTACAGACAAAAGGCCTTAAATTGCTTTTTCAGCATTCCACTTCTGTAAGGGGCAAACTGAAAGCACCACTTATTTTAGTATTGCCTTTGTTGGCTTATCTGGGCACATTTGACCGTGAATGCTTTTAAAAAAGGAATATAAATGGTAGTTTTCCACAGGCAGCAGTCACAACATTGTTCTGCTTGTATTAAAGGTCGACCTTATGATGACCTACACAACTTAGTACACATTTCTTTACAGATGTGTGTTTATCGGCCAAATCCCAAGGTCACCATCCCTGTAGGAAAGCTGTCAATTAGTGCGGTTGTAGTGTGGAGGCTGACACGAGACAAGAATGAAAAGTAGCCTAAACAGTTTATCCCAGTGGTTTCCAAACCTTTTAGCTCAAGAAGACCCCAAAAATAAATTAGACCTTTCAACTAGTGAGAACAGCAGATCTACAAGCTCACAAGCTATTTTCACTACTTCATAAACATTTGTTTTCTAATTTATGGAATTTATTTTTGTTTTATTTCTTTATGAAATAACTGAAAAAATAATTGAATTTTGTTTTTAATTTGTGATTGTTTTTTTTTTTTTTTTGCTTTTTAGGTAATATTTTTTGAAAATGTTTTGAAATAATTAAATACAAAATGTAGGAAACAAAAAATAAAGGGACCCATAACAATGTGTCCACGGACCCACAAATGGGTCGCGACCCAGTGCTTGGGAACCATCCGAACCAGTGGTTTAATGCAACCAGGCGAGTGTTATGATTTGCTGCACCGGACGGTGCGTTGCCTCTGTCAAAACTCAAGCTAAAACTTAAGGCAGACAGTGGCCCTGCCTATAATAATAATATGTGTGAAATACTTTTACTGAAAGTCGATGTTCTCGTAAAGTAATGCCTGCGACAAGTGGTGCCTGCCGAATGGTAAGAAAAAGCGAACCGAACCAACCATGCTAAAACTTTCTCCACTCTACCGTCTAACTTCAATGACCATGCTTGTTAAGTGAAGTCTGATGTGTTAAGGGGATTCCAGACGGTACGCGGTCACCGCCTGCTAGTAATTCATTTTCAATGAGAGGCGGGCGGCTATTTCGTCCGCACAGCGAAGTTTAGAGGCGGCGAGGCGAGCGGGCGCAGTCCGCTGTCCGTCTGTAGAGCGCCTTAGGCGCTCTACAGACGGACAGCGGTTGCCGCCGGGGCTCCCGCTTGGATCTGCGAGGACCGCGCCGCGGTGATACACAAACACACTCGCTCTTTGAGTAAACGCTGCGCGGTATTTCACAAAGATAAACACAATCCATCTCTCACCGCCCGCGTACGCATGCACAAACGAGCACGCTCGCGGGGATTTTCACGGGACTGCGCCCGCTCGCCTCGCCGCCTCTAAACTTCGCTGCGCGGACGAAATAGCCGCCCGCCTCTCATTGAAAATGAATTACTAGCAGGCGGTGACCGCGTACCGTGTGCAATCCCCTTAAAGCTCCGTCGTATGGCGGTGTTGCGCGTAGTCGATATACAAGTTCAGAATGTCTATTTTCGGCGAGCAACACAGTCTGCCGACGGAGCATACATTATTAGACATTAGCTGGAGTGGAGTAGCCTACTTTTACAGGATGACTTTATGACTTTGGCATGGGGTCAGAATCTTCCTCTGACTGCACTGTGTGTCAGTGTGTGTGTGTGTGTGTGTGTGTGTGTGTGTGTGTGTGCGCGCGCGCGTGCGTGCGCGTGCGTGTGTGTGTGTGTGTGTGTGTGTGTGTGTGCGTGCGTGTGCGTGCAGTGGTGGAAAAAGTACTACATTTAATACTTGTTTAAAAGTATCAATACTGCAATATAGAAACTCTGTTAAAAGTCCAGAATTCAAAATGGAGTAAAAGTGCAAAAGTATTGGCATACAAATGTAAGTTCCAAAACTAAATGTAGGCTACTTATTATGCAGAATGTTCCACGTCAAGTTTTCAATCAAATGTATACAAATCTTTTGAAAATAGCAATATCGGCTATTTTCAAATGGCCAAAATGTATATATATAGGGCTGAAGTGGTTAATGTAAGTTTAGAATCAAAGTACACTACAAAGTAACTAGTAATAAAGTTTTCAAATAAAAATGTAGTGGAGTAAAAGTACAATATTTGGATCCGAGATGTACTGGAGTAGAAGTTAAACTACTGGAAATTGGAAATGCTCAAGTACTGTACAAATACCTCAACATTACAAAACAGTACTTAACAGTAGTAACAGTAGTAAAGTAAATGTACTTAGTTACTTTCCACCACTCTGTGTGTGTGTGTGTGTGTGTGTGTGTGTGTGTGTGTGTGTGTGTGTGTGTGTGTGTGTGTGTTTGTGCGCGCATGTGTGTGTGTGTGTGTGTGTGTGTGTGTGTGTGTGTGTGTGTGTGTGTGTGTGTGTGTGTCCCATCTATATCCATTATCTTAGCTCATTCAAATTGTTCACGTTCAGTTCAGTTGAAACCTGCTGCCAGATACTATAGACAGGCCAAATTGAATTTAGGCAATATAGAAGTGTGCTATGGTCGTTCATTCCAGGAATGGATTTAATAAGACATAGTGCTGCACTGAAAATGATTTGTATGCTGTCTGTGTGCTGAATTTTCCCAGGACAGGATAAATTTGCACTTTTGGTCATATTGCGGAAATGGATTGAAAATTGGAACATAAGGCTGCTGTGAAGTAGTTGCTTTGCCTTTTAATTCTGTCCTGAAAAACCCTCTCGTGGTGACTTCATCTGACCAGCTGCTTCACACTAGAGGACAAAAGGGCTTGTCTACCAGCTGGAGAGATCTCTCTCTCTCTCTCTCTCCTTCTCTCTCTCTCTCTCTGTCATACACACTTGGTCTATCTTATCCTTCATCTCATTCTGTACTGTATGTATAGGCCTGGAACAATTATTACATAATCGTCTAATCACAATTATTTGAGGTAATCACAATTATTTTGCATAATCGTCGCAATCATTTCCATGTTGAGAAATGTTCATATCGTTTCAAACACTTTCAAAAAGTAGTGGAAATAGCCGATCTACAAGCTCACAACGCATCGCAATGCGATGCGTTGTGAGCTTGTAGATCGGCTATTTCCACTATAAATGTACAGAATAAAGTTATTACTTATGCCAGTCATTCCTTTGTATATTTAGGTTATTTGTCATATCTGCCATCAGTGCCCTGTACTTCAAAGCCAAACAGAATTTTTTATTTTATTTATATGCTCCAGTGTACAGCTACAAAAACACAATTAAATTGTTAATCACAATTATTTGGGTGACAATTAATCGTCACGTAAAATGTCATAATCGTGACAGCCCTAACTGTATGTGTACAGGGATTTGACCCAGCGACAGGCATTATAGCCTTTCCTCCTGCTTTAGCCTCTCCCGCAGAAGATCTCTTTAATGATGTCATCATTACACTGAACAACATTAGCCTACTTGTTGCACTGAGTGACTTCTCTCGCTCGATCTCTCTATTTCTCTCTCTGGATTACTCTTGTTCTGCTAAATGTGTCCTGTTTGCATAAATATTCCATTATGTCTTCCATTTATTTAGCCAACGTGGGAATTCAAAGGTGAACACGGGTAGGCTACTGTCTGTCCGGTTAATGTGTCTGAGTGTGTTTTGCATTTGCTCATCCATTTAAACTGTGGCAGAGGTCAGGTGAAGTAGGTCAGGACTGATGGTATGCTTATCGAGCAACGACTCAATGACTAAGTTGATTAAACATTACGGTAAGTGTAGCCATACAGTCGATCATTTATCATCTTAACTTCCACATTCTTGTAGTTCAAAGCAGAACCACTTTAGGGAACAAATAAGCAAAGGGTTTGCGCGCAACATGTCATTCATTGTTCTAGTTTCTGAAACGCTGACCCAAGTTTTTAATGTTTTAATCTCTGTGTGCTGCATCTTCCATCCAAAATAATATCCCAGGAATCTGCGGGTAAGCCCAGAGCCGGAATATGCCTATTATCCATTGACAAGCTGTTACAGGAGTGGTAATCCTTAGCTTGTCCTCTCCATTATCTTTCTCGATAAATCAATGGCGGAGGCTTAGCCATGTCATTTTCTGTCCATTTGTTAGATAGACGCCATTGGCTTTTCTGTCTTCTCACTCACCACTCACGCATGGTTCATTCATCAGCAATCTTGTCACTGCCATGCCATAGCTGGGTAATTGGGGCCCTTTTCTTTTGGTAAATGGTTTTCAGAGAGGGATGATTTTGTGGATACGAGGCAAGGTATAACAAGGCAGGTGATTGTGTTCAAGCACCACTTGGCAAGTAAAAGATAGATAAATGTCGTATTTTAGTTTGGGTAAATAGCTGATAGCTGAACGTCTGTGGTCAGCATAGTTTGATTGTTCATTTGGGATTATGGGCCTATAAAGTATTGCTTTCATTTTGTTGAACAGGTTCCAAAGTATTGACGACGCTACACAAACCAACTTCCTTGTTGCTGCTCCTACAATTACAGTAGTAACATGATGAATAAAGTGATCTGTCTCTTTTTCTGATTTAATGGCCTAAAGTGGAAGTTAATAGCTAAAGTTTTAGAATAGAGTTTCAGGTGGGGACAGAAGTGTATGGTTACTGTCCCCTTGTGAGTGGAGTTCCTCTTGGCTACAGTAGATGAACATGAGAGGAACTTGAACTAGCAGGTCATAATGGTGAGACAAGCCTCATTTATACGCAACACATTTCTTTTCTTTTCCTTTCTTCAGTTACTGCATGAGGAAATATAAATTAGTATAAATCTTTGTTTTATAAATCTTATCCCTTAATAGTATTTCCCCCCCTTTTTTCTTAACATATCCTGCATTATTGTTGTTGCTTTGTTACTTTTGCACTCATGTGGACCTTTGCCGCACTAATGTTTCACTGCTTGTACCAACCTGTATGGGTAGTGACAAATAAATCCTCTTGATTCTTGAATGTACTATAAATTAGGCTAAAGTTGAGCTGGAAAGTGGTCCTCATACTCAGACAGTGGGGCCTGCTCACTGCCTGTCCCCCCTTGTGACTCTGACTGGCCTGGTCTGGATAACACCTGCCCCCCACCCAACTCCCCTGGTGTCCCCTGTTCATCTCTGTCTCTTTCTCTCTATCTCTCTCTTTCTATAGACTTTTGTCTGTTTTGCCACTATTCATTTTTATCTTCTTCCTTCTATCAGTTCTTAACCCCCCCCCCCCCCCCCCCCCCCCCCCCACTCTCTCTCTCTCTCTCTCTCTCTCTCTCTCTCTCTCTCTGTTCAAAGGGAGTGGTGGTTTGGTGGTCATGTGACTTTTTGTCTCGACACAATTGCCGTTGTTTGCCATTGGCCAATTTCTTTGAAAGAGCGTTGGTTTCTAGGGCGACGGGGAATGGCGGCACCACTTCACTTTTCTGTACCCCTGCCCCCTCCCATCCCCATCACTCTGAGTGTCTGTGTGTGTGTGTGTCTCTCTCTCTCTCTCTCTCTCTCTCTCTCTCTCTCTCTCTCTCTCTCTCTCTCTCTCTCTCACATACACAGAGGCTCCAGTGGATCAGGTAGCACAGCGGCACAGAGAGAGAGAGAGAGAGTGTGACAGGATTGTTTCTCCCACTACTCCTTTTTCATCAGGCAGGCAGTCCGGCAGACCATCAAACTGCGGGAGGTGAGTTAACAGAAATGGTCTCTGCTTGCCAAGTTTGTGGTGTGGTTCTATTTTAGAGATTGCACTCAATTGTCCTCATTGCTAAACCTGTTGATCTGTGTTATTATTATGAAAAGAGTAACCACACTGGGGTGGTTGTAAAACGGCAGCTACCTTTCAAGTTACTTACTCCTTAATATTGTTCCAACAAATGCTCCTTTATGTGGCATTTGTAACCATGGTGACATCACTTAATGTGATAATTAACAATCAGCGCGCTCATCTAGCTGTAATGTGTGGGGTTTGCTGTGGCATTTGTCTATTTGTAACCCAGAATGTTGAAATTGGGTTCACATCTCACTCGGGAGCTGTGGATTGTCTTTTAGCTACTGTAATTATCACTGTAGCAAGCTGTAACAGTGGCACATAATGGTCTCTTGGCTCAAAGTTTGTCTGTGCTGTACTTGGAGCCGTACACTTGGCATAATTCTTCCTGTATTCCACAAAGGATTTAGCAGCTGTGTGCTCTCGGATGCATTTGTCCCATGACAAACATGATTTAGGCTGTGTTGGAAAAAGAAGTTGTGCTTCAACAATGGGATTCTCAGTGGACTGCTAAACCTGCTGAAATCCTGTGAGTGCATAATTCCCCACAAAAATATGACAACGCTTGCACATCTCAAGTTTCCAAGACAAAACAGTAAACACATTCCCTTATTTTGGCTCACATCAGTGATGTCCGAAGTGATATTTTTGTAATATGCATCGGAATATGATATAGGCCAGTGGTTCTCTAAGTGGGTTAGGGTTAAGGGGGTCCTTGAGAGGGTCTCCAGCCAAATTAATTAACATACAGCAACAAAAGCAGTTTAACCACTTTACACAGACTATTTGAAAATAATCAGTGTGACATTCTTTCAAAAAGTCTTGAACAAAAAATGGTGGGCATCTGCAGTTAAATACATCTGGTGGGTCCTCCTTCATAGGGAAAAGTTTGAGAACTTCTGGTTTAGGCATGTATAACTAAGTGGCCGTTTGTTTGTTTGTTTGTTTGTTTAGTTTTTTGCATTGCTTGCCAACTGTCCTCAAGTGGTGGCCTCTCCACTGCCTCCTCCTCCTCAGTTAGCCACCCTGGGCTCCATGCACCAACCAGATGGCAGGCTCTGTTGTTTCTGGTTTCTGTGGCAACACCCAAAGTAGGCTCCCTCAGGTGCACTTTATCTGATGACCTGGAGGATTCTCTCTCTCTACACACACACACACACACACGCACACACACACACACACACACACACACACACACACACACACACACACACACACACACACACACACACACACACACACACACACACAAACACGCACGCACGCACGCACGCACACACACACACACACACACACACACACACACACACACACACACACACACAGAACCATCCTTTCTCAACAGCATGTTTTGTTGACATTATCTCTCCTCAAAGTATGTCATAGTCTCAGGAGTGACACGTTTTTGGTGAACAGATCGTGTGACTCAGTATAATGGTGATATGGTGTAGTTAAACCCACACACTGGCCTCTGTAGCTTGGGGTGGTCAAAATGCTTAAAATAACATGTGCACCCAATTGGCAACGCCAACTTTTATATCCCTCCAGGCTACCCTGTTGTCTCTTTGACCCGCCATGTAAAGCCGTTGACCTTAAGCAATTTATCTCAGGTGAGGGCGCGAAAGTTTCAACAAGTGTGTGTGTGTGTGTGTGTGTGTGTGTGTGTGTGTGTGTGTGTGTGTGTGTGTGTGTGTGTGTGTGTGTGTGTGTGTGTGTGTGTGTGTGTGGTGTGTCAGGTCATATGCCAACAGCAGCGCTTGTTCAAAGCCAGAAAGTAGGCCTCCATGGATGAATTTCATGTCTTTTGATGTCTGCAGTCAGTGCAGGGCAGGCCGATTAAGCCTGATTTGTGCTTTGATGAGGCGTTGCTTGACAAAAAAATAACAATAACAGCATGTTTCCCACTGAAAATGCAACACTTTTTCAGTTGGCCGAGCGTCACCGAAGCATGTATCATATGACATTTGGGCTCTGCATTGTGGTAGGACACCTGCTACACTACAGCGTATAATACAATAGAATGTAGAGATTCACACATCTACAGCACCAATGAAGTATTTAACCACTTTCAAACCGGCATGTCAGCTCTGTTACTTGGTCTGCTCTTTTTTTCTCCCTATACACCAACAAAAATTAGACGATATACAAGCTCACAATGATGCTAGGGTTCAAAATAGCAGATCCACAAGCTCACGGCATGTCCCATCGCAACATGTTGTGAGCTTATTGAGCTACTTTCGCTATTTGCCATAATATAGTATATAGCTGTAGTATATAGTTTTCCAAACAGTGGGTCAGGACCCTTTTGTGAGTCACGGACCAATTTCTATGGGTCACGACTCTAGTAAAAATACAAATTTCTTTTCAAATTAATCTCCACTAAACACAGACAAATGCAGTTAAATATTTTTTTATCGAACCTAATACTCCACATAGATTACATAAAATGTACAATAATGATTCCCCCAATTGCCAGAGATGTAAAATCTGACTGTGATTTACTTCATACAGTTTGCTGGGGAGCTGCCCATGTTTGGAGGAGTTTTGGAAATATATTATTACAACAACTTCAGAAGTAGTGGAGTCTGAATTGGTACCCGAACCTAGGATTTGGATTTTGGAAGACTTACAGGGACTCTCGTTAAGCCAACATAAAAAAGTACTTTATCTTGCTGGCAGGTACAGCTGGGAAAAGGTCTATTCTCCAAAACTGGACCTGAAAAGTTTGATAACCACTGGTTATAGGCTAGGATGGATGGAGGGGCTGGAGCGGCCGTCATCAAACCACAGCTTGTTAGCGGCCGGCTGATGCAATCAAAAGAAAACTGGCACTGGTGGTGAGGCCTCGTTGTTGTCTTCTGATGGCCTGATGGACTGCTATGATGTCACCACTGCTGACCCAACAATCCCTGCATTCCTACTGATGGAGGTATGCAGCCACGGGCACGGGGATATGTGGAGAGACACGCACACTTCCGCACATATGGCCTCTGTCTTGTACCACTAATTAGTAATCTGGCATGCGCTAAAATCCGCTGAAACACACACACACATACACATGTGCGCGCGCACACGCACGCGCATGCCAGCTTAATACATCATTAATTCAGTCTCACACACATATACCCACTCGAGCACGCCCCCAAACTCTCGACCACCCGATAAAAGATGGTGATGGCAATCAGACAGGCCTTGTTCAAATTCAACAGGTCTTTCTGTGTCTGCACTCCAGTATCTGATCAAACCTTTGTAGCATAATTTATTCTTCAGGATGAATCCTACTGTAACTACTTTATGAGATCAGGCTCCATTGTGTGCGTGTGTTTGCATGTGCCTGCACGTTGCTTATAAGCGGATGATTTTAGTCACAGCACTTCCCCACCGCAGCACAGCTACAGTCCTTTGATCCAGAAATCCACGGATGTACAGACCCGACTCGCCTGGTGTAGTGAAAGCTTTTAAGGTCCATTGTTGTTGCAGGTGTTTGCATAGGCCTTTCCCCTAGACAGTCGGGGGAATCGACCGACATGATAAAGGCTCTTTGGCAATGGCATAGACGGACAGAATGAGAGCTCAGCCAATATGGAGGAGACAGAGATGAGAATTGAGCGTGGACAGACAAAATGGGGAATGGGGGGGGGGGGGGGGGGGGGCAGGAAGCCTGAGAGACAGACAGGCCACCGTGGAATGCCCCAGGGGGGCCTCTCTGTGTGGGCTTACATAGCCTTTGTTCACCCCTGACCCCTGGCTCTCAACCACCTGACAGGTCGCTTCTCTCCAACCCGTATTTCCTGTCTGTCCCTGGCACCGCTCAGGGTCTTTTGTTATTTCTCAGCTCGTCATCAATCGCACACTGGAGCTCCTCATGTGGGCCTTTACCTTATTGTGAAATCTTTTATCGTTTCATCCTTTCTGTGTAATTCTATTTCGAGACCAATTTCCCCTCTTATTTCCCTCGGCCCGTGATGATGAGCAAACTCCAGCCTCTGTCCTGAGAAGTCCTCGGCAAAGCCGGGATCGGAGGCGTGTACAGGGGAGGACACTGTTTGATCGGGAACGTCTTGTTGACTTAACTCTGGTTGGCTTTTGTTTCCCGGCCCACTGAGAGGCTCCATGCATGAATGAGGGAGAGAGAGAAAGAAAGAGAGAGAGAGAAAGCCTAGCAGTGGGATGAAACCAAACTGGTCTAGACTGGATGAAAGCCAGAGATAGAAGCATAATGAGTCTATAGTTAGCTCTGCATGTTGTGATCGTTAGTTTGAAATGTAACGTAGCTCAGTTCCACAACATGTTTATGCTCGCAAAAATGTAGGGCTCAACAGTTTTTATGCAATCTTTATGTTCAAACTGTGTTTTGGATGCTGTTAACTTGGTTCAGAGCCAGTGTGGACTGGTTCAGAATAAAGAGGGCATGGGGAGAGGGGTTGCTTGCAGGGTGCTGCCAGAACCCTGAGAACTTGGAAGTAAGCAAAAGCCCACCAGGATCCTCTTTAGATGCTTCATTAGTTGTCTGGGGGGGAAAAAATGCATGGCCTGCCCAGTTTGCAGCATCTCTGTGTGGCGTGTTTGTTTCTTTGGAGCAAGATGTTTGTTTACCAGAACTGTCCCCCCTCTCCCGGTTACGTTAACCCTGTTTTTATCTCGGACTCTTTCGTTTTGTACCCTTCCATCATCCAATTCTGTCCTCCGGTTCACCTTGATATGATGAAGCGATGTATAGTCGGAGACTGTCTTATTAGTGAAGAGATTATATATATTTGAGATCCATGTTCCTCCCAAAGCACGAATCATCTCCTGAGCCAGGTTTCAGTCAAGACAACAAAGGTCTTTGTCTGTCCCTGGTGTGGGATGTGCTATATTTAAGTCACAACAGTGCAATTACCTTCACTAGCGAAAGCCATCTAGCCTGTCATAATGATACACAAAGCATAGCTACACCATCGGGGCTGTGACCATAATGAGATACCCAATGCTATACTTAGGCCTGTTTGGCACAAACAGAGCATTACTACCTTATTTTACTTGACTGCATGACTATGAGAAACCAGTGTCAACAGCAGTTCAGCAGCACTTGCTGGTGCTGATTCCGAGAAGAGAGCTCAGTCGGAGACCTGCCCACTTGCAACTATCCAGCCCTCCATCTGTTGGAAGTTTTTGTTTTGAGGGTAAAGAGGTGTGTGTGTGTGTGTGTGTGTGTGTGTGTGTGTGTGTGTGTGTGTGTGTGTGTGTGTGTGTGTGTGTGTGTGTGTGTGTGTGTGTGTGTCTGTGTGCGCGCTCGCTCACTTGGGTCTCAACTTTGGAGAGGGGGAGGGGAGACCCACAGCATCCAATTTAATGGTATTCAGGCCTGGTGCATAATGGCCAACAAAGAGACTATCGGCATGTACCCCCCCCCCCCCCCCCCCCCCCCCCCTCTCTCTCTCTCAATCTCTCTCTCTCTCTCTCTCTCTCTCCACCACACGGCCCTCACAGAATCTATTGAGCTGCTGCCAGAACCCGGCCAGTCTATTTCTCAGCCGAAAGCCATCTTCCTGTCTTCCCTGAGCTGAGTTATGGCTGACTTACCACTCCCTGGACAGATTTATACCGCTCTCTTGTCGAGGCATTAACTTATTATTAGACTGTGATTGAAGGCAACCTGGGCGATGGATTTGAGAACACTTTACTGCCAATTGTCTACCCGAGGGGGCAGCGGGTTAAGTGAAATGAAACGAGGCAGGATCTTTCTGCTGACGGCGTGGATGGCGATTACGCTTTAGACCTGGTCTGTCTTTTTCGGTCACTTCTTTTTCGATGTGCTGCAGGGGTCTTCAACGTTTTCAGGCCAAGGACCCCTTGAGAGAGAGTTGAGAGAGAGATGAAGCAGAGACCCCCACGACCTGTTCATAGATTCCATATAGTTTCATTGTTTTACAGCACAATCATCAGTGTATTTTGGATTTATGTCAATTTGTGTTTTCAAATATTTAACCACTTGAACTGTCAATACTTAATAAACTTGACCTTTCACTCTGTACATGGTCTGCTCTTTTTCCCCCTCTACACCAAAGCTCTTTGCCAAAAAATAGACGATCTAGAAGCTCACAACGCCTCGCGCTTGTAGATCTGATATTTTTGGCTAAAGTTCTACGAATATGGATGCTAGGGTTCAAGTGGTTAATATAAAAAAGGAAAAAAAAAGTTTCTTTCACTCAAAGATTTGGAGGACCCCCTGTAGTAACTCTCCCCTGTTGAAGACCCCTGATGTACTGAAGGCAGGGGAGGTTGTGGTGGGATGGGGTGGGAGGGTGGTTTTGCTGTTGCAAGAATGTTTTAGTCACCCACAAAAGGAGGATGATATACACTGGCAGGAGGGGAGGGCGTAGGAGGCGCCGTTCAGGAATGCGTGGTAGGTGTCAGTGGAGCCTCTCCGAGGTCTTTGGACTGATAATCCTCCACATCGCATCGCCATACCACCCGCCACTCTGACCTCAGCCCCCCCCCCCACCCCAACCCAGCCAGACCCTCAACCCCCTCCTCCGCTCTGCCTGACTTCTAAGCCTCAAACTAATAAGCATGACTCGGACCCTTTTAACCTCTGCTTAGTCAATTTTTCAGGGCGGGCTCACGAAAAAGACCAGCCTTCAGATGGAACTGGGCGTGAGTCAGGTGATTGATGGATCATGTGATCGGAGGGGAAGATGGCCTCCGTTGGGATCCCTTTCCATGGAATATATGTATTTTTCAAGCGAACATTTGTAACTCAAATTTTGCTTCTGGGGGGTCCCTGGAACTAAATATTTTGAGATGGGGGTCCGTGGCCAAATACATATCATTTTGGGGGTCCTTCACATGAAAAAGTTTGAGCACCACTAACAAAGAAACATAGCAGGATTTGAAATATTCAAAGACTTTTTCACGATTTTTAAAAAATAGCAGATATACAAGCTCGCAGCGCGGCACTCGGTGCCGCGCTGTGAGCTTGTATATCTGCTATTTTTCAATATTCATTGGGGGCCCGCAGTGAATCCTTGTACCCAGGGCCCATAATTTGGTGCGATACCCCTGCCTTTCCATGGCTGCCTCGCACCGCCTCTGTTGCTTTTACAGCGTCACTGGTCTTTTGGCGCCCTCGCCTTTTCCTCACGGGCGTCGGTCCATGGTGCCTAACCCCATGCATGCCTGAGGGGCTGCCCCCCCCAACCCCCCCTTCCCCACCACTCACTTCCATGTTACTTTTCAAGTGTGGGTTAAGTGATCTGTCAGACAACACAGCTTTTAGATGTGCCAAAAGCTTTGCCTTGTTGACGGAAGAGTGAGATGAGCCTCAACGTGAATTTGACTGCTCAAGGGCCTCTCTTTATACTAGGCGTGGGTTAAACGCTACGTGCGGACACTATAAACGTATTCATATTTTATTTGTATGACTTAATTAACCAAATTAGTGTGATTAACCTAAGTGTTGATAGGAAGCATTAATGTACAGTATGTCCTCACTGGCTTTCTGATAAATGGAAAAGATCATGGGTTATTAGAGAGTTATATTAGAGTATTTTATTTTGTTTTTATTAGTGTGGTTGCCTCTAGGAAATTTATATTTTAAAGATTTTCCATAATATTTGAGTTTTTCTGCCTTAATTGATAGTACAGTAGGTAGACAGGAAACGGGGAGAGATGGGGAATGACATGCAGCAAAGGATCGGGACTCGAACCTGCGACACACTGTCAGGCCTATGTGGTTGTGGTATGCGTCCGGACTGCAAGGCCAGCAGACGCATTATGTTTTACTTTTGCAATATTTGTCCGGTTTAGTTTTCAGTTAGTTCCTAGATTAGTGTATTGTTTTTAAATGCTTAGTTTTAGTTTCATTTTTACTGATCTCCGTATTAGTGTTAGTTTTATTTTCATTTATTGTTTAAAGTGGGGCGGGGGGATTTGTCCAGGGCAAGATTTAACAAGTTCTGAATAGGTCTTCTGTTGTGTAATACAAAAACAACCCTTTGTGAATGCAGTTGACTCACAGGTGTGAGGAATTTTGTTGAGGAATTTGACCACATTAACCAATACCAAAACTATGGTCTATTTTACGGAGGGAAGTGCCAAAATTGGCCACGTACCAAGTCAGAGCAAGCCAAGGTTAGACACGAGGTCATAACTGATGCAAATGTAATTAGAAAAGAATGACAGAAGTTAATAAATAATCCTCTAAATTGTTACAACATAGTGGTAATAAATTATCAGTGAGATTAATTGAGATAATATTTGGATTTGGAATACTTGAAAGGTGAATCATTCATCAGTCATTGTCCATCGCTGCTCTTTTTTCTTTTTCATAAATAGCACATGTTCGCTCTCAGGAGAGACCTTGAGATGTCCCTATTTCATCTTTTTCAGATTTGTCATAGATCAACGCCCCTTTTAAAACTGTATGACAGTGTTGCACAAAAACAGAAATAGCCGATCTACAACCTCATAACACAATGCGTCGTGTGTTGTGACCTTGTCGAACTGCTATTTCTGCACTTCTTGAAAAGTGTCGAACTTTTGAAAACTTCCACTAAAGCACAAAATAGGGACACCAAATTGAAAGTGGTTAAGTATGTGGGGTTTGTAAATATGTAATGATTGAAATGTATTAACTAAGAGTTTATGACTAAATTATAACTACATTAGATCAGTGGTGTAAAGTAACTAAGTACATTTAATTAAGTATTGTTTTTAGGTATTGGTACTTTACTTGAGTATTTCCAATTTCCAATACTTTTACTTCTACTCCACTACATCTCGGATCCAAATATTGTACTTTTACTCCACTACAATTATTTGAAAACTTTAATTACTAGTTACTTTGCAGACATAAATTATAATATTATAAAACATACATAAACCACTTTATCCCTATTTCATACATAGGCTCTTTGAAAATAGCCGATCTACAAGCTCACAACGCGTTGCGATGCGACGCGTTGTGAGCTTATAGATCAGCTATTTTCAAACAATTTGTACTTTTACTTTTGGTACTTTAAATACATTTTGATGCCAATACTTTCATACTTTTACTCAAGTACATTTTGAATTCTGGACATTTACTTGTAACGGAGTACATCTATAGTGCAGTATTGATACTTTTACTTAAAGGAGGACTTTGCTAGCCTGACTGCAAGCGTCAGACTCATCACTATGTTTCACTTCGGGAGAGAGTCTGATCCTGCGGACGGAGATTCTACTTCAGCGGGGGCGGGCAAAAGCCTATTGACGTCACACACACACACACACACACACACACACACACACACACACACACACACACACACACACAGTACACACACACACACACACACACACACACACACACACACACAGAGTCCCCGACGGCAACGTGGCGTGACATTGCAAAAATACGTTATTTCTCATAACATATTATATGATTGCATGTTTACGTTAGTGCAAAATGGTATTAAAACGTAATGAAACGGCACTATTGTATAGTTTATTAAAAGAATTCGAGTCGAGTCTGACTCCGCCATGACAGTTTTCACGGACCAATCAGAGTCCACTAAAAACTCACGTGGGCAGAAGAGCACCAATCAGAGTCCACAAGGGACTCTCACGTGGGCAGAACAGCTCCGAAGGGAGGGGGCTGGGGGGGGGCTGGGACCGGACCAGCCTACCACGTGCCTCAAGTCTACAGCCCTGATTGGCCCATTCAATTCGCCCGCTCCTCGGGCGAGCTTGAAATAAAATAAAATATCTCCGGTGTCAGTCCACACTACACACCACCCACCAGTAGGGGGTGGTGATGTGCGGACTGATTCATCAGGCTAGGACTTTGCCACTTTTCAACCTTTATATAATAGGTCCTCACTGATGTTCATAATAAAATAGCACATTTCTTTTCTACTCGGTCCAAGTCTCTTAGGAGAGCTGTGGGAAGTTCAGAAATCCATCGTCTTGTGACATCATCATTTCCCCCAAAAAAATGTATCAATATTTTTGAAAAGAATATTTAGATTTTTATTATCGCGAGAACAATGGCTTCCACTTTAACATTGCAACTTTTCAGGACTAGAAAGCCTGCATTTTCTATTAGCTTGGATTCCCAATCGATGATGTCACAAGACGATGGGTTTCTGACCTGCCCACAACCCTCCTCTGAGAAAAAAAAAAAAAAAAAAGCAATTTTTTTAGTGAGGACCAATTATATGAAGATAGGTTGAAAAGTGGTGAAGTACTCCTTTAAGTACAACAAGTGAGTACTTTTTCTACCTCTGCATTAGATCCATTGGAACACAGTTTTTTCTTCTTCCAACTCCTGAAAAGTAAGGGTTTTAGACATACAAGTTTTCCACCTGACGCTTGTTGTCTGGAGCAAATAGAGTACACCCGCTATGTAAGCGGCGACCACAGCAGACCCAGCAATTAGGCCATTACTGTATGCTTACTCGTACAATTATTCCACACGTCCAAACAGATTAGGATGGAGATGTGATTTATCAGCTGTTTTTTGGCTGGGGCAGCACAATAGATGGAAATGACGTTGACTGAGTGATCAAAGTTACAGCATTGGCCAGCCAGTTGGCTTAACAACAGACTAGCCAATCGCAGAGCGCTGTTTCCCAAACAGTGGGTCAGACCCATTTGTGGGTCACGGGCCAATTTTTATGCATGGGTCACGACTTGAATACAAATCCCATTTTCTTTTCCTATCAAAAAAAAATATATATATAATTCAAAAATAGTTTTGTAGAGCTTGTTCCAACCCAGGATAATGGATTTTGATTATCGCGATAATATCGTAAATCGCGATTTATTTTGTCACAATAATCGTGATATGACATTTTCATATCGTCCCATCCCTAAAACATACAATTAAAAAAAGAAATGAATGTGCAGCCTTTAGTTTCATGTAGAGGAGGGAAGATGGAGGGATCAAGAAGAGGTAAAATTAGATGTGATCTGAGATATCGGAAGATAGTGTGGAAAAGGGAGAGGCGTTAATAGAAAACAGGCCCTGGCCCATGCATGCTGTGGCACTCTCTCACACCCTGTTTGTCCCATTGGTTCTGCATCTGCACACCTCTCTGTGTGTGTGTGTGTGTGTGTGTGTGTGTGTGTGTGTGTGTGTGTGTGTGTGTGTGTGTGTGTGTGTGTGTGTGTGTGTGTGTGTGTGTGTGTGTGTGTGTGTGTGTGTGTGTGTGTGTGTGTGTGTGTGATTGTTAGATGTTTTTCTTAGCGTGACCGTGTGTATGTGTCCGTGTGTGTATGTGTATGTGTCCGTGGGTGTATTTGTCAGTGTGTGTATGTGTCCGTGTGTGTATGTGTCCGTGTGTGCATGTGTATGTGTCCGTATGTGTCCGTGTGTGTATGTGTCCGTGTGTGCATGTGTATGTGTCCGTGTGTGTATGTGTCCGTGTGTGTCTGTATGTAGCCTGAGCATCAACTGCAATACCGCTGGGTGACCTGTACATTTACTTGGGTAATGTACTTAAGTACTTTATATTTGTACTTGAGTAGTTCCAATTTCCAATTTTTTTTTAACTTCTACTCAACTACAGTGCGTTGCAACACGTTGTGAGCTTGTAGATCCGCAATAGTTTGGCAAAGAGATTTGGTTGAGAGTGGGGAAAAAAAGACCATCAGGTATGTCATTTACAAGTCTGTTTGACCAGTTACAGAGGGTTTAAATGGTACTGGATATGCAGCTCTGTAAATTGAAGGTGAGTTGATCCCAGTGCATGACGGAGGATCATTTCACGCTAAATTTAAATCTCTACGATACCATTATTGTGAGTGCTTTGTATCACGATAAACGATAATAAACGATTCTAGTCCCATCCCTATCTCTACCCCTGCTCTCATAAGGCATCAAGCCCATCTTTCCAGGCCTGTATTTTACAAGTGTTTGTTGTTAGTGTGTGAGGTTGTTAATGCGTGTGATGCCTTCTGAGGTCCACCGTGGTCAGATTTAGGTTGCTCTGTTCTGTTTTTCATTTTTCCCACAGGGCGTTGTCCTACACACACACACGCGCACGCACGCACGCACTCACGCACTCACGCACACTCATGATCTCATTACACCTGTGCTGGACTATGACCTCATTCCAGGAAGAGGAAGAGAATATCACCTGAGAGTCTTTTATTTGCATGATCAGCTGTTCATGTGATGAAAGTCTGAAGGGCGGAAGTTTGCAGACTCAGGTTACAGGTCACACACACACACACACACACACACACACACACACACACACACACACACACACACACACACACACACACACACACACACACACACACAGTGAGTACTGTGCCACATTTTGGAAGATATGAATCAATCAAAATATACAGAGACTGCATTTTTTTTCTTCGTTTTCTCGCAATTTTCTACCCTTGGGTAATGTAGGGGGGAAAAGAGAATGGGAGATAGATAGACCGAGAGAGAGGGGGGAGGCGGGGGGTAATAGAATTTAGAGAGTCAGAGAGATCATTTTTTTAAGTCAAACAACAGAATATCTAAGAAACAGGAGGAAAATATATTCTGGGAAATAAGAAGACATTTCTACCTGGAAAAGGGGAGGTACCTGTTCTGTTAGCAAGCAGAGAGAGAGGGAGAGAGCTAGACTGAGAGAGGGTGTGTTTCTGTGGGTGTGTGTGAGTGAGAGAGAGAGGCACAGAGCGAGAGAACTCATGCAGTCTCTCAGATCTCTGCTGTGGTGAGGACACCCAGGAGATCTGCATTCCTGAGGCAGTCAGCGAGAGAACAAGCAGGCAGGCAGGCTCACAGGCAAGGAGGGGAGAGAAGAAAGAACAGCCAGACGAGAGGAGAGAGAGAGAGAGAGCAGGGGAACGGCAGCTACCTCACCCGCAGCCAAATTCTGATTGACTCTGACCTCCGCCGGACTTTTACCTCTCCTCTTCTTCTCCCTCTCAGCTTTTTTACTCACTCGCTTCACCCGCTGGTGTGCTCTGTGAAAGGAGGAAGGATTTACCTGAGAGAGCGAGAGACAGAGAGAGAGAGGGCAAACAAGCAGAAAGATCAAAGGAGAAGGGGAAAAGAAAAGACCCTGAAGAGTGAAGTGAAACATTTCCATACCTGGTGAGTGCCAGGGGTTTCTGTGTCCTTGTCAGCTTGAATGTCATTGTTTGAAGTTTTCTCTGCAGCTCGGCTGTTCAGTTTGTGCTGCTGGATGTGTGTGTGCGCACTGGATAATAGTGAGTATTCCTGGACTGTACCCGACGTGTGTGTGTGTGTGTGTGTGTGTGTGTGCGTGCGTGCGTGCGTGCGTGCGTGCGCGTGCGTGCGTGCCTGTGTGTGTTCAGCCTTGGGCCAGCTGTTTGGAGCTGTGTCTTTAAATGTACCTGTTGACACTACTTTACCTGTGTCACCCGGCTACATGTACATATCACCATATATGATGACATAACAGGACTCAAACCTGTTTGGTTGAAACTCAACTCTTTGTACTGTGGTGGGTGTTTGTTTTACCGTATCATGTGTCTGTGTTTTGGGTGAAAACACCTGAAAACAAGAGAGAGACCTTGTTTTCAGGTGAGTGTGACTGTGTGTGTGACTGTTTGTGTGTTGAGCACGCACACGCAAGAGCTCGCGATAAGGCAAGCGCAAACTATCTCTTACATGTCACATGCACGCCGCAGCTCCGTTTACCGTTCGGAGGATTAAAGATTAATTTATGGAGGGCACGGGCAGGGTTCAGCTCAACCGGCTGCTTATCCCCAAATGCATTTAACTGTTGACGTGCTACACATCTCAAACACTAAACGCGCCGCATGGCTAATGCACAAGGCTCGCACAAAGCTTATTTAAACCTTGAACTCATCATCATGCATGGCTGGCATACCAGTTAGCAGCAGGTCACAAATGTCACCGCATGTCAGATAGGGGCGCTCAGAGATGTTGTTGTTGTCACTCGTTAGCCAATCAGAGGCATCCCCTTCGTAATTCTTTCATGTTCCTCTTGATCGTGGGAGCGAACGGCCGTGCCTCATGTGTTATCAGCGTATGTCTTTTTGTTATCTGTGCGTGTGTTTGTGTGTGTTTGTGTGAGTCACAGATAATGTCAGTGTAACGGATGGTAGCGGAGGAGAGAACACGGAGGAACACAAACAAGTTTGAGTTCAGAATTGATCGTCCCTTCACATTCTAGCCCAGGGGTCTTCAACAGGGGGTCCGGGACCCCTAGGGGGTCCTCAGAGTTAAGGTCTTTGCACACTGCTGCATTTTTCGGGACGAATATCGGAGTGAATTTCGGAGCGCGCAAATAAAAAAATCAACCTCACGTTGTGTCAGTCACGTTTGCACACTGCCGCCCGTTTCGCGCACCACTCGGTCCCTTGCTCTCTCTATCTCTCTCTCTCTCCTTGCCCTGAAAAACGCATTTCGCAAGCTTTTTTCTCCCTTTTTATATTAACCACTTGAACCCTAGCGTCCATATTCTGAGAACTTTAGCCAAAAATAGCAGATCTACAAGCTCTAGAGCAGACTAAGTACAGAGTGGTAGGTCAAGTTTATTAAGTATTGACGGTTCTAGTGGTTAAATATCTGAAAACACAAATTGACATGAATCCAAAAATAAAATACACTGATGATCGTGCTGTCAAACAATGAAACTAGATGGAATCTATGAAAAGGTTGTGGGGGGTCCCTGATTCATCTTTCTCTCAAGTAAGGGGTCCTTGGCCTGAAAACGTTGAAGACTCCTGTTCTAGCCACACTGATTTATTTTCACTATTCCTACTCTGTAACTAAACTCCCTCAAATTCATTTTTTTTTTGTATTTTCATTTTTAGAACAAATAGAAATCACCCTCCCCCCTTTTTTTTATTGTAAGTGCGTATGTGTACAGGTGTGTGTGATTATTTGAATTTAATCTGGGTCCCATTTCCCTACAACATTCCACTCAGTCGATAGCGCTGACTGTGCACACATACTTTAAGCAACTTGAGAATCCTCTCACCGAAAGTCAGATAAACAACAGGAAGACCGCAGGTGCCTCATTATTCTTCTCTGTTTCTTTCTTTCTTTTGTCAGTGTGGGAAAGTTCCAGCCGACCTTTTCATTGACATGATGACATCACCCATAACCCAGCCATTGGTCAAATGGCATTGCTATATATACAACACGCTCTGCCTATGTCTGTAACACTGTTGGCATTAAGCTTGCACCTAGAAATCAACATCAATGGCAGTGGATTGAACAGACACATAACAACACTTTTCTTATCATCTTCATTGTTTACATTAGTGTCCAATGTTTCTCTCTCCCTCTCTGTGCCTGTGGTGTTGTCTCACTAGGCCACTACACAGTAGAATCCCCTCTGTTCATTTCACGCTGAGAGCACACAAATGTATTCAAGTGGTACGGGTCCATTTGGTTACATATGTGCAATCTCTGAGTTACAAATGTATGAATTAACTTAACGCAATGGATTTTACTGGGTAGTGACTGAAATGAATAATGCGGAGTATTTAGCATGGAGAGAGTACAGCGTCCTCTGATTGCCGTTGAGAGAGAGAGAGAGAGAGAGAGAGAGAGAGAGAGAGAGTGCGTGTGTTATTCTCTGCAATACACAGAAGGAAAGTGAAGTCACCCCCCACCCAAATGTTCCTTACTCTTTCGTGCTTGTCTGCATGTGGAGCATTTAATAACCACATACTGTAAGCTAGTCCAAACGCTGCACATTCACACAAGTCTCCCTGGGCTTCTTCGTGACGTGAACCTTCCAAGTCATTCATCCCTGGCTGCAGCGAGAATCACATTTATTTCTTGCCCTTCTCCTCGAGACCCAAAAAAATAGATACATAAAAACAAACACAAACACGAATGCACACTGGGCCAGAGTTAATGGGAACGGCAAGGACAGGGTGGCCCGTGTGAGGAAATATCGAAATATCATGTTTTGGCTTCTTCTTCCACCTTGGCGTGTCTTATCCCCCCCACCGCACGCACGCACACACACACACACACACACACTCACTCACTCACTCACTCACTCACTCACTCACTCACTCACTCACTCACTCACTCACACACTCACACACACACACACACACACACACACACACACACACACACACACACACACACACACACACATACTCTCTCACTCACACACTCTCTCTCACATTCTGTGCATATGCTTCACAGCCTGTGCAGTCACTGTGATGGAAGGTACTGTGCTGTGCTGTGCTGTGCTCGTGTCAGATCCATTAGAAATGAAAGCACACTGCGGTGATAAAAGATTGATCCATCCCTTCCTCTCCTCACGTGTGCCTCCCTTACGCCCGGCCCGCACTCATCTTCACTTTCACATGGCTTCTCCTTCGTATATGACCTATCTGGGTTTTTTTTTCTTTTCTTTTTGCTCTTCTCCTCAAGTAACCTTCGCTACTTCTTGTACTTTTATATAGATCAACCTGAGTCAATATGGCAACAACTTTCTTCCTCCCACAGAATACGGTGAAGGATAACCCCTGAATCCGTGTCGGTTATTCAATAACCGGCCCTCGTTGTTTAATGTCACCGGTCTTTTGTAATCCAAAGAAAATGTCATCCACTTTATGAGATTTTCCATGCGCTGCTTTTTGTCTGTCCAGTTCGGACATGCATACCTGCCAGAGAGAGAGAGAGCGCCTGCTCTGCTACCCCAGCCAGGTGTCTCCGCTGTGGCAGCCAGGGGATGATCTGTCGCTGGCTAGCGGAGCCTGGCAGTCAGCCCAGACTGCCCCAGTCTTAAGTTCACCTGTTGTGTTGGGAAGTGAGTGGGGCCAAACGGAACAGAAATGCAGTTAAGTCAGTTGGGTGGCTAGGATTAGGCCTTTCACGATTATTACGTGATCGCCTGATCGCAATTATTTGTGGTAATCGCAGTTATTTTATTCTATCGTCATAATCGTTTCCATGTTGAAAGAAATCGGTATCATTAAGAAAACTAATTATTTCAAGGTTTTAAAAAAGATCCAATAATATTCCCCCCCCCCCCCCCCCCCCTCCTTTTTTATATATCATTACAATCGTATGTGTTTTGCCAATTATTTTGGAATCACTGAGTCAGATTATTTCTCTGTTCCTTAAGGCAAGGGTTTTTCAGTAAATCAAGTTAACCGAGTTTGGCCATGGCACTCCTTAACGCACGTTTGGTATAGTTGTCTTGTCATGTAAGGGCCCGCAGAATCCACCCTGAAAGGACGTGACTCCGCTCGAAGACAATTTTGTTAAAGTAAGTGTTGAATATTTGGGGATTTCCTTTTGTCTTCTGACAGCTTGTCAAGGTGGGGGAAGTTGCTGAAATAATTGACTGCTAAAGGTCTGGGTCAGGTGGGTCATTGAGCAGCATGCAGTTTCCTGGCCTAAATTCCTTCAACAACTCCAGATCAGTGGTTAGATTAAACCACCTACTGTCAGAATATCTTGGCACAGCACGGCTCCCCTCCGGATCCAGTATGTTACGCAGTCCAGCTGACAGTAAGGATTACCTCAGTGAGAGCTACAGTATAACATCACTTCATGCCAAGCTAGTTTTATGGTTATCTACATCTGTTGGCCTCAACCTTTTCAGGTCGTGACCCCCAAATAATCATAGTTGAACTGGGGACCCCCCACCCTGAGAGTTGAGAGTTGAGACGTTAATTACATTTCTGCCTCTTATATTTGACTATTTGGCCAATGTTTAATTTGTCATTTTAGAGCTATTAAAAAGTCCTTAAATTGTCACTGTGTGCAGATACCCTCTATACATTCACACGTTATGTTGGTTTGTTTACTTCTGAGTGAGAAAACAATGTTGCACATGAAGTTAATCATCAAAATCATTTGGGGATCCCCCCCTCTTCCATACTTTTTGATTGTTGCCACTGGGCTGTACGAGGGGTACAGTATGGTATGTCCAAAACTGTTAAACTTACTTTTACTGTTACTGTATGTGTTCCAATGAATCCAATGTAGTTATTATTTAGTCCCAAGCTCTTGTAATTATTTGTCACTGGTTTAAATATAGAACCCACAGACAGACCTTCAACCTGGCATCCCTGTGTTCGTCATGTCATTATTGGTGAAATCTTTCTAAAATGTTGGAAAGCATCACAATGCTTGTAGATCGCGTATTTTCGCTACTTTTGCATGAGTCTGTCATGTGGCAAAGTATAAAATAGGGCATTAACTGGAGCTCAGTTAGTCTGTTCTTGAGAGACTACTATGTCAGTGGTACTCAAACCTTTTCATGTGAAGGACCCCCAAAATGATATGTATTTGGCCACAGACCCCCATCTCAAAATATTCAGTTCCAGGGACCCCCCCAGAAGCAACATTTGAGTTACAAACGTTCGCTTAAAAAATACATACAAAGTCAAAGATTTTGCACACATTTTCACTCGGTGCCGCGCTGTGAGCTTGTATATCTGCTATTTTTCACTGGCTAAAGCATTCAATAATTCTAGGCCTAAATTTAATTCATGAAAACAAAACAACAAAAGATAAACTATGGAGATATAAAGGCTTATGCCTAAATAACAGCAACATGGTAGAGCTGACGGCACTGTCGTGTCGTGGCCAGTGGCCACGGCTAACCACGGTCCTGGTTGTGTTTACTGTGTGCCTCTCAGCTCAACCCATGCTGTCACCATGGCAACGTAAACATCTCAGTTTTGCCTGCCTCCTGGGAAGGGGGGTCATGTGACTCCAAAGTGTGTGAGCAGCGACTGCCGGCGCATGTGTGAGACCGAACGATGGCTCGCTACTGTGCTCAGCCAGCCATGCTGTGTTGACTCTCAGCACAGAGAGTTCTCTATGGGCAGTAAATAACACGGTGCCTCAGCCCAGGGCCCCGTGCGCTGCAGCGATGGGGAGGGACGGAACGGAGGGGGTCAAGACGCCAGTCAGGGGGAAAAGGTGTCTGCCTCATGGGTTTGAGGCGGTAAATCTACCGCCAGCAGGGAATGGAAGCAGGTGCTTTTGACGGTTCTTCCTCCATGTTGAGAGGCAGGGGCTTAGACCTGTTATTACAGACTATGTCTGTACGTGCATGAGTTCAAACACATTTTGGGGGAGGATTCAGTGGTCCCCAGGGGAGGGTAGATCTCTTTTACAGCTAGATCCAGCTGATGGTTGGTTGCTCAGATGGCTTTGATGAGCGCACGGAGGAGAGCTGTTAGTGGTAAAGTTGCTTTGACACTTCGACACTGCTGGACCAGGGGTCAGACCGGTTACCTTCCGACTCCCAGACGGCTTCTCTACCCACTCAGCTTCTTTTTACTTGGCATGCATGCCTGCATGCAAGGACATTCAGGCTAACAGACAGACCATAGCTGGCTGAATGTGTTCGCAGAACAAAGAGAGGTCTATGCCGTGGAGAACAGACGTTCATGGGTGAATTTACTTTGTGCCCCTTTATATCTGTGCATACATACATATGTGCATGCGTGAGCGTGCAGAGTAGACTGCGGGCCGGCATGCCTCCCACAGCGCGATAACAAAGAAACCAAAAACAGCCACTTTTCCCATCCGTAGTGATGAAAAGATAAACCTTGTTCTCAGTGTCATGTTACTTCTGTGTGGTTTTAGCAGGCAGTGTTTGACTTCACAAAAACCACAAACCGTGCTGCGTAGATGTGCCCTGCCCTTCTCAAAACCCCTCCAAGACGTTTGCAGTTTGCATGATCTTCTGCCACACTGTCTGCATTTTTTGTGGTGTGTTTGATTTTGTCTGTCTGTGTCTGTGTTCAGACGTGCTGTTGAAACCTCCTTTCTCTCGGACACTATCATTGGCATCTCTTCATTTATAAAGGCCTGGTTGGAAAACTGCCACCATACATCTCTTCCATGCTACGTACGTGAGAAACCTAGTTACATTCAAACTCGCTCCAGCGATTGGCTGGTCCTTAAGGTCCCCTTTGCTAATTCGGAACTGGGAAAGACTGCCTTTAGCGTTAGTGCACCTGATTCTTGGAATCTCTTGCAACAAGATTTTAAGATGAGTACCCTAGCATCTGTTGGTCATTTCAGGAGTTTACTTAATAACCGTGCATTACAAGTATGTAATTGTTTTAACTGATTGTATTAATTCTGTTTGTAATCTCGGCATCATTGTAAATGAGGATCTCCCTCAATTGATCTTTTCAAGAAATTAAATAAAGGTTGAATGAATGAAAAAAAAACGAAAAAAAAACAAACACTCCACTCTGTGCCATTTGATTCACCCATCACCCCTCAGTCCCTACTCTCACTGGGCTAGTTCCCATGGGCTTTCTGACACCTCTCCCCTATTTGAATTAAACAACCATGTCGGTGCTTGTGTGTGTGTGTGTGTGTGTGTGTGTGTGTGTGTGTGTGTGTGTGTGTGTGTGTGTGTGTGTGTGTGTGTGTGTGTGTGTGTGTGTGTGTGTGTGTGCGTGCATGCATGGGGGAAAGTACCCTGGTGATGACGATGAGTTTGGGGAGTGAAAGGGAGGTATCCGGTGACTAGGGCCTCCTCTCCATAGAGATAATACAGCGCTGTTTCCAAAGGTGCTCCTAGCAGGGATACAAGGAATCTCACCGTAAATCTGCAAAATCCACCTTCAGCCCTTTTCTACCTCTCATCTACCCTCTGCTTTGATAGCAGTGGTGATCTTTACCCTTCCTCAGCATAACGAGAGGTGAGAGGGTTTGTGTGATTATGTGTGTGTGTGCGCGCGTGCGTGGGAGCAGGGGCGTCACACCAAATTCTGGGCCCTGGGTACAAGGATTCACTGCGGGCCCCCCATGAATGTTAACTATTGAAAAATAGCAGATATACAAGCTCACAGCGCGGCACCGAGTGCCGCGCTGCAAGCTTGTAGATCTGCTATTTTTGAAAAATTGTGAAAATGTGTGCAAGAAACCTATGTCAAGGACCCCCAAGATGATATGTATTTGGCCACGGACCCCCATCTCAAAATATTTAGTTCCAGGGACCCCCAGAAGCAATATTTGAGTTAGAAATGTTCGCTTAAAAAATACATATATTCAAAGATTTTCACACATTTTCACAACTTTTCAAAAATAGCAGATCTACAAGCTCGCAGCGCGGCACTCGGTGCCGCGCTGTGAGCTTGTATATCTGCTATTTTTCAATAGATAAAGTTATTAGGGCCCCTCCAACCTTGGGCCCTAGTAACTCAGTCCCACTTTCCTACCCCTTGTGACGCCCCTGCGTGGGAGTGGGACAACTCCCCATCACACTATAAATCAGCTGTATTGAGTGCTTCTTCCCAAGCTTGCAGAATTGCACTGAATGGCTTGATAGAGAGATTCTCGCAGTGTCATGCACCAAAAACAGCAGATCTATAAGCTCACAACGAATTGCGCTCCAACACGTTGTGAACCTTTAGATCGGTTATTTTCTGTGTGCTAGGAGCGTGCAATAAAGTATAAATGTGACTTCACTTTACTCACCAAGGTTCAAGGTTGTACTTTATTGTTACATCTTTTGTACAGGTACATAAGAGTAAAACGTATTTTTGTTTGATAATAACAGCAAACAATATGATAACAGTAAACAACAAAACAAATCAGAACAAATCTAAAAAGATAGTAGTAATAATAATGATTATGACGTAGAAAGATTTGGGAAAAGAGAGTGCAAAAGGCAAAAGTGCAAAGAGAGAATAAAAAGAGCGTCCTCAAAATGTACATGTCCATAAGGTTTGCACTCAGATTT
Organism: Nannobrachium achirus; assembly: GCF_963921795.1. Classification (NCBI taxonomy): domain Eukaryota; kingdom Metazoa; phylum Chordata; class Actinopteri; order Myctophiformes; family Myctophidae; genus Nannobrachium; species Nannobrachium achirus. The sequence goes on from NC_137820.1 coordinate 25,011,679, forward strand.
ACTGTACTATCATTTCTAGTTTCTAGAGCACATGATTTAATTCAAAACATTCTCATCCCAACATTTGAAACGACTCCGCTTCTCCCAATAGGCTGCATGTGTCTGTTAACCCTGTATGCTTTCCTCACACCGTAATACATAAAGGAAGGTATGCTGCCTGGCTGTTTGTGGGAAAACCTCCCTCTGTTTATCCTTATACAACTTCATTGGGATGTCTTACTTCTTGCTTTCAAGTTTGAGTATGGCCTTTCTCCCCCTAGCCTATCAACACTCTCCTGTTCCGAGGTACTGATTATGTATTTGATTTACAAAGTGCTTTTTATTTAGACTGTATGAGCTGTTTCACATAATGGTTGATGTGGGAACATGGGTGGGAAGTGTGTGTGTGCGCACAACACACAATACACTCATTCTACTCCCTTCGGGCCCTACACATAATACACGTGCACACTAACCAGATTACACAACACTGTTATCATGGAATTAATCTCTCTTATCACAACAAGTGAATCACCTGTCGTCGTTTTTCCACAAGATTTCACATTGTGATGCAGTGATGTCACTTCCATACACCTAGACACACAAACCCTTGGTGCTTGTATTTGCCTGTATCCCTCTCTCCCAGATCCAAGCCTGTTGGCACAGACATTCACTCCCTAGGTAAATATGAGGAGGGTGTGAGATAAGAAGCTTTGCATACCCTTAGCAAAGGAGCAGCGCATGTTGATCAGCGCAACCCGTGGCTTTCGGTGAAACTCTTTGGCAATCGACACTCATAAACCCTGGCTTTTATTATCTGTAGCTGGTGGTTGTAATTGAAACCAGTGTTGAATGGTTAGCTGTAGTATTTTGTGACATCTTGACAGTTTGGGAGGGAACCTAATGGAATGTGGTGCTCTCATCTGTAAAACATTCCTTCTGCAGACAAGACCATCTTTCTCTTGTGGCCTCAGAAAACCTTTTTTTAACTTTCCTTTTTACTATTAGGTAGTCTGTCCAGGCTTCCTCAAATATGCGCACCTGCTCTGTCTCGGCTTGATAACGGTCTTACATAAGCCAAGACAGTCAACTATGGGACACATCACACTATACTCATTACTCCCGGCCAGGCTTCGTTTAAACCGGCTCGGTCCGACTGAAGCTTGGATTGTTGCAATGTGCCGTTCTAAAAGTAGCATTTATTCTGATTTTGGTTGGTCACGCACCGGAAATAGCAGATCTCCAATCTCACAAGATGCCGCAATGTTACACGTTGTGAGATTTTATATCTGCTATTTTCGGTGCACAACACATCAGACTTAATGCCTTAGTTTGCACACAGGGTCCGATTTTCCGCGCGACAAATTAGGACCCAGTGTGCATGAGGTCATAGAGATACCATGTGTTCATTTATTGACATTTTTGTCTGTGCGGAAAATCTGACCCATGTGTGCAAAGGCCTTTAATTCTAATTTGAGAAAGGCAGATACTAGCAACACTCAAAGCTTCAGTCTGACCTGGCAACTAAGTATTTATCAGGCATTACATGGTTAACTTGCCATAATGCAGAGGGTGCATTGTTGCCTACAGCTAGAGTAGGAGTTGGCAAATGGGACTACTATCCATGTGAGCAGTGTCCTAGATGCTTTGGAATAGACGTGCAATGAAGAACAGTATTAATTGTTGGTCAAAATAACCTTTAAATTAAACCATTCCGACATGTCGCCACTCCGAAATTGACTTCTTATTGTCGGAGTGGCGACACTCCCATAGGGGTTAAGTTTAGGGTTAGGGTTAGAGATAGGGTTAGTGTCGGAATGGAGACATGTCGGAGTGGCGGGAGGAAACCAAATTAAACCTGTGCATTGTTTTTGCTAAGTTCTGATTAGAAATCAAACCGCCTGCACTTACTGTAACCCTCAGCTCATTTCAATTCTCACTTGGGCGTCTTAACATAGATTTAGCCTTACAGGAAATAACTGTGCGTGTGTTGGTGCCTAATTACGGAGCCGTTGGATGTAATTTGGAACCTAGTTATTTTTTCTTTTTTCTTTCTTTTCTTTTTTTTTTTGCATAATGTTATTTCCAGTACAGTGATTGCACAGACAAAAGACAAAAAAAAAAAAACAGAGTGAATTATTCATATGAGTAGACGTGGAAAGAGATCCTTTAAATTACTAATGAGCTCAGCCCCAAACCTGTAGCACAGGAGGCCAGGGCACTCCTGACACACACACACACACACACACACACACACACACACACACACACACACACACACACACACACACACACACACACACACACACACACACACACACACTGGAGGATTGAGGAAGTGGCTTGCCTACACTTGCAGCAGAAAGGAAACTATAGGCTATGAATAGACCGTCTCCCATGAAATTTAAGGCGTCCAGATTTACAGTCACATTCTGTGTAAATTGCATCCTTTAAATAGGTGGGTTCACTTTTCAAGCACACATTACTTGCGCCTCAAATGCAGCAGCATCAATTCAGCTAGAGTCAGTCTGTCTGCCTTCTTATTTCCACGGTGCTTGCTGTCTTATTTTCGCCTTTTGGCATTTGTGTGTCTTGTCTCTGTGCAAGCACATGTTATTTACACATGCATGTTGCCATGTGTTTTTCTCCACATTCTGATTAAGTCTTTATTGATCATACTGTTTATTTACATTATAACACAATTAAACACTCAAAAAAGGGTATAAACAAGCAAGAACATTACAGCAGTGTTGATTTTGACAGCCAATTTTGATTTTGTTTTAGTCAGTCTTTTGAATATAATTGCATTTAGTTTTAGTCATCGGAAATGTTTTAATTTTAGTCTACTAACTATAGGATTTTTGTCAACTAAATGTACAGTTGATATTGTCTACACAAATGTATTTTGGCAGGCCTTTGTGGCGTCGTAATGTCTGATTTTACATTTGGTTGCATGCTGAAAATAGCCGTTCTGCTATTTTCAGAGAGCAACACCCGAGCGCAACCAAACATAAAACATTTCTCTCCACAAGTCCCTCCCCAACATTTTAGTCGGAATGGTCAACTAGTTTTAGTCATCATTGCTTAGTTTTTATTTCGTTTTCGCCAGTGAAAAAAGGCAGCCGACGAACATTTTCCGCCATACTGTAGTTTTAGTCGACAAAATCAACACTGCATCACAGTAACACAAGTTGCTACAATAAATAGCAAATAATTGATCTGAAAATGTTTAGAGTTTTGAACATTTGAACAGATTTATCACCTATACTGTATAATAACATGCCCAAAAGGGACTCCAGGGTTAAAGTGGTTAAGGCCGTGATTGCTGGGCCACTGTACACACAGACACATTCCTGGGACCTGTAAGACTTCCAAAGTGTGCTTTTCTTGCCGAGTAGTTATCTATATCTGCTGCCAGAAGGGAATGTGGGTGAAGTATGGTTTGTGGGGGGGTTGCAGGGGTCGAGTGCTACTGTATGGTTAGTGCTCTGTGAGGGGTGGCAGGGGTCATGTGCTATGGTTAGTGCTCTGCAAGGGGTGGCAGGGGTCGTGTGTGCTATGGTTAGTGCTCTATGAGGGGTGATAGGGGTGTAGTGCTATGCGACTGGTGGCAGTGTCAATTAGAGTTGGCAGGTTGAGCCATGAGGCTCATAGGGCAGGAGCCTATCTCCTGTTTCTGTAGCGTGAGGCAGCTTGATGTACTGTACATGTACACCCCTCTGGACATGACACTAGTATGTCACAGGAAGAGTGTTTGGTATGACGCGGACAGGGATCGGACCCCGACCTCCCAGTCTCAGGGCGGACACTCTAGGTTGGGAGTGGGGAGGCCAGTCGTTTTATTTTCAGCATTTTGCTATAAGGGTGAGTGTCATGGGGCAGCCCGTGCTTCATAGAGACTAAAGTGTATAATACAATAATAATAATTAGGGCTGGGACTTTAACTGATTAATTGCGATTAATTGATTACAGAAAATTAATCGCACTTAGTTTTTGCACCACAGAAACTTCAGTTTCGGGCATACTGATCATAGCGATGCACCAACCAAGAAGAGACAGCAAACGCAAAGGGAGAAGTAGCCGATCAGAGCGCTTTGCTTGGCCCAGTGGATGCGAAATTTTGATTTAAAAAACGCACTTGTTGATTCCCTCGTACAACAAAATGTGTTTTACTTGAAAAAAAAATGCTTCTCAGGTCAAATAGCGATGTGCGATTAAAATGCAATTAATTGCGATTAATTAATCACAGAGCCTGTAATTAATTAGATTAACATTTTTAATCGCATCCCAGCCCTAATAATAATACAATAATAGCTACTTCAGCTAGCAATAATACTACAGTACAGAAGCAGTAGGAGTTGGGTTTTGACTGCGAGAGCCCTACATTTGCAGATGGTTCCCAAACTTCTCCACAAAGTTTGATCTGAGCCCCCCATTGCAAAATGGCTAAGATAAACACCCCCACCGCTTAAGTTTCTCTCTTTCTTTTCCAATCCCCACCTGGCTCCCCCTGGCGCAGGCCCCCGTCTTTGAAAACCTGTGGTTTAAGGTGCGTGTGTACATTTGCATGCATGTGCACGTTTCTTGTGTGTGTGTCAGTGTGTGTATGAGAGAGTTGGACTGGGAACGGAGTGATGTGCTCCTTCCCTGGCAGCCAGTGCTGAGTCAGGTGGAGGGTGTATAATTACACATGGTTGCCCATCAGCAGTCTGAGGGCCCTCTCTCTCTCACACTGGCTCCCACCAACAATGCAGGCTCCTGTCTCTCTCTCTCCTGCCTGGGCTCTCATCTGGGCCATGGCTCACAGTGAGTGGACCCTGCCTGGGCTTATAGAGCAGCCAGGGGTTTTCAAAGTGGGTGACGGCCGGGGCACCCTGGGGTGCTGTGACGGCAGTCCAGGGGTGCCGCGAGATAATTTGATAATGTTTGGAATTTATTTGGACACTTGAAAAAGTATTTGGTATCATTTTAAACTTGAAGTACAAAGTTATTTTCAGTCAGTTCTGACCAAAAATGGTTATTATCTCAACGTTTTCCTCGCAACATAATCACTAAAATATCGTCACTGTCTAGTGTCTGGCAGAAACCTTGTATCTCCAAGTTTCAAATGTGTACGTCTTTTGGTAAAGCAATAGCCTGGAGCCAGCCCTGTTCGCTCCGTTCCACGTTTTGTATAGTCTATACGCAACGTGGAACGGAGCGAACAGGCTGGCTCCAGGCTAGTAAAGCAAAGCCCTGCTTCATCATACAAGACTGTCGCACAAAACCAGTGAAAACAGACGATCTACAAGCACACAACGCCTCGCATCACAAGGCATTGTGTGCTTGTAGATCGGCTGTTTTCACTAGTTTAGTACATTTTATAGATGATAAATACAAAACGAACGGTTTTTGACATACAAGGTTTCCACCCGACGACGACAATATGCTATAATCATATGGTGCTGGGAGTGAAAATTATAATGTAGGGGTGCCTCGGGTTAAAAAAATATTAATGGGGTGCCCTGAGACAAAAAAGTTTGGGAACCCCTGTTATAGGGGCCCATGTGCTGTCCTGTACTCTCACTCCGGCGCTACGTTTTAGCTGCTGACTGTGTGGGAGGACCGATGAGTCAGCACAAACAAAGTCCTCTTGTCTAATATGTACACGCCCCTGCTCAATTTCCTACTTGAAATTAGAGTGAGTGGCAGAAATCCAGATAGGAGTAAAGCCTCCTACTTTGTTAGGCTGATGGCGTATTTGCATTTTACGCTTCTATGGCTGTGTAAGCTATTGTGGTCCGCTTCGGTGATGTTTCTCTTGTTCTAAGTCCAATAAAGTTCAAAGTCTCTCTCTCTCTCTCTCTCTCTCTCTCCCTCTTTCTCTCTCTTTCTCACACACACACACACTCACTCTCAATATAGGTTATGCAACTCTCTCTTTGGCTGGTTATTTCTAAAATAGTGAAAATAGACGATCGTACAAGCAACTTGTAGACCGGCTATTTTCTCTACTTGTTGTGCAAATAGACAGTATAGGGCTTAAGCGTTTTTTAACCTGCTGTGTCTCCTGTGATACTGACAGCCACAGGTGATGAGCAGACTCGCTGTCTCCGTTATGGCTGTTTATACTTAACCTCGCTGGTCAGCAAGATTTACTGGACTTAACTACGCTTTAGCCCCGGGGGGCGATGAGCAATCTTTTAAAACTCTTCATGGTCTCTCCACGTATTAACTTCTTGACAAGTTGAACTACTGTGGACGATACGTCTGCCAACGTATTAACAGCCAAGCCATATGTTTTTAATGGGCTTCAGTTAGAGGCTAACTAAATGCAAATTAGGCATTAAGCTATTATTATTATCGTAATTATTATCAGGTACATGTGAACCACGGGCCAATCCTCTCATATTTGCCCTTGATTTGGAGGCGCAGGTGCCCTCTGTGTTAATGAACCACTAATGCAGTCTCGTAGAGATTTCACACTTGAACGAGCCAATCATTATAATGGAGAAGAGAGGGCTGATGGCTACGGTGAAAGATCCCTCTGTGCGAGCGCCGTCGACTAAAGCTTATTACCACTGTTTCTGATTCCTGCGTGACGCGGGAATCATTAGCATCTCAATAAACGGTGAGGGGTCGGGGGTTTGGTGTGTGTGTGTGTGTGTGTGTGTGTGTGTGTGTGTGTGTGTGTGTGTGTGTGTGTGTGTGTGTGGGGGGGGGACTGTTGGGTCAGAGAGCCGGTGGGTCACATGTGTTTGGAAGTTTCGCTCAGAGAAATATTTGCCAAATTAATGTGCTGTGAGAAAATGCATTATTCATCAGGTGTGCCGAGTGCTTCAGTGAAAGCGCCGTTCGCTGGGAACCAAGCAACCGTTCACTCTAATTAACAGGCAGCGTGTCTGGAGGGGCCTGCAGCAGCCTGGCTCGTCCTCTGTGGGGGAACAAACAGCAACACACACACACACACACACACACACACACACACACACACACACACACACACACAAACCTCGTATCTCCAAGTTTCAAATTTGTACGTTTTTCGCAAAGTAAAGCCCTGCTTCACCATGCAAGGCTGTTGCACAAAAGTAGTGAAAACAGCAGATCTGCAAGCACACAACGCCTCGCGGTGCGAGGCGTTGTGTGCTTGTAAATCGGCTGTTTTCACTAGTTTAAATCCATTCAGGCCGGGAACACTATTTAGTGTATTACAGTGCATGTACAGTATGTAGCAACATATTTGTTTTTGTAGGCTAATTTTTGAATAATGTTGTTTTTCAGAAAACTTATAGGTCAGGCCTAAATGGGTTAAATCTTTTTTTAAATGATAAATACAAAACAAACGGTTTTGGACATACAAGGTTTCCGCCCGACAACGACGATATACAAGACTGTCGCACAAGACTAGTGAAAATAGCAGATCTGCAAGCACACAACGCCTCGCGGTGCGAAGCTTTGTGGACATACAACGATTTTGGACATACAAGGTTTCCACCCGACAACGACGATATAACACATACTTGTAAACACACACAAAATGTGCACAGGGCTACCTGCAAAACAAACAGACAGACATATTTCTACAACAAACAAACAAACAAACATGCAGAGGGAGCCCAGTGGACTAGCGGTATTCAGCTGCAGATTGGGGGGATGTGCTACGATGCTTCTTTAAAGTGTAGAGCAGATTTCAAACTATTTTTACTCAGTCAGGGCTGTAAATAACTTTTTCATCCACCCCTGAATTACACTGTTATTTTTTTTAATCTTACATCATATTATGCCACGTAATTATGCACATGTTTCCACCTGAGATAAGGTAGGCTATGTCACGGAGAAATATCAGTTTCCATCAGAACTGAAAATAACGTTATACTTGACGTTTAACCACTTGAACCCTAGCATCCCTATTCTGGGGGGAAAGGTTCACCAAAAATAGCAGATCTACTAGCTCACAACGCGTCGATCTGCTATTTTTGGTGAAGAGAGTTGGCCGTAGATGGAAAAAGAACTCATCAAGTGCAATTTAATCGGGTCTGTTTTACTAAGCATAGTGAAGATGTTGATGTAGTGATATTGATGAATTCCAAATATTATTAAATGATTCTGCTGCACCCCTGGACTGGCATCACGGCACCCACTTTGGGAAACCCTGGTTGAGAGAACAGACTGCTGTTTGATGTTTCATCGAGACCTATATGGTCCAGCTGTGACACTCTATCCACCTTTTATCAACCCCCCCTCCCCCCGTGTCTTTTCTCTAGCCATAAAGAGAGACATTGGCTCCAGCTACAGAGGTTTATGTAGTATAGTTTACAACGTACACACTAGTGTACATTGTAATGTTATCTCTCTCTCTTTTCTTTTCTTTAAACCCTCTGATCTGGGATCTAGTTTCTTCCCTTTACTTGACTGATCACTCCCTGCTTTTTGACCGCCGTCTCTGGAGCCCTGCTGATAATGACATCTCCATGGGCCACATGGTGTCTTCTGGGCGCTGTGGGTGCTGCTTTAGTGGCTCTGGGCTAATTTACTGGGCACCTTTGATACCTTTTTCACTTTGATATCAGATCTGGAACGAGAGCTTCCTGACTGTGGTGAAGCGCACCGGCCGCACAATAAAGATAGGCGAGGGCTTGTCGGTGTCATTGTCTGAAGCGTCTCCCCTAAATGTGAAGACCCTCTAGGTAAGGAGTTGGATCCGGTGTTTTCACGTTAGGGATGGGACGATAAGCGATATTATCGTTTATCGTGATAAAAAACACCCACGATAATTGTATCGTAGAGATTTATTTTATCGTGAAATTGTCCTCCGTCATCATGCACTGGATCAATTTACCTTTTATTTGCTGAGCTGCATATCCGGTACCACTTAAAACCTCTATTGGTAAAATGTACTTATAATATACGTACTTGATATATTCTTTTTTTTTCACTCTCTACCAAATCTCTTTGCCAAAAAATAGCCGATCTACAAGCGCGCTTGTAGATCGAGCTTGTAGATCTGCAATTTTTTTGGCAAACGTTCCGCCCCAGTACAAAGGATTTTGATTACCGCGATAATGTCGTAAGTCACGATTTCTTTGGTCACAATAATCGTGATATGAAATTTTCATTTGGTCCCATCCCTAGTTCAGGCATTAGAAGCACAGACTGAGCCCTGAACTGTTTGACACATTGAGATGACGATGATCTGACCCAAATGGTTGCTCTCAGCAGTGGCACCTGGGACTTTTCAATCAGATTTCTGGAGGCTTTCTTGTTTTATTCGACCAGTGTTTCCCAGATGTGACAAGCACAATTACGGAACGTTATGAATTGTTTAAATGTAATCTATCAGTTATACTTTGTGCAGATTCTATACCCTGTAAGTGAACATTGTGAATGTGCGTTCGTTTTTTCCACACATTCTTCGAAATAGCAAAAATACTCGGAATACAGGTGTGCTTTGCGATTTTGTCTTGCCCATTGTTGTGCCTTGGGCAAGTGTTAAAACCACTCAAATTGTGACAGTTGTTCAAACTCCTGCAAAGTTTTGTTACAATAGAGTTCTCCAATTATTTTTGATTGTGTGTGGGCGTTTGCGTGTGTGTGTGCGTACGTACGTGCCATGGCAGTTTTGCGCAGTGTAGTAGACTAGACAGCCAGTCATATGAAATCCAACAAGAACTTTTTATTGTATTTTTCTGTGGAGGCTTTCCACCATAAAAATCAACTTTGAGTGTAGAACCATAAAATATTGACTTTCCACAAAGAACGGGGTGTAATTGCTGTAGAAAAGGGATAATAGCATACCGTTGCATTATTTATACACTCCTCTAAACTCTGGGCTTGTTGATGCCTTGTTTTCTCCTAGTTAGATTCTGTTCCCCCGCTCGTCTCTATGCACAACCTCCGAGTAACGGCGCTCCGTCTCCATGCCGATGGAAACAACACAACGAGGGATGTAAAGCATGGGGTTATAGAGAGCATGGGGTCCAGGGACCCCCAGCAGGGGGTCACCAGGAAAACTAGACCGCACTCTGTCGAGGTGCCAACTTTGGTCCATGTGCACTCGTAGTCACTTACATAAGAAAACGACAAGTTTAGGGTGATGAGTGCTGTCTGTATGTTTGTGGGTGGGCAAGTTGGCACTCTGGCACCTAGGCTCAGTGTCGTGGGTTCGAGTCCTGATCCCGACAGGCGACGGCCTTTGCCGCATGTCACTCCCCATCTCTCTCCCCCGTTTCCTGTCAGCCTAGCCCTACACCTACAGTCTATCCCTATCAATAAAGGCATAAAAGCACAAACAAAAAAAGGTTAAGCCTTATTTTATTCTCTTATGGGGTTCCCAGGCACAACATATTTTCAAAATGGCTAATCAGTTTGGGGTTCCTTCACTGTTGGAAGACAAAATAATCTGTCTGTGTGGAATTGTATGACTTTATTTGCGCGGTAGTAACACTGCAGACTGAGTGGAGTGACAGTAAAAAGTAAGCGAGCGCTGTTTGTGGTGGTCAGACAGCGAGCATTGCCATCCCGTGCCAGGGAGAGGAGACTGTCTGCACAGCGTGGAGCTACAACAACAAAGGTACTTCAGCAGTGCAGATGGGACCAGGCCGGTTTGTGCCAGCATTGCTGCCGGTCCCTGTATGGGCCTTTTGTCTGTCTCTGGGTAAAGCAGAGTGGCACAGGGGGCACTGGACTCTCCTGGCACTGGGGCACACTGGCCATTGTCCACTAATGGCAGGCAGCGCTGTTATCTATGTGCACTGTGCTCTACCCGGCCAGGGGGGTCGCTCTCTGTAGTGATATTG